>NC_090922.1:754296485-754983985 GCF_040938575.1 Ambystoma mexicanum
ATTAACTTGGACTCTGTACAAAACAGAGAGCCATTGCTGTTCAGCTGCATCTACAGCTGATGTATGTAACACCTCCCAGGTGGGAAAGACAGAGCCAGATTGTTTATAGCCAGACATCCAACCAGAGGATAAGGACATGGTAAGAGACCTCAGGAAGCAGGGCATTGTGGGATACTCGTGAGAGATCAGATGAGATGAAGGTGGCAGACCAAAAGACCAGCAGGAGGAAGGATCATAGACCAAGGCATGGGGGAGTATTGTAGTGTAGGTGAGGTACTGGTTGGTGAGTGCATGGGTACTGCATTATGAATGTGCATTTGAGATTAGCAAGTGAGTTTATTGGAGGGAGTGAATGTGAAGATGTTGTGAGAGTGAAATCAGGAAGAGGGTGGGGGTGAGTGAAAGTAGTGTGGCAGTAGTTGTAGTGGTGTTGGAGGGGGAAGTAGTATTGGTGTGGAGGAAGGAGTTGAAGTGTGGAGGAATAGAGTAAGAGTGTGGTGGTGGAGTGACAGTAATGTTGAGGTGGAGTGGTAGTGAGGAGGCAGTGGTAACATGGGTGGAGGAATGTGGTTAAAGGAGTGCAAGACATCAGCAGCACAGAATAGGAAGATATAGGTAGAGGAGAAGGTTGTAGGAATTGAACAGAGTAGGGTGTGGAGAAAAGCCATCAAAGAACGGGTTAGGAACATTAAGTTATGAGAGGAAGAAGTCAGGGGGGCCAAGTGTCTGAAGGCCTAAACTCCAAACCCTTTGAAGACTAACCAACAGATAGAGCAGGGCCAGTTAGGAAGGAGAAGTCAATGTTGCCTGTAGCCCCTTACTCAAATGAAAACTTAGACAGTGGAGGTTAGGGGTTAACAGTTGGTATATACAAAAGTGGGGTTACAGACTCCTGGGTCAGGGGGGAAACTGAAACATCAAGACGACGGAGAGAGGGATGGCCAAAAGGCCTGCTTTCAATAAAGAGAAAAACACCCTTGAACCATCCTTTGGAGTTG
The DNA here is from genome assembly GCF_040938575.1 of Ambystoma mexicanum. Lineage (NCBI taxonomy): Eukaryota > Metazoa > Chordata > Amphibia > Caudata > Ambystomatidae > Ambystoma > Ambystoma mexicanum. The sequence goes on from NC_090922.1 coordinate 754,297,484, forward strand.
CTGTATGTTTTAACACATCTCTGACCATCCACAAACACCTTATTATCTAAACAACTACTCACTAAAGACAATGTTTAGCCCTACATAGAATCCTCAGCACTTAAACCTCCGTTCTAAAAAAAACACAGTGCTTGTAGAGCTCTACAACGATACAATTGCAGAAGAAAAAAGCTAAGACCATCAAACACGCCAATTCATGGTTTACTCAACAGCTACTTGACACAAGAACCCTTAAAAGTGCAGCGCTCACCAAATGGCAATTCTGCCCTTCGCAAGCCACACAAGATGCTTATAAAACAATTGCCAAACAATACAAAAAGGCCAACTCGGTGGCTAAAGCCTCCTCATACAACTTCAGAATTGACAATGCAAAATCGCAGTCTAAAGAGTTATTTGCCATCTTCAAAGAACTTGTCACAACTCCCACCTCTACACAGAAAACAGTGAAAGATAAGGCGTGGTGTAACAACATTCAACATGCCATGCTAGGCAAAATGAGCACTGTTCAGGAAAATATTAAGGTCCACTTAAACGCCCTGCTAAAGCCCACTTCTCCCGACACCATGCCTTCAGCCACTGTCCCAGTACCAGGAGGCATCCTGCTGAATAAAAACCCAAAGCTCTTTGCTACAAAGATACAACCGAATCCGAAGTCCTATTGATCATAAGGCATATTAAGCCTTCCCTATGCGCGGGTTACATCTGGCCAGCCAACCTCATCAAAGACTGTGGGGAGTCCTTAGCTCCATATATCACAGTTTTCACCAACGCCTCATTTGTTTCTGGCATCGTCCCTTCCTCCCTCAAGGAATCATGGGTGTGACCGCTGCTAAAAAAACAACCCTCGATCCGGACTCCCCTAACAACTATAGGACAATCACCAACGTGCCTTTTTTGTTAAAAATTTTGGATAAAGGAACATATCTGCAAATCCAGTCCTACTTAGAATCACACAACATTCTGGGGAAAAGGCAATCTCGCTTCCATCCACGTCATGGTACAGAGTCAGCCTTGCTAGTCCTAAAGAATCAACTACTGGAAACAATGGATAAGGGCAAGCCTGCGGTTCTCCTTCTCATGGATCGACTGTGCAGCAATCGCCAATAGGGTGATAATAACAAGGTAAATTGATGCAATACACTTAGTTTGACCTTCTAATATAACATAAACAAAGCACAAGTGAATGAGAGCATTATTACTTCTCGGGTAGATAGCACCCCAGTTAAGATTTCCCCCAGCAATATTCCCTCAAACCCCTATTACCCAGATTTTGGGTGGGTAGCAAGGAGCCGGGTATACTAGGCAGTAAACAACCATGGCTTTCCCCCTCCCCACATCAAGGGGAACATTTGGTCTATGGAGGGAGTTGTTTCCAGCCAACTGCAAGAAAAAATAAGTGCAAAAAATACAAGTACCAGAATCCTTAGAGTCAATTAACTTGCCACACCGGAAAAGGAAATGAAGACACGCCTGAAAAGCAAAGAAACACAGCCTCCCTGAAGATTGATGAAGTCATGAAAACGTGTGTTTGGAGGAGAAGCTAATGCAGGAACATTTGACTGGCAACAGAGCGTCTGCCTTGTCACCAATTTTTAAACATTAAATGTCAAAATGGTTTGAAAAACGGGTTGAATACACAAAATCAGAATGCGTTTTTTATGCTGAGTGACAGATGCACATCACAGGGATAATATGAAAGTGAAAGAGTGACTAAATTACTGACAGGATGAGATTCTCAATGGCAAAGGAAATTCGGTTTTAAAAATAACAGCAAATGACAGAGAAAATCAGTTTGGGAAGGAAAGGACAAGTTTCACTTAAATAAGATTTTATTGGCTAGAAAAGAGAAATGCCACCCGTTAACAGAACGGTTAAGCTGCAGTTTTAACCCTTTCACACTGTGTGCCTCTTTTAGGAAGAAGTCATTTATTTAATCAAAATAGTACTAAGGACTTACACCAGGACAGAAATGAGTAGAAGAATGGCACTGAGACTTGGTAATCAAGGGCATGATGCACAAAGGATTCTGACAATTTTAAGGATTTCTGCTCAGGCAGTTAGGGGATTTCTATGGGATTGGACCTATTACAAGGTAACAGAGAAAAGGATGTAGTTTGTGGTTGTTGGGGAATGGAAATACTCACAACAAGCACTTGAATGGGGTATTTCGGACAGCGGACTGAGTTTCTGGACAGCGAGGCAATATCTGGTCACTGGTCACAGTGGCGTGCTCTCCTAGAAGAAAACAGCTGGGCAAAGGTCTGGTACGGCACAGCGGCACCTCAGCTGGATAAAGCAGGTACCAGGGCAAGCAGGCAGCACTGGATAATCCCAAGAAGGATTCACCCCCCTTTCCCATTTCTCCCTGAGTTGTTGGGATATTTTAGTGGTGTTTTACTGGATGAATGGTCCGACCTGGATAGGGTCAGTTATGCTATGGCATGGCAGTGGAATCTGGAACCTTGCAAGATGAATATGGAATATCTGGATTCACAGGAGCTGGAAAATTCAGAAAAGATTGTCCTTTGTCTCTGTGAGATTCCACCTTTTATAAGGTGGGTTACAGCACAGGATTTACTATGGGGGCAGACCTTTGGCTTGACATGCCTCTAACAACTGGATTGGTCACAGGTTATTGTTATCGCCTTCCTGTCAGCTGGTTGGACTTCAGGGACATGACATCCATTTTATGGGGTGAATTTACAAGGTACATGGCCCTCCCACAGTTATTTTAGCCAAATTAATTTATGACATAAATTGCACATTTTTACAGTTATAGCACTTTTGAAAATCACATAGGCCGATTCCTGATTTTACACTGAACATGTCATTCCAATTCCCACATTTGTACGATATCGTTTCACCATTCTAATAATCTTTCGCCATTTCTAGTGGGAACCGCTTCACCTAAAATTCTACAGTTTTAGATACGTGTACCTAATATCACAAGCATGTTTGCATTAAATTTCAAAGTTATACCATGAATACTTTCCCATGATTTACATTTTTCTACCATTTGCGTCGCCGACATGCAAGGGAAAGCCAGAATGTCTTGTTTTAATGCCAACAAAATTACATTTAAACTGTTAAACTGTCGTATTACTGAGTTTTCTGGTTGCAGAAATGAAAGTCGTAACGTTTATTAATTCAGAAGAGTCTTTTGCCCCAAATGGGCCAGGATTGTCTTCCAAATAAGAGCATACTTCCCAATCCCCAGTCAAATGTCAGGCTTTAGCCAGCCTGAGTCCAATGCTGCAATGAATTTGCCTTTTAAGCTCCCCAGTTTGAGTTGAGGGGAGGTGCTGCTAAAAAGTCAGATCATATGTGTCCCAGAAATCCATTGTACTAGGCTGGAGCACTGCCACAGAGTCTGACAAGGGTGCAAGATCCACCACCCTTGCCTATTCATATGCCCCGGGGGCTGGTCCACTTGAAGGGAGGCACACGCTGTTCCCAAGAAGCAAACTCATTTGAAGCCAGGCCAGGAAAAAACCTGTTCTGTGGCTTCAGCAAATGTATTTATGTATTTATTTTTTCTTTGTTGAACCAGAAAGCAAAACTGTTGGAATTAAATATCCTACATATATTTTAAAACAAACCCCCCTCACCTTTCTGTGCAAGGCCAGGGCCTTAATTCAATTAATACTTTTAAACAGGCATTTCCTTGTTTGTAAAAAGCACCATTTTACACAAGGTTGATTTTCCTTTGCTGTCACTTCACAATGCGGTTTTCTCTTACATCTAGATTCTAAACATTATTTGTAGCCCTAGGCAATTTCTCATACACAGAAATTTGTCCAAGGCAAGGGTCCACTGAAACTGACATAAGCACAGAGAGATAGGGCTTCTTTTGAAGAGTTTAGCTGTGATATTTTGTTGCAAAAAGTTAAGCATTTTTCCATTATGGCTTGGAGTGAAGTTATTCGTTATTTCACAGATTTTGCCCGACATAGCCTGTCATTCAATGAGAACTGCCCCCTTTTTGCTGGAGCACAACCTGAATATGGAGGGACCTAGCTGGGTCTCACTGGATCAGAACTGTGTACTGTTAAACAGGTGCAATAGAGCATCAGGGCACAGTCATTTTAAAAGGGAGAATATTTTCTTTCTTAGTGAAAATGTTTTGAGCTGGTAGCATAGGAGAGCTGCCTTTGAATTCTTTTCTTTGGTGCAACTGGAGAAAATACTGGAGCAATTGCTGTGTTTCATCTTGCCCCATGTGTGGCTGGTAAGACGGCACAACCATCCTTTTAGAGACTACAAAGCGCAGTTTTAATGCAAGGCGATAGTGGTCATTAGAGCTACCGCAGCCATTCTGCTGGGTTCTGCTGAGATGCAGTTTGGTGATGTAGGGGAGTTCTGCTGGGCAGATTTATGTACCCCACAACTACCTCTCTTTAATGATTTAGAAGAGCAGGGCATTTTTTTTACAAACTATGCTGATGACACACAAATTCTCCTCCCTCACTCCGGCTCATAGGAGCAAGACCTTAAAACTCTTAAGGAGACTTATGCACTCATCCAGGCTTGGATGGCGGCTAACCGCCTATGTCTCAATGGGGACAAAACAGAAATCCTACTGGTAGGCCCCAAGGAAACTCTGAACAAACTAGACAGCCAATACAGCACCTTCAGCATTGAGAATACTGTAATCAAGGTCTCTGGTGCAGTTAAAACTCTGGATGTATATCTTGATTCCACCCTGTGAATGAAACGTCAAATCAGCACCATTTCAACCTCAGCGGCTCTCACAACCAAAATCATTAATACAGTAAAATCTTGCCTCTCGCCAAAAACTGCCTGAACATAGCCAGAGCCACCGTAGGTGCTAAATTGGGTTATTGCAATGTCCTACTCCTAGGCACCTCTGCCAAAAACCTAAACATACTGCAAACTACACAAAACAATGCTCTCAGACCAGCTCTAAGCATCCTTAGGATGGAGCACATCCCTCAGGCCAGGCGGGATGCCCATGGCTCCCAGTTAAAGTGTGCATACTATTCAATACACCTTCACCATCACCCACAGATGCCTCTCTCAGTCGGCTCCCCCTTATTTTTCAGAACAAATTCACCAGGTTCCTGCAAACAGACCTAAACGGGACCAATACTCACACCAACTTGCAGTTCCAACCATCAGAAGAGCCTAAGCCATTGTTGCCAGCTTCTCGGTGCTAGCACAAAAAAACTTTAATGCACTACCACTCAACCTCAGAAATTAAACTTCCTTCACTGTGCTCAGAAAGTATTGAAAACCAAGCTGTTCAACTAGTTTGTACTTGGAGAGTTCCTCTGTAACCCTGGAACATACCTACTGTATTACTGCACTAAACCTTGTAATGTTGCTCCTCTCTCTGTTTTATTCTATGTAATCTGTATCCAAGTGAATCTCCAGTAACAGTGCCACAATGCCTGAGGGCCGCAGAGCGCTTTATACATTTAAATAAATAAAATAAAATAATAAAAATATTTGCCACATAGCCTGAGGTGAGTGTGCCACTCACCTTGTGACTCTGTTTGCAGCATTAATTTACTCACTTTAAATACTCTCCTGTGTGCTTGGTAGAAGCCTGGTTCACAGCCTGCAGACTTCCCTGTTTGCACCAGAATCCTGCCTTCCAGAACACCCACCGCCCCCCTGATTGGCCCCCAACACTACCATTTTGTTGCAATGACGGTCCAGGCCCTTGTTGCCTGCCTCTGTACTCATGTGCCACAAAGCCTGAGATGAGTGTGCCAACCTCCTTGCAACCCCATTTGCAGCATTAATTTGCTATCTTTAAATACTTTTGGTGCATCTTTATGCTCGGTAGAAGCCCCACTCCCAGCCTGCAGACTTCCTTGTTTGCGCTCGATTCCTGCCTCCCAGACCACTGCCCCAACCCCCTATTGGCTGCAGAAACCCTCTTCACAAATTCTCCAGGGACAGCCCCTTCCCAGGCAGCCCTCAGCTATGGAACACAAGACAAAGGACAGCTCCTGAAGTGGCAGCTCCACTCCATGGTTTCCCCGTGTTCGCCTGGGAAGCCTGCCCCGGTCAACCAGCTGTGACTGATAAGGTAAGTCTGTTCTGGGCAGGGAGTACAGCCATTACTGTACTCCAGTAAAGTTCCACCACTTATATCACCTACGAGAACATAGACCATTTGTATTAGTCAGTAATATCTCACATTTAGCCCACCAGTGTTAGCCAGTCATAGCTTTCATTTAGCCCAATTGTATTAGCCAATGATATCTCGCATTTAGCCCAATTGTGTTAGTGACAGACATCTCTCATTTGGCCGAATCGTGTTAGCCAGTCATATCTCGCATTTATCCCAATTGTGTTAGTTAGTGATATCTCACCTTTAGCCAAATTGTGTTTAGTCAGTGATATCTTACATTTAGCCAACCTGTTTTAGTCAGTGATATCTTGCATTTCGCCTACTTGTGTTAGTCAGTGATATCTTGCATTTAGCCCAATTGTGTTGTCACTGATAGCTCGCATTTAGCCAAATTGTGTTTAGTCAGTGATATCTCACATTTAACCCACCTGTGTTATATCTCCCGTTTAGCCCACCTGTATTGGTCAGTCACATCTTGAATTTAGCCCAATTGTTAGCCAGTCATATCTCGCATTCAGTCCAATTGTGTTAGTCAGCGATATCTCACATTTAACCCCATTGTGTTATTGATATCTCACCTTTAGCTGAATTGTACTAGCCAGTCATATCTTCCATTTAGCCTACTTGTGTTAGCCAGTACTATCTAGCATTTAGCCCAGATGTGGTAACCATACATATTTCGCATTTAATCCTTTTTCCGACATTCTATGAGATAGCCACATTCTGCAATAACCCTAATTGTGGGTGGTAATCTATTTTTGACAACTAGCCCGAACGTATGAGATTGTGATATCTTGCTTTTAACCTAGTTCTGTGTGATAGTCATCTTTTACTTCCTGCATACGTGTAGGAGATAGTTAAAGTTTGATTTTCACCTAATGCTGTGAACTAATCTTATTAGCATCTTCCCTAATAGTGTGAGAATATTATTCCAGCACCAGACCATTTGGGTAAGATAGCTATATTTCATTTACCCCTAATTCTGTGGGCTGGTCATATTTTGCACCCCCCCCTGGTTGTGAAAGACAGCCAAGTGCCCCACGTAACTGTATGAGATAGTCTCCTTTGCATTAAGACCCATTACATGTGAAAGTTATATTTTGCCTTCCACCTATGTGAGCTAGTCAAATCTTGCCTTTACACATGTGTGTGTAGGGAAGCCGACGTACGCACCTTTCAAATTATCTAGGATAGCCAGAGCTGGCATCTCGCTTATCGGGTAAGGCCACCAAAGCCTGCAACTAGACTAAGGGAACAAGTCAACCGAAAACCTACATTTGGCCAACTGTCCAAGATAGCCAACGTTTTGCAACTGATCTAAGATTATAAGGCAGCCAAAATATTTTAACTAAGGTAGACACAGCTTGCAGTTAGCCACTGGACTAAGGTATCTAAAGCTTGCAAATCAGATGAAGGGTGGAAAGGTAGCCAACATCTGCCTATTGCCTAGTCATTTGAGTTGACCAAACTTTGAATCTGGCACAAGTGGGTAAGGTGACCAAAGCGTATACTTAGCCAACCGTCTTTGATAACAAGAGGTCTGCAAGTGTGCAGGGTGGCCTAAAAGCAGGAATATGGCCAATTATATATAGGATAGCCAAAGCTTTGAACTGCTCAAGTGTATAGGGTAACCAGAGTTGGCATTTGGCACATGTGTGCGGGGTAGCCAAAGTCTGCATCTCTGACCTTTTTCAAAGGGGTACTTCAACATTTGGCTCAGGTTTACAATTGACCTAAGAATCTAAGGTGGCCAAACATTCTGCATCCAACCCCATGGAGGAAAGATAACCTATACTTTCCAACAGACCCTAAAGAATGGGTCCTGCTGACCTCGCATCTAGCCCAAACTCATACTTGCAGGGATATCAACTGTATAGTACCCCATCCCTACTGCGCACAAGGGTACCAGCTGTGTGATTCATGACCCCTGACAAGCCCTGACCCACTAGGATGTCTCCCTCCCCTTTTGCCCCACAGGTAGTACAGCCCTCCTAGCGCCCTATATAGCCAGAGGACACCAAACTGCAAGCCACCTGCCCCACCCGAATCATGCTCCCTACCCCCCAACAGTAACTACAGACAGCAGAAGCCATTAAGAAAACTACAATTACAAAAGGTCCCACAAACCAAACAACCACAGAGGTACAAACAAGTTCAGCAAAAATCCCAACTAAAGTCACAGGACTAACACCCTTATGAACTGACCCAATACAAGAATATAAAATCCCAAATAAAACAACTAAAGGACTGAAAGAAATATAAGGACAACAGGAAAACACAATAAACTGCCGTAGGTACCTCACAGTCACAACCACTAATACCACAATTGGTACTTAACCACAAGACCTCACCAAAAAATAGAAAAAAAAACTCAGACTCCTGGGAAGGAAATCACAACAGCAAACCAAAACAAACCTGGACACTGCAATGAAAATCCAAGGAGCGACACAAATAAAACCCCAAATCAGCAAGGACCTCTGTGGCACACACAGACAAAAAACATACTATAATAAAATATCAAGACATGAGGGCTCTAGTAAAGGTAATGCAGCTGTCGGTAGACAGGAATGGTCTGAAGACATTGATCAGTTTCAACGTGTGTGCTGCTGCTGATGCAATAGAATTAACATGTCTGGTTAAAGATAGTGTGGAATCTAGATATATTCCTAAGGTCTTTACCTCTTTGGAGACAGGGATGGAGTTCCCATTGATGGAGAAGGATTTGTATGTGATATTGAGTTAAGCCCTCAACACAACATCAGAGCGTGAGGTCCTGCTTTCCCTTTCTCCTTCCATCAGCATGGCTCGAGTAGAGGTTGTGCTGGTCAGCTGTGGTCCACTGTATGAGGTAGGTGCACTTGCCTAGGATATACTGCACTTCCTGGGGTATAATAGAGTCAGGAAAAACGAAAAAAAAAGAAAAAAGAAAAACTGAAAACTTTTATTTTTCACTTTTTAATAATTTGACTTTTTGCGCATTTCCATTGCACTGCATTAATTTGTCTCCATTGCCCTCAAGCTGCCTTCTTGCAGCTCACACTTTTTTCAAAGTTTGTGCTGCATATTTTTGGGAGCACCCTGAGGCACTTCTAAGATGGCTGCTGCCTTTTCTTGTGGCTAAAGGCATTGTGGCTGTGCCTCATGTCTTCATCGCGCACCCTGATTGGCCACTGGAGTGCCATTTTCAGCCAACTGGGAACTGGCAGGCTTTAGCTGGCCCGCCCAACAAAGGCCCATTCCTAATGCCCCTGTCTGCTACCTGTCCGCTTCTAGGACATTTGGGGTCCTCCCTGCGCCCAAGTACCTCATCTACATTTTTTTTTTATTTTTTTTATTTATTGTTGTTCTGATCAGTAAAACCTGACCTTTCAAAAAATTCATACAAAATTTAAGATATCAAATCAAAAATTACATTTTTCATTTCTACATTTACATAGACTTTCAAAATAAACTTGGAATAAACTTATATTTACACATATTATTACATTAACCACTATTAATATCTGCTTAATATTCAAGAAATTTACATAATTACAACTACATATTTCCAACATATTTCCAACATTTAGCCATCATTAGTATCATTCTGCTTGATGTTCAATGAGTCTAGGTAGTTTACAACTGCATATCTCTGACGTTTAGAATGTCCTCTGTGTAATAATAGCCATAGTTGATCATGCATAATGACGGTAATCTCATTAAACACATGTTTAAAGTAAACTATTCTCACTGTTAACAATCCGACACACTCCACTACTAAATGTTTCAATGTTTCTACCTCTTGGCTACAAAATCGACATACTTGATCAGATATCCTCTTCCATCTATATAATATTTCTCTAGTGGGCCATATATTTAATCTGAATCCCAAGAAATCCACACGATGACTTGGATTAGTGGATTGCTTTAAATATTTTTCCACATACCCTTGTACTTTGAGAACAAAAGGATTCTGACTGAATTTCTGAATTTTCATGCAGGCATTTCTTGTCTTAATCCAATCAGATCTCCACAATTTAAATTTGGCTTTGTTAGGATTTTCAGTTAATAAGATTTCTGAAATATCTGCTCCTTGTAGGAATTCTTTAGCACAATCACGCCATTTTTTTGCAAAGGTATCGTCTGCTAGTAATAAATGTCGAGATATAATTATGAGCAGCCCATTAGTATTATCTTGCATAATGCATTTTGTGTATAATTGGCATACTTTCCATTTATATACTGCATAGAATGAAATTAGACCCATTTTGTGTCTAATAATCGGAATGGATTCTGAGTTTGGTAGCACAAGTGATTTTTTCCAGAAGGCATTTTCATATTTGGACCAGTAAGCATAAGATTGGCACTTTTTGGATTCTGATCCATATAAAATAGTTGGGATATACTTTTGCTTATAGTATGTGATCAATGGGTCTATAGTGAATTTACAATATTTTGCCTGAATAATTCGTACTTGTGACAAAGCAGTTAGATGTTTCAGTTGAAGATAGTCTTCATATGGTTTATCAGACACATGATTGTTCATACATACCCCTAGATAAATATATGATTTTACAACCAGGAGATCACTATTCTGCAACTGCCAATGGCATGTTTTTTGTCTTTTGTTTACACCAAATTGCGTCACTTGAGTTTTCATGGTGTTAATGCTAATGCAATTTTTCTTAGCATAGGTGTCTAGCGTATTTAACGTGGTGCGTAAGCCTGATGGTGTTTTAGACAAAAGCACCATGTCATCGGCATAAAGAAGCCAATTTATAGCTGTCCCATGCAGTTTTGGTGGGTCAATAATCAACCCCCTGAAGCCAGATCCAATGCCTAAAAGGAAACAATTAAACAGTGCAGAAGCCAGCAAGCAGCCTTGTTTAAACCCCCGCAAGGTCTCTATTGTTTCAGACAACAAGCCATCATTACTCATACAAATCTGAATTGAGGTATTTAAATGTAATTCAAGAATCCATTTGAGTATGAACCAGGGACATGTCAAATCCATCAATTTCTTAAAAAAGTAGTTCCCTGGGAACAAGATCAAAGGCTGACCTGAAGTCCTTAAATGACGCGTATATGGGTTGTTTATGCTGTTTCCCTTGCTGAATGATGGCATTCAGGGTAATTAAGTTGATAACTGTAACTAAACCAGGTACGAACCCTGTTTGAAAGGGATCTCTGTGGCTCAGTTGATTTAGCCATTTATTGAATTCGCCCAGAATCATACGGGCAAAGATTTTCCCCCCGGCAGTCTAGCAAAGCAATTGGTCTATAGGAGGCCGGGTTTGCCCGGTCTCCTTTCTTGAATATCGGGAGGATAATCAATGTTTTCCCATTCACGGGAATACAAACTGTGACCATGATATTCTTAAATATAAGATAAAGTATTGAAAAAAAGAGGAGAGGGGCGCACTCCAGTTCCCTGCACAGTAAACCTTCCCAGCCACAGGTGTTCTCCTCCGACCGGTTTCTGTGCCAATACACGTCATCAGGGAGGCTGTCTTAACTTGCAGCTCACAGCAAGTGCAGGTGTTACCACTTAGTGAGGATTCTGCTGCAAGGACTTCTGGTAGCTGTAGTCATCAGGTTAGCAAGGAACAGACTCACACCCAATCCCACAGTGGGGAAAGGGGGGGAGTAGCCTACAGTGAGGCACTCCAAAGTTGGGCATAAATTACCCCGGTGCAGCACCCTATTAGATTTCTGAAGATTCCACCCTTCAGAAAACTTACAAATGTGTTGAAAAAAAGAGGAGAGGGGCGCACTCCAGTTCCCTGCACAGTAAACCTTCCCAGCCACAGGTGTTCTCCTCCGACCGGTTTCTGTGCCAATACACGTCATCAGGGAGGCTGTCTTAACTTGCAGCTCACAGCAAGTGCAGGTGTTACCACTTAGTGAGGATTCTGCTGCAAGGACTTCTGGTAGCTGTAGTCATCAGGTTAGCAAGGAACAGACTCACACCCAATCCCACAGTGGGGAAAGGGGGGGAGTAGCCTACAGTGAGGCACTCCAAAGTTGGGCATAAATTACCCCGGTGCAGCACCCTATTAGATTTCTGAAGATTCCACCCTTCAGAAAACTTACAAATGTGTTGAAAAAAAGAGGAGAGGGGCGCACTCCAGTTCCCTGCACAGTAAACCTTCCCAGCCACAGGTGTTCTCCTCCGACCGGTTTCTGTGCCAATACACGTCATCAGGGAGGCTGTCTTAACTTGCAGCTCACAGCAAGTGCAGGTGTTACCACTTAGTGAGGATTCTGCTGCAAGGACTTCTGGTAGCTGTAGTCATCAGGTTAGCAAGGAACAGACTCACACCCAATCCCACAGTGGCGAAAGGGGGGGAGTAGCCTACAGTGAGGCACTCCAAAGTTGGGCATAAATTACCCCGGTGCAGCACCCTATTAGATTTCTGAAGATTCCACCCTTCAGAAAACTTACAAATGTGTTGAAAAAAATAAGATAAAGTATGTCAGTCCATAAATGTCTGTTTTGTTTTATTGTTGCATTATGAAGACCATCTGGTCCAGCGGCTCTAGAAGTTCTCAATTTCGATATGAAAAAGAGTATATCATCCCGATCAAAATTCATGTTATGATCAGCCAAAATTCCATTCCAATCTAGAGCAATGGTCGAGAATGGCGAGGCATATATATTACCATAAAATGCCCTCCAATGTTGTTCAGAGATCGAATTTACCTGCATCGCTGGCTGATTTTTTTTTTTTTTAAACATATTTTTATTGAGAGAGTAGGTCAGCAGCGAGAAACAACATAAACACATCAAAACATAGCTTAATCATTTTACAGCTTTCAAGTCAAGGGAAGAAGGGAAGGGGAAGATACCATAGTTTTCGGACATGAGAGCAACCAGTACAAGAGCAGAAGACATTGCAAATCAAGGCGAGGACCCGGGTGTTGCATCAAGGTCTGAGTCCAGGTCACACAGGTAAAAGCGTAACAATGACCAAATATCTTTGGGGCGACATGGTGACGTGATCGACAGTACAAATAGTTCCTCATCGTCATTTACCATACAAAGGTCTTTTAAGAAAGTGGCTCTGGTTGGGGCAGTGGAGGACTTCCAACATTTAAGAATGCAGCGTTTGGCAATAATGCAAGAGATGTTAAATAACCGCCTCGTAGTTTCCTTTACCTTGCCTATATCGCCCAACAGGTATTTCAGGGGAGAGAGAGTCGCCGGAATGGCCGTGATGTCTTCAAGGAACCTCGCGACTTCCCTCCAGAACTCCACAATTAGCGGACATGACCAGTGCATATGATAAGGCCCTGCATTGGGGGTGTTACATTTGGAGCAGGCACCTGTGCAATTTTCCACAAATTTAGCTAATCTGGCAGGGGAATAGTGTAATTGGTTTAAAACTTTGAACTGAATCAGCCGGAGCCCAGCATTCATGGACACTGATCGAGTAAGTTGACAATACCGGGCCCAGCGGACCTCATCTATCTGAGTGCCCACGTCTCGCTCCCAGACTTCTCTCATTGTGTTGCGCGATGTGGAATGGGTCTGCACCAATGAATATAGCATAGAGACCCCCTTGCCTTGACCGTCTATAGACACTATTGACCGAATGCATGCATGGGACTGGGGTTCCTGCGGAAATGTCGGCCACTTCGCTGAAAAATCAGCCCTCATCCTGTAGTATTGAAGGCGTTTAAGCTGGCCCCTCCCCACTGCTTCAATAAAGCCTGTGAGGTCAAAGAACTCACCATCTGGGAACATGTCGTGTAGCAAGAAAAGCTTGTAAGGGTCCCAGGATTGCTGGAGGGCTCGATCAAATGTGGGGGAAATGCTGGAGAAATCCCATAGGGGACTTCCTGGTCGTAGGGGGATTCCAGCCCTAGTCTCTTGTAAATTCTGGCCCAAGCATGAGTGGTCGTGTATACCGGATCGAACGTGCATATGTCCCCATAGCTTGGGTTAAGAAGGACTGAACGTATGTTGTTTGGGCAAACAGAGTGCTTTTCAATCAATATGTGGGGGGCAGTGTCCTCTGGGTCTAACCAATGCTTTGCAAATTGAGCTTGCGCACATAAGTAATAAAGCTCGAAGTCTGGTGCCGCGATGCCTCCCTGCACGAAAGGCTCAACCATCTTATCCCAACCCATCCTGGCAGTCTTCCCATTCCAGATAAACGACGAGGCGAGTAATTTAAGTTTCGAGAAGAAGGGTTTACCAGGCCAAAGTGGTATGTTATTGAAGTTATATAGGAGCTTGGGGAGGACCACCATTTTGAGTAGCGCAACTCTGCCATATAGGGATAGTGGAAGGCTAGCCAACATCTGAAATTTGGTCGAAAGGGTTGACAACAGTTCCCCATGATTGTGCGTATATAGCAGGTTTTTATCTCTGGCAACCATTATCCCTAGGTAGCGTACCTTGGTGGGGGCAGGTCTAAATCCCACTATTTCAGCTAGGTCTCTCGTGCTGTCAGTAAGGGGAAATATTTCTGACTTCGGTACATTCATTCTATATCCCGAGTATTCTGAGAATTCATGTATGTCCAACATGATGTGTTGCACATTTTCTTTGGGGTCACGGACATATAGTAAAGTATCGTCCGCATAAAGTGATATTATCTGAGGGGGGCCGGTCATCCTAAGACCTCTGTGTGAGTGGTTCTGACGTATGAATTCCGCCATTGGTTCAATGGTCAGAGCGAAAAGTATGGGCGAGAAGGGGCATCCCTGCCTGGTCCCCCTGTGTAGGTGGAATGACAGGGAGAGAGTGGTGTTAGTCAGGACCTTAGCTGTCGGCTGTGTATATAATAGTCGGACACAGTTAATGTAATACTGGCCGAGACCAAACCGCTCCAGCACCAGAAAGAGGTATGCCCAGGAAACGAGTCGAAAGCCTTCTCGGCATCTAATGCGACCATGGCCGATTTGGCATCTGGATCTATCTGTGCCATAACATTAAATAGGCGTCTCAGGTTGAGAGCTGTGGATCGGGCTGGTATAAAGCCGGCCTGGTCAGGATGAACCAGGATCGGCATGTATGGCAGGAGCCTGGTGGCAAGCACTTTTGCAAAAGTGTTTGCATCAGTGTTGATTAAAGACAGGGGTCGATAGGACACCATGTCTTGTGGCAGTCTACGGGGTTTCAAAAGGACAGTGATGATTGCTTCCCGCATCGATTCCGGAAGAACCCGCAGGCTCATTGCCTCTTCCCATACTTTCAGCAGTATCGGGGCAAATTCACTAGAGAATTCTTTATATAGTTCCGCAGGGAGGCCATCCGAGCCAGGGGAACGGCCGCTCGATAGAGCTTTTATGGCCTCTGCAATCTCCTCTGTTGTGATTGGCCTGTCTAGTATATTACGGGTCTCGGCCGTTAATGTGGGAATGTCGAGATTATCTAGATATTGAAACGTGTCCTCTTTGTTTTTTTTATTGTGGTTGGAATAGATGGAGGAGTAGAACTCGGTGAAAGCGGAGTTAATGTCTCGGTCTCTATTTACCGTCCCTCCAGTCGGTGTCTGTATACTCGGGATCGGGTTATGGTGCCTATCAGTTCTAAGCATGTTGGCCAGGAATCTCCCAGCCTTATTGCTTCCCCCATATCGTCGGGCTTTGGCTGGTGCAGCCATATAGAGGACTTCTCTATGAGACAACTTGTGGAATTCTTTTAGCGTAGTATGTATTTGTGACAGGGTTCCCTTATCCTGTGTGATGCTGTACTCAGTCTGTAACAGGTCCATTTTTGTCTCGGCCACCCCCAATTCCTCTCGTACCGACTTCAGCATACCAGTCGACCTGCCCAGGATGGCTCCCCGGACCCAGGCCTTGAATGAGTCCCATAGTGTAGCATAGGTGGCAACCGAACCCTCGTTTAGTTCTAGGAACTCCATCGCTGGCTGATTTTTAGTCAGGGTGTTATTTAACAAAGCCCATATACCCCATGATGATTTTAGGATGATCGGTCTCATCATTATCTCACCATCATGTTGATATTGAGAGGCACGCCAACTTCGTAACCATCTTTTATATGCGCTTTTTAGTTGTTTTATCTGCTCATCGTTAGCTGCAGGATTCGACCCAGGCACATTGGATAGCATTTTTATACGTTTCCTTAGTTCACTCTTCTTGCATTTGACCTCTAGGTCAAAGGCATGACGGTAGAATTGAATACCTCGTTTAGGAATCGGCCTCTCTGTCGAGAATAACAGCATAGCATGAACATAACATCCACTATCACAATCAATATCATCAGAGTATAAATCACAAAGAACATTTCCATACTGACATAATTTCAACTTAGACCATTTTACACGATTACCAGTGTCAACCTCCTCCTCTTTGATAGGCAGTTCCCTCGCCTCATCAACTTCCTTTTATCTCCAGCTGTCCCCTACTCTCTTCCTCTGGCTACCCTGCCCTTCTCCGCCTCCTCCTTTGCCCCATCTCAAGCTCCTTCCACTCCTCTGCAGGGCGTACCTACGATCTGTACCCCTCCCCGGAAGGTCTTTAAGTCTGGCAACCTTCTCCATCTCGCCACTCTAAATTCTCGCTCAGCCGTTAAACACTCGTCTAACATCTGTCACCTCCTAGAAGAACTCGACCTTGATGTACTCGGTCTCACCGAGACATGGTTCACAGCCAGCTCTATCACGAGTTTTGACACTCTCCTCCCCGACGGCTACAAGATCCTCTCAGCTCCCAGATCCAAACTGCCTGGAGGGGGTGTAGCCCTTATCTTCCCTGAGTGTATCCCTGCCTCTCTTATTCCCACTCAAGCTTACTCCTCATTTGAATGCCTAGTCTGCAGTCTCTCTCTCTCTCCTAGCCATTCTCTTACTGTTGCTACTCTCTACCGGCCCCCTGATCAAATCACCTCTTTTCTCTCTGAGTGGGCTGACCTCTCATCTTCCCTCTTGGCCTCCACCACTCAACTTCTCCTGCTTGGTGACCTCAACATTCATCTTGATTCTACCTGTCCCTCATCTTCACTCTTTCGCAACCTCTGCGATTCACTCTCCCTCTCCATCCTTCCTTCCGGCCCGACTCACTTGGCTGGCCACACACTTGAAGTCTTGATCTCATCTGGCCTCCCCCTCTCTACCCCCCTTACCACTCCTCTCTCCTGGAGTGATCACTGCCTCCTCTCCTCTCATCTCTCCATCCCCTCCCCCCAAGCCAAGTCCACTCCTAGATTGCCACCCACCTTCTCAGATATCCCGCCCATGAAGCGTGTGTCAGTCGAGGCCTTCGCTGAAACCTTCTCCCCCTCTCTTCCACCCGAGGCTGACTCACACCATGACACAGCCCTCTCTCTTCTCTACTCCTCTATTTCTGCTACTCGTGATACTCTTGCCCCCGTCATGAGGATCCGTTTGAAGTCCAAAGCCAAGTGCAGTTCTTGGTATGACTCTGATCTAGCTACACTTAAACGGAAGTGTAGGGCGGCGGAAAGGAAATGGAGGGCTTCTTGCTCATCCTCTGACAAACTGTCCTTCTGCCTGCTCCAAAGGCAATACCGACTTGCTGTCCACACTAAGAAGAGAGTCCACATACAAGCCTGCGTCTCTGCGACATCTAACAACTCGGCCAAACATTTCAAAATCTGCAAGGAGCCTGCTGCAGTCTCCACCCCTCCTCTCTCCTCACAGGATCTTTGCAATGCCCTTGCCTCCGACGTTATCTCTAAAACCCAGGACATCCTGTCCACCCTCTCCTCCGCCCCCCCTCCTCCTCCCTCTCCTTCTCAGCTGGCTGACCCTCCCTCAGCTACCCCTCATCCCCCTTTCTCCTCATTTCCTCTTTTCTCCCCTGATGAGATATTTAGACAAGTCCGATCTATGAAAACCTCATCAAAACAGGTCCATCCCTGTTCCTCTAAAACCATTAAGGACCACATTGAAACACTTGTGCCAGCCCTTGCTGATTTCTGCAACCTCTCCTTTGCCTCTGGCTCTTTCCCCATCCCCTCTTTAACACTCCCTTGTGCATCCTCTCCTCAAGAAATCCACTGCTGATCCGTCATGTCCGGCAAACTACCGCCCAATTTCCATTACTCCCTTTTTGGGCAAGCTCCTGGAAAATCTGGCCATCTCTCAGCTTAATCTCCATTCTGACTCTGTTGGCTCCCTCCATGACCACCAAACTGGCTTCAGAGCTGCCAGAAGTACGGAAACTGCTCTCCTGAACATCCGTGAAAACCTGCTCTCCAACCTCGAGTCTAACATTCCCTCTGTCCTCATCCTACTTGACCTCTCCTCTGCGTTTGACATGGTCAACCATACCACCCTACTCAATCGTCTTCGTGACAACCTCGGCATCACTGATCAGGCTCTGGCCTGGTTGACCTCTTTTCTCTCTGATAGACCCTCCCAGGTACAACTTGGGTCCTTCCTATCTTCCATCTCCCTCTCCACATGTGGTGTTCCCCAGGGGTCTATCCTCTCGCCCTGGCTTTTCAACCAGTACCTGACAACTCTCGCTTACTGCATCTCAATGTTCTGCTCAACTTTCCAGTGCTATGTTGACGACACACATCTCATTTTCAGGCTTCCTTCAGCCTTCTCCTCTCCTTCCCTCATCTCCGATTGTCTAATCGCCATTCAAAATTGGTGTGCCGCCAATGATCTATGTCTTAATGCCAACAAGAATGAGATCCTCCTTATTGTTACACCATCTCCATCCTTTCCTCTCACTCTCTGGCCGGCCTCCCTTGGCCCTCCTCCCACCCCCACTTGAGTGGCTAAGAACCTTGGGGTTATCTTTGACTCTACACTTTCCTTCTTCGCACACATCTCTGATGTCTCCAAAAAATCTAACTTTTTACTCCACCTCCTTAGAGGTACTCTACCTTTCCTCTCCTTCCCTCAAAAGCTCACTGTCTCCCAAGCTCTGGTTCTTTCCAGACTGGATTACTGTAACAGCCTCTTCCTAAATCTACCTGCCTCCACTCTCTGCCCTCTACAACTAATCCAGAACAGGACTGCAAGACTTGTCCTTGGTCTCAAGCCCTGGGATCATATCTCTCCAGCCTTGAAATCCCTTCATTGGCTCCCAGTGGATGCAAGGATTAAATTTAAAACCCTCTGCATTGTCCACAAGGCTTTCTGGCGCCTGGGTCCAAAATACCTTCAACTATCCCTCCATAAATACCTCCCCTCTCGAGCCCTTCACTCCTCTACTTCAAACTCCCTCAGAGTTAGTCGTTTTGCAAAAAAACGAACTGGGGGTAGATCTCTGTCTTCGGCTGGTGCCTCCCTTTGGAACAGCCTCCCGGCCACCTTGAAACTTGAGGAAAAACATCTTCGGTTCCGGAAACCTCTCAAGATCTTCCTCTTTGCCTTTGCCCCCCTTCTCCCCTGTTGATCTGTTTCTTCTCATGGCATTGTGCACCTGGCCACCCTCTGTTCTTTCGGGCCCAGGTATCTGCTCACCCTGCCACCCTCCTGCACTGCCTCCAGGCCACCATCTGCACTAGAGTTCTGTATCTGTACCCATACAGCCCCCCCTCCCACGTTTCTTCTGCACTTATCAGATATACCTTTCTGACTAACTTTCACCTGCCACTTGCTGGCTGCACTACCATGGTTTAAAGCCCTTATTTATTATTTATTCTATTTAATATTTATTTATGTTTCCTCTCCTCTGCTTTGCACTTTCCACTCCCCCCCCGACCCCTGCACTTCTCCCCCATTTTCCTTTCCCTTGCACGTGCGCTTTCTTAAATGTCACTGGGCCTATGAAGATCGCTGTTTTCTGTTTTTTCTTTGTTCCCCTCCCTTTCTGCCTGGTCGCGCTCTGAAACACTTGTGTACGAGCGCAATATAAATAAAATATCATTTCATTTCATTTTATTGTTAACCTGTAAATTAGAAATGTTAGTATTAAAGGTATGATTCCTTCTTATGGGCCATTCGCATGTAAGATGAAGTTGACTATGATCGCTCAAATTGTTGGCTTAACAGAAAATGTGGATATATTGTTCAAGAAATGATCATTCACGTAAATATAATCCAAAATTGCATGACTGTCATCGTTATGCCAGGTGGTTTTGGGGGGACATCTCCTTGAAGTGAACCATTGACCATAACAAAATTTCGCTCAGCCATTATTGATAACCAACAACGTTCATCAAACATACATCCAGAGTTTGTTGTTGCCAATAGGTGTACATTTAAATCTCCCGTTATAAAGGTATTAGTAATGGTATCATCTAATAACAGTTGATCAAGAATCATGGATAGAATTTCAAAGAACACATTTGGAGAAAGATGTTTTTTCCCACAGTAGATGTTAACAATGGCACTAAAACTTTGACCCTGCTGGATCTTAACATATTGAAAACAGGGGGAGGGAGATTTATGCCATATAACTTCCAGAGTGTTATCCTTATGAAAGGCCATCAACAAGCCAGCCATAGGATGTCCCTTCAACGGCTCAATAGCAGGGACCACATTGATGTTATATTGATCGCAGACGGGTATCGCACAAAGCCATGTCAACTGAAACACTAATATGTCATATTGGAGGAGCTCCTTACTCTTTTTATTAATAAAGTGTTTGTGTCCTCTCGTGTTCCAGGAGAGTAGGCTAATAGATTCGGACGACTGTGATTGTAATGATCTTGAATTACAGGTTTCATTTGTCCAGGCATATTGTGTGTTTCTAACCACAGACGACATGGAAATTGCATTGTCACCATATGTTCTAATTTTTGGGCAATCGGAATTTATATGTTTCATGTCATCGTATATCAGTATGAAACCCAGCTTATAGAATGCAGTTTGTGCTAACCACAAGGTATTTAAAACAACCCTTGACTAAATAAACAACCGTGCTTCTGTTAGATCTGTGTTATTAATGAATTCCACTAAGCTGATATCGTCTGATGTTAGATCTTCGAGTGTGGTGATTTCCGCACAAATGTTCAAGAAGAAAGCTCTATTAAGGTCATATGTGGAGAAAGGATAGCCACGACATTTAATAAGCAAGCGATGATGGTTTTTGAATTGCGCTTCCCCAATATCCCTGGATACCGTATGGCCAAACTCACTCTGTTGAGTTTTGACCGCCTGGTATTAGATGTTAGCCCCACGTCCCCTTGATGTGCAGGCTCTCGGGCTATTGTTGTTTGGAGCAACCTTGGGCCTTTCAATAATAACTCGATGTTGGGTATGTCATTATGGGGGACCTGATTGAGTTGGTCAGGCTTATTTGGCATCACCTGGCTGGCTAGCCTGATGGAGTGCCTAAGAGCTTCATTTTCCCTAGTATATTTTTCGAATGAGGCTCGTATTTCATGGTGCAAATCTTGTAACATACCATCAGTATTGTTTAACTCACTTCCATGTGCCACTTTCGCTTCTGGAATGACTACATTCTATTTTTCTGCTTGGATTCACTGATAGGTGCTATAAAGGACTGTGTGAGGGCATCATTTACCTTGGAGTGTCTTTCAAGTGAAGCCCGTATTTCTTCACGCAAGTCCTGTATCATACCAACAGTATTTATTGTGGGTGGGACCACATTGGAACGCATTGCTTGCAACTTACTTGCAGATGATACGTTTTGTGGTATCTCCACAGCTTTCAATTATATGGGATTGACCACATTTGGGACATTTTCACTGTTCCTGATAAGGTTTGGGAAGGAGGTACTGCAATTGCAAGTAGATCGTCAAGTGGTTTATATTTGAGAGCTTCCTTTCTTATGTGCTGATTTTCTAAATTCTGATTCAATTTCCTTTTTTTCTTAGCAGAAATAACAAGCCTCGCTGCTTTTTTAGCATTAGACACAGAGTTCCCGTTAGAAGTTATTTTACAATTTGTACAATCAATTTGCTGTTCAATAGGCCGGACAGGCACCGAGGACTGGACCTTTAAGTTAGTAAACATCGGTGCAAACGATATACTTTGCACTTTCGGAATTTCCTCTGTCAATATGGCAGAATCTGGCTCAAGACTTGCTTCATGGATAGCTACTTTTGCGGATATCAGACTTTTTACTGAATTGTTTGGCAATTCTACCCTAACATCTGAATCCTGTGGAGCACTTGTCTGAGTACATTGGCTTACCGAAATAGATGTACAAGGACAAGATGCTAGGTTTTGTGCCTGCTGCTCTTCCTGGATAGTGAATATAGCATCTGTATTTCTTTGGTCTGTTTTGTCATTTTTTTCATCCAATGATTCATACAACTTTGCTGAAGACAGAAGTGCCGTGTTCATTGCACTCAAGGTGTTATTAAGGGCCGGCGCCTCCGGAAAAGCGAACCTGTTGTCTTTATACAGCATCTGACTGTCATGTATAAAATATGGATGATTGTTGTCAGGTTCATTAAATCTGTTGCGTCTAGGCGTTGGGGCTACAAATGAGAGGTTTGAGATACCAGATGGGGATTTTTCAAACAAAACTGGAGATTTGTACAATTCCTGATTCTCTTTTTCCATGGGTGTATTATTTCCCAATGTGTGTTCACTCTCATTGGAATCAGCTGTATGTTTGTATGATTTGTCGTCAAGTTGGATCAGGTCACCTGAGTTGGAGCATATATACATCACCTCCGGTGTATCTGATTCATGTTGACTAGATTAATTCATGAAGGCTAGGGTGTCTTCATCAACATCGCCCACTGCTGTTAAATTTTCATACTCAGCTCACAGTAGATGCTGAGCTTGAACCGAACACATAGGTATCACGGTGGGCGATTTGATGGATTGGGCAGCAGACTTTATGTCATCAATAGTGGTTACTTGGGAGATACAAATTTCTCCTGTTTTACATGCTAAAGCAATGGTTGCATCCGCCACCTTTCGCCACGTCTGCTCAGGTTGTACACTAGCAGGACATAATTTTAAATCAGTCACCATTTCCTCTGAGGCAATATTAGCAGCTATTTGTACCTCAGCCGGAACATTGGTACAGGCCGTTTGACGTGCTGTAACAGAGGACGTACTGCATACTGATTGCCTGTTTGTATCACTTTGTGGGGGAACAGGCATAATTTTTTCCATTCTCACAGTGTCTATTTTACAAAATGTGCGAATGTCCACATTTAATGAGCAATTAAAGATTTCTTGGCTTGTAGGGGCAGAAGATTCAAAATATCCATCCCATTCTCTGGCATACCCGTTTTTAATGAGTTTATTTGTCGTGACATGACCCACACTAAAAGACTATCAAACAATAATGCGCAACAGGCCAATCAACCACTCTCACCACTGATCCTGTACTCCCGCTATCCATCTAGACAGCGAGACAGCAATACACTTTGGCAATTCACTTCTGCAAGTCGTGCGCGCATACATGCGTGCAGAGTGTTTTTAAAGGAAGTTTCATGCGTTGTTTGGGGGGCGGGACCAGCAGGCTATACAAAACAAGCAAATAAATATAAATGAGTGAAAAACCAGTGAAAAAAAATAAATAAAAAAAATGCAATCACAGAAAGCATCTACTTTGAAATTGAGGGGCCAATGAGGCGCTTCGCCTACCCAGTGAGGCCAACCCAATAGAGTCAGGGGGGCGTGGCTAGCACACAGCTCATCACCCAAAGAAAACACGCTTGCTGCCGGAGTTGAATGAGCAGTCCACCAGAGTCTTCCAGCAACACAGCGAGACAGAAATACACTTCGGTAATTCACTTCCGCAAGTTACTCTGCACGGGCTCCCGGCACAGCTGCTCCTTACTGTCAGGCTGCCATCAAAGCCATCAAAGCCACAGAAAAGGGACTTAGTTCCTTTTCTATTTTCAATGGCGACCACCAACTTGTTTTGTTTCGTTTTTCACAGGCAATTGTGCTTGCACAATACACGGCAGCCTGTCTGCCAAAATATTCTATGGTCCTTCTTCTGTGTCTCTCATGCAACTAAACACAATACCCAACCTCCTCAGGTAACTACAATGATGCTGCCACCTCAGTCCTCTAAGAAATCCGGACTGCCTTGACATTGTAACCTCCTGAACTGTGGGTTAGTTCCCTCCTTCTGGACTCACTCCTACCACCTTTGACTATCACTGTTATTTCTGCTTGTTTCTCCCATGTTGTCATACTGATCCGCAGCGCTTCTTAAAACCCTTTGCTAACATCTGAATCCCTAATTGGAAAGTCAAATTTAGCTTTTTGCATGAAAGTCAAATTTGGCGGTTTTTGATTTTTTACTTGAAAGTCACATTTAGCTGTTTTTGCTTGAAAGTCAAATTTTGCTATTTGCTTGAAAGTCACATTTTGCTGTTTTTGCTTTTTGCTTGAAAGTCAAATATATCTGTTTTTTTCTTTTTTTGCTTGAAAGTCAAATGTTGCTGTTTTGCTTTTTGCTTGAAAGTCAAATGTTGCTGTTTTTACTTTTTTGCTTGAAAGCCACATTTTACTGTTTTAGCTTTTTGCTTGAAAGTAAAATTTTGCTGTTTTTGCTTGAATGTCAAATTTTGCTGTTTTTGCTTTTTTTCTTGGAAGTCAAATTTTGCTGTGTTTGCTTTTTTTGCTTGAAAGTCAAATTGTGCTTTCTTTTGCTGTTTTTGCTTTTTTGCTTGAAAGTCAAATGTTGCTGTTTTTGCTTTTTGCTTGAAAGTCAAATGCATCTGTTTTTTTCTTTTTTTGCTAGAAAGTCAAATGTTGCTGGTTTAGCTTTTTGCTTGAAAGTCAAATTTTGCTGTTTTTGCTTGAAAGTCAAATTCTGCTGTTTTTCCTTTTTGCTTGAAAGTCCACATTTTGCTGTTTTAGCTTTTTGCTTGTAAGTCAAATTTTGCTTTCCATAGCTAACTTTTCTGTACATTGCTTGACATTGCTGCTTCTCTGTAACTTTAGGCCCAGTGACCTCACAACTCTCTTTTGTTACACACCTGCCTGTCTTGCCCCCCCTGCTTCTCCCTCCGTTCCCTCGCTTCCACTCCCAAAGTGCTTTCTGTTTCTCCTATCTTTTCCAACTGCTTCTCCATTGACTATCCTTCCCTTCTCAC
Organism: Ambystoma mexicanum; assembly: GCF_040938575.1. Taxonomy (NCBI): domain Eukaryota; kingdom Metazoa; phylum Chordata; class Amphibia; order Caudata; family Ambystomatidae; genus Ambystoma; species Ambystoma mexicanum. The sequence continues at coordinate 754,322,503 of NC_090922.1, forward strand.
TAGGTCTGGCTGGAAGAAGTTCAAAAGGATATCTTGGCCTCCAACTCTGGTCTTCCTATCGCCGACACCTACTCCAATGCTTCCTCCAGACAGACCCTCACCGACATCCTCTTTGTCATTCCATCGCCAGATCTATGGACTCTTCATATGATCTCTGTGCTCTGTCCTACCTTCTTCTCGCCCGTTAATGGTGACACTCACTGGGAAGTTCTCATGGCTTCCTTTGACTATTCTAAAGTCATCATTAATGTCTACCTTAATGGCACTGTCATGGTCCAAGGCCCTCAGGTCAATCTCCTCCTCTTTGATAGGCGCTTTCCTCGCCTCATCAATTTTCTCTCATCTCCTGCTGTCCCCTCCTCTTCCCCCCTGGCTACCTTGCCCTCTCTTTCCTCCTCTTCCTCTGCCCCTCCTAGGGCTCCTTCTCCTCAGCAGGCATACCTCTGATTTGTACCCCTCCCTGGAAGGTCTTTAAGGCTGGTAACCTTCTTCATCTTGCCACTCTCAACTCTCGCTCTGCTGTCAAACACCCTGACATCTCCCACCTCCTTGAAGAACTAGACCTTGATGTCATTGGTCTTACTGAGACATGGTTCACGGCCAGCTCTGCCACAAGCTTTGACACTATCCTCCCTGATGGCTACAAGGTCCTCTCCACACCCAGATCCTCTTGCTCCAGTGGGGGGTAGCCCTGATCTTTCCTGAGGGGATTCCTGCCTCTATTATTCCCACTCAGACCTAGTCCTCTTTTAAATGCCTTGTCTGTATGCTCTCTTTCTCTCCTAGCCATTCCCTTACCGTGGCTACTATCTACTGGCCTCTTGGTCAAATCACTTAATTTCTCTCTGAGTGGGTGGACATCTCATCTTCCCCCCTGGCCGCTACCGCTCAACTTCTCCTTCTCGGTTTCCACAATATCCATTGAGACTCTCCTTGTTCCTCCTCTTTACTCTTCTGTGACCTCTGTGACTCCCTCTCCCTATCCATCCTCCCCTCTGGCCCGACTCACTCTGCAGGGCACACACTTGATGTCTTGATCTCCTCTGACCTCCCCCTCTCCATTCCTCTGATCACTCCACTCTCCTGGAGCAATCATTCCCTCCGCTCAACTCATCTCAGTCTATCTTCAACCCAGACCAAGCCAACCGCAATATTGCCACCTACCTTCTCTGACATCCAGCCCATGAAGTGTGTGTCAGTTGAGGGTTTTGCTGCCACCTTCTCTCCATCCCTTCCACCTCTGGCTGACTCACATCCTGAAACAGCCCTGTCTCTACTCTCATCTTCTATTTCTGATACTCTTGATGTTCTTGCCCCTGTCATGAGGATCCGTTTGAAATCCAAAGCTAAGTGCAATTCCTAATATGATTCTGACCTAGCTACACTTAAAAGTAAGTGTAGGGCAGCTGAGAGGAAATGGGGGAGACCTAATGTGTGCTGTATTAGGGTGCAATCAGGCATGAAATTAAAGAATGACCCCCACACTAAACTATTAAAGGAGCAAGGTAGATGCTGGCTGCAATTTATCATAGAGTGTGGCCTAACCGTGTTGAATGGCAGAATTAAGGGCAATGTGAATAGGACTAGCAAATGGAAAGCCAATGGTAGGGAGGCGAAATAACGGAGGTTTGGACTTATTGAAGGCAATGAGTAGGAGATGTGTTAAATAGAGCAATTACACTGCAATTAAAGCAATTACACTGTGCTTTCTCTTCTGTTACAGGTTGACAAATCCATGAGGTCGTACAAGCAGATGTACAAGGGGGATGTGAATCTGAATGCAAGATGTAATCGAGTAACTTGGTCTGATAGGAACCTAGAGCTCCTTAATAGTCAGTCGGGACATTTTTTTAACAAGATTGAAATATTAAGTAGGGCCCACACGCGGATGACACAATTGAAACTCTCCAAATTGTAATTGAAGACATTATACCAGTGGGTAGAAGGTGCACTTATAGAGAGGGTTCCAACAGGAAATTATGTTATGACCAAGTGATTAGGGAGGCTAAATGTCGATAAAGACAAGAAACTGGATTTATATTAAAGCAAGACATGGCTATTGATTTGAAGACTGCTTTAATTAGAAATAAGAAGAATGGCAATAGAAATTTGGGAAAAAGGTGCCCCAATGGCAAAGGATGTTAAAAATTATGACTAAAGCTGACAGAAAAAAGCTGTGGAGAAAACTTTATGAGATATGGTGGAGTGCTGCAAGGGGTCTAATTAATGCCAATGATGAACATACCTGGATTCAGTATTTTATTAAAAGTGTTTAATGAAAATAGTCAGGAGCCAACTCCTGAAGACCCTATAATATACTGAGAAAATCAGGAAATTAAAGGGATCTCGGGCTCCAGGTCCGGGCAGGATACCAAATTTGGTAAATCCTGAGTTGTGGGGTTAGCTAATGTGGGTGTTTTTAGTAAAGTCTGTAAGGAGGGGACACTGCCAAAATGCCCAAAAAGTGATATATTAACCCCTGCCTTCAAAAAACATCATTGAAATAATCCTGAGATAATCCTGCAAACTACAGACTTTTATCTCTGTTAAATGCAATGGGCAAACTGTTTGGGAATTTAACTATCTACAGATTAAAGACATGGGTTTCTGAATGTCAAATTCTTAGCCCATTCTAAATAGGTTTTAGATCTGGCTCTAGCACCACACATGGCCTGTTGTTACTAAACATTTCACCAACAAACTGAGATAATGCTCTAGCCCATTCACACCGGGCCGCACATTACGAGTTTTCTCGCGGCTGGCGGTATGCACGTCTGGTCTGGCCAGACGTGCATACCAGCACCCGCGAGCAGACCATGATGCTAACAACAGACCCGTCATTAATGGGTCTGTTGTTAGCAACCTCCCCATTCCCATTTGAACCCTATGGGGGCTCAAGTGAGAATGGGAATGTACCGGGTCCCGAAAATGGGAATTACTGGGCTCACAAAAGTCAGAATGGCCCGGTAATTCCTTTTTTCTTTTTTTCGGGACCCAGACCCAGACACAAGTTTGGAGGTAGCCATGCCAGTAATTACAGCGTGGCTACCCCCAAACTCATAATGAGGCCCAATGTACCATTCCAGCTGTCTCTTATGGCCTTGAAACATTATTACAAGTAAATATGGGTTGGCTTAGCATAGTGGAGGGTAAGATCGGAATAGGAATTTTGGGGTAGCACAAGGCGTCCCGGTCTGAGTGCTGAGATTTGAACTAGGCATAAGCTCCATTCATGCCATAGAAGTGATACACTGTGGTACCTTATATATCAGCATGAGAAAGGAGCCTGTATGTCCTTTGTTGCATAAAATGTGTACATTTTTACTCAATGAGGGCCACGAGAATCTGAAAAGTTTCAGTAGCTTGTTTGAGGAGTTGTTTATAACTATTGGATGGATCCTGGGTTGGCAGCAGGAGAGATACATATTGATGAAAGAATTTGCTGCCAAAGTAAAATTGTGGGATTGGGGCTTAAACCACATTAATTTGGCTGAGATTTAAAAGTATAAAGAACTCATAGAGGGTCAGACCACCTTCCAGAAAAATATCTCATAAAATCCCAGTGCCAGCCCTAACAAGATTTATTATGGCATTAAGACTGAACCAGTTGCCTTGACTACAGGTAATGGGAGCATGGTTAGGCATTCAAAGGGAAGAAAGAGGTGATAGGATTTGTAGACTCCCACACTTTTTGGAGGCTGCACAATATGTGTTAAGCTTTTCAGTAAGTTAGGACGTTGGTATATGTTCTACTTGGAAGAATATGTACACAGGACGGATGACATCATGAGAAACTCTTTTTGGAAAAATGTGTAATGACCAATGATCACAGGTCATATGTCCCTTTTTAAATGATGGTTAAGAATTAAGGCTTTATTAGAACCTGTGAGTGTATGACACTAAGAGAGTCTGCTTTGTTATAAGTATTAACATATTTTCGGGTTTATTGTATTTATTTATTAATTGGATATTTTTAAGGCGCCTATAAAACACATGGGCCCTCATTACGACCCTGGCGGAAAGCGACTGACCGGAGCGCCACAGCGTAAATAGCGTTTCCGCCATTGCACGAAGGAGCAAAGTGCGGCCCATTCCGACCCATCGGGCACGAGCACCACGCCACGGCGGAAGTGCAAAGTCCGCGATGGCGGAAATGACCCCAAAACCGCCCACACCGCCGCCGTACGGCGCCCTAGGTGCAATACCGCCACCCCTCTTAGCGGTCACCGCAGTGTGCGCCTACCGGAAAGTACGGTGACCGGAAATATACGGAAACGGAAGTTAAAACATGGGCCCGGAACGGGAAACATCCCGGCGTACACCTATAAAAACACTAAAACCACACAACCACTAAAATCACTACCCTGAAACACACCCCAACCCGTCAACCACCCTAGCGAAACCAAGAAAAATGGGAAAAGTAGCGAAGAAAGCGTGCGACCGCAAGCGGCAGGTCCACTTCTCCCGTGAGGAACTCACCGTGCTAACAGAGACCCTCCAGGAGAATGCTGCCGTCGTCTTCTCCACGCAAATGACCAGGACGGCACTTGCAAACAAGAAGGCCATATGGGCTCTGGTGGCACAGCGGGTAAGTGCGGTGGGGACCGCACCCCGCACCCCACAGCAATGCCGCAAGCGATGGGACGACCTGCGGATACGCGTCCGCAGCATACTCTCTGCCAACCGCAACATTGCCACAGCCACCGGGGGAGGTCCTGAATCACCCATCAAGTTGACCCCCTGGGAAGAAATCTGTGCCTCCACCATCGGAATGGAGAGCATAGAGGGAGTCGGAGGGATGGAGAAAGGAGTGCAGACATCCGAAGATTCAGGTAGGTGGGCCAGATAAAACAATGCCAAATCCACACAGACCATCCATGTGAAGTACCATGCGTCCACATAGTGCAACAGAAACACATGTCCAGGAGAACGTCCACACACATCGGCCTGATAGCGCACGTTAAAACCCACAATAAATACATAAATAATTAAAAACCCCTAATACACGCACTACACGTGCAGCAGGCACACCCTAACTGCAGGCTGCCAAACAACTGCACCCTCACTCCACACACAAATCAAAGCACCTCCAAGGCCCCGACCCAAATCACCCTCAGGTACCACCCCAAAGCATGTGATACAATGCCATTCCAATTCCCACAGACCCATCAATAACCCTCGCCCTCCTTTACTCCACCACAGGGTCCGATCCAAACGACGAGCTACAGGACACCCCTACCAGCACACCTGCAAAGAGGGCCAAGACCAACGGCCAGAGACCCTCCACCTCAGCTGCAAGCATCAAGACACGGCAGCAGCACAAATCAGGTGGCAGCACAGAGGAGGGAACATCAACAGGCACCCCAGCAGCCAGCATGCCCACAACACCACCACCACAGGTCCCCCCAATGGATGCCACAGAAGGCACTGCCTCTGGTGGCAGCAGCACCATAGGTGACACCCCATTGATGGCAGCATGCTCGGACACAGAAAACGGGGATGCCGAAGTCAGATCCATCCATGACCTGTCCCAATCCCCCTGTCTGTCCCATCCCGTACAACATGAGGATACCACGCAGGGGCACCCACAAGACGACGACTGGCCATCCCCCACAAGCCCTGTGGCAAGGCAACATGAGGACAACAGCCCCTCTGTGACACCCCCACAAATGGCCATGGCCCAGCAGAGGCAACAGTCCCTCGACCAGTTGATCGAACAACAGCAGCAACTGGCCACACTCCTCAAGGACCATGCCGATGAATGTGGGGGCACTAAGGCAGACATAGAAACATCAACTGAGACACTTAGGGCAGAAATGGAGAGAGGTACAGAGACGCTAAGGGCACAAATTGAGAGAAGCACCGAGAGCCTGAGGGGGGAACTGCATGCGACGTCCAAAGACGTATGTGCCGAACTTGCCGCAGTGCGCCGTGTGCTCACTGAGCTCTCGCAAACCCTTAGGGACATGCATGGACGTGAGCAGGCAGACACATCATCCGTTGCAAGTTCCGTCCAGGGCAGCCCCCAACGTAGATCTGGAAGGAACCTGCGCTCCACAGGCAGGGGTGCCCCTGATACCCGCAGAGGGGGCATGCAATAGCGACAGCCCCCTGACAATGAGCATCTTTGGACACTGGTGTTCGGGGGGGAGGTAGGAGGGTGGAGGGGGTGTGTTGGGCTCACTTGGGTGGCGGGTCGATAGGGTGTTCAACATGATATCACATATGCCATAAAAAGTGCACGATCAACCAATGAGAAGTGTGGACATTGATCTTTGTGTACTAGGCCATCATAGGCGTACAGTCCATATTGTGCATGTCCCAGACACACGCAGTGCCACGAGTCCCGTGTCCATGTATCAGCCACCAGGCGTGAGTGCTAGAAGCATACATCAATGAGATGCTGACGAATGTCACGGGCCTCCGGTGCCTCGCAGACTCCATGAGGTGCTGCCACATCCCCACCCTCATCATGACCATCATCAGGTGCTTGCAGTTCTGCGTCAGGGGGCATGGGCACATTTCTACGTACGCACATGTTGTGGAGCATGACACATGCCATCACCATCTTTGCAACCTTCTCATGGCGGTACAGGAGTGCCCCGCCAGACCTGCTGAGGCAGCGGAAACGAGTCTTCAGTAGGCCGAATGCCTGTTCAATGACTACACGGGTACGTGAGTGGGCATGGTTGTAGTCCTCCTCATGCTGGTCCCGTGGGTTCCGGACTGGTGTGAGGAGCCATCTCTTCAGTGGATACCCAGCATCACCTGTATGTGGACTAGAAACGTATGATGTGGAATGCCATTGATACGTACGCACACCCCCCCCCCCCTTCCTGGCAGGTCATTGCCAATTCACATACCCCACATCATCATGCATGTAATGAGACTCACCGAGTAGCCAGGATCTGTACCCTGCGTGTCGCTCCATGTAGCGTGGTATTGTAGAGTTCCTCAAGACCATAGAATCATGGGTTGATCCAGGGAATCGGGCACAACAATGTGTAATGATCCTGTTGGAGTCACACACCATCTGTACATTCAGGGAATGAAATTGTTTTCGGTTGCGGTACTGGGCCTCCATGGCATGTGGGACGACCAATTCAACATGGGTGCAGTCGATGGCACCAATGCAACCCGGTATGCCGGCAAGTGCATGGAATCCCACTTTTGTGTTGGTTATTTCCTGCTCCGAGCGTGGTAGAGAGATGTAGTCGTCTGCGTGCTGCAGGAGGGCATCGAGCACTTGCAATAGTGTCCGTGAGAACAGTGGCTGAGAAATGCCATGCAACTGTCCGACTGTGTGCTGGTAGGTGCCTGTGGCCAGGAAGTGTAGTACAGACACCACCTTCAGTAGGGGTGGGATGGCGGTTGGGCTATCTATCATGCTGACAAGGTCAGCCTGTGTCATGTCCACAATGGCGGCTATGGTGTCCCGGTCCAGACGGTAGAGGGTGTGGATCTGCTCATCAGTGAGGTTGAACGGATGTGCTCGGAGGCGTGGGATTGCGGGCTGCCTGCGTGGTGGTAGTGGCTGTGCTGGTGGGCCTTGCTGGCCCTGCCTTGGCCTCCTCCTCCTCCTGCGTCTCCTCCGTGCGGCTGGTTGTAGTTGGTGTTCGTCTTCTTCTTGGAGTCGGAGCACTTGCAGTGCTATCAGGTCCCCCAGGGCTAACATCACGAGTCCTGCCGGTAGCATTTCGGTGTGGTTGTGGGAGGAGACTGGCTGTGCAATTTATGTGTTTTCAGGCTGTATGGCCTCCACCTGTGGTGATTGATTCCACCTGTGCAAACTGCTCTCCCCTTTGGCCGAGCACGTCCCGCGCACAACGCTGCAATTCGGGGAATTGTATCTTGCTATTGCAATCATGTATTTGTACCCGATGGCCGTGTAAGATTGGTTGATATGTTCATTCTGCTGTGGTCCCATTGTTTCACATACTATCTGTGCAGTCGCGAACAGACTTGTGAGGGGTCAGTGGAACGTAGTACTCGAGTAACGGTGGGCCCTCATGCATCACTGTACCGAGTTGCAACGACGGGCGGGGCGTCCCATTCGTGGGTGAAGGCAGTTGCCATTTTCACACACAGCCGCACTCGATGGAATAATTAGTGATTTCAAACGGCCACAGATGCCTTTTCGACGTGATGTTGCAAATGAGGAATTCGAAGGGCGGCGCTTTCGGTTTCCAGCTAGCGGCGAGGAGATGCCCACAGGTCTGACTGCAAATATAACGTTCTATTGTTCTATGTCCTTGAGACAGGGCCCATGGCGAGGGAGCAATGATTGATATGAATAGTTTGGGATGCGCAATAGCTACGTGGGCGATGAGGCCGTCCGTTCCCAAATACATGTTACTTCACAACACTGGAATTACGGGCTGGGCCACTGTGGATTTAGCAGGCTGCATAACGCACAGACTCAATGGATGTGTCTAATGTTATGTGAGTAATTATTCAGGCATTTTGATCCCGGGATGAGGGAATGATGGATGGATGCATGGGCAGGTGATTTGATACAGAGTTTGCCATGTACAGGGCTTCTTGGGATCTATCCGCCTCCCCTACGCTATGTGATGCAGGGCTGCCATAGTGGGACCATCGTCCATCTGGCCTTGTTGAGCCCTCCCTGTCTCGAGGCGCCCTCAGACACTTGTGTCCATGCACGTTAACATTCCCATCTGATGGAATCTGTTTTGACAGACGCATGCACAGGTACACTCGTTTGTGATGGTGTTTGCACCTCGATATAGATGGTTATGAGTCGCAAGTGGTTTTGGGGTGGTGATGATCCTTTTGAGTGGGCTAGCATGCATATGGCTGTGGATTTCGTGTGATCATTGAAGTGAGTTGTTGGAATGTAGTTCTGATGGCCATTCTGTTCTTTTTCTTTTCTTTTGGTTGACAGGTATCTCCTCCCCTTTTGCCACTGCCATCTGTATGCCACTCCTGCAGATGGATTTTACTCCCGACACCTGCTGCTTCGTGTTAATCAGTGGAGCAGCATTACGATCTTATGGGACGATCGCCAATGGCCCACATGCCCTTACGCAGTACTGGTGGCTCGGAACAACATTTCGGCCTTTCAGCTGGACTAGTGCCTCCCCATTGGGACGGCCCTGCGGTTCTGTGCGCTTCCATGTTGCCTTTTCATACGTGAATGTGGCTCTGTGTACCATGGGGGAACAGGGCGACACACAGGTAGTGGCTGGTCATTTCTTGCGGATGCAGCCCACAATGGTGATTAGTGTTTTGGAGTTCATGGCCTGATGGCTGTATGGGCTTGGTGACTTTGATGTGCATAAAATTTCTATTCTGATTTGGCCCGTGTAGCGTTTTTCTTTGCAAGTGATGTGGCATATGCCTATTTGGGGGGCGATGTATTGTGAGGAGATCTGCATTGGGTTCCAGCTTCGGGGTTTAGTTGCGTGGTACTGTGCTGGGCGCGTTTGCCTACGAAGCCCAGTGAGGTCAGGGATGGGGGCTGCCAATATGACAGTTTGAATGTTGTCATGCTCAGGGGCGGGGGATTGGGTTTTGTGTAACAGATGCCGGTCAGCCAGGTGGACTGGTGGAATGATGTGATTTTCGGAATATTGCTGGTCACAGGTGCCTGTGTTTGCGTGCGTTTCTTGGTGGGGGACTGTGGTCATGTCCATTGGGATGGCTTCTGTATTCGTGCCATCTGTGCCCTGCAGCTCCCATTGGCCCCTCTTGTGTTTCTTTTGTTCGTTGGCATGCATGGGTGACTTGTACATTTCAATGGTTGCATTGTGGCTTCATTGCACCTACGGGGAGTTGTACTTTGTGGGCAGGGAGCGGTGTACAGGCACTCAGTGGGGCCGTTTACGGTTGATTCGCGATGCCGTACTTCTCGCCATGGCGGAATGGTACATTACGCCATGCCTGATGGCGTTAGGTACATGTCCGCTAGGGTCGGAATTGGCGTACCGTTGCGCCATGGTGGTGTTTGCGGTTTGGCATGGCGCGCGCGCGCGTGCTTGGTGCAGTTAGCGTTGGCGTTCACTACGGTGTCGCTAATGGCTTCGTACTTTGCGGTGACGGGTCATAGTCGCACCGAGCGCTATTCGATGGCGGTATTGCATTTCCGCCATCGTTTTTCGATTTCCGCCAGGGTCGTAATGAGGGCCATGGTGTTTCAAGGCACCACAAGACAAAAAAGGGGGGGACAAGAGAGAAGATAACAATTATAGTCCGACTAGACCTTGTGACATTCGGATCGTGCAAGTGCAGTAACAAAAAGTGTGAGGGGGAAGTGGGATATGGCACTTTGCTAGGGTGGGGAGGGAAGTGCAGGGAAGAGGAGAGAGTGAAAGTGAAGAGAGGGAAGGCTGGGGGGGAAGAGGGCCACCACGCCTAGGCAGGCCAGTAGGGCAAGTGCCAGGGATTGCATGGGGTGCAGGTGGTAGGGTCCACATGCTAAGTGCGAGGAGGGTGGTGGACTGGGCAGTGGGGGAGTGCTGGTGTCATATAGAAGTCAGAGGGAACCAGGCAGCCAGTCACTGTGGCAGATGGGAGTATTAGCAAGGGAAGGGGGAAGGAAGAAGAGAAAAGAAAGTTCTTGAGGAGTTTCCGGCAGTTATGGAGATCCAGCTCAAGCCTGCGAGGGGCACAAAGACCATTTCACAGGGAGGCTCCTGCTGAGGATAGAGATATACCCTTCACTCTCTGCTTAGACAAGCGTCTGATCTGCAGAGCGTTGGAGCTAGAAGACTGAATGGCATTAGCAGGGAGGTATTTAGGGAGAGGTAGCTGGATGTAGTGGGGGAGTGCTGGTGTCATATAGAAGTCAGAGGGAACCAGGCAGCCAGTCACTGTGGCAGATGGGAGTATTAGCAAGGGAAGGGGGAAGGAAGAAGAGAAAAGAAAGTTCTTGAGGAGTTTCCGGCAGTTATGGAGATCCAGCTCAAGCCTGCGAGGGGCACAAAGACCATTTCACAGGGAGGCTCCTGCTGAGGATAGAGATATACCCTTCACTCTCTGCTTAGACAAGCGTCTGATCTGCAGAGCGTTGGAGCTAGAAGACTGAATGGCATTAGCAGGGAGGTATTTAGGGAGAGGTAGCTGGATGTAGTGGGGTCCCAGGCAAGAAAAAAGCCTTGTGGATGATGCAGAGGGTCTTGAACCTGATCCTAGCAGCAACCGGGAGACAGTGGAGAGATTATAAGGCTGGAGAGGGATGCCGTTCCTGGTCTTGAGGCCAAGGATAAGTCTTGTGGTCCTATTCTGAATTAACTGAAGGGGCAAAGGGAGGATAAAGAAAGACATAGGAAGAGACTGTTGCTGTAGTCCAGCCTACAGAGGACCAGAGATCTTGAGGCATTACGTTTCTGGGTGAAGGTGAAGAAAGGGAGAATGCCTCTGAGGAGGTGCAGCTGATATTGGGCCTTCTTGACAAGGTCTGTGATGTGAGGAGAGAAGGGGAGAGAGCAGTCAAAGATGACATCAAGTTTTTTGCCTCACATGAGGGTGAGTGGTGGTACCCATAGTGGTGGGTAGAGGGAAGGAGGGAAGGAGGGAGCTGGTGTCTAAATCTGAAGGATCTCAGTGTTATTGGCATTAAGGCAGAGATCATTGGCAGCACACTATGCCTGAATAGCAGTCAGACAGTCAAGGATGAGAGAGAAGGAAGAGGAGGCAGTAGAGGGAAGTTTGAAAGATAGCTGCGTGTTGTCTGCATAAGGTTGATGTTGAAGAGCCACAGTGAGAGGATAAAGCCTTGAGGGCTTCCACAGGTGGAGAGACTGACAGGGGAGAGAAAAGGGCCCTGTTGTACCTTGGAAGGTCCGTCAGAGAGGAATGAAATCAACCAGTCAAGTGCCAGGCCTTTGATGCCAAGGGTGTCACAGAGCTGATTTGGCATGGTGACATGATTGACTGTGTTGAACAGAGGAAAGATACAGAAGAATAAGAATGGATGGAGAGTTGGAATTGAGATATGAGAGCAGTTTCTGTGCCTCTGGCTGCTCTGAAGCCAGACCGGTGGTCATGAAGACAACCAACAGATGTAGTGTGTTGGAACAGTTGGGAAATGATTAGCTTCTCCAGGAGTTTTGCCAGGAAGGGGGTAATGGAGATACAGCGGTAGTTAGTGTAAGAGGATTCAATTCAGCACTACAGCCAAGTCAACGCCTAGTCTAGAATACTGAATGAAAACCCTTATTGATATATCTTTATGTCCAGTTCATGCGTTCTGGATGACTACCCCTATATAACACTCCTCTCTTGGAATCCTCCTGACCCCACTGAGCCAAGAAGTAGTTCTGTTTTGCAAGTTTAAAGGTTTATTTGATAACTTAAACAATATATATTATATCACGCTTTATAATAAATTAATAATTGGATATCACACTTAATCTGGTATGATAAAGATTAACAACGGAGAATCTGGCACTAGCACACTTCTTGATAATCACTAAGGAGTTGACATGAAATGGATAAGATAGCAACAATACTTTTATGGGTTCAAATGGATGCAATGTGGAATGAAATGCAGTACAGAAAATAACTTGATAGGATTTCAGTAAAACAATGTAATCACTTTCTTGGACAATTCACCCCCCCTTTTATGCAATGCAAGGAAATGGAAGGAAGCACACAGTTCTCAGAAATGCAATTCAAATGTAATTCAGTTCACCCAGCAACTTAGACTACAGAAGTTGAAAACACAGGCAAAATGCTTTTAAATGTGCTGGAAATGAAGAAAAAAATATGCTAAAATGCTTTTAATTCCCTTTAGGGGTTCAGGGTGAGTGAAATCAAGTTAATATTAGCTCAGGCTCACTCTAGCAGTGATGCAGGGATAGTTTTTATGAGGCAAACGATTTTTTTTCAGAGGAAAGCAAAAGCAGCTATCTTTTTGCAAGTGGAGAAATTTTCAAATCGCGGCAAAATTCGCGGATGCGTCTGGCGCGATTACAGAGGAACTACAAGGACTATCACTATCGCCTAGGATCTCAGCTTCCAGATGAAAGTTACTGCAAGTCTCTAGCACAAACGGTCGCGGAGATATGAGCGATTAAATAAAGGTCGTTTTTCAGATTTGAAATTTTAAAGTTCAAAAAGACAAGTGCAGCTTGCAACTAGAAAATGACAAGTGACAGCTTTACAAATGACAGGTGACAATTAGGAGACAGTTCTACTTAGATTAAAATAGGATTGAATTATATTATTTTAACTAAGAGATTGGTTCTGCACAGTTTGCTAGGTACTCACAATATATTTAGAAATATGCCTGCCACGGATCTGGTCAGGTTTTGGACTGCACTCCGGTTCAGCTCTCTCTGGTTCTGCTAACAGCGGTCTAGGTCAGCTCTGCTCTCTCTCTGGTTCTGAAAATTTAATAGATTTGAAGTCTTTATGTCTACTCTCTGAAGGTTGATGGAGGTAAAGTATGGATTTTCCCGGCAGAGCTTCCAGCTGCAAATGGATTTGAAAAGTCCCTATCTGTCCTGTCTCTCTGCTTTTATGTGTTTTTAAAATGGGTGTGTGTGAGCAGCATCACTAGACCCTACCCCTCTCCACTTGCCATTGGTCAAATTTCCATTTCTCACTTGATTGGGGAAGGAACTGTGAGTCAGAGCGATGTCATTTTATGGCTTGCAGAGAGGACACTCCCCAGTCAAATTGCACACATTCTATATTTGATAACAAAAGACATATTTGCACAGGTAAACATTGGTTTAAAATTACATGCACACATCACATATCACAGGAGATATACCCTGTCCAAACTTTGCTCTTCCTGGGGGCTTGCATTCAGAAATGGCACATATTTCACTTTTTAACTGATTTTGCAATTCCGGACATTGACCCAAATTTACACACATGTGCGCAAGGAGTATGGACATTAGTTGATGAAGTGTCAGATTTTTCACATGCACACATTTTGAGTAATATCCTCTTTTCCGCTAAAACCCCCCTGAACATGCCACCGGTTCTAAAAACCTCTTAAAATGTGGGCAGAAAAATCACAAGAATTATGGTGTCATTTATACAATTTTCACATGTCCGCTCTATGAGTTATTCGTCTTTTTCTAAAACCATATTCTGGCTATAGAGGTGTGTCTTTTCATGTCACATGGTACAGAAACCAGTCTTTCCAGTTTCTGGCAAGCTCAGAGACCCTGCCCCTCCCAGCTTCTGCCAAGAGGAAGCTCCATTTACGACTCCCGCCAATAAAACATTTGCCTGAGTCAGGACAGGGCTTTGTTCAATTTCCTGCAGAGCCCAGGTAATTCAATCAGGGAAGTGTCATATCCCTTTTGGTGTGAGCAGCAAAAGGGCAGCTAGGCCTGGGAACACAGCTGTGACTCAAGTTTCACTCCTGATGGGGGTAGTTGCCAGGCAGAATTCAGTTCCTTAAGCCAGGTTTCAGATAAAATGTCACTTTTTGTTTCCCAGTTTAAGTCAAGACAATTTTTTTACATATGCAGCTAGAATGCTGATTCTAAGTTCAAAACTATGACATTTAAACAATTGCAACCTATGTGACACTCAAAGTAGGTCACTCATTTCTCTTAAACCTTGAGATTTTTAATGTCTTTCAGTCCAAATTTACTTAAACTGCTGAAATCCCCAGCTCAGCCAGTCTTGTTATAAACCTTCAAGTCACTTCAGAATATAACTTTACATTGGATCCACCTCTCAGTAAGTCTTTCTTTGGCCTGTTTTGGGTTCATTTATTCAGTTTTCTACAAAAAAGTTAAATCTGGTGGTTTTAAAACGCCGGCTTTTGGATAGTGGTGAGTACTGGTACTGCACCCCTTTTTGGGATTTAAGAAAATGAATTCTCCATAGATATGGGTTTGCTTTTGGCAATCAGCATTGCCATTCCCAATGGTTTCAGACTACTGTGTGGGTAGTCCAATGGTGGTTTTAGGCAGTGTCCTTCTGTGCCCATAACATCGGCAAAAATGAGTGGCAGCCTATTCTTCATGCATTTCCCTGTGCATTTTCTGGGAAGCTCTGGCCATCATGATGTTTTCCATGTCAGTACTGCACAGTTTTGAGGTATGGCTCGGATGCATGGGTAAATACATCCCACAAGCCCCCCTCTTGCGATGGCCATTCTATTTCACGAATGGGACTCGCAAGACCTGGGATGTTTCCTCATCTTCTTCCAATAGATGGCACAGTTCAGCATCTTTTCCTCCATCCGGTACTGATCGATCGGTTCTCCTCGCCGGTCCTGATGGGAAGATTGGGCGGTACCCCGGGCCCGTTGCGTCTCTGCTCGCGGTCTCCGGATCGTCCTCCTTGGTCATTCTCCAGGTTTTCTTTCTCCTAGGACGACAAAGGAAGAGCGGCAATACCTACTCATAGACGTTTTTTACCACTGTTGAGATAGTGGGGCAGCATATGCATTTCATCATAACGAAACATTACATTCTTATTTTGATAAAAAAAACAGTATAACTAAGAGACAGTTTCATGCAAATCACAATATTTTAGAGACTAGATGTGGTATGTTTTATGGTTGGAACTGAATTAGTCTGAGACAGTACCCGCTAGGATTCCAGAGGATTCCTCCAGTTGTTGCAGAGCGTGCCTGGGATGGCAACACTTCAACTGGTTTATGTGGACCAACTTGTCTTCCCCCGCTGCCAAAGGACCTTTGGGGATGTGGATTTTGTAGGCCACAGGAGAGATCTTGTCGATGATCTCAAAGGGTCCCTTCCATGTAGGCAAAAATTTGCGCTGCTTGGCCTGGTTCCTTTGGAAGTTGTATAGATAGACCCGGTCTCCCACCTGATATTCCTTCCTGGAAGTTTTCAGGTCATAATGGGTCTTCATGCTATCAGCTGATCTTTCTAGATTCCGCTGAGCATAAGCAAAAGCATGTTGAAGGTGTTTCCTTAAATTCTCCACATACTCATGAGTAGTGGAGGCATTTACCAGTGTCTGCTCTTGGGTCCTGTAGAGCAAATGCTGCGGAAGCACCATCTTGCGCCCAGTCATCAACTCAAATGGTGACATTTTGGTTGCAGATGAAGGGGTAGATCTGATGGCCATTAGGACCAGAGGTAATCGGATATCCCAACTTGGCCCAGAATCTGCCACAAACTTCTTTAATATGCTCGCAATTGTCCGGTTATATCTCTCTACTGCCCCAGAAGAAGCTGGCCTGTAAGCAATATGCAGCTTTCTCTTGACCCCCAGTATCTCCCACATCTTTGTCATTACTTCACTGGTGAAGTGGCTACCTCTGTCTGACTCAATCCTTTGAGGTAGACCAAAACGGGAAAAGATGTGGTTAATCATCAAGGCAGCTGCCGTTTCTGCCTTGCAGTTTGGGGCTGGGAGACATTCCACCCACTTGGTGAACAAGCATGTGACAGTCAACATGTACTTATTCCCCCTAGCAGAGCGAATCACGGGGCCTACAAAGTCGATTTGTAAATCTGACCATGGCAGTGTCATCCCCCGCTTTTGGAGGGGTGCACGGTGCGTGAGGGATGATGGCTGAAATTGTGCACACACAAGACACCCCTTCAAATATTGGTCGAGGTCCTGCCCCATGTGTGGCCAGTATGCAACCTCTCTTAAGATTTCCAATGTTGTGTGAAACCCCCTATGACCGGCGGTGGCCGCATCATGGGCGTGACTTAACATCAGGCTTCGGAATGAGGTAGGAACCACCCACTGATCGTGGCCAGCTTTGGATTTCCTTACCAACAAACCGTCTTGGATCCGGAACATTTTTGGACATTTCATCAACACTCTTAGGTCCTCTTTCCCAGTGTAATCGGTATCCGTCAGGGGAAAGTTCTCAGGGTCCTCAAGGTGCTGGTAAAATTTACCAATTATTGGATCCCCCTTCTGAGCGGTAATCAAATCAGCATCAGGGGTCTCCTTACTCCATTGGGCGATTGAAAGGTCGTTGTGAGCATTTGTCTGGGACCTAGTGATAGCAGTGACCTGGATTTCCCCCAATAGGGACTCAATCTCAATTAGATCCCCTTGGATGGCCCCGGTTTTGGCCAGCTGATCAGCTAAGTCATTTCCAGTTTTGTCTGGTCCCTCTACTTTGGAATGACCCTTGATCTTTTTCCAATAGATGGTCATCTCATTCGAGGTGACCAGATCATCAATGTTTTGGATCAACTTCCCATGTTTCAAGGGTTTGTTGTTAGCACATAACATGCCTCTGGTTTTCCAATTAACCAGGTGCTCCACGAACCCGTTCCGTACATAATCCGAATCTGTGATTATGACCAGTTCGTGGAGTTGATGCTGGACAGCAGTGAGGATGGCCTGATGCACAGCCATCAATTCTGCCACCTGACTACTTCGGGGACCAATTTTGTATCCAGCGGAGGGTTCTGGGGACTCATTCACCCATGCATTCCCTACGCCAGCCACCAGTTCTTTCTCCCCGTTGTTGTCAACATGGTAAGAGCATCCATCCACATAGACAGTGGGCATTCCCTCACACTTGTCCTCTTCAAAGACTTTGTGTGGGGAATTAAGGTATGCCTCCGTGTTGTCCTTTATTTTTAGACTTTCGTCCTCGAGACAGTTTTCTCTGGCACAATCATGCAAGTCAGCCAGACCTTGCGCGAGGGGACTCTTCTTGTTTTGGCCATATCTGACCTCCACAGGAAAGCCTTGCATTGACAGAATCCAGGAAGTAATTCGGGAATTACTCACATTTCCGGCCCGGATTCTATCACTTTGGAGATATTGCAGAGGCTGGTGTGGAGTCTCCACTATGATGTGTTCCCCCTGGATAAACGGGCGGTAATTCTTCAATGCCCACACCGTTGCCAGGAGTGCCTTCTCACAATCGTTGAATCTTTCCTCCACAGAGGATAAAGTTTTGCTCGCATAGGAGATTACTTTATTGACCTTGTCATGCTTTTGGTATAATACCGCCGTCAAGCACGTATTAGAGAACCCCGTCTCCAGGAAGAACTCCTTGTTTCTGACAGGGTAAGCTAGGCAAGGTGCTTGTGAGAGGCTTCTTTTGAGTTGTTTTACTGCCTCGGATTGTTCTGGACCCCATTCCCACTTGACCCCCCCCTTCAAGAGATGAATCAGGGGTCTGGTGATCTCTGCGTAGCCCTCAATGAACTTTCTGCTGTAATTAGTCAGTCCAAGGAGGCTCCTTAGTTCCCGCAGAGTTGTGGGGTCTTTCAGTTTCTGAAGTGCTTCCACTTTCTTTTCCTGGGGACAGAGACCCTGAGGAGTAATCTCATGCCCCAAGAAATTAACACGGGTTCTACACCACTGTGCTTTCTGAAAGGAAAGTTTTGCTCCGGCGGCCCTCAACTGTGTCAGAACATAACGGATCTCCGCTATGTGTTCCTCCACAGATGAACTTTTGATGAGGACATCATCTACATAAGCCAGGTTACCCCTCGCACCCAGGTCGGGCATGGCCTTATGTAGGAAAATGTTGAATTCATTGCCGGAGTTAAGGTATCCGAAGGGAGTCCGGGTCCATGTGTACTGCTGGCCCCCAAAGGTAAAAGCTAGCTTGTATTGGTCCTCCCTACTGACAGGCACAGTCCAGTATCCATTGGTCAGGTCTATTGCAGTGAATACCTGTGACCCCTGGATCTGGGCCAGCCCTTGGTCAATGTAGGGCAGAGGCCATCGGGAAGTGTGGACCCGTTTGTTGAGCTCCCTGAGGTCGGCGCAGAGTCTCCACTGGCCGTTTGGCTTCAATATTCCCAGCACCGGATTATTGAAGGTGCTGTGGACTGGACGGATTATTCCCCGGGACTCAAGGTTCTTAATTATTTCCGTAAGGGACTCCATTGATGCGAGAGGCAAGCGATATTGCTTCACAAACACAGGAGTCATGCCAGGGTCCGTGGGGATTGTTGTGGTGTGGATGTCGGTGCAACCACAGTCATATGAGTCTACCGCAAAGAGATCTTGGAAATCCAAGAAAACTTGTTTCAACTTTTGCTTTTGTTCCAGAGTCACACAGGCATCAGCTAGGTTGACTCTCTCTTCCACCATCTGCCTGAAGCCTGGAAAGACTTCTGGTTTGGCTATCTCAGCGGCCTCCTCCAACTGGGTGGAGAAGTCCCTGGTCAGAGTGCTGATTTGGACTGGAGGCTTCAGGTGGGAATGGCAGCCCTCATGAACCTGGAAAATCACCTCATCCCTCCTGAAGTCACAAGTCACATCTTCCTTACCATAGGGGCAGGAAGTGTACACCAGGAAGTTCCCCCCATGCCGGGTAAAAATCCTGTCTGGTGTTGTATTGTCCTCACTGTCACTGTCAAAACAGTCCTTGGGGATTGGTCCTAACAGTTCATTTACTAAGTCGATGGAAAAATGTCGGTCATCAACCGCCATTCCAATAATGGTGCCTGCGGCTAGAGTAATACTCTTTAAGTCGCTGTTATCCACCTCTATTAGAATGGTGTCATGTTCTATGTTGACTAATGGAGTTGGGTTTACCCCCAACCCTTGCTGTTGGAGAGAAGAGTTTAGATGTATGTAAGCATCAGGGTTTTGCAAATCTTGTCCTCTTTTAACTTTCACTTCCAGGGAGAATTGTCGGGT
Source organism: Ambystoma mexicanum (assembly GCF_040938575.1). Lineage (NCBI taxonomy): Eukaryota > Metazoa > Chordata > Amphibia > Caudata > Ambystomatidae > Ambystoma > Ambystoma mexicanum. The sequence goes on from NC_090922.1 coordinate 754,342,045, forward strand.
CCTTTCTGGGATGGTGACTTCCTCTTTGATCTGAATTCCAACTGCATAAGGTAGCAATTGAGCTGACCTAAATGCTTTTTCTGGATCATCAAAGCCCATGGGATTATCCGCTAATCGGGACCAAGCTTTGAAGTTTATTAGGTCCAAACTAATGGCAAAGCGATTGAGAATGTCACTGCCTAAGTAAAAGGCGGCAGGGACGTCTCGCACGACCCAACAATTGTGGACTATGCTCTTGTTGCCAATGGAGATTTTGAGCATACACCTGCTTGGCAGGAGATGTTTGGAATTAGGCGCTTCCAGGTCCATTTCTCATTTGTCTATCAGTTTGAATGTGGGAATGGCTGGATCTTTTGGGAGTTGGCGGAACATGGCTTCGCTGATGAAGCTCTTACCGTTGTTCACACACACTCGAGCGAGAACAGAGTCCTTCCCATCATTTAATTGGACAGGGATGAACAACTGCTCTCCAATTTGCTGAATATCAGCCAGGCTCTGAGCTGATTTCGCATCTTTCTGGACTATAGGAGTGGGAGTTTCAGATTGTGGATTAGTATAGAATCTCAGAGTGTTTCCTTCCAGCGTGGAGTACCACTTTAGACTGGAAGGAAGGTTGATTTTCAGAAATAGAGAGGACCCTGCATCACCAGTCTGTTGTCCTACTGCTATTACTGTCACGTCTGGAATTTGGCTATTCTGGAAGTGAAATTCTACTTGGTCAGATTTTTGTTCAACCATGTGGCATGTGCCGTTTAAACTAACATGGTTGACACTCTGTTTTAATTTTATTGGTCGGCTAGTCTGGGTCCAGAGGACCTTGTTTACGCAATCTATTAAGGGTGACAACCTTCTCAGGAGGTCATTCCCCAGTAAACAAGGGGTGCCCTCTGGAGTCACTACTATGACCGGGTGTTTCAACTTGTGTCGCCCAATTTTAATGTCCAAGTCTGCAGTCCCCTCGACAGGAATTTCCTTCCTGTCAAAGTTCTGGAGTTGTCCAGGAAGAGAGGTGAGAGGAATTTGGTAATTCTCTCCCCTTCCTGCATTCAGTTCATCAAAGGCCCTTCTGGACAGAAGGGTAGCTTGAGATCCCGTGTCCACCAGTGCCAAAATTGTACCCTGCCCCTGTACTTGTACCGGGGCATAATATCTTCCCTCCTTCTCCTCAAGGGGGCACAGATAATGCACATTTTTGGACAACTGGTGGGCTAATTTTCTGGTTTTGGACATGGCGAGAGAAGAGATTTGGGCGGAATTCTGTGGAGAGCCTTGGGAATCTGAAAGAAAAAGTTGGCAACTGGAGATCAGAGCCATTGTGGGTTCCCCTGGCTCCGATTCCGGGCCGCCCCCCCCTTTTTGGAGGCAGTCACCAGGATGGGTTTGAAACGGGGGATTTTCTTGCGGTTGGTTCTGGGCTGAGATGGTGGGCGGCGGTAGCTCAGTCTCCCCATCTCCCCAGTCTGGATTTTCATCCCTAGGGACCCATTTTTCTTTGGGAGGAGTTCCCCCCTCTCTGAAGGAGAAGATCCTTTTCCCAGGATCCTCTGAGGATCCCTCTCCCTCAAATTGGAAGATCTGTACCTCCTCCCCAAACTGAGTCTGTTTGGGTCTTTTGTTTCTCCTACCCCCCCTCTGCTCCTTAGGAGGCAGACTTTCAGGGGCAAGAGATTTTGTTTCCGGTTCCTGGGTTTCCAGGGGCTGTTTACAAGTGAGGAAGGAAGCTTCCTCCAAGGCTTTACACCCCCCTTCCCTTTGTGCCTCCTCCCTGGGAACCGGTGAGTTATCGGGGTGCTGCCCCCGTCATTGTTCTGGGGCACCAGGTCCAGAGTTGGGTGCGTTCTGCGCCGGCATGCCGGTCTGAGGGTTCTGCTGAGCCCTCAGTATGTGACCCAGATCCCGCGCCATGTTTTGAACCTGGCGCTCTAACTGGGAAACCCGCTCAGGCTGATACGGGGCCCTGTTTTCTCCCCTGGGCTGATCACGGGAAGGGTAGCTGTCCCTCCTCTGGTAATACCCCGGGTTGGGAAGATTTGGGTACCCCTCCACCCTTGGCCTCCCCTCTCCCGGATTAGGTTGTCTGGGCTCAGGGAATTGGGGAAAGAAGGATGGATGATTTTGGGGTTGGAAATTGGGTGGATACCTGGGGAAAAAGTTCTGCCCAGGATTTGGAGAATTTCTGCCCTCCTGTGGGAAGTTGGGAGGGAAGTTCCCTGGGTTAGGTGCTTGGCTGGATCCCCCCCCTTGGGCTGGAGGAGTCCACACATAACCCAGGATGGGTCGATTTCCCTTGTAACGGGGACTTACATAATCAGGAGAGCGAGGGACCCCCTTTGTGGGGCTGCCTCCCTGGCTCCCTGTCTGTGACTGGCCCGAGGACCTTCTGGGCCTAGCATTATTAGGTGCAGGTAGGTTTTTAGGCCCCCCCATCTCCAACTCTAAAACGGGGGTGACCTTTACCTCTGCCACCTTGGCAGCAGCAGGGGTGCTGTTGGCTTTGGGGTTTTTCTGAGCATTATTTTTGCTATCTACCGGTTTCTGCACCTCATAGATCCGGGTAGCCTTTTCAAGGACCCAGTCTAAAGATCTTTTCTCGTGAAAATCCCTCACGAGCTGGGTCATTATGTATTTGGGCAAGGCATGAAAAAATGTATTTATGAATTCTCTACTGTCTGTGCGCACCCTTCTGGTGGTCTGCGCAAAAGCACGTTTCAGTTCTTGCACAAATTCTTGTGGGGCCTGATCCTCCCCACATTGCAAATTGTAGGCTGCCTTGCGAGCCTCTTGAGGATTTCTATGAATGGAAAAATGTTTCAAGATGGCCGCCTTATAGGTGGACCATCTTAAATGATTTTGGTCCTCCAGCCCCGCAAAGAAACTGGAGTATTCCGGGGATAAGGTCCACTTTACATATTGAATACAGCTTTGGCTGTCCTTCAAATGGAAAGTCTCCATCATTTGCTCAAACAACTCTAAGTGCTCCCAAACAGAATACTTAGCGTTCTTATGGTAAGGCGCGATGACGCTCCTGATCGCCTTAATCTGCTTTAAGGGGTCCTTAAGCAAGGCCCTTTTTGCCTTATTGGCCTTTTTGGTTCGGGTAACCCTTGTCCATTCATCCTCTGACTCAGAGGCACTGTTCCCAGAGGTTCCTGTCTGCTCTTCCAGGTTTTCCCGGATTCTGCGAGCCTGGGAATGGCTGGCAGAATGTGGGGACCTGGTCTCCTGTGTCCTGCGCAGTTCAGAGGAGTCTTCAGATTCCTCCTTGCTGCCAGGATTTGATGGGTACCCCCTCCACTGACCTAACTGGGCAGAGGTTTTCAGGATGCCCTTAATGGGCCTACTCTCCTGGGGTTCCCCACTAAATTGCACTGCGCTTGGGTGCCCATACCCGGATGCCCGCCCCTCGATACCTGGGTGGTACTGGCCTATGAGCCCCATACTTTTGTCTGGATAGTAGTCTGCCATCCCGGTGGCCCGGTGCTCATGTGCGCCGGGGAACATGGGGGTGGCAGAGTCCAGGGACTGAGAGGTATGAGGGCCTCTGGTACTAGGGCTCCTGAGGTTATGCTCCGGAGTTTCCCTTTCCCAGCGAACCTCATCTCTATCAGCCCCTGCTCCCTGTTGCAATGCAAGAGCCTGCATTTGTGCCTTCAGTTCCTCAGTTAAGGCCTTACTGGACTCTATCAGTCTCTCCTGCATCGCTACCTGTTGTTGGAGCCTATCATTGTGTTGACAGAGGGCCTCATTTTCCCTCTGTGCTTCCTGGTTGGTCCTGGAGAACTGGGCCAGTCCTTGCTGCAGGAGGGTTACCTCCTGAGCTGTGTCCCTATTGGCCTGCTCATTTCTTGCTAGAGCATCCTCCACCCTTCTGGTGTGCTCTACCAAGTTCTGGTTTTCTTTTTGGAGATCACCCAGCCCCTGGAGGGCCAGGTGATTTTCTTCAATTTCCTTTTTTAAGTGGCAGACTTCCTGGCCTAAAGTGTCTCTTTCCTGACTAAGAGCCTGCATCTGTGCCGCCAGGTCGTCCCTTTGCCTTTGGAAGGCACCGGCTTTCTGGCGCTCCTGATCAAACTCTGCCTGGGTATCCAGGTCTTTCAGGATCAGTTTATTGCTTTCTGCCTTTTCCCTATCTAGGTGGCCTTGCAGGGTGACTACCTGCTCAGCACATACCCTGTTGAAGTCCAGTTGTTGCTCCAGATTTTTCTGGCTTTGCAGTAGGGAGTCCAAACCTTCTTGGTGTTCCTTCTGCAAGGCCAGAAATCTGGTATCCTGTTCTGACTTTTCCTTTTGCAGCATATCCATGTCCTCTTTTATTTTAATGATATACTGCCTACTGTCATTTTCTGACTCCTGGCTCCTGAGCAGCCTCTGCTCAGAAGAGTCCAGCTCAGATTGGGCCTTCTGTAATGCCAGCAGTTGCCTACTCGCCAGATCTTGGCCTTCAGCACATTTGTCCTGCATGGCTCCCATATGTAAATATAAATATGCCGCTACCCTGGCAATCTTGTTGTGCTCATCCTTGGCCTTAGAGGACATATATAGTTCACTCAGGGCCACATGTAAGGGACCCTGGTCTCTCCATGTATCTGACCCTGTTTCCGTGATTTGGGGTGTGATGGCCTGCAACCAGACTGTTTGGTCCTGGTGAGTCCACTCACCTCTCACAAATAACTTATGTAAGAAGTGCTCTCTGGCTATTTTCATGTCTACTAAGGTCGTCATTCTAGAGATTGGTCTCTGTCCTGACTTACAGAAGTTTGTATTTTATATTTGCAAAACAGACCTTTTCCTTAGAGCGTTGCTTTGAGGAGTGCTTTACAGCGTAACACAGCGTGGTGATCCGACCGGATATGTGTATCTGGTCAGCTGGCACACTGTATTAATCTGCACAAGTGATAGATCTAACCCAAACGTCCGGCACGAGCCCCCAATTTGTAAGAGGATTCAATTCAGCACTACAGCCAAGTCAACGCCTAGTCTAGAATACTGAATGAAAACCCTTATTGATATATCTTTATGTCCAGTTCATGCGTTCTGGATGACTACCCCTATATAACACTCCTCTCTTGGAATCCTCCTGACCCCACTGAGCCAAGAAGTAGTTCTGTTTTGCAAGTTTAAAGGTTTATTTGATAACTTAAACAATATATATTATATCACGCTTTATAATAAATTAATAATTGGATATCACACTTAATCTGGTATGATAAAGATTAACAACGGAGAATCTGGCACTAGCACACTTCTTGATAATCACTAAGGAGTTGACATGAAATGGATAAGATAGCAACAATACTTTTATGGGTTCAAATGGATGCAATGTGGAATGAAATGCAGTACAGAAAATAACTTGATAGGATTTCAGTAAAACAATGTAATCACTTTCTTGGACAATTCACCCCCCCTTTTATGCAATGCAAGGAAATGGAAGGAAGCACACAGTTCTCAGAAATGCAATTCAAATGTAATTCAGTTCACCCAGCAACTTAGACTACAGAAGTTGAAAACACAGGCAAAATGCTTTTAAATGTGCTGGAAATGAAGAAAAAAATATGCTAAAATGCTTTTAATTCCCTTTAGAGGTTCAGGGTGAGTGAAATCAAGTTAATATTAGCTCAGGCTCACTCTAGCAGTGATGCAGGGATAGTTTTTATGAGGCAAACGATTTTTTTTCAGAGGAAAGCAAAAGCAGCTATCTTTTTGCAAGTGGAGAAATTTTCAAATCGCGGCAAAATTCGCGGATGCGTCTGGCGCGATTACAGAGGAACTACAAGGACTATCACTATCGTTTTGGGGTCCTAGGAAAGCCCAGGATCTCAGCTTCCAGATGAAAGTTACTGCAAGTCTCTAGCACAAACGGTCGCGGAGATATGAGCGATTAAATAAAGGTCGTTTTTCAGATTTGAAATTTTAAAGTTCAAAAAGACAAGTGCAGCTTGCAACTAGAAAATGACAAGTGACAGCTTTACAAATGACAGGTGACAATTAGGAGACAGTTCTACTTAGATTAAAATAGGATTGAATTATATTATTTTAACTAAGAGATTGGTTCTGCACAGTTTGCTAGGTACTTACAATATATTTAGAAATATGCCTGCCACGGATCTGGTCAGGTTTTGGACTGCACTCCGGTTCAGCTCTCTCTGGTTCTGCTAACAGCGGTCTAGGTCAGCTCTGCTCTCTCTCTGGTTCTGGAAATTTAATAGATTTGAAGTCTCTATGTCTGCTCTCTGAAGGTTGATGGAGGTAAAGTATGGATTTTCCCGGCAGAGCTTCCAGCTGCAAATGGATTTGAAAAGTCCCTATCTGTCCTGTCTCTCTGCTTTTATGTGTTTTTAAAATGGGTGTGTGTGAGCAGCATCACTAGACCCTACCCCTCTCCACTTGCCATTGGTCAAATTTCCATTTCTCACTTGATTGGGGAATGAACTGTGAGTCAGAGCGATGTCATTTTATGGCTTGCAGAGAGGACACTCCCCAGTCAAATTGCACACATTCTATATTTGATAACAAAAGACATATTTGCACAGGTAAACATTGGTTTAAAATTACATGCACACATCACATATCACAGGAGATATACCCTGTCCAAACTTTGCTCTTCCTGGGGGCTTGCATTCAGAAATGGCACATATTTCACTTTTTAACTGATTTTGCAATTCCGGACATTGACCCAAATTTACACACATGTGCGCAAGGAGTATGGACATTAGTTGATGAAGTGTCAGATTTTTCACATGCACACATTTTGAGTAATATCCTCTTTTCCGCTAAAACCCCCCTGAACATGCCACCGGTTCTAGAAACCTCTTAAAATGTGGGCAGAAAAATCACAAGAATTATGGTGTCATTTATACAATTTTCACATGTCCGCTCTATGAGTTATTCATCTTTTTCTAAAACCATATTCTGGCTATAGAGGTGTGTCTTTTCATGTCACATGGTACAGAAACCAGTCTTTCCAGTTTCTGGAAAGCTCAGAGACCCTGCCCCTCCCAGCTTCTGCCAAGAGGAAGCTCCATTTACGACTCCCGCCAATAAAACATTTGCCTGAGTCAGGACAGGGCTTTGTTCAATTTCCTGCAGAGCCCAGGTAATTCAATCAGGGAAGTGTCATATCCCTTTTGGTGTGAGCAGCAAAAGGGCAGCTAGGCCTGGGAACACAGCTGTGACTCAAGTTTCACTCTTGATGGGGGTAGTTGCCAGGCAGAATTCAGTTCCTTAAGCCAGGTTTCAGATAAAATGTCACTTTTTGTTTCCCAGTTTAAGTCAAGACAATTTTTTTACATATGCAGCTAGAATGCTGATTCTAAGTTCAAAACTATGACATTTAAACAATTGCAACCTATGTGACACTCAAAGTAGGTCACTCATTTCTCTTAAACCTTGAGATTTTTAATGTCTTTCAGTCCAAATTTACTTAAACTGCTGAAATCCCCAGCTCAGCCAGTCTTGTTATAAACCTTCAAGTCACTTCAGAATATAACTTTACATTGGATCCACCTCTCAGTAAGTCTTTCTTTGGCCTGTTTTGGGTTCATTTATTCAGTTTTCTACAAAAAAGTAAAATCTGGTGGTTTTAAAACGCCGGCTTTTGGATAGTGGTGAGTACTGGTACTGCACCCCTTTTTGGGATTTAAGAAAATGAAATCAGCATTGACATTCCCAATGGTTTCAGACTACTGTGTGGGTAGTCCAATGGTGGTTTTAGGCAGTGTCCTTCTGTGCCCATAACATCGGCAAAAATGAGTGACAGCCTATTCTTCATGCATTTCCCTGTGCATTTTCTGGGAAGCTCTGGCCATCATGATGTTTTCCATGTCAGTACTGCACAGTTTTGAGGTATGGCTCGGATGCATGGGTAAATACATCCCACATTAGACAGGCAGGAGGGGTAGGCAGAGGACTTTTTTAAGGAGAGGATGCACAAGGGAGTGCTTGAGGGCTAGCGGGAACGAACTAGTAGCAAAAAAGTGATTACATAAATTGGCCATGTCTGGCACAAGGGAGGCAATGTTTTCCTTGATAGTTCTGGAGGAGCATGGGAGCACCTGTTTGGAGGACACTTTCATAGAGAGGACTTGTCTAGAGACCTCACCCGGTTCTATGGGTGAGAAAGAGGAGAGTAGGAGGAAGGGGAGGGGCAAATAGGGGGGCCAATAGGGGGGCCAAGGGAGGCCTGAGAGCTGGGGAAGGAGGCAGGAGGGTAGTAGAGGAGAGAGAGGGTAGGATGTCCTGGGTTTTGGTTAACATGTGCAGCTCCAGTGACGCACAGAGGGTCAGGGATGGCAGTGGAGAAGTGGAGCTCCAGTAGGATTGGCGAGTTCCTTGCAGATTTTAAACTGTTTGCCAGTGTTGTTAGTGGCCCTGGAGATGTGGACTTGGATATGTGCCCTCTTCTTCAAGTGGATGGAGAGTCTGTACTGCCTTTGGAGTAGGCGGCAGGCCGGTCTGTCGGAGGATGTGCCTGATGCTCACCCCATCTGCTCAGCAACTCTGCACTTTCATTTCAGAGAGGCTAGATCAGAGTCATACCAGGTGTTGCACTTGGAGGAAGGCTTCATGCGTATCCTCATGACAGGGGCAAGGATGCCCAGGGTGTTTGTGATAGAGAGGGTAAGATTAGCAAGGGCAAAGTCAGTATGGGAGTCCATGGCAGGAGTGGGAAGGGGAATGAAAGTGGCGGCAAAAGCAGCAACAGACACTTGCTTCATTGGTTGAATCATGGAGAAGGAGACTGGCAGTGCAGGCAGTGGCTTAGCCGGGGGGCCTGAGAGATCCAGGTGAGAGGAAGGGAGAGCATGGTCAGACCAGGAGAGAGGTATAGATAGAGGGTTGGAGATACAAACATCCAAGGTATGAACGGCTGAGTGGGTCGGACTGGAGGGAAGAATGGTGAGGGAAAGAAAAACTGCTGCAGAAGAGTGGTTAAGGTGAATATTTAAGTTTCAGAGGGGGAGAAGCTTGGAGTTGGAGACAAGAAGAGAAGAGGTGAGGTCAGACAACTCCAACAGGAATAGAGAGACCAGAGCAGGTAATCTGTAGATGGAGGTGAGTGTCAGTGAGAGGGTTAGAGAGACACCAAGCCTGCAGACAAGGCATTCAAAGGAAGAGTAGGTCTGAATGGGAATGATAGTAGCAGGGACCAATCCAGGAAAGATCAAAGCCACTCTGCCTCCAGACCAGTGAGGTCTGGGCCTAGAGAGGATCTAGCCCTCAGTGAGAAGTGTGTCAAAAGCAGTGACAGAGCTGGCAGTTAACCACGTCTCAGTGAGAGCGAGAATGTCAACGTCAAGGTTTTCTAGAAGGAGATAGATAACAGAGCAGTGTTTAACACTAGAGCGAGAGTTGAGGGTAGCTAGGTGAAGTTGGTTGCCACCTTTGAAGGTCTTCCAACAACGGGTACAGGCATGTGGTACACCTGATGGTGGTGGAGACGGGGCAAGAGGAGTGGCAGATGGAGGAGTGGCAGGAGAAGGGAGAATGTTGGTGAGAGATGTAATAAGCTTATCAAGAAGGAGGTGGCTGGGCTGAGAGCCCTGGTCTACAACAGCGCCATTCTGATAGACATTAATGATGCACCAAGCGGATGAGAAAATTCCAAGAGTACTTCCCATCTGGTGTCACAATTAGTGGATGATGAAGTGAAAGGGGAGAGGACACAGACTATTTGATGAGTCCATATGTCCAGAGAGTGAGCGTCACAGTTTTGCTTCATCACAGTCTGTCATGCTCATCACAGTCCTTCACCTTCATCACAGTCCTCTCCTTTGTGACAGTCCTCTTCCTTCATCACAGCGCTTCTCTTACATCACATTCCTTCTCCTTTGTCAGTCCTTAATCAAAGTCCATCATTGTCAAAGCCCTACTTTGTCATGGTCCTTTATTACAGACCTTCTCCATTGTCTATGTGCTTTATGATCACAGTGATTCACCTTTCTCGGTCATTCACTGTTGTCACAGTCTTTCTACGTTGTCATAGTCTTTCATCACAGTCTTGCTCCTTCATCACAATCATGCACCTTTTTCATCACAGTCATTTTTCTTTGGCACAGTCCTTCTTCATCACAATCCTGCTTCTACGTCGCAGTCATTGTCCTTCACCACAGTCCTCACTTCCATTTTATCAGAAGCCTTAACCATTAACATATTTCTTGTCCTTCATCATAGTCTTCCTCCTCGCTCACAGTCCCTTACAGTCCCTCTCCTTCACCATAGTCTTTCAACATCAAAGTCCCCGTGATCTATCCTGTCACAGATGGCTCAAAGAATGCAGCACGTCTTAGAGACAGTTCAAGGATGTTGGTTAAACTTTCAAAAGTTCCATCCCTCCATCCTCCCTAACCCAGGCATCTGTAACCCCAGTTTAGTACTACCGAATATTTACCCTGACTGTCGAAAACTGGCTCATAATATGATGGATTCCTGAATATCTGACTAGACTTCTCAGAGACTTCCTAACTGCCCCTACTCTATGTAATGTTAGTGTTCTAAAGATTTGGGGAATTGTGTATTTCAGACACCCTGTAAGATTCAGTGTTTCCTATTTACTAATACTACCTCCTCCACACTACAACTCCCCTCTCGATATTTCAACTCCCTCCTCCACAATACTATTCCATCCTACAAATTACTACTCCTTCCTCCACACTACTACCGCCACACTTTTATTTCGCCTCCACACTAGTACTCCTCCTCCAAACTACATACGCCCCTCTCCACATTACAACTCCCTCCCCCAAACTACTACTCCATCCTCCTCACTACTACCCCCTCCTCAACATTACTACTCCTCTTCCACACTACTACCACCACACTTCTACTCCTCCACACTAGTACTCCTCTGCACTACAACTCCCATCTCCACATTATAACTTGCTGCTCCACACTACCTCTCTTCCTCCACACTACTAATGCTCTTCTATACTACTAATCCTACTCCACACTACTACTCCCTGTTCCACACTTCTCAACCACCCTCCTTTCTCTCAGTAAAATCCACTTCACAATCATCCCTTACATTAAGCTTTCTAACCACACTTGTCACACAGTCTTTGGCAGTCTCGGGTTGTGTCTATCAGCTATTGGTGTTTGCTGCTAGTGCCAGGCAGCAGGATTTATGCTGCCAGGTCACTCTCACTCAGCTGATTCTCTGTCTGTGGGAGCAGAGTGAGGGACCATGGAGGGTTGTATGTATGCAGTCAGGTCCAGGTCTTTGATCTCCCACTGGAGATGCCATGTGGTGCTGAAGGGCTGCTCTGTTGGGTCTCACCTAGGTTTTGATTGATGTCTCGGAAACAAATAGAAAGACACTTGTGTGCATCAGGTATAAGAGTCATGCTGTGAGACAAGCTGGTACTGCAAAGACACATGCTGACACAAGTGGCCAGGTCTAGCTGTGGCTTTCCTCCTGATAGGCCTCCCACCCCCAGGTGAGAGCCCTTTGAACAAGACCAGTGCAATGGCCGTGTCACAATCCTTATAACTATTAATTCACTAATCCTACCTTGCTATTTCAATAATGAATCTACACATTCCTAGTAATGTATTCCTCCGTTCCTTTTGCACCCTTTCACCACTTCTTTCCTATAGATATATCCCCTATGTGCCTAGTGTTCCTGTCTGCATTTACTCACATGTTTTTGTCAAATAAAAAAAAAATGGTGTCATCAGCACATTGAGTGAACCATTAAAAAGCTTGTGCTATATTGCAAAAGGCCCTATGATGGCTAGCGCAGAGGGCTGTGAGGGTTAGCACAAAGTTTGTGAGGGAGGACTTTGGGTGTGAGGGATGGCATATTGTGAATAAATGCTGGTATAGGGGGTGTAAATATATACGTATAGTCAGAGGGGCAGTATAGGGAGTGCTGCACAATAGGGTGTGAGCGCAGGGGTCAAGGCTGTGAGTGGTTCCTGTGATTAAGAATGCTAAAAACGACAGAGACTTACCAGTGCAGCGGGTCTCTGGAACACGTTCATAGCTGTCATAGTGAAATAAAAATGGAGGATAGTGGAGCACTAGACTGCTCATCCGAATGAAAGAAAGAGCAACAGGATGGCCATGTTGGGTGAGGAAACGTTTCCTCTTTGGTTGCATGCCTATTCTCTCATATTGAAATGGAGTTAAAATGGAGTTGGAGATATTACCTGCAAGTAAAAGGTGAGCAACACAGTCAGAATGCAACTTTAGCCATGGGAGCACACAGGGGTGGACTGGGAACTAAAGAGGACCTGGAAATAATGTTCAAAGTGGCCCCATACTGTACATTTTGAGCAAGCCCAACCCTTTCCCAATGAGAAAATTTGAAAATAAAATACAAAAAGAGGGCCAGGGTACAGAGGCCCAACGGGAAATCTCCATAGTTCCCTATAGCCAAATCTACCTCTGGGAAGACATTGCCCTCTGAGAGTTACCAAAACACGACTGACAGAGAAGTGCAACATACAATGGAGTGGCAAAAAGTGAAACACTAGGTACACTGCAAGTTTAAGGAAAAGCGAGGTTTATTTTAAATATGTATGGAATACAAGGGATATAGGGGTAAATCAACAAGAACCTTTGAAGCAAAAAATGTCAAATGCTTGGAACATTACCAATTTAAATACATAAGTATTCAAAATCTAACATGAGCAAAGGGTGCCATGCAGTATATGAATAAAAACAGAAACAGAGATAAGAGCACTCTACTTTGAATTGAATTGCACATTACCATGAAAGGAGATGGTTCAGTTGGAAACATTGAGAGAAGGATGGGAGAACAGAGGAGGAAGGAGGCAAAATAGATGTGGAAGCAGGTTTTGGAGAGATGGGGATGAATTCTGTTGTAGAGACGGATTGGAACCATCATTTGGTAAAAGCGCTAACCACTGATTATGTTCTGCGGGTTGAGGTTTCCAGTAGTTATTGGCGGATGATCCAGAGCAATGCCCAGTAATATACATTATTTGACTTGTTTCCGGGACCAGCATTTGTAAGTTATTGGACTGCAGTGGCTCGGATGGAATGGTTGGTGTATATATTTGAGAGAGATTAGCTTGTTGGCAAATGGTCTTCATGAGAGAACCCAAAATATGTTTTCCCAGAGGTTTAGTACTGTACCAGACAGATGAAGAGACAAGATGGTTGTTATAATGAAGAACTCCAGAAGTCAGCAGGTGCATTCACACAGGTTCCTTTATTCAAGATGTTACATGTAGATGGCTAAGATGAGGGGCAGTGCCCCAGTTGGGGCCCACTGGCTCCCACCACTCAGGCTAGCTCTGACCAACTGCCTGAGCTTGAACGCAGTTCTCATAAAATCATTCCAGACACTCATCAACATTCTCACAGTGACATCACTCACTCATGCATAGAAGGGATCAGGATAAGGCACACCTCCCTTCTTTCATAGGCAAGAGCACATATCTGGATAAAGGTACACACAGACTCCCAGCACCTAGAACTAACTATCACCAGCATGCCCGAATAACAATAGAACATCCTCAAAAACTCCAAATAAACCAGACTCCTCCTGTCCAGAGCTGCCACCCAAGGACCTTGATCATGCCATGACCAAGCACGTAGGTGCCACGTCCAATGGGCCACAAACACCACAAAACACAACCAACTAAACAGACACTAAACTTCTTCTACCTTGTTCCACCACCACCAGGTCTCGAGACTGCCACTCATGAGCACAAAAACACCATCAAGATTTCACGCACCATGACAACAGGCCCTACCATATAAGAGGCAGAAAAATATGCCAAAGACACTTGCCTGGTGAAAGGATGAACACAGACACAGTCAGATAAAGTAAACATCACAACGTCACCATGACCTCATCCATGAGAGAGAATGTACACAGGGGAGAAGCACCACTTCTCACACGACCACCACATTCAAAACCACACACTTCTTCAACTTGTTCATATTAAAAGGTGCAGCATGGGAAAGAAAACTAATACACACCAAAGTATACAGGAGTGATGACAAAACACCACACAGAGAATCACTCACCAGTCTTCAAACCACAACTTCCACCCCAAACCACTAGCCAGGCAGCCCAGGAACTAACAAAAACACACTGGATGAAACAAGAAACCAAAATTCCTATAATCACTTTGAAGGCACACTGTATGTAAATGATCTCACAAAAACCGCACTACTTCAGCACACAACGTTCAATGTTCCTTCCACAGGAGCGGACCCTACTGAATTCCACCTAAAATGTTGCAACATTCAGAAATACCTGCAATGTCAGGCCTTTCACAAAGCATAGTGTGTCACTAAAATGCAGAGTTGTTGAGAAAGAGCAAATCCAAAGAGATTTTGTTTTTGTAAGCAGGTTTCAAACCGAAATATAAATCCAATCAAATATCAGCGATTTAACTATATTAAAGACATAACGGTCCTGCTGACCAAACCATTTTGAGTATCCCAAAAACTAAACTGAGCAGTATTTTATACACAAGACACCCAAGCTCCCAAACACATAACCACAGTATGGACCACCAACCAAGGGTGTCCTTGAACGCAGTAATGGACACATGTTGAGGTTCAGCACGCAGGACAAAGAAAATGTCTGCACACACTTCCAGCAACAAATAAAATGCTAAGATACCTTAAACACGTTTTCCAACGGAAAAAGCAGGTGTTCTAAAATACACATAACAACACAACTACAAGTGTGGGATGTGTCCCAACCCACAATATACAGCTGCTACTCAACACAAGGATACTAATAAGAAACCATTGAAAAGCCAAATAACACATGAGAGGTAAATAGACCTTAACACTCATGCCGGCACGTCATTCACACAAAACACCAAACTAAACACCAGACCCTCTGCTGACAAGCAGAAAACAGGCATGTGTGTTGATTTAGTTGCACAATAAACACATCATAAATAGCGTTTAGTTGGACACAATAACATTTCTCTAATACTTTAGATAAAGTTCTAAAAGTCCTTGTTATTGGGGAGGCGCGGCTTGCCGCCGAGAAGGATGGTAGCCTATCCTTTGAGCTCGGCTCTGATGGAGCGTGTATTATATAGAAACTTTCATTTACTCACCTGTTTATGGTCCACTTACCTGCTGTCTGTGCTCTGTTTTCCTTCCTTCAGGTCCCGAAGATCGATGAAGCTTGGAAACATTCCGGCGGCCGCCCCATTTTGAAGATATCTTCCGGGAGGCTGGGCCCTCAAACCGTGTCATCGCATACGTTGCGCAGCCGGTGCTTCTAGTCAGGACGGACGCGGTCCGCTGAAAATCACGGGAGCATCGCTTTTCTCCACAATACTGGTAAATAGGAGGAGGAAAAAGGAAAAGAAAAAGACTATAATAGTACTTATTCATGTCTTGTTCTTTTCCTGCTGAACTTCTATATTTAAAAGGAGGGCAAGAAAAATAAAAATACACTTTTTAATATTCTCTCACCTTTTCATAAATGAAATATCATTTTTTGGACTGCCCCATCTACCTCTGCCTAAATAACATTGCATTTCTTTTTTTTCTTTTTCTCGTGTTTTTTAAATGTTTTAATTTGTATTCATATGCATCATTACTGAGGCAGTGTTGTGGTGTATGTGGTAAATATAAAGTGAGAGGAAAAGGAAGAGAGGAGGGAAGGAAGAGGAGAAAAAAGGGAGGAAAAGGGAAGGGAAAAAGGAGAGAAATAGTGGAAATAGAATAAAGAGAATAAGTGCCAAACGAAAAAGGGAAGGGGGACAAAGGTAAGGAAAGAAGAAAAAGTGAAAAATGTAGAGAAAAAAGCGAGAGAATGAGGGAAGGAAGGGAAGAGGAAAGAGGAGAAAGAAAGGAAAATGAGAAAAAGAGGAAGTAAAAAAGAAAGGAAGAGAGAAGAGAAGAGAAAAGAAGGGAAAGGCACATAGCAGGAAAGAGTGGGCAAGTAAAACAAATAGAAGGTTCAGACAAGTAAGAAGAGAAGGAAAACATTTGAAAACAACAGAAAGATACGAGAATAAAGAGAAAAGTGAAGAGAAGAAAAAGATAGTAGATTTGTATTATACTGCACCATGGCAGTGAAGAAAGGTCAATCTAAAGAAGGGTTAGCCCAACAATCTTCTAGGCTTAAGAGGCAAAAGAGTGATTTGATTCTCCTCCACCAGTAGAGAACTTAACTGACCCTGTTATGCAAACCTTATTATTAGAAATTAGATCTCTTAAGCCCTTTATGGAAGATACAAATACTAAGTTACAGCAACTGGACAATAGGTTATCTTTCAGGCTAGAATGAATGAGGTTGAGAGGCAGGTAGGATACACAGAGGATATTGCTAATAAAGTTACCACACAAGAGGCCACAGTATTAGCTCTACAGAAACACAGCGAAAATCTTGAAAATCGTAACAGAAGAAATAATATTCGCATACTACGCCTTCCTGAAGGGATCAAAAAAGACAACCACATTGCCTTCCTGTGTGTGTTTCTGCCCAGAATCCTTAACCTCTCGGTCTCATTACAACTGAATATTCAAAGATCACACAGAATTGGACCACAGAGACCCGCACAAAGCACCAATAACCTACACAGGACAATGATATTAGCACTCCTTGATTTTACTCATGTAACAATTATTATAGAAAAAGTTAAGCAAATCAAAAAACTAACATGGAAAGGAAGAAGAATCTTTATAACACAGGATGTAGCCAAAGCAACGGCTGCAAGAAGAAAGGAGCTTCTTGCCTTCAGACCAGCTTTAAGACAATTGAATGTTAGATATGGCATCATACACCCTGCCTCTTTTAAAGTTCCACAAAATGGGAATGGGCAAACTTCAACTTTTCAGAATCCAACAGATTAAAGTAGATATATCCTCTTGTCGCTTTTGCACCCTGCTACCCACGGGTTAGGTGCGCATTACAAATAATAAACATAAACATAAACAACTGGGACTGCTATAAGGCTGTCCTTAGAGACCATATTATATCTTTTGCTGCCAATAAAAAGAAAAAAACTTAAGCAGGATTCTGAATCTATTCTAAAGCAACTGAAACCTCTGGAGATTTGTTTTGCCAGTACTGGCTCCCCCTCAATTAAGTTAAAATTCCAATATAATAAAATTGTAACTCAATATTCCTGTGCAAATATGCTCAGATATAAATAAAAAATGTGTCAACTTTCCAATAAGGCAGGCAAATCTTTAGCCTCCTTCCTCAAATTCAAAAAGAAAAATCTAGAGCTGTAACCCTACAGTATCATCTAGGAAATAGAAAGCATTCAGATACGGATATTCTCAGAATCTTTTCAAATTTCTACTCTAAGTTATATACTTCTGAAGCTCCTCCTAATAATCCCT
Organism: Ambystoma mexicanum; assembly: GCF_040938575.1. Lineage (NCBI taxonomy): Eukaryota > Metazoa > Chordata > Amphibia > Caudata > Ambystomatidae > Ambystoma > Ambystoma mexicanum. Next base: position 754,359,344 of record NC_090922.1, read on the forward strand.
CCATTGAGGATTTTCTGCACAATCTACCTAGGAATTCTTACCCCCTGATAGATCTTGAATCTCTTAATGCTCAAATTACCCCTGCTGAGATTTTTCAAGCCATCAAACTTCTTAAGAAAGGCAATTGCCCAATTTCCCTGATTAACAATGACTGTAAGAATGTTGAAAAAATGCTAGCCAACAGACTCCTCCCCTTTGTCCTCAATCTCCTTAAACAGGATCAGGCTGGATATGCCAAGAGTAGAATCTCCTCCTCCAACATTAGACTCTTTCTAGACATCATAGGCTTAATACACCAATCCAAAGATCCCCATGCTGCAGTTGCCCTAGATGCTGAAAAGGCTTTTGATAGAGTTGAATGGGATTTTTAATTTAGAACTCTTAAATTACATGGTTTTGGCCCCCCTTTTTTATCCCTGATAAACATACTTTACTCAATGCCGAAATCTGCAATTTTTGTCAATGTTCAACTATCTTTTTTTCCCCTCTTTCTAGAGGAACACATCAAGGCTGCCCTCTTTCCCCAATTCTCTTCATTCTAGCCCTTGAACCCTTCTTAGAAACTATAAGACAGAACAATAATATATTAGGTGTTCGATATAAGCACCTGCATATTAAAACGGCAGTTTATGCGGACAATGTCCTTCTTTTTCTTAAAAACCCAGAGCAAAGTGGCCCACATCTTTTACAGGTAATCTCCAAATTTGCTAAAGACTCTGGTTATAAACCTAATATTGATAAAATGAGATCCTCCCACTTAACATACATTGAACACCTCATCATACGCTATCATTAGGAATTAAATGGTGCCCTCAAGGCATCAAATATCTTGGCATCAATATCTCCACCTCTGCTTGTGATATGCAGAGAAAAAATATTGATATCATACTCACCAGATTCAGGGAACTTGTAACTTCATGGTCACCCCAATATATCTCCTGTTGGGGCCGGTTGGAATCCATTAAGATGATGATCTCCCCTGCCATTCTATATCTCCTATATGTTTTGCCTATTCTACTTTCCCTTTCTTTTTTTAAATCTGTATATTCTTGCCTAATTGGATTTCTATGGGGGGAGGGAAGGCGTAGAATTTCACTTAGCAAATTAAAAAAACCTTGCTCTATGGGCGGTGTCAATTTTCCAGACTTTAGAATATATCACATGGCCTTTGTTATGAAACAAGTACAGTGTGTTTTGTTCAGGATGAACCGGAATATTTACCCAAATGGGTACTTCTGGAGAGAGCTATGGCTTCCCCAATACCCCTATTGGATATTTATCTCATTAAAAACAAGAAAAAAACACGCACATTGTTCTTGTATCCGTCAATCTGATTATCACAAAATATATATGTTTCCATAACTGACCAAAATGTCTACTTTTACCTCTCCTCTTATCTGGCATAACCCCCCATTAAGGTAAAAGGTAAATCAATTTTGTGGAAGCCATGGCTATCTAGAAACATTAAATATTGTAACAATTTCTTCTCACAAAATTATCCTGTTGCTTTAGAGAATTTGCTACAAAATACAAGTTACCTGCCTCTGCATTAAAACAATTTCTAATCATTATTGCTGAAATGTTTGAAATGAACTACTTATCCACAATGCCAGCAACCCAGATGCGCTAAGACTTTTTCACATACTGAAGTCTAATAGTAATGCATCCTTTTTCTACAAATCCCTGAGATCAAATACAGCAACTGGTATTCTACACAACGACTGGGAAGATGATTGTTCACTACCAAACCTTCAATATGCCTCGCCTCGACAGTGGAAATGCATCTCGAAAATTACTTCATCAGCCAGCCTAATCCAAACCCTGATTTTCTTCCACCATAGAGCCTTTGCTACACCTATATCCCTCTTCAAATGCAGCCTTCTACCTAATGATCTCTGCTGGAGCTGCTCACAAGCCCCAGGCTCTTTTTAGCACATATTTATAGAATGTAAATATGTTAAGGCATTCTGGATTTCAGTTTGGCGAACAATTAAGCTTATTTTTAAAACCCAACAAGATTTTTGTTTTGATATTCTTATTTTCGGAAGCTCCCTTTTACATTCAGCAATTGCTAAAGTTCATACTAAATTACGCTTTGACTTATGTCTCATGGTAGCAATCCAAACCATAACCACCAATCGGAAAAATTTACATTGCATTCATTATAAATGTTGGTGGAATAATATTTGTAATATTCATAGGTTGGAAAACGGTATAGCTTCTTCTCCAGCTTTACTTTGCAAACATATGTTGAAATGGCAACCTTTTCTTGATTTTCTGTCATATGAAGAGTAACATTGATTCTTTTAACATGTATGCTCTACCCCTTCCCCTCCTTGCCCCATGTCCACGTTATGTCCTGTTTGTCATGTTAGTTATATGTTCTGTTTGTTAGTGTTATGTCCCCCACGCCCCTCAAACCTTTTTGAAGTTTAACTAGATTCATCCATTGATACATGTTTGGCACAAATATAAGCTGTGTTCATTTTCTTAACAATGTTATGGATACTTTATGCATAAGCTGGACGTTTGCTTTTGTTTAATATTAATGACTTTTGATTGTCAAATATGCTGAGTGCATATAATAAAAAAAAATGAAACTAAGAAAAAAAGTCCTTGGTATTTTATCACCCAAGTCTGAAATTCCTCAAAATGTCTATTATAACACAGAAAGAAGGAAACCTTAAGGCTGGACCACTCATTTCACTAACAACCATATGAATCACTCAAGCACATGTCCAACAACTTGTCACAGTTGGGAAAAAAATATCAGTTTACTTTGTCGCCATTCAAATACACCATAGCACACGTCAAACTGGCATGTTCCACATTCTAAGAATACTAAACACGGATTCACCAACAACTGATAAAGTATAGGTTATTTAACTACGGTGAAAGCAGTGCTTAAAAAAAAAAATCCCATCTCCACAAGTCCATGGCGGCAACAAACTGGGATTTAGTTTAGACTGGAACACACACAATGGCCCAGAACTCCATGTTGCACACAGACAAGAGGACAAATGACTGGAACACACACAATGGCCCAGAACCCCATGTTGCACACAGACAAGAGGACAAATGACTGGAACACACACAATGGCCCAGAACTCCATGTTGCACACAGACAAGAGGACAAATTATGCCTAACAGTCCACGCTGCGCCGAGCAGCAGTATTCCTGAGATGCTTAGAACATGTCAGAGTATCTACACAGATTGAAAACAACAGATTACATTGCACAATAGATGCACATTATGATGCATTTTCCAAATGTGCTTCATCCTCCCCCCACATTATGGCCAGCACAGCTTGTCCCTGTAATGGGTGTGCTATCATCATCTGCTGCATCTTATAGGCACAGAAGCCGCCCAAAGTAAAACAAGACTTGTAAAATGTCCGTGAATTGAGACCCGCAAACCCAAAGAAAAACGCCTTGCAAAGTCTCAATTACGCTGTCTCGCAACATGGCTTAGACAGGCAGTACCTCACAGAACTGTGTCTCCATAATACTCGCAGAATCCATACAAACATAAGGCTGAGAACATGTAATATACTGCGATTCGTACAATGAAACAGACATCACGATGGACAGCAGACTTGTTTGACACCATCATGCAGAGATTGTTGCTTGCTCGGTCCTTTCCTTGAATCCTCCTGAGAGTTCTCTTAAAGACACTGTCACCTGCATTAGAATACCTAACACTGGCGTAAAAGGGGCCCCCGCAGCCCCCGCGTTGCGGGAGGGGGCATGCGGTGTGGGGGGCCCCGCGAGGACATGTCCTGGGAGGGGGCCCCAGTAAAAAAAAAAAAAAAAAAAAAAGAATTTCTAACAAACAAAAAAAAAGTTTCTTTTGGAATTCACTCTGCATTCATAAAGAACATTTCTGTAACAGAAATAATGTCTTTATGAAGGCAGAGTGACTGCAAAAAGAAACTTTCTTTTTGAAGTCCGAGGACCCCCCTATCCCATGACATGGAAGACCCCAGAGTGGAGGCCTCCATGTCATGGGGTGGGGGGGGGGTAAACCCTATGCCTTCAAAAAGAAATAGTTTGTTTTTGAAGTCACTCAGCCATCATAAAGAAATTATTTTGGTTATGGTTCGGTCCTTAACTGAAATAATTTCTTAATGAAGTTATAGTGACTTAAAAAAGAAACAATGGGGCTCATTCTAACCATGCCGGTCCAGAAACAACTGTGCTGGTAAGCTTACAGACACTGTTGTTTCCGGACCGGCATATTATAGGTCTGCTTGGTGGGGCTGCCGTGCCCGACAAGTCTGACCCTGCCAGGCACAGCAGCCACGATAGGCAAACCTGTCACGGAAGCACCAGCACCGTTAACAATGGTGCAGGTGCTTCCGTGTCCCCATTCCCGTGGAGTCTGGGGATTAATGAAATTACCGGCACCTGATTTCCCAGCCGCCGGCCGGACTTGAAATAGCACGGTGGCACCGGAAAGTCAGGCGCTAGTAATATTTTATTACCCCTGGACCTGTAATGAGCCCCAATTTCTTTTTGAAGTAATAGGGCTCCCCTCAACTCCATGACGTGTGCGGGTGTGAGTCTATGGTGAAAGGGTGCACACTCAAATGTATAGTTGGCTGCCGGTGTGTGTATGGTGAAAGGGTGCACACTTAAATGTATGGGTGACTGTGTGAGTGTGTCTGCATGGTGAAAGGGTGCACACTTAAATGTATGGATGACTGGGTGTGTATACGGTGAATGGTGTGTGTGCTTGTGTACAGGGGCACAATAAAACCTTCATTTTGGGGGGGCTAACCCTTCAAATGTTGGGAGAGGTGCTAACTTCACATGCGGTGGGGAGGGGGAAACTTATTTGTGTGGGCGCATCTAAATTATTTAGGCATTTTAATGAGACTATTCTAATGCAGATTCAATTTTACAAGCAGTTAACTCTCTCCTATAAGTCTCCTGTTCCCTCTCTACCCTTCTAATCACTTCCCTGGCATGCAAGTACTAAACCCCCATCCCAATTTCAATTGCCTAAACAATGTGGCATTTGAATGCAGGTACTAACAGTGAAATGCTTTACGTTGGTAATTACTGGGTTCTTGTTAACAGCAAAAACCAGGTGCCGTTTAACATCTGTGTCCTGTTCGGTCCGGCAACTTCTCTAAGGGTTAGCCAGGTTGAGTCAATATAGCCCAAAATGTCAGGGGGGGTAGTGCTGAAGCCCAGTCAACTCAATGGTGTTGCGCTACTACTTGTGTTTAATGCCTTGCTTACTCCTAGCCCTATTCTTCCTCGTCCCAGTACTTATGTATGAGGCAGTATGTGTGTGTGAGGCACTCTTCCTCATACACAAGTACTGGGAAGAGGTAGAGGTACATGGAGGTAATGCCTGATTTAGCTACCTGTAATCTTCATCACTCCTAGTCCCACTGTTCCTCATCCCAGTACTTACCTATGAGACAAGGAGCCTCATACGTAAGCTCTGTGACAAGGAAGAGGGGCACAGAGGTAATTCTGGGCCAAGGAGCTGATTGTGGAGGTTGGGGTAGTGGGTGGGAGGGAGAGGGGATGTGTGGGGAGGCGGGATTGTGTGATAAATTATAATGGTTGTCCATGTCCAGAATAAGCAGGCATGATATGTGGTATTAGTGGCTAGAGAGGCATTTTAATGCAGCCAGTCTAGTCATTCCTCAGGTTGGGATGACTTTCTTTTAACTGGACATTTCTGATAAAGAAGTCCTGCTAACGTTAATTACCTGGCTAGATTGGCATTTGGGTGCTGCCAGTCTAGCCATTTTTTACTGCGGCATTGTATATTTTTCTGGGCATCTGTGATAAAATGATATGATGTGATTCAAGTCATTTATAACCCGTCTGTACACAAGTGTACACAAGGGAGGGATGATAGAGGGAGGACAAGACAAACGATCTCACTAGGCCTTGTGTCATTGCGAGAACGAGAAGTGCAAGGGAAAAGGGAGGGGGGAAGTGCGTGCAAGTGAAAGGGGAGGGGAAAACAGGGCAGCAATGCTCTGAGTAAGTGCAGCCAGGGCAGAGCAGCTATTGGTTGTGCAAGGAGAACAAGGGACTGCAAGGTTACAGTTACAGCCCCTAGGTGCACGGTAGGCCGGAGGCAGTGCAAGGGTGACCAATCAAGAAAGAGCCTGGACTCAGAGAGACTCTGGGGGTAGCCAAGCAGCCAGTGGGTACAGCATACAGGTAGGTCAGCAGGGGGGATAGAGAGCGAAAGCAGCAGAGAAGAGGAACGTTTTTAGCTGCTTCCGAAACTTCAGGTTGTCCGCCTCAAGTTTGAGAGGGGCAGGGAGGCCATTCCAGAGTGAGGCACCAGCAGAGGAGAGAGGTCTACCCCCACTCTCTGCCTGGAGAAATGTCTAAGCCTTAGAGAGTTGGAGGTAGCTGAGTGAAGGGCTAGAGAAAGAAGGTATTTTTGAAGAGAGCATTGGATTTAGTCTGGGCATTGGCCCCAGAAACCTTGTGGGCAATCCAAAGGTTCTTGAACTTGATCCTTGCAGCCAGTGGAGAGATTTCAGGGCTGGAGAAATACAATCCCAGGGCTTGAGGCCAAGGCTAAGTCTTGCAGTCCTGTTCTGGATTATTTGCAGATGACGCAGACTAGAGGAAGACAGATTGAAAAAGTGGCTGTTGCAGTAGTCCAGCCTAGAGACAGTGAGCTTTCAGTGGAGAGTGAGAAAGGGAAGAGTCCCTTTGAGGAGGAGCAGCTGGTATTGGGACTTCTTGGTGATGTCCGAGATGTGAGGAGAGAAAGGGAGTGTGTCGTTGAAGATGACACCAAGGTTTCTTGCCTCGCAGGAAGGCAAAGGAAGAGGGCCCAAGGTGGTCTGCTATAGTGAGAGAGGAAACACAGAGGCAAGGGTCCCAATGAGAAGGATCACTGTCCTACTGGCATTAAGGCAGAGATTGTTGGAGGCGCACTAATCCTGAATCATGGATAGACAGTCAGACATGAGCAAGAGAGGAGAGGAGGCTGAGGGGGGCCTGAAGGAAAGCTGAGTCATCTGCACAACACTGAAAGTATGAGGAGAACGTAGAGAACGTAGAGATCAGGGAGTTCAAAGTGGCCAAGTAGAGGTTGAAAAACCAGCGTGAGAGGAGAGAGCCCTGGGGAATGCCACAGGTAGAGAGAGGTGGCGGATGGCGGAAAAAATGGGACCACGATGGACCTGGGAGCGGACTGTCGGTCCAAGTTGAAGTAGGTCAGTCACTCTAGGGTCTGATCCGTGATGCCCAGGTTCTCACAGAGTCGATTGATCAGGATGGAGATGTTGACCCTGTCGAAAGCAGAGGAAAGATGAAGGATGAGAACAGAAGGAATGCTGGAATCAAGGTTAGAGAGCAGCATGGGTGTTAAGGAGAGCAGTTTCCATGCCTCTGGCAGCTCTGAAGCCAGACTGATGGTCATGGAGACAACCAACAGATTCAGTGTGGAGAGTAAGCTGGAAGATGGCAAGCTTTTCCAAGAGTTGGCTCAGGAAAGGGGTGATGGAGATTGAGCGATAGTTTTTCGGGCAGGTAGGATCAGCAGACAGCTTCTTGAGTAGTGGGTGCACAAGGGAGGGCTTAAAGGGAGAGGGGAACATTGCAGTGGCGAAAGAGTGATTACAGAAATCGGCCAAGGCTGGAGCGAGGGTGTCAATATGGGCTTTGATGGTTCTGGAGGCGCAGCGGAGCACCTGTTTGGACGACACTTTCATAGATCGGACTTGTCTAGAAACCTCGTCAGGTGTTGTCAGCGAGAAAGAGGAAAAAGGAGGAAGAGAGGTAGAGATGGCCAAAAGGGGCAGAGAGAGGAAGAGGACAAAGAGGACAGGATTTCCTGAGATTTAGCAGAGACATGAGAGGCCAGAGCTGTACAGAGGGCCTGGGAGGGAAAAGGAGAGGTATAGACCACAACAAGATTGACCAGTTCCTTGCAGATTTTAAAGAGTTTGGCCGTGTTGTTCGATGCCGCGGAGACACATGCTTTAATGTGTGCTCTTGTCTTGATGAGTGTTATTGCTTTGACTGGCATTTTGCTCCAACCAGTCTAGGTATGTCTAAATGTGGCCTGGCATGCTTTACTATAATGTTATTACGTGTTTACACTGGTCTACATTGTGCAGCCAGTTGGAATCATTAATGTTCCTGTGCACTGTTGGTGACTTGCATGTATTGGATTGCGTTACCCTACAAAACAATTGCAAACACTCTGGCTTCATAGCCAATTTATCTCAGAAAGTGTGCTGTATATTGCATTAAAACACATATTTATATCTTTTTCCTAGTGCAGTGTGCGGCATACCCCTTCAGCAGCATGTTCATGCGTATTGCGCAAGCGTGACAATCTAGGCCGGCCCAGAGTGTGGCGCGACCCGTGATTTGTTGCTGAGTTGGGGGGCCCCCTCAGCATGGCTCGCAGGCGGGCCCCCACATTTTGTGTTACGCAACTGATACCTAAGCTCTATATTCCATACAATCACCAAACCCTGCAGCCAGCACTATGACATCAACACTTGCCGGGGAACTTGAGAGTAAAAGGAGCTCCAGGTAAGCAACTGCCACAACGGCAGCTGATCTCCATGCACACTGCATGAGGACCACACTTAGGAAGTCGTCAAGCGAGGAAGCAACTTGGGCTCCCTTTCATTAACAAGAGTGCATTAGCAGAGGGTGCATGTCCCGCCGAGTTCTCAGCAAATGCGCACACTGGCATGTCTCACTGTGCCACGCTACGGATCTCTGCCCAGGAAAGTGTAGCAGTCCTCTCCAGACAGTAGGCTGTCCCAGGCTTGTTCACTTCGTGCTATGATTCTGACACTCGCAGCGCCTTGCAGATCGCCCTGGGTGCAGTGCTTAATGTATGAGGGTGTTGGCCAGGACTCCGCCCTGGGACTTATTTCTGAGCCTCAGCACTTATTTTCTCAGACTGAGTCTGATGATGATGTTGTGTTTTGGTAACTTTGTTAATACATCCCATTCAGCAGTTGTCACACACAAGCAACACCAGTGTGCACTAGCCACATTTTCTTGACCCTGCGTCAGCGTATCATAAGTCATGAAGGTCATGACCCACGAAGACAGCAGAGTGGTAGCTATCCATTTTCATTGATAACAATGGGTTGGAAGGTGACATTGCTGTGTGCTTGTGCTGACCATGCCCAAACACTTCTTCAGTCCCCGGAATTACATTGGAGCTTCTCCACTACTGCAATATACACAACACTAAAACATTAGTGCGGGTTGGCAACAAGAGGACCGTCACCAGCCAGTAGAACCAACACAGGGGAAAAGGCCAGGGAAAAAGGCTATTGCCTCAGAGGAGTGCCTTTCATGAATGTCAAACTATGAAAGCAGGTTTTACCGCAATGTTTGACAGATAGGCTTAACAGTTCAGTTTCCCGCATTTGCCTATCAATTAATCTCAGTGGGAAAGCAGGTTTACTCATTTTCTGTGGCTAGATGGTCAACATGTTCCAGTTTCCGCCCATACAATCCAAGCAAAATGTTAACACTGATGACGTGTTTAAAGAAGCACTTAAACATTTGTCTTAAACATCTTAAACAAGTGTGTTATGTTATGTAATGTTGTTTGGCATCTGTAATTTGCACATATGCCATGGCTAGTGCATCCATCACCCAAAATAGCCAGTCAGAGTTGCAGTGTTAACCCTTAATATGTAGACACTATGGGGAAATAATCATGGGTGTTGGCAGCAGTGGACTGAGGGTTCCCCACCCAATGTGTCCAAGGTGCTCTAGAAAATATTTGGGGCCTGGCACTTACTTTTTTACGAATCAAGCACTGCTTGGGTGCCTTGTGCCGCAAACAGGAACTTTTTCATCATCCTTTCTTCTGAGCCATGGGGGGCTGTCAGAGGTGTCCTCTTGCCTTACAACCTCCCTGGGTAATCCCTGGAAGCTCTGGGTGGCCTGTAGCTGCATATGGGGCCTTTTCCAATGGCCCTTCTTATCAGCCCTGGATGGTAGAATTCCAACTCTCAGGGGCAGTTGACCTGCAAACCTCTTCCTGCATCCCCGGCAGCAAGTAACATCTTGTTTGTACCTCTTTACAGCTCCTGCACGCCCTTGGTCCAGACCAAATCCATCTCATTGCCATTGTGTTAATGAGGAATGCCAGTAGGCAACAGATACGTTCATTCAGTTTCCTTTATTTAAGATGTTACATGTAGATAGCACAGTTAAGGGGCAGAGCCAAAGAGGGGACCCACTGGCTCCCACCACTCAGGCTAGCTCTGACCAGCTGCCTGATTTGGAACACATTTCACATACAAACATTCCAGGCACTCATAAACATTCTCACAGTGACTTCACTCACTCATGCATACAAGGGATCAGGACATGACAGCTGTCTTTAGTGATTTTAAGGGTCATACAAAAAACAGTGGGCATTTGGAGACAACTTGGAAATGTACAGTTCCAGGGAATGTACAAAACAGGAAGTCAAATCAGTTTTGGGATACATTGCTCCACAGTTATCACAGCATGTGCGGTCAGACAGGGTGGAGTCGTTTTTTGGTGGGTAATTTGAAAGTCATTGTGGCCAATGCGTGCACATATTAATCGGTAGAAATGATAAAGGCATTCTGGGCTACATTGTGGAATCCTTTGATGCCTCTGCATGCAAACTGGAGCTGGAGGTGAGACCCCAGTTTGTACTGCAATGTCACTGTATCGTCGCAATTGTAGACTGGAGAACAATGTCAAATTGCTAAATCTTGAGCAGAAAAATGCAGTGTGTGCACTTATGTAGCCAGTCCAGATCGTTGCGTTTGCTTCAATCTTGCTGTGAATATATCATTAGCAGGATGAAAAACATTGCTATGCATTAGGTTGTAGTGAGACTTTATGGAGCAGAGGTCATATGACGAGTTAGATCAGAACGTATGGAGATCATGGTTTGTGGGTGATAACGCTCATCATGGGTGTTGTGCATGTTGACATAGAATTTGCAGAGGAGGGTGCAGAGACCAATGTGTGGGAGTGTTTCAAAGTGGCAATTGTGTTTTTTTTCTTCAGAGAATCAGTTCTTAAAAAATATCAAAACTCCATTTAGATGTATGTTTGGTACTTTCAGCATCTTTTTGTTTGGCTAGATGAGGGGCACTGGTTGTAAGGAATTGTGCACCTCACATTCATCCTCAAGCCAGTCGGAGAAAGTGGAAGCGCCAAGAAGATGGAAACAAACAGGACGTTGAACACCATCGAAGGAAAGGAGGGTGTATTCGACAGGAATGGAGCAGGTTAAAGTACTGAAGGAGGCTCCTTTGCGGAGTTGTCGGATTTGCTTCAGAGACAGATGACACTAGTGGGTAAGTGGGGACATCCCACATTTCACAATTTTAGAGCTGGGGAGTGCTGCTCAAAATTATCGGCTTGGGAGGAAGGCTAATGGCGGCAAGACAAACGTTTGTTGAGAATGTAGTGAGGAGAGGGGTCATATAGAACGTGGGCTGAGATCAATAGATTCAGACCGCGGATCCAAAAATATGATAGGTTAGCACCGAATTACAGGGTGCTTAGACATTTTAATTAGTTAGTCACTGGTCTGAACCATGAAACTGTACATATGTTGGATTTGCTTTTCAGTATCACAAACTGTGTTCAAGTGAATTTCTCCATTATTCTAGATTATACTGATGGTAAGGCAATAACATTCAGCATTTCTCCTAACCTATTCATTTATAACGCATTTTCCTAACTGAATTATAACTAACTCATAAGTATTTTTCCTAACTTATTCTTTAGAGTGGAAGCTCTTGTTGGTAGGGTCATATTCTCCTGATTTATCAAACTGATTGGTGGAATTTGAATCTCGGCTTTACACAGCTCTTGCTTTGTAATCACTAACCAGGTCTATAGGGGTTGAGAAATCTAAATGGTGTTAAGTAGAGTTGGGCAAACTACATACAAAAATTCTAAAATAAGGACTAAAGGCCTTCTAATGGGGTTGACATTATTTCCTCCAGAAATAACGTCAAACAGAATGACCATACTCCATGCAATAACGTGCAGAGTCTGCATAATGCTGAGTCATGTGGACCATTCAGTTATTCCCTATTTTGGATGCGCTTAGAGTTCCATGGAGAAATGTTTATTTATCCATGCAGTATTACATCAATTAATGCTTTTGTTCGTAGGTATTTTCCCTTATACAAAAGCAAGCAGAATTGACATTTTTTGGGTTTGCAATTCGGAATTTAATGGAGCACTAAAACACAATATTTCTAAATACTGGCTTTGCTGGCACTAATGCCAAGTGCTTAATCGAGCCCTAAAATTGATGTAAAGCATATGCAGCAGAAGTTCACACTCAGTATAACCAACAATTGAACATCTTGGCCCTCTTCCTGCTCCTACCTGTGAGGCTAAAACCCTCGGGGGCATCTTCAACTCCACACTTTCCTTCTCTCCTCACATCTCTGACATCTCCAAGAAGTCACACTACCAGCTGCACCTTCTCAGAGGTATTCTTCCATTCCTCTCCTTCCCCCAGAAGCTCGCTGTCTCCAGAGCTCTGGTTCTCTCTAGGCTGGACTACTGCAACAACCTCTTTATAACTCTACCTGCCTCTACTCTCCGCCCTCTGCAACTCATCCAAAACAGGACTGTGAGATTTGTCCTTGGCCTCCAGCCCAGGGAGCATATCTCTCCAGGACTGAAATCTTTGCACTGGCTCCCAGTGGCAGCGAGGATTAAGTTCAAACCCCTATGCATTGTCCACAAGGCCTTCTGGGGCCTGGGACCTCTATACCTTCAACTCTCTCTTCCTAAATATATTCCTTCTCAAGCTCTTCGCTCATCTGCCTCCAACTCACTCAGGGTCAGTCGCTTCTCCATGCAGCGAGTTGGTGGTAGATCTCTCCCTGCCTCTCTGAAACTTGAGGAGAACCATCTTTGGTTCCGGAAGCACCTCAAGGCCTTCCTCTTCGCTTCTGCTTTCTCTCCGCCTCTCCCCTGCTGATCTCCTGGCTGATTCTGAAACTGCACTGGTTAACTGGCTACCTTCTGATCTCGGGCCCAGGTCCCCTCCCCACCAGTTGCACACCTGTACTGCCCCCCTGGCAACCCTTGCACTCAGGGATTGTTTCTGTATCCCTGCAGCCCCTACTAGCACTGACCCCTGATGTCTGCACTTACCCTTGTACTTGCCACAAACTGCTTGCACTTTATTTATTGTCTTTATTTATTTTACTGCTATCCTATGTACTGCACTGCCCCCTCAACCCCCCACACTTTTCCCCTTCCCCCTGCACTTGGATGATCTCAGTGTCACCTGGCCTAGTAGGATCGTTGTCTGTCTCCCCTCTGTTTCCCCTCCCTTGCCTTGTCGCGCCTTGAAACACTTATGTATAGTTGCGTTATAAATGCCATAGCATATCATATCATATATATCATATCATATGATATCTATAAAGCAGTTTCTCTAGCAGTGAAACAGACCTATATCGCTACTCTTATTAGCAATGTATTTAATCCCCAACAGGAGCTTTCCTGAAACCTTGAGGAACGTCCATGCCATAGTGATTCCAAACCAAGGAAAACAGCAACCTGTGCCTAACGGGATACAACCTGAATGACCTGACCAGCTTTCTAAGGCCCTTAGTTTTATAGAGTACTAGTCACCTGACCTTGGAAGATTTGAGAAATCTACTACACTATGATTTCCAGATAACTTATAAAAGCATACAACCAAAACAATGAGCCTACTAATTAATAAACCTCCTTACGTTTATGTCCATATCCACTTATGACGTCATATATTTAGACCTATTGTCCATACCAATCCAGGCTGCTATATTTCGCTGCATAGGGGATTTTATCCTGGGCACAGTAACTTTGTGTGAATAGTGATTTCCAGTTCAGTTCATAGAGTGCTTTCTGAAATGACTCTGCAGTTATAGAATTAATGGAAAACCCGAAAAAGGGAATGGGAACATGTAAAATGTTTGCTAAAACAAAAACAAACAAAAAAAACATGAGAGAACCGTGTGGGGAAGTAATAGGGACAATACCAACTTTATTTGATTTATGATCAAAGTCCTCCTTCAAAATAAATATCTTTCTTTCTCATATGGTTTTGATAGTTATTTGATTATTCATGCATTGGCTACTTTTCCCTATACTGCGACCGGTGCCTAATGTAGTGTTACAGCCTGGGGGTTGCCTGCAGAAAGTTTTATCAGCCAAAAGCCGAGTTTGAGCCTCAGATGGAGTTGATGACTCCAAACTGTTGTAGGGCATACTACTGTCCTTTCAAACAGTTAAGCACTCATCTTTATTAAAACTGGGCCCCAGATGAAATTCTTGTGTAATACTCAGCATAGTAACTTGTAACAGGACTGAACGAAATGTGGACCACGTACTAGTGTTTACTGACCTGGTGAATGTTTTCGTTCATAACCTATTTGCGAGGTTGTAGGTGAAAGTCTCTCTCAGTTTCTTCCGGTGCATACCCCACTAGTCATGTCTTGGGTTTAATGTTTGGGATTGCATATCATTTAATTAATATTAGATAGAAAACACACCCACACTTACTGCACTCCAATGATTGTTTTCAGAAGAATTTTGAGGTAAAGGCACAACGAGGGAATATGGACTTGCGGGAAGTAGCACTGCCAGATTATGTCTCTCTGCTCATGGGGTACTTTGTTGAGTGAACATGTACACACTATGGGCCTGATTCACACTGAAGTTACGAAGAGTTAGATTTACCACTGACTTACATCTGGAGAGGGAAATCTGATGTAATGCTGACCTATACCAGGACTAAATCAGTTGTAAGTCAGAAGTACTCACAACATCTTCTATTGTGACGCTAATAGCCCTCGCAGGTTGTAAGAAAAGGGCAAGTTAGTTTTACTCCTGGTAACATCTTTGCGAATCAGACCCGAAATTATTTCATCTGCAGCCAATAATCCATGGTGCTGCTGTGTCGCTCTAAAGAGAAGACAATATTTGCTATGTATATGGAGTCATCACAAAACTTTCTATGTCGAGAACCTTAATAGGCATTTTTAGATGTGTTCTTGTAACCAATGTATGGCATACGGAAAGGTTATGAGCCTAACAGTGTAGGGCATTCAAGTTTACATCCTGCTCCACCAAATCTGGAAGGACTGTTGGGGCTTCTGCTTCTACAAACAGATCTTGGAATAAAAAGTACATTTAGGGACACGTCCAAAAGATATTTTTATAATGCCCTCTCAGACTTCAGGAGACTGTCCCTCTTATGCTTAGGAAACAAAGGATCGATTAAAACATGCCTATCTGCACTAGTTTGAGGGCACAATTCCGGTAAGATATTGTGAAGGATTGACATCTGGCAAGGATATATAATACCTGGATGATGTTGACTTTTTATTTAAAATAGAAATACGCAGGTCTCAGAAAGGTTGATAGGCTAAACAGACCTCTCTTTCAGAGTGATCGAAGCAGAAAGCATAGTGTACACCAGTGCCCCGCTGCATCACTCGGCACTTCTGCATCTCCTGATCTCAAGTGGCGCAGAACAGGTTCCAAGGTTGCAGGTGCCCATTTTGACAGCATCTGGATTAGCAAGGTCATTCAGACAGCGGTTACACTTAAAACAGCACCTCTAATCCAAATCCATAATAGTTATGAAGACATGTCGATCTGCTGGCAGGGTCTTCTATAATAAGACAGACATAGGTTTTGGTATGGAGACTGATAGTTCACACAATTATTTAAGCCAGATTATGTTTGTATCATACTCATGTCAACCATGTGAAGTCAGGCCTACTATGGAAAGACTACATAGATTCTAGCAAAACTGCCTGCTTCTGCTCACCATCAAGGCAATAGAGAGAACGGTTGTGTCTCGCTCTGAACCCTTGGGAGGTTGGAAAAAACCTCTTTAGCTTAGGAAACTCTCAGCAGGGCTTCTAGTTGAACACTGGTTTAAAAAGGCACACCAAAAATAAAAGCGCCCACCTCACACCAGGGTGTTGCATGCCAAAGGGCCTTTGAAGCTGCAGGCCTGGGAAGGGGGCTTGATTACAATTGGACAGAGCAGACATTGTTGGAGAAAGGGTTCCTCCATCTTGGTTTTCTGTGGGCTTTTTTCTCCTTCTTGTCTCCTCCACGTCCTGTTTAGCAAAACACATTGGATATGATGCAAGGAAGTAAAAATCACGTGTTACCTTCACACCCAATACATGGTAAACCTTTTGCCTTCATTAGGAAGCAGTCTCCAACTCCTTCTTTGATTTGGTTGGACTTGTAAGGACAGAATAATTTGTTTGGACCCTGTTGGGAGAGCAGCCATTTCCAATGCCCTATGCCAGATGGGAATAGAGGCATTCAAAGTTAGAGGCCATCTCTGCTCCACAGCAATTCCCAGGGAAGATTGGGGTTGACCTGCTGTTGGATCAAGACCTGCACTCTCTGCCAATTGCACTGGTACCCAGGACCATTCCTGTCCCTGAGTGTCTGGAATGCAACACACTGCCTGGGAAGAAGAAAACCGGCTGCATTCCCACTTTCTACATAGTTCAACCATCCTCAATCCAGTGTCCACCACAATCCAACACCTTTGAACCTCCACGTACCCCTGTGCTGCATTTGGCACTTCTATGACCTTTCTTCTACCCATTTTTGCATCATACAAAGTAGAGCATGTCACCTGTTTGGCACAAACAACCAGCTCAATACTGCAGACGACTTAGAACTGCTGCATCTTCAAACATCACATCAGACCATCAGGATAACAGATTTCAACCAACCCAGACCGTTGTTCAATCCATGGGAAGCAGTGGGACAGCAGTTACCAGTATTTGCACCAGCTCAAACTTCAAACTGACCCTGGTGAGACCTCTGAACTGCTTCACTTGAACAACTAGAAACTGCATGGAGCTACATCGCTTTAAAAACTGTTTTGGCCATAAAAAACAGCATACCGAATTCTAGTTTAATGCGTTGGAACACCCAAGAGTATTTAAAGGTACTATAGAGAGGCCCCGGACCCGTTGGATTACTTTTGGAAACATAGTGACTGATAAGCCACCCATTAACACCATTTATGCATCAGGACATATCCTTTTTGGTGACTTTGTATGCAATCTCTTGTATTTTACCCTGCTTCATTACCCAGAGCACTGGCATAATGGGGGCCCATGCACCCCTTGTGGAGTGGGGGCCCCCGCCAACCCATATCCTGGGAGGGGGGCTTGGACTAAAACAAAAATGTTACAGAAATATATTTTTTATGAAGGCAGAGTGACTACAAAAAGAAACTATTTCTTTTTGAAGTCTGAGGGCTCCCTCAACCCCATGACATGGACGCCTCTGGGCTGGAGGCCTCCATGTAATGGAGTGGAGGAGTTCTATGACTTCAAAAAGAAATAGTTTCTTTTTGAAGTCACTCTGCCTTCATAAAGACATTATTTCCATTATGGTTTGGTCCTTAAAGGAAAAATGTATTTATGAAGTCGGAGTGACTTCAAAAAGCAAATTTTATTTTTTAGGTAATAGGGCTCCCCTTAACCCCATGTTGTGTGTGTGTGTGAGTGTATGATGAAAGCATGCACACTTAAATGTATAGGTGGCTGCCTGTGTGAGTGTATGGTAAAAGGGTGCACAAGTAAATGTATATGTGGCTGCCTGGGTGAGTGTGCTGGTATGGTGAAAGGGTGCACACTTATATATATGGGTGGCTGGGTATGTGTGTCGAGTGTATGGTGAAATGGTGCAGTTTCAAATGAAAGGGTGGCTGCCTGGGTATACCAGTATGGTGAAAGGGTACACAATTAAATGTATGAGTGCCTGGGTGTGCGTGCGTGTGTATGGTGAATGATGTGTGGGCACAACGAAACATACATGTCAACTCATCCAAGATGGTCTTCAAAATAAACTGCACAACATTATGACCTTAAGGCTGGAAAAAAATAATGCGCTCCCAACACTTTGAGCTTAAGGAACCTTTGGGAGTCCCTCTGCGTGACTCTGTGGTCCCCCTATTCAATTTTCACCCAATATCTGAGATAGCACTAACATAAATCATTGAACAGATGAAAACCTCCCACTGCAGAGGGGATGCATGCTCTTCTATGATAATCAAAACCTGTACCCCTTGCTTACTAAAAGCAGTTTGTATTTTTGTCAACTCTTCATTGAAGGTGGGCAAGGTCCCTGATGACCTCAAACATACAATGGTCACTCCCATTTTCAAGAAACCAGGGTTACACAGGGACACCCCCTGAACTAACACCCTATTTCTAACACTTCATTCTTACTCAGAATATTGGACAGGGTTGCCTACAGTCAGATTGCAGAGCACTTGGATCAATACCCTATTCTTCACTCCCATCAATCTAGTTTTAGGAAAAGATTGGGAACAGAGACAGCACTCCTTGAGCTGAAGTCAAAACTTCTTGCTCAGGTTGATAAGAGTGCTCTTTCTCTCGTAATCACTCTCGATCAAACGGCTGCATTCGATTTAATCAAACACACCATCCTACTCTCTATATTAAAGGATGTCGCCCATTTCTCAGATACAGCAGCGTCTTGGATTGCTTCCTTTCTGGAGCACAGATGCAGCAGCGTCTGCTCGGACATAGTGAAAGCATTACCCATTCCAGCACTCTATGGTGTCCCAGAGGGGGCTAGTACATCCCTTGTCTGTGTAACCTATTCATGGCTCCCTTCTTCGTTATGCTAGCGGAGGAGGGGGTTATGTTTTCAACCTATGCGGACGACACACAATGTGTCATCCCTCTAACAGGTTTTCATGGGCAGGACGAACAGGAAATAAACAGAATATCCAACCTAATAGAGAAATGGATGCTGGATAACTACATAGCCCTTGATAGGGGTAAGACTGAACTTCTGCCCAGGCTCCTTGCGCAAACTGAATTAGACATGCAGTTCATTCAAATTAGGTGATAACATAATTTCTCCCTTGCCTAAAACAAATATCCTTGGAGTTACCCTCAATCAGACCCTGTCAAAGAGAGCTCATGTAACCACAGTTGTTTTGGCATCGGTTTACTATGTTAAGCTTTTGTCACAACTTTGGCCCCTTATTACTCGGGCAAGCGCTGAAACCATTGCTCGGGCCATAATAGGAGCCAATATAGATTTTTGCTGCAGCCTTATGCTAGATGTTAGCAAGCAAGACATACAAAAGCTCCAGGTAGTGCAGACTGGGTGGTTAGAGTTGTTCTAGGCCTCTCCCAGTGTGGCCACATATCGGAGGCCTTGCACACTCTTCACTGGTAACCAATTGATGCTAGGGTCAAATTCAGGGTTCTCATCATCATCTTTAAATGTAGACTACGACTGATGCCACCATATCTGCAGACATATATCAATGCTAATGTTAATTAAAGAGCACTGAGATCTTGTACTCAGAATTAGTAACCGAAAGTGTGGAGTCACAAACAAAGTACTTGTGCGCTATTTATCACTACTCAATCCGTGAAGTACAATATCAATCTAAAGGGTGTTAGCAGCAGTCCAATACCCACCAACCAATCCACATAGGCTGGCGTTAAATTAACAGTAGTATATTGAGAGGGGTAGGATTGCGCTTCACACCATTAAACTACAAAAAATCAACAATCTGAGTGCAGTGTTTTAATGAAGATATTTTGAAGAACAGCCGACACGTGTTTCGACACTTGGGTCGTTTTCAAGGCTCAATAACAAACATCATTAACAAATAATAATTTACATATTGAATAGATAACAGTCAAGAAATTGTTGTTGAATAGATAACAGTAAAGAAATTGTTGTTGAAATAAAGTGCAAAAGGGTGTTCAAAGGATATCATAAAATAAAAGACATACCAAGAAACAGGGTAGGGGCGAGGTACAGCAGTTGTGGATCAATGTAAATACACAATAAAAGAAAAGAAAAGAAAAGAGAAAATGGACAATAATCAAAACAGGATTCATCAATACAAGTTAAGGTTAATACCATATTGCCATCTCTGGACTAGTTATGACCAGCCCCCTGTGGCACAACCACATGCGACTCCAGACACCAAAAGAGTTCAGGTGATAATCAAAATTCTAGATGACCCAAAACAATAATTATGTAATTAAAGGAAGAATACCGGAATTACAACATTAACCACTGATTAGTGACAAAAGGCAACTCGAAACACCAGTTATATAGAATCACAAAATGATATAGTACGAAGTCCGTCAGAGAATAATTGGACACAATAGAATCACTTACCACACAAAACTACAAATCATCAGTTCAATGACGATATCCTATTAAGAAAAGAAATAAAATAGACCTCAATTCGGAGGCTTCAATGTGTACTGAGTCAAATAATAGAGATTTTAAATAAAACCACTCACCGATTGTATATGCTGAGTGGTTCCCATCAATTAGGACATATTACGAGTGAAAGAGAATAAAGTACAGGATGCCACATTGGCCGGAAAAATTATATAGCCTGAAAGACGACCAAAGTTAGTGAGAAACTGCGGTATCACGGTGAGCAAGAAGCAGATACTCACAAAGAGATAATTACTTACTCGATAAATCGAGTGAGAATCATATATACCAGGACAAATCCAACCGTCAGTGATCGAGAACGCTCTGAAATAATAAATGCCGCCGGAGACGTCACAGGGGTGACGCCGACGGAAACGTTGACACGTTACGTCGCTGTGGTGACGTATTATGTCAACAAAGTGACGGTAGCAGAAAGAGAAGCTACCACAGTCGCAGGCTATGACGTATGGTATCAAAAAAAGTTCCAAAACCCGGCAGTTGCCGGAACCCACTACAAGATCATGTGTTTGGACTCCTTAAGTATAGTAAACATAGAGTATCCAAATTACACTATAGAAAGAAATGGTAAGTGCTGGCGATTGGACGCGCATCAGTGGTGCGCCACGGTGATGACTGGCCACAATTAGACAGATGGCTTAAACAATGATGTACACACCTGAGAAAAACATTTAAAGCGCAGAATTTAACGTTAATAGGTAAACCTAATTCACAAAAAAACATGCATCTCATGGTCTGAATTTAATCCACGTGTGGTGCATCTCAAAAAACATATTAGTTTTGCTTCCATCTGCCGCAGTTTAAGCTGAAGATTCCCGCCCCTTTTCCCCTTATGTGCTTTCAACAGTCCAATAAAGCGCAAATCAGCGATTGAATCAAGTTGATGCTCCTATTGCCAATGAATTGCTAGAGGAGATTTGGGTTCACACATCCGGAGACTAGCCAAGTGTTCTCTGATACGAACTCTAAGCTGGCGAATGGTACTGCCCACATAGAGTCTGCCACAGACACATACAATGGCATACACCACATGGGTTGACCTGCAATTAATGAAATCCTTGATAGTCACTATAGATCCAAATTTATCACTGAAGGTTTCACACTTGGGAAAAGCCCAAGGACACTGATTGCAGTTCCCACATTTGCGAAAACCCGTAAGTTGTTGTAGCCATGAGGGTTTGGCCAGTTTATTATCAAAGAATGATGGACTCACCCGTGACTTAATAGTAGGTGATCTCAGATAAGTGAATTTCGGTTTGGGTGTCAAATATGGCTCGAGATCCTTGTCAAGTCTCAGGATGTGCCAATGTTTAGCAACCATTTTGTACAACATAGAAGAATCAGCCGTAAATGGGGTAACCAAAGAGATATGGGGTGAAGAGTCTTTGAGTTTGGGCGCCTTGTTCAAAAGGTCCGGTTGAGTGACATTAGTGAATTTAGCATGGGCTACATTAATTACAGAGGCTTGATATCCTCTGTTTAGAAAATGTTGATTAATGATGTTACATTCCATATCAAAATCAATAGGGCGTGTGCAATTTCGCCTGGCCCTGTGGAACTCCCCCGTAGGGATATTGTTAATGGTAGTTCGTCGATGGTTGCTTTGTGCTGCTAATATAGAATTTACCTCAGTGGGTTTCCTGTACGTGCGCGTATGAATTTGTTGGTTCTCAACAAATATGTGTAAATCCAAGAAGTCAATTTGTTTTCAATCACATTTACTGGTGAAATTGATCCCAAAAGTATTGGTGTTGGCATAGGTAAGAAAGTCATTGAAGGTGTCTTCAGTACCTTTCCAAATCAAAAAAATATCGTCAATAAAACGTCGCCATGTAACGATATTGGCGTTATACTGATTTTGATTCAAAATGTGGGTTTCCTCAAAATATGCCATGAAGAGATTAGCCAAGGAGGGTGCAAACTTAGCCCCCATGGCCACCCCCTTCAATTGGAGATAAAATTGGTCATTAAAGAGAAAAACATTATTGGCTAAGACAAATTTCAAAAATTGTTTAAACATAGAAACATGTTCAATGAATGATGCCGAGCAATCTTTGAAAACATAGTCTAATGTAAGTAATGCCAAATCATGATCGATATTAGTGTACTAAGCAACAACATCAATGGTAGCTAGCATGAAGTCTGTTTGCCAGGTAATAGCAAAGAGGTCCTTGAGAATGTGAGTGCTATCTCTAATATAAGAATTAATTTGCGTTACATATGGTTTCAGCACTTCATCCAAGTATTTCGACAAGCTCTCTGTGGCCCAACGAATTCCGCTCATGATGGGTCTGACTTCAGGTAGAAAGTCATAAGGTTTGTGAATTTTAGGTACAAAATACATCGTTGGTATGGTGGGATCAGTAATTAGCAAAAAATCCTTTTCATCATCAGTTAAATATCCTTTAGAATGCCAGTAATCAATCAAATCAGTTAAGTCTAACACCACACGTTTAGTAGGATTTGATTTAAGGATTAGATAGCAGCCGGGGGTTTCAAGGTGTTTAAGGCCCATGGTGATATAGTCAGAAGTGTTTAGAATGACAATGTTACCCCCCTTGTCTGCCTCTTTAATTACAATATTACTGTCATTAGCTAGTTCTTGAAGAGCAATTTTTTGATTCTTGGTAAGGTTGGATTTCAAATGGGGTTTGGAGTGCTTGTCCATATATTGATGGATGTCTCGAGTCAAAGCTTGATTAAATGTCTCAATGACATTGTCTCCAATAAATTGCGGTGTGAACTTGGATTTCGGTTTAAGTTCCGTAATGTCCAAATGCAGTGGATTAATATTCAAGTCCTGAATAACATTAGAAGTGTCACAACCGGCCTCCTGATTCAAGGAAACCAACATTTCAATAGCTTTAAGATCTCCAATGCTGAGAGCACTCGGGGGATCAGGTTTGGGTTTAGGTTTATACATAGTCACCTGTGTGGCAAAGTATTTTTTGAGCTTTAGTTTTCTCAAAAATGTATAGAGGTCAATCTGAAAATTGATAAAATTAGTACATCCACTTGGTGAAAATGATAAGCCTTTATTCAGGGCAGATATTTCATGAGCAGTCAAATTACGATTGGAAAGATTAGTTACTAAATCAACATCAGTTATTGTCCCAAACGTTTTCTGAAGAATTTTGCATTTGAATTCTGTTACTAACAGTGGACTAACAGTGCAATGCATTACGTTAGTTATTGCTGGGCCTTTGTTAACAGTGAAACCCAGGTGCAGTTTAGCATCTGTGTCCTGTTCGTCTGGCAACAGCTCTGTAGATCAGCCATGTCGAGTCAACATAGCCCAAAATTGGAAGGGGAGGTGGGGAGGAGGGCTGAAGCCCAATCAGCTCATTGATGATGTACCGCTACTTTTGTTTAATCCCTTGGTCACTTATTGGTGATCTTAATTACTCATAACCCTATTCTTCCTCGTCCCAGTACTTGTGTATGATGCACTTTGACTCATACACAAGAGCTGGGATGAGGTAGATGGACATAAAGGTAATGCCTGGCTTAGTTACCTGTAATCTCATTACTTCCAGTCCCACTCTTCCTCATCCCAGTACCTACCTATGAAGCAAGGAGCCTCACACGTAAGCACTGGGACAAGAAAAGGGATGTGGCTGTAATTCTGGGCCGAGAAGCTTATTTTGGAGGTTGGGTCAGGGCGTGGGAGGGAGAGAGGATGTGTGGGGTTGTGGGGTTGGATGAGAATTGTGCAATAAATCTTTATGGTCATCCACGTCCAGGCTAAGCAGACATGGTATGTGGCATTAGTGGCTAGAGAGGCATTTTGGTGGAGCCAGTCTAGTAATTTCTTAGTTTGGGTTGACTTTATTTAAACTGGGCATCTCTGATAAAGCAGTCCTGCTAAGTGTAATTACCTGGCTCGACTGTCATTTGGGTGCTGCCAGTCTAGCCATTTCTTACTGCAGCATTGTATATTTTTCTGGGCATTTGTGATAAAATAACCATGATAAGTGTTATTGCTTCGACTGGGATGTTGGTCCAACCAGTCTAGGTATGTCTAAATGTGTCCTGGTATGCTTTACTGTAATATGGTATTGCGTGTCTAGACTGGTCTACATTGTGCAGCCAGTTGGACATGTTTGTATTGAGGCATGGCATTTTTAATAGCAAAGCATTATATTCATTAAAGCATTCATGTTCCTGCGGGTTTATAGTGATTGCATCGAATGCTTTAGTATCTAACAAAAAAGCAACAAAAGAAAACATCGAATGCATTTCTTTTTTTTTATTGGGGGGTCCCCCCAACCCCTGTTTCTACCGCTTAAAACACATTATAATTAAAATAAAACCTTTACCTTTGAAAACAATGCATTCAATGCTTTTTTCGATGCATTTTGTTCCAATGCTTTTGGCATTCAATGCTTTGTATTCAATGCCATGACTGGATACCGTTCCTGTGCACTGTTTGTAGCTTACATGTATTGGATTTTTGGATTTGTGTTACCTTACAAAACAATTGCAAACGCTCTGATCTTTAGCACATTTTTCTCAGAAGGTGTGTTGTATAATGCATTAAAACACATATTCACTGTGCAGCGTACCCCTGAAGCCGCACATTTGTGTGTATTGCGCAGGCATGGTAATCTAGGCCGATGCATAGTGTGGCGCGACCCGTGGTTTGTTGATGAGTTGGGGGGGGGCTCAGCATGGCTCGCAGGGGAGTACCACATTTTGTGTTACTTCACTGACCCACAGTGCTCGAATCATTTGCATTCTGCAAATTATGTGTTCTTTCCACGCAGAGGGTGTTTGTTAGTGTTTTTCAAGGCAGGAATTATTGCATATTGTTGTGTAAATTATAGTGTGTATATTTAAAGCAAACAAGACTTGATTGCACTACTGTACTTTGCTGTTTGGGTTGCTACTGGGTCACATTCACACCCCTACTGAGATTTTAGCCTTCCCTCAGCCCACGTCACCACAAAAGGCGAAGGAGATATATTTACTGACTCTACCGGTTTCACCTTTATTGTTGGGATCACTGTTGGATGGAAGTAGTGTGAGGGCTGATTAGGCGGTTTAGTCACTACTCATCCTAGTCTTCCAGGGCAGTAGTCATTTCCTCATAATCATCAACACTGTTAGCTGAGGTGCAAAGCATATATGTGCAAGACATGTAACGGTAGATATATATCTGCATTGCATTAACATTGCCACTAATCCGGCTGTACATAACATGTGTTTGCACACACGCAAATATACCATAAATACCTCCCCCAGGTGCAACACACTGGCTGGTCTGTCTGCTATATATTTTATGGAGAAAAAAATAAACAGCAGGTTCAGTTAATACGAACGGTGCGTCAGTGCACAGGCAGTAAACTCAGACTTCTTTTGTATCGCCCTTTCCACCAATACTCCCCAGCCATGACAGCAGATGCTTTCTCCCTGCTTCCAAGCGGCTCGCTGCTGCAGTGCAATTTAGCTGAACCAAGCACCCCAGCAAAAGCTTGCGCTGGACTGCCTATTACTTTTTATAATGCTTTTCTTTTAGCAGAAGGTTTGGAAACACACATTTGAAAGTCACCTACTGATCGGTCGGCTAAGGTTAATGTTTACAGCAGGGGAGTTGCTAGGTCTGGAAAAGACCCGGGGCTACGCTGATGTCGGAACAGTAGGGACTGGGGGCTAGCTAGTCTTTTGGCTGATGCTCCTGAGATTCTATCCGGGGCTACAACCAAAAGATTAGGGGCTATAGCCCCGTTAGCCACCCCCTAGCAACGCCCCTGGTTTACAGTATTGACGATGAGCACAACTTCTTAAAACCACATCTTTACCCAGATCCCGGGTGGCAGATCAAAATGTGCATGCACTAAAAAAAACAAAATCACAATATAAAACATGTTATCAAAAATGTCAAAAAGGCATTGAGGCAGTTTACATGAAATGCACATGGTGTTTGACATCTTTTTTGGTGTACTGCGTAGTGTATGCACATCATGCACATGTCAAACGCCATGAGTTTGTCAAACACTTGCTACATGAAGAGGACTTCCCGCCTCTTCTGCAGTGTGCTTTTGCATCTTGAAATATCAACAGACAATAGAGTTGACTTTGATCTGTTGTTGGAAAGTTCTACCACTTCTGGCATTTTGGCTCAAGCCACTTTTCATTATTGCACCTGTTGCCCTACATTATGTGTATAACAAGTACTGAGCAGGAATGCAAAATGGTATATGTTAAAAAGCCTGGACTTGTAGGACATCACCAGAGCTCTGTTTCTGCATTTCTATTGAGGCAGTGAAGTGTAAATGAAGTAGTGTAATGTGTAATTGCTCACATACAATACAATGATCATCCATTACTTCCAACTACGCACATCATATAACAATATTTGCTTGTATTAATCAATAACATTCTAAAATAGGTTTCACATATTTAAAATCACTTCATCAATCAATTTTCTTAAAATCGAATAAAACTTGAAATAGCGGCAGTTACATTATCCACATGTTAATTTTATATTTCAATATATTTGGTAACTTGTTGCCAGACCATATAAAGTGCTATGGGCAAGGCTTTATTGTTCAAGCAATAATGCCACAAGTCTCTACTTTTTATGGAGTCATATTCATTTACAAACGTTCCTAATAAAGTCATGTGTGCGGTCGCAGGAATCTTACATTCCATCTTAACATGTGTTGCGATCTCAGTTATTGTCTCTACTTTGCACATGCAGCAGCATCTTTTGTCGACAGACAATTCTAACCTCTGACCATGTATAGCCAAAACAGGAAGGTAATTAATACACAACAGCAGCATGAATCTTCAAACAACAAGAGAGGGCACAGTGATACAAAAGGCTGAACTGATTTATGTGTATTCAATATGCACACAATATTTCCTAATTTTGAAATAAATGGTGAAAAAATCCCTTCCCAACCTGGTTTCCAGTCTATCAGATTAAAGGTCTTTGCAACAGAGTCAGTAAATACGTTGGGACCTTTTTGCATCACATCGCTCCTAATCAGCGAGAGCAAAGGAACCTCAGGCTTGTCTTAGACTTTATAAACAAGAGCCCCAGCCTCATTCGTAACAGACCCTGTAATGATAACAATTAACAACCCTAGATCCAGTTGCATGATTTGCAGCGGAACAGCACCGGGCAATCCCAGAAATGTTTTCAAGAATGTGCCCACATGTACCTGTAGCCAATG
This sequence comes from Ambystoma mexicanum, assembly GCF_040938575.1. Taxonomy (NCBI): domain Eukaryota; kingdom Metazoa; phylum Chordata; class Amphibia; order Caudata; family Ambystomatidae; genus Ambystoma; species Ambystoma mexicanum. The sequence continues at coordinate 754,386,802 of NC_090922.1, forward strand.
GTAGTCCTTCAAAGTCAGTGCCTGAATTATGTAGATTATTGCTGCACAATAATATTGCATATAAAGTTTAATAATCCCCTCCAAACTATATCCCGCTGTTTGACTTATAGTGTAAACTGCACATCCTTCTCACTCTCAGAAGCAATCAAATCGTCATAACTTTTAGTGGAGGTTACCTCAATATACAGGTATTTATAGGTCTCAACATAACTAATTGTACCACTGGTGAAGACTAAAGTAGGTCTATTTGACAGTGTACCTGAAAATTGCCTACTTTTTGTTGTATCCATATTCATATTCAAATGGTTTTCATTGGTATAATCACACAAATCGCTGATGGATCTCTACATGCTGGCAAAGGTATGGTCAAAAAGGACCAGATCATAAGAGTAAGATAAGTGCACCAACTGCGACAAAGCGATCCCGAGGGAATAATTGTGCACCAATCTTCAATGTATGGGAAGATCTACCAAGTACAAGATAAAGAGCAGAGGGGTCACCATGCATCCTTGTTTGACCCCGTTACACGTGGGGATTGGAGCCATGATGGCCCCTCTGCTGTCCAGCCTCACCTTCACACGGGTTTCCCTGTGAAACAACCTCACCAAATGCAGCAATCCCTCTGGGCAACCAAACAACTCCATCTTCTGCCACAATCTGTCTCCATCCATAGAATCAAAAGCTGCACGAACGTCCACGAATACAGCGTACAAGAATGGAAGGCTCTTTATCTTTGCCCTTTCAGTTAACAAGTCAATCAGCCTCAAGATGTGTATGGTCCCTGAACCTGCCCTGAAACCAGTTTGGAATTTGTTGAGCAGTTTAGCTGATTCTACACATTTCTGGAGTTAATTTAGCAAAACAGAAGCAAACCTGTTCCCAGTAAAATCTAACATTGTCAATGATTTATTTATTTATTTATTCATATTTTTAAAGCGCACGCTCAGCCCGTGGGCATCGTGGCGCTGTTACATATAAGCAATTGGCTGGTTACAGAAGGAAGGTTGTTAAAGTTTACAGGCATTTTGAGTTACGGTTTATGTTTTAGAAATATACGTTTACAAGGCATTAGATTTACAGTAACATGTTTTAGTTACAAACTTAGCAGTGCAGACATCATGGCGTTTAAAAATATGTCATTCATGTCGGAGGGGAGGGTAGGAGGTGATTATGTGAAGAGCAGGGTTTTGAGGGATTTCCGAAAGGAAAGCAGTGAAGGTTCCGCTCTAAGAGAGTTAGGGAGGTTGTTCCAGAGCTTAGGTGCTATGTGTGGGAAGCCAATGCCTCCAGCTTTAGCTCTTCTTATGGTGGGGACTCGGAGTTGGTTGTCATGGGGGGTTCTTATAGGACGAAGGGAGGATTTCCTGGTGATGGTTTCTGCTAGGTAGGAGGGAGCGGTATGATTGATACATTTGTGTGTGAGGGAGAGTACTTTGAAGTTAATTCTTTCTTTAACTGGGAGCCAGTGAGCATTTCTTCTGGCCTGCGACACATGGTCGAATTTGGGGATGTGCAGGGCAGCGCGGAGCACATTATTTTGCACTGTTTGGAGTTTATTTAGGTCTTTGGTTGAAGTGCCAGCTAGGAGGGCGTTGCAATAGTCTAGCCTGGCTCCTATGGTGGCTCTAGCAATGGAGAGGCAGTTGGGAGTGGTAAGATAGGGTTTTATTGCGAAGATGAGTTTGGTGGTCAGTGCGGAGGAGGAGGAGATGGCGTTGACCTGTCTTGTCATGGAGAGAGTAGCGTCTAAATATACTCCTAGGGTCTTCACAGCAGTGGAGACGGGTATGTTGGTGTTGTCGATGGTTATGTGTGAATAGTCTTGGCTGAGCTTGGAGAGGATTTCGCTGAGGGCCAGGATGATGATCTCTGTTTTGTCTCCGTTAAGACAGAGGCCGTTGATCGCCATCCATGCCTGGATCGTGGAGTAAATGGTAAGGAGGGCTTCTGTGTCTTGGGCATAGTCTCCAGTGAGGGGGAGGAGGACTTGTGTGTCATCGGCATAGTTGGTATAAGCTATGTCGAGAGAGTCCAGTAGGTCGAAGAGGGGTTTAGTGAAGAGGTTGTATAGGGTCGGTGCGGTGCATGACCCTTGTGGGACTCCACAATTTATGGTAGTCGGAGGAGCATTGGCCTGATCAGAGTACACCTTCATGGCTCGGCCTTCTAGAAAGGAGGTGATCCAAGAGGTTGCTTTAAGGGAGAAGTGGGCTGCATTAAATAGGTGAGATGTGAGGTTGTCATGGTCCACTAAGTCAAATGCCGCGGAGAGGTCGAGTAGCAGGAGGAGAGCAGGTTTGCCTGTGTCCATTATTTTGGTGATTTGATTTTTTAAATCTAGTAGGGCAGTTTCGGTCCCATGGCCTTTGCGAAAGCCCGATTGTCTTCTGCCTAGGAAAGAGTGGGTCTCTATGTATTGCTGAATTTGGTTGTGGGCTGCTTTATCAAGGATTTTAAGGAGGAAGGGGACGGTGGTGATGGGGCGATAGTTGCTGGGGGAGGTGGGATCTAAGGAGGGTTTTTTTAAGAGTGGGCGAACCCAAGCCTCTTTCAGGCAATGAGGTACGGTTCCTGAGGAGAAGGAGGCATTGATGAAAGCTGTGATGATGGGGGTGAGGGCTTCTGAGCACTCTTTGATGATAGTGGGAGGGCATATGTCTCCCTTGCAAATGGAAGGTTTGATGTTTTTGAGTAGAGCAGAGGTTTCTAGTTCTGTAACTTCTCTGAAGGCAAAGAGGGGTGTTTGCGGGTGAGTGTTGTGAGGGGGGAGAGAAGGAGTCGTGGCAGAGGTATTGAGTGCTTTACGTTGGGAGGCAATTTTGTCTTGAAGCGTTTTGACTTTATTTAGGAGGGCTGTCTGGATGCCTGTGCACCAAGCTTCATCCTGATTTGTAATTCGAAGGCAAATTTCTCGCTCCGTTTTTAAAGATAGGGATCAGTATGGACTTTCTCTATGGCTTAGGTATGGTTCTCTCAATACACACTTTTCTAATTAAAACCTCTAGCATGCTGGCCCAAATCTCTGGGTCAGACTTCAGAGCCACGTAAGCCAGCCCATTAAGGCCAGGGGCTCTGGACCCTCTCAACCTTTTCATCTTGTCTACTATGCTGTCCCAGTCGGTAGGAAGTTTGATGTTAATGATGTCTGTAATGGTCTTATTAGAGATTTGCGCTGTATCGTGGGACATTTTTTACTGATGTATTTGTTCCATTCTGACTCACGTTTTGGATTAGTTACAACTTTTTCTTTAGTTCCTTTCGCTGTTCCTAGCAGCTGCCACATGCCTCGTACGTCTCAATTTTTCATTACTGCAATCATCCTTCGCCATTAAACATTTCTACATGAGATTTGCCACGATTTGACCCAGTTCTGGTATTTATTTTTAATTTTCTTAATAGTTTGATCTGAAATAGTGGGATCTGCAACATGATTCTTGACGTATCGTATATTGTTTGCGCTTCAGACATTTAGCATCCCTTATTTCCCTACTGAACATTTTATTGGTATCTTGCCCATCTAGTACCACGTAATTGTCCTTATGAAGAGCAATATCAGCAGTCAGGCATGTAAATCACTTTTCGATTGCGTTAGCTGTTAAACGCCTGAACTGCGACAGCCGGTCCGCTGTAATATTACGCAAACGCTCTATCGCCCGATATAGGTTCTTTTTCATCCAGCTAATTTGGTTGCCTCCATGGTTAATATGAGCGCCACCAGTCTTGTCTTGTACGTTCACTTTCTATATTGGCATGAAGTAAGAGGTTACTACAGCAGGGTCGCTTTATTGAATATTTTGGACTTGCAGTTTGTAAACATAGGACAAGAGGTTCTGTCTGACAAAGAAGTAATCTAAAGTAGCCTACTTGTGTCCGCTAGACCAGGTACAGTTCCCAGGGCAGTCACCTATCTTGCAACCGTTTAGAATGTCTAATTCCCAGGGCCCGATTCTCATGTAGGTGTTAAGTACCGAAAAGGGCGTTAAAAGGCTTAACAACCTTTTCGGTACTTAAGACCTATTCTGAAGGTGGCGCATTCTTCCGAAGTCGGAAGGAATGCGCCACTTTCGGAATAATACATGTGGAGGTTGCTAGGATGGGTTGGAAACCAACCTAGCAACCACCACATTTGTAAACTGGCTTTTTGGAAGCCTATTCTTGTGGTACTGCTCCAGTTTAATATGTGTGCTAAACTAGCACACATTTACGGTACCCTTTTGGTGCCGTTAAACTGGAGGAGTGCCACAAGAAGCCTTGTTTGGTGTAAATGGAAGTGTCCATACACCCGTGTTGTAGATGGACAATTTCATGTACACCAAAGCAAGCAGCTTCAACGTTGCTGCAACGTTGAAGCTGCTTGCTTTGGTGTACATGAAAGGGATCATATACAACACACGGGTGTATATGAACACTTTAATTTACACCAAAGCGAGCAGCTTCAACGTTGCAGGTTGAAACGTTGAATCTGCTAGCTTTAAATGAAAGTGTTCATATACACGACACAGGTGTATATGAACACTTTCCTATACACCACAGTAAGCAGCTTCAACATCCTGCAATGTTGAAGCTGCTCACTTTGGTGTATAGGAACTGTGTTCTCGGCAGCATTTTCGTTAAATAACGATTCCCTCGTTATTTAATGAAAATGCTGCCGAGATCCTGCAATCCGCCTGTTTCCTGTAGAAACAGGCAAATTACAGCGAAAGCACTGTCGTGCTTTGAGAAATCGCCCAGGCCCATATGAGAATAGCAGTGTTGCCTGGGCTTCAAGAAATGGCACAGTGAGTTGTGCTATTTAGCAGGCTCACTGAGCCAAGATGAGAATCGGGCCCCCAGTCATTCAAATAAGAAGTCCATAGCCTCCCCTGCTTGTTTGTTAGACAGCATTATACTATTCCTCTTAACATATTCAGTGTCCATTCATTCACCTCACGCAAACATCGGTCCTTCAAGTCCCCTCCTAATAAAACGTTTCACTGTTGCCCCTCCTTTATCCAGTCTGCCCTTAACTCGGAAGTATTTTCAAACAGAACTTCTGTAAGTGCACCACCTGGGGGATCACATGTATTCACTCCGAATAATCTGTGTGTAGAGCCTTCCACCCTAATTTCAATGGGCCTCATTACGACCCAGGCGGATTTCGCGGTGCTAAATGCACCGCGAAGCATGGCGGAAAGCCGCCGATAGCGCCATGGGGGTTGGCGGATTTACCGCCCCATTCCGACCTTGGCGGGGCGGTAAATCCCCAATCCCCATTCTGCCCTTCCCCATTCCCATTTTTGCCCCATAGGGTATAATGGGAGTGGGGAAGGAGTTAATTACGCCACCGTAAAATACGGTGGCGTAATTAACAACGAGGTCCCGTAGCGCCATGGTTTTCTCCGCCTGGTAAAACCAGGCGGAAAAGGCCGCCATGGCGCTACGGGAACTCGTAGTATGGCGGAGAGGTACGCCATGCACTACGATGGCGTAAAACCCTCTCCGCCAGGGTCGTAATGAGGCCCAATGGCTAAAAGGTTCTCCTCATTTTTGGTACTTTTAATTTAATTTCGATCAGATTATTTTTAACTCCTACAATTAACCGTCCACAAGGCCTGCCAACCAACCCCTTTTGGAAGATTTGATAGCCATCGACATACAATCATGTTGTTAACCAGCAGTCATGTGGACACAAATGTTATTTGTTATCAATACATCACTGGATCCAGATTTGTTCAACAAATGCGTGTAAACTCGTGTATTCCACAGAGCAACAGACCAGCTTCATTGCTGTGCCATTTTTGTAGTAGGTAAAGAATCTAAAAGTCATTGCAACACACAGTGGACATTGTCCTGTGACACATTGCGAGTTACTATTTTCACACCAACTGTGGTTACTTTTACATTTTCTAAGGGGATAACTTCCTTAATGCTACCAACTGGTACACTCTGACCTTCCTCAACGTCCAACTTTCATCCCAACTTTAAGATATTTTCATGGTGGAAACCAATCATGGTGGCTGTTTCTGTCAAGTGGCAGTGAATGCAAGAAACATTTGGAATTGTACAGTCCAAGGGTTCCACAAAGTCAAAGTCCTGGGAATCCAATAAACATAAGAGTGGAATTAACTGCAGCAAATCAGATCAATTGGCCCTTTTCTTCGGTCTTCCAAGTGAAGCCATTAGATGGTAAACATGTTGCTGTCTTTTACTATAGTTAATGCCGATCGTTTTGAAATTGATGTTTCTTTGTTGTGATGGATACCTAAGATCAGGGCCCTTAGCTCTTGTAGAGCACTCTGGAGTGGAACATTGGTCCTCGTAAATTACACTGCTACTTTCCAGCTCCATTCCATATGGTCCTTTTCATCTATTTGGACCACTCTGTGATCGGCCTCAAGTCTAGTCCTTTAATAAACCAGCACGGGCATGTTTCCAACATGATTAGACTTTCTTTTCTTCTTTCAACTTGCTCTTTTCCTAGCTTTTTTTGATGGTTTAGAAGTTTTAGGAAATCTTTTAGAGCTAGCCGATGTTTCAGAGGCACTGTAGTTCGTCAGGCGATGGTTGTTCGGCGTTGAATAATTTGTCTTTTGCTGATCCGCTTTTGCTTGCGTCCCAAGTGAATTTTCAGATAAATCATTCGATAATGCCAATCTATTCCCCTCGGCGTGTGTCTGTTCTTCATTCTGGTTATTTTCTTTATTTGCCTCCGTGATTTTGATCCGCTCGTCTAAATGCCTGTTTGCGGTGCATTCTGTAATTTGCCCATTGTCACTGATATATTTGATATGTTCGTGGATTTTCCTGCATGATTTGAGGAATATTTAATTGCAAATTGAATGGTCACCGTGAACGAGGGAATTTCCACAAATGTGTCGTTGTCACCAGTTGTATTTACAGTGTCATCACATTCGACATGCAAGTCAGGCGAAGCTGAATAGGAGCTTGAACATCTGTTTGCATCTCCCTCCAGATAAGTTAAGGCATACTGCCAGCACAACGTCACACTCAAACTCAAGGGATCCAGCTCTGGGGTCTCTGCCACCTTCCCTGGAAGGTCTGGCCTTGGGCATTCTGCTCGTAGGCGCTGCCTAACTTCTTTATCAAGGGCCTTCCTCAATCTTATGGTCATGTACTGTGCAACACTGGGGGATGGCTGCCAGTCTGATGATCTCAGGTTCCGGATGCTGTCCGGGTCAAACATGTCCTTTTGGTTCTCCTCGAGGTGTTTCCCCTTGCAGATTTTCTTTCCCCCGCTGGGCTTAACCCAATCATCTTCCACTGTCCCTTCTCCATCGTGGGTGGACAGGTCACCTCCCACTGGCTCTTCTTCCGAGCCTGGGTCATCTCCTTTGCCAATGTCTTCCACTGGAGAGAGTGGGGGTCATGAGGTCTGGCACTGCCTGGAACTGCAAGTATGCCTCTCTGAGCTTTGCAAAAGCATCGGCAACTTCTGGGACCTATTCTTTCGCCCCTTCTGAAGGGCCCTTGGGGTCATCAGAGGCTTTCCTCTTCCGGGCCTTAGTACTCCCCTTAGACCCTGTTTCAGAGTATTCAGTGGGCGTGTGCTCTGTCCCTATGGTGCTATTTTTGGTCTGGTTTAGCATAGCTTCCAGGGTCTCCAGCCTTTCTTGCAAGGCTCTCCTCCCTTGAGCCACAGCATTGTCTAGAGAATTACCCAGCACCCCCTTGAAGCTGACAGCTAGGTCCACTGACTGCTCCTCTTCACTCCATTCAAATTCCGACATTTTGGGATGATGCTGTGTGTCTGGATACCTGAAACAGGTGTCTGAGCACACCCACTGCGCTAGTCAGATGCTTTCAATGAAGGTGACAGTGATCAGCTCACTGTACTCAATACTCCTGTTTCCTTAATATAAATTGTTTTCTTTATTATAAATATATTTTTATTTAATTTAATTTTTATTTTGTTATATATGGATTTGTGGCTGCACTGGACTTAACTTTCTTTCCAAAGCCTGTGGTGGGCTATATATATCAAAATTGCCCTCCAGAGAGGCTTTGTGTCTCTTGATAGGTGATGGATCCCTCTCAGTCGTGTGGACAATGGAGCTCCTGTGCTTCTGAAAACGCGCTCTGCTCGACGGCTGCTTGTGCAAGGGTCATCGAGTGGCGAGTAATTTAAACTTGTATAATCCTCGTGATTATTCAAATATGTTCAATCCTTTATGACACGCTACTCTCTGTAGCGCAAGGACAGTCTGCACTGGGCCCGGCTTCTCACTCGCTCGAATTCGCAGTGTGAATGCAACATGGAGGCTCAGTGTTATGGGTGCTGGCTCCTCCTCCACGAAGGAGGGAGCCGAAGTGCTCTGGCGCTTTATCTCCCTCTCTCTGAGGGCTCGAATGGCTTCCGCGGGTGCCTGGCAAACCCCTGGAGTGCCGGTCATGTAGCACGGGGCAGGTGCACCGTGGAAGCTTTGATTACGATACATCATTGATTGAATTAAATTAAACGAACTCGAGCACAGCAGCGCTAAGATCCACACGCAATCCGGACAGGCGACACTGTGGCAACATTTAAAACTTGATATACGCATTACTTATGCTTCATCTATGCTGCAATATGCTACTTCTGTATGTTATTATCCTATATCTCACTAGAATCTGTATATCAAACCTAAATATGGCATATAATATAGGGATATGAGAGAAAATGTACTTATCTGCTTGAAGAACAGTAAAAGAAGAGGAGGAGCTCAGGGACAGGAAGTGGTCATAGCTGAGCATGGATGGAGATGGACTACAGAGACTATGAGGATTGTAATTTTAAGAAAGAAAAGTCACTTTGGACATTTTTTCAGTGTTTTGTTATTAGTTTGTTGAAACTGCTGAGGAGTAGTAATAAAAGAAGCATAATGCTTGCCTCCAGTCTTGTCATACAATTGCACGTTTTTGTTTTTGCCAGCATTTTTGCAGATTTTATTTACAAAGTAGCTGTAATTGCGAACAATTAAAGATGTTACACTACTCAGTCACAATGACACAGTTGCTCTCACCTGCTCGCCCCGTGCTGCCGATTTCTTGATTGTGCTAACACTTGCCAAAACATTTTGCACAATGCGTGCACTACGCACATTGCATTGGTTTTGAATGCTCCAGGCAGAGTGTGGAGGGTGGAACTTCCAGGAAGAAAATATGGAGAATAGAAAAAATGCTCCGAGTTGGTTCAGCAGCAGCAGTCCTCTGTGCTTGGCTGCACTAACACTTGTCAAAACACTTTGCACAATCTGGACTGTTTCAGGACAGATCAAGTTTTAACGTCTCTTGCGGAAACAATGGTAACCCATCCATAGTCAAATCAGAAAACCTTACAGAAACAATTCTAATTGTGTGCAAGGTTATGTCTCAGGTCGCATGAGCACACAGTGGCATGGTTATTTTTAGTTGCATGGGTCCCTTGCACTTATATACCTAAATCTTGTGCATCATCAAGCACTGCATCTGGTCCTTTATTTGCACTGGATGAGAGGCACACATATACATGCACCAAATTCAACTGCAACTGGGAAGAGAAGACTTTGTTGTCCTTAGAAAATATTGAGATCTCACGGCATTTGAAAACATAGGGGCCAATTCTTGGAATATGAAAATCAGGTATCTGCGTGCCATTCTGCATGCAAATCCCCGCTCGTCAATTCATGGAATCCACTGCATGGTTGTTTTCCGGGACTTGCGTGGAGTTTGCACAGGCTTGGCAGATCTCTGTGAGCGGTCGAGCGCCTTGCACGAGACACCATGCAGAGCGTTGGCGAGGACTGCGCAGAGGGCGGATAGGTGGCTGAACTCGGACAATTAGGAAGAACAAGGGAAAAAGTGTGTGTTACGGGGGAGGGACTGCAGGCAGTCCATAGCACTCCAAACAAATGTGCACGACAAAGCGTATTTATGGATGTGACTGCGCAACCTCTCCATCTATCCACCAACGGAAGGCATACGTAAGTACACTTGTGTACAGGAATCGCAGCGCAGAGGTGGGTTTGCATGTCGGATTTCCAGGTGCATGTATGCAAACGGGGAGCTTATCGGTCTTAGGGGTGCGTGTACGCAATGTAGTGTGGAGCAGAATCAGGTTACAGGGGTTTGCAGCCAGATTTTCCAGAGTTATGATACAGCGTACGCATGTTGTTGGTGTGCTGGCAACAGTTATGGGGGACCCACGCAGGGTCCCCGAGATGCAGGCCCGCTTGTGGGGGACCCCACGCACTGTTTGAAGGGTGCATCTGTTTGCTGCCCGGGGTGCACTCCAAGGTGGCTGTCTGGCTGTTTTTGCTTTGCATGGTGCCGTGTCGGGGGAATTCCAAGAGCGATTTGCGTGTACGGTTATTTTTCGCAGTGCATTCTATGAATACGCGGGGCACACTTTTTTTATTCTGCGCGCAGGCTCGCACAGTGTCGTTCTCAGCGTGCAGCTTGTGTTGGAGAAATGCACACCTTTCCATGAATCGGGTCCATAGACTTTAAACTGTGTCATTCCCTGCTTTCAGAATCCGTCTCACAAGTTTAGCTTTGAGGAGAGTGTGTCAGTGTGCAGTCTTTTTAATCCCTCCCCCGCAAAATGCCCAAATTCCTTTTTCTCCATATCCGTAGACCTCTTAGCTCAGGGGGCAGATGTTTGTACCAAGGGGATATTGTTTCATTTCTCCAATGTCCGCTCATAATGATAAACAAGAAGGAAGGTATTGTAAGGCGCCCATCTCTGAATCAGAATTCCCTTGTTTCCTTTGTTTGCATTGAGCAGGAGCGGATCCTTCCAAGTCTTATTTCCCCTATGGAGCCCCCTCGCCCACAGAGATAAATCACAGATATCAGTATACCGGTTGGGACGTTGAGCGGAAAGACTTATATGCCCAAGGTGTGTTTAGGGAATTGGCAGTGTCAATCCAACAGACCTTTGCCATCTCAGACGTATGTTAGGCATTTTATGACATTGTTCCTTGTTTACTCATGATTTGAAGACATATTTCTATCTCATTTGAACTGTGAGTAGTTCAACACGCTCTCCTTTTTTGCATTAAATATTGTTTAAATGTCTCTTGGGGAAAAAAGGGTGTGCCAATGGGCAGTGGTGCACACTTTCAGGGAATCATGGGGAGACATGTCCAAGAATGTAAATTATACTTCCTGTTTCCTTAATAGTGTTGAGTCATTCCTTCCCAGGGTTTAAACAATTGTACCTCCCAGGCACTTGCCGATAGACTTGAACGCCTTACATTACCCACCTGTTGAGCCTTTGGCCAAAGTACCTCTCAGTTTCTAAACTTACACCAAACTAATCTTAGTGATAATTAACTCTGTGCATTGTCTAGTGGCATTATTACTCACCCCATACTTATGCATTTTCAAAAAATGCGTATTGTACAGACTGAGACTTTCTTTTTCGCTCATCTCTCTAAGGAAATGTGTCTCCCCCTTTTTTCCATGCCTCTTCTGCTATCGAGAAGGAATGGCCTGACCTGCTTAATTTTCAAAGGGCTGTGCTCGCACGCAGTACCCTGTTCGAGATTCAGGTTTTTGAAGATCTGATCCATTTATATTACCGTTGGCTCGGCCAATCAGAGCATTTATCCCACAATGATGTCTGTAAGAATACTTGAAGATGCACCCATAGAATCGTTTACTGGGACTGTCACCTCTTTTTTACCCTGCGTATGCATTGTAAGAGGACTAGGCGCATGGCAAGACCACGTGGAAGACTGCAGCAGGAGATTTGTAGAGAGGCTCACATGCTTATAACAACAACAGGTTTAACATTCTTTATACCTTGCAAGTGCAGGGTGATTCTGATGGCAATGTTGAGATCATTTTTTTGTCTGCTTGTCCTCTCATCACTAATATTTTATTTGATAAAATCATGTGTTCTTTGCCTATTAACACGTGTTTTGTGGTTGCAGTACGCCAGGCACCTTTGTGTATTTTTTCAGATCATTGCTTATGCAGTTTTATTGCAGATTTATTCAGAACCCGCGTTACACGAGGTATTCTATGCTTCAAGTCTTACGCTTTCTTGTCCCTTTCCGTATGCCATAGTATCCTAACCAAAAGGATGAAAGAGGATTGAACGTATTTTGAATGTGTGGTGTGACAGTGGAAGGGTGTAGTAAGGGATCGGGGCATGAAGAGGAGGATATTTAGTGATGGAGGTGTGAGGGTCATGCTGTCCTCTGCTCAGCATCCACATGTCTGCATATGTAAGCTAGTGAAGGCACTTTAAAACTTTCTCTAGCAGTGCAGAGATGTGTGCTTTCACTCTAAAGGTAATCTACATACCACAAAATGACCGCTACATTCTCACAGAGGTGAGAAGCTACTTCTCACCCTTTGAAGCGCTTGGTAACACATTGTGTATAGGCGCTATATGAATAAACTATCATATCATATATCACTGAGAGCATAAGGGAAGCGTAGAAAAATCGTTAATTGTTTGGATTAAAGTTCAAAACTCTCATAATCATTCTCGATGTTGCTCCAAACGCTTTACACCCCCTTGATCCCCTGATAGTTCAACAACAAAAATACAAGCTACTCTCCGATCTCTGAACTTCAGGACATATTGCTTCCGTGGGCGAAAAATCCTCATAAAATGTGGACTCCTCGCAGCTTTTTCAATCTAGGCCAGAGCTGGCACATTGATGTACTAAATCCTCGCAGGATCTGATGTTGCTCAAATGCCCTTGGGCCACAAAAGATAATTTCCTGCCAGGTTTCATGTGTCTTGTGCAATATTACTTCTGTAACACGTACACAGTCCTCTGCCAGCTTATCACTGAGGCCCCAAAATGAAAGTAAATTGCTAAGCATATATGTGCTCTGAAATATATCCTTTGAAAAGGGTTCGGGTCTTTTTAGAATGTGTGGCTTGATCTGCCTTGAGCTGACAGTGTGATTTTGGCCTGGACCCGCTGTTGGTAAAAGGCAATTATTTCAACTTTCTTTGCCAGATAAATGCAGTCCCCGCTTTCGAATCCTCTTTGTTCACAACCATGGCGGGGCATGGAGATAAAGGAACTTTGCCACAAAGCGAATGGCGCATTGCAAAATGGACGAACCCCGCGAACAAGCCTAAAAGGTGCCACTTATTGAGTGGATCATGATTAAAATACAGCATGTCTCTGTGCAGAAGTCCTCTGTAGCAGGATGCCCCTCTAGGCATGTCTCCTGTTTGAGTAACAGCAATCTGCTGCGATGCAAGGCACCACTGCACAGCACTGTGGGATTGTGGACACTTATATTCTTGTGTTGAGCACACGTGGGATATAATGGGACCTGCCGAATAACTTCAATTGCTAAATAATACGATTTTTATATCAAACAATATTTCTAAACTTCAAAATGCATTTACAATATTTAAATCTAGTTGATCACGATTGCTTGTTACTTAAAAAGAGTGTACCACAGCATCTTTTTGTAAAGTGAAGAAGTTGATAATGCCTTTTTTTTTGTATCAGCATTTGCATGCCGGACAAAGGAATTATTCCAAGGAAGAGGTAATCCCACCATCAAACTTTAGCACCCATATGGATCCTCCTCCATGTGGACATATGTTGTGCCATGCTATGTTATGTTGATGTATACGTGTTCAAATATAAGTGTGAATGCTTCCCGGACCCCCCAAGGAAATCCCTTAAAAGAAAAAGGTACTTGGAAATCCTTTGACCTAACTACGCTAGACTGCACCATTGTGAAGAGCGCATAGCTGATATGAGCTGAGCTGCACCGGCACATCTACATATGATATGCATTGATTAGGTATAACTGCTGAACCCATATGCATGCATGTTTGTACATTGCCGAACCCATACCCTCACCCAGAATAATTTGACTCACACACTGTTTGTCAAGTGTTGGCAATAAAAGGCTGTAGGTTTTATTGTACAGATATGGTTATGCAAATAACAATAATCACATATCATAAAATAATAACAATTCTTTTGGGCACCGGGTCTTGGGATTACCCCCTCTGGCCCCTGCCCTCCTTCTCATGTCCCACGACTTGTTGTGGGCACCGTACAGTGCCCTGTACTTCTTTTCTTTTGTTCTTTTCCCTTATTTGTAGGGTGGGAGGGTTTTGTGGTAAAGAAGAACAGTTTTGGAAGGCACTGAGTAAACAGTGCACGTCCTGAGTGTTTGGGTCCCCGTTCGGGGTCCACAAACTGTTTGTGTTTTCTCAGGGCATGTCGCTCTGTATTTATAAGACCCAGGGATTCCCTGGGTGTTTGATCTGTATAGTCGTGGGGGCTGTTGTGTTCCAGCCCCCGGCCGGATAGCCGACTATCTGGCCCCCTGGGAGGGGCAGGTCTTTGAAGCTGGTTCCTGCCTGCCTGTTGGTTTCCTTCAGTGCTTAGCACCTAGTTGCCTGAAGGAAGGGTGAGGTGATTGCTCACACCTCACCCTTCCTCAGCATCATGCTGAAACAGACTGCGTGTCTCTTCGACTGTGGGGGGAGGAGAGGAGCAGTGAGGGGGAGAGGTTGGGCTGCCCCTCTCCGGGCCTGCTGATGGTAACAGCAGTTACCCTGCCTCGCTTTGTGAGGCACTGCAGCATTGCCCATGTCTCGTTCCTGGGTGCAGCATCTTTAAAATGGCAGAATAGGTCATGCTCATTTGCAACTACTCACTCATCTACAGAACATACCCAGAACACTGGCAGTACATGGACAATCACAAAAAGGAACATAATACAGCATTTAATCTATACAGTCATCACTGCTATTGTAATATGGCACTAAGCCCCGAGCTGGCGGGCCATTACCGCCTAAGATAATCCCCCTGGGGCCCATAGTTAGCCGGGGCATTACTGTAGGCAGTAATGGCCCGCTGGCGAGGGCTTATTACCATTAGTATTCCAGGCTTTAAAGCCCCGGGATACTAATGGTGTTGTTTTTTGTTTTTTTTCATTCAGCATTTGTGCCATTTGAAAAGGCGCCCGCTGCAGTACGTGTTAGTTCTAGAGAGACTAGAACGCGCATACTGCTTCATTACTACGGATCAACGGCTGCCTTTTTGGGAAAGTTGCTTCATAGTAATGATTTAACAAATAATGGCTCGCTGGTTATGCAAATTCGTCCGAGGAAATGGCGGCGGATCATGGCGAGGGGACAAGATAAAGTACCCGGCGCGAGATGCACGCAGTTGCGTGAAAGGAATTACACTGTGGTAAGGCTCGCAATTGACCCAATCCACATTCAGTGTTTCCCATGGCATTGGCGCGTCGGGCACTAATATCCCATACAGTACAGTATAGAATGTCTTACGGATTCAAGGGCTTGCCAATGTCAGATAAGCTTTTAACACATGACACATACCTCTGTATAACCCATGGACGTATGACGGGGTTCCACTGTGAAGATACAGCCAGCACAAGGTTTTCGTGTTCTATATTGATTTAACTTGTGTGAAAATGCAATTTGTGTTGTCACTGAGCCAAATTCAAAAAAATAATAATCCTGCTGGATTTAACGCTTTTATTTTCGCGTGTAGAGAACATTGGTAAAGTTAGGAAAAGTGGCAACACGTTTCGTGCATGAAACTAGGCTTTGTGAAGACCACTTCTCGATATAAACGGACGCTTAGCTCTGCGCTAATTATTGCCCGACATTCAACAGAAAGGATATAGGGAAATTGCAAATCTGGTTCAAAACCATAAGCAAAAATAAAGGCGGCAATGGTCGGAAAGAAGTGTGATAAAGCTGACATATCAAACGGTACAACGGTACAAGGAAGCTAAATATGCACACTGCAAGTGTTGGGGACCTACTGCAAGCCACTTTAGTGTTCAATACTACAATGCCACTGTTCAGAAAAACATGAAAATGCAAGTCTGAGTGAAAGCTGGTGACTCAGAAAATCAATGAGATAACAATGTAATAACATCGAGGGTGCAGCAAAATGGCTCAGCGAAAGCTATGCCCTTGTAAGCATACATTTAGAACTATGATGCCTGCTTCCCAGGCTTCAGAGACTTCTTTGGAAATTCATTAAATGTATGTGCATCCAGTTTTCAATTACTTTTCATTTATTCAAATGTGTGAAGTGCAGAATAACCAATAAGAAGCTTCAAGGCAGGTGACATCTTGCAGCGAGTGAAGAAAACATGCATAAACAGCGGTGCATGCACTGCAGCGTTCTGAAAAACAAACAGCCACAAGGGACGGAAAGAAGGCTCTTAGCCATGATGCAGGTGGAATGGTGCATTTTTTGATCTCAAACATTTTAGTTTCAAGCAACTTGCCTGGGCAATTCGAATACACTCATGCAGAATTTGCTGATGCTTCTTGACATTTCCCTGTAAAAAGAAATGCTGGAAACGAGTTCCTTTTTTAAGTCGCTTTTTCATAAACGTGAAAAACAGCATTACCGTCTGGATACCTTGAAATTGTCTGCTTCTGTTTTTGAGTCCTTGCAAACTTCACACTCATATCAACATGTTCTGTCATCTATTTCATCCCATTGATTCAATGGTCGTCCTAATTTAGACCGATATTTCAAGAAATGTTGCCCATGACCAATATCCCTGGTATCAGCGAGTGTCCCTGGCTGATTTTTACTATGCACCTCTGCACCCTCTCCATGGTGTGGTGCCTGAAGTGACCAAGATACGCTACACATTGTTCATCCACTAGGGGGCAACAGACAGTATAGCCTGCTTTGCAGAGCTGCCCGGCAAAAATAATGTGTACCCATTTGCATCAGTGACAGGTGTTGGGAAGGATTGGTCTTATCAAACACCCCTAGGGGTTGCTAAATAGAATAAACGTCATCACAACCATGCCGAAAGAATCCCCTTCCTACATTATACGGATAAGAGCCCAGTAACGTAACAAAATAGGCTAATAACACCACCCATGCCCTGTCCTTATGACTCCATTTTGTACCAGGCCTAAAACGCCATCTTTCTACTAAGCCCGAAATCCACTATTCTGCGAGGCTGTGGCACGCACACCCCCAGCTTCTCCCTCAGCGGGACCAAGCCATTTCAAACATTAGACCAGCTGTGCACAAGCCTTTTTTTCAAGGAAGTTCATCTGTTCACTGGCCTTTCAATGTTACAATTCTCTAGTATCATTCTTGCACAGAATGCGCTCCGTGAAGAGTGTGGGACAGGGACAGGCTGCAGCATAAATACCCATCCATCTCCACTAAACTATCCGTGCCCCCTCAACCTCCACCCCACCAGGCCAGAGCTCAACTGCCCCAACCTCACGATTCCTTTCATGATAAGCATCCAACCCCCTTTGCTTTGATCATTCCAAAACACCCACCCTAGACCTAATCTTAGGTAGCAATATATTCTTCTAAGTCACAACACATGTCTGTTCGTATCATGAGGCATCAGAAGAATAGGCAGTAAATCGAGCCCCAAGGAGAGATACAGAGTGCAGGAGGCGCAGTATCAATGAAGCTCTGAATTTAGAGGTTGGCATGCCAATATATTATCCCCAGGGCTTTAAGTGGGGTAAGAAATCGAGGGGGGGCCCTCATTTGGGGGCGTGGCTTGTGGGGGGCGTGGCCTAAAACGTACGCAAATCGTAAGGTATGCACACATATATATATGCATGTTATATATCTGTGTGCGTACCTTACTATGGTTTGTGTACTTTGCAAACCATCTTTTCTAAACATAGAAATATCTATTTACACAAACCATAGTAAGGTACGCACACAGATATATAACATGCATATATATATATGTGTGTGTGTGCATACCTTACGGTTTGCCTACTTTTCAGGCCATTTTTTTTTTTAAACATTTCGGTTTTATAAAAGATGGCTTTGAAAGTACACAATTCAAGCCATCTTTTATAAAGCTTTGACTACGGACAAAATTGTCCGTCGGCAAAGCTTTATAAAAGATGGCTTGAATTGTGTACTTTTCAAGCCATCTTTCATAAACCTCGAAAAATGTCAAGGAATCCCCAGGTTCGCCGAGGGTTAAAGACGCCTCGGCGACCTGGGGAAACCCAGGGACAGTAACTGCCTCTGGTGACCCCTCCAGCGAGAGGTCACCATAGGCAGTTGCTATGACTTACATAAGTGGCAGCCAGGCACAGCATCGCTGTGGTTGGCTGCCACTTCTGTCAGATCGCCTGACGCCATGGATAATGCATCCCGCCAATGTTGCGTGCAGTGGAAGGGGGGGCCCCGGCAGGGCCCCGGCTCAGTCCCACTTTTTGGAGATTGCCGGGGCCCGGCCCCGGCAGGCCCCGGCCCCCTTAAAGCCCTGAGTATCCCCTATTTACAAAGAACCCCCTTGCATGTGATGTCCAGGTATTTACCATTATTCAATTCCTGTTGTTTAGCTTAGATAGATAGAAATGCAACACCAGCTTGAACTGACCTTCACCAGAGTGATGAGCCTAGCTGACCCACATGCTACAAGATGGACAGAGGGAGCAACGACCAATAGGCGTCTGGCATGGAGCAGACACATCTATACGTTCCCCACATTCAGCAACTTTGCAACTACCAGGGCCTCTCTGAAAATCTGTGCCCACCTACAGCTGACCAGTCCCAAAAAACATGTACGCAGAAGAAAGCGGTTCTTGTGGGTTCCAGCTTTGCAAATACCCCGCTGTGTGGAAACAGAGAAATAATATGAGGCCGGGAAGCCCAAAAAGAAACACACCAACACAGGTTACAAAGAACATACAAGT
The DNA here is from genome assembly GCF_040938575.1 of Ambystoma mexicanum. Lineage (NCBI taxonomy): Eukaryota > Metazoa > Chordata > Amphibia > Caudata > Ambystomatidae > Ambystoma > Ambystoma mexicanum. The sequence continues at coordinate 754,405,454 of NC_090922.1, forward strand.
GCTTTATTTAAAAGCTACAACAGTTACCAAAGTCAATTGACAAAAGGATAGCTATTTGGCTCTCAGAGTAACATAACGAACTCCAACGGGAGTTCAATGCGTTAGTGAGAGAGACCGCACATTGGAATACTTGGGTCTTTTATACTGTTTGTCCAGCCCTTGGCCAACCCTCTCGCGGGTTAACCATTCCGTGAGCCGGGCCTCTGGGTTCCTTGCCAGGTCAATCCTTTAATATATGCATTTTGATTAGTTTCACTGATATAGTTGTACATTTACATATAGGTCAACGGTAGGACAAGGTCTCAGTTCGCGACCCCGACAAGTGGCATGCAGGCATATTAATTATTCATGTGTACGGAAGTCACAATGGCCAGAATCTTGCTCAGAATGTCATTCGGCCTCCATTTTGATGTTCAGGGTGACTTCCATATAACAAGAGAACCTAAAATGGCGGCTTAATCCAAGATGGCGACTTACATTACTTTCTCTAAGGTCAAGACCTTGCCGTGGAGTTTGTTCGCATATGATGTTTAGACAACTTGGCGTAGGCCAATACACATACAATTGTTACGATAGGAGGCATAATATTGTTTCAATTCCGACAAACCCTCCTTTTGGCCTATGCCAAGTGCTAATATCATTTCTAATATCTTTGTAAATAACTCCATGCATTGTCGTCCATACATCCTGAATCATTATCTGTAATATCTATAGCCATTAGGTCGTTCATCAGAACCTCTTGTAACACAAACTCTTTAGATGCTGTATCTGGGGCATACATTTTGTGCCCTATTGTGCTCACTGCCTGAGCACAACATCCCCCTAGCATTGCACATATACTAGGTAGACATTGGAAACAGCAACAAAGGAATAGCAGGATTCCCAAAAAAACCAGTATAACAGAAAGCACCTTCCAACCCCAGGATCGTAAAGAATCCCAGAACCAGGCGCTAATATTCCAATCTCCCACAGGAACATGCACTTCAGAACTAAGGATGTGCAAGTTCTGTATTGCTTTGAAAATTGTTGGTGAGGAATCTGGTACAAAAACACAGCAAGCGGACCCCACTAATTTGCATACTCCACCACGTTCTGCCAGGATGACATCTAATGCCATCCGATTTTGGAGTGCTACCAATCTTATTGCTTTCTGTTCTAGTGTCATATTGTAGAGTATATCCGTGGTCCGATTGATGGTTCTCTCTAGTACCCTTGCTAGTCCCCTAATATTTTCAGAATTTGCTATCTGTCCCCAAAATGGCACAACTGATTTTGCTATATCTCCCAATACTTGTCCAGGAGTATCTCCGTCCTCGTCCCGCCGTGGGCGAGCCTTAGAGACTTCCAATGTACTAGCTATGAATACCCCAGGTAACAGGATTCCTAAATAACAGGTTCCCTGCCAATCTTTGGGCAACCAGGGAAATGCTGAACTACCACAAACGAAATAGACAGGCCCCCTATATACAGAGGCCTGTTCTCCCCTGTCAAATTTACAATGTTCACACAACCTTCAAAATCTCCCATTGACCGAGTGCCATTTCTTTGTACACAAAAGGGGACTGAATCGGGGCTATGATTAATAGAGTAGGAAGGAGGCACAGCGTCCTTATTGCCTATCGGAGCTATTTTAAAGGAAATTAGAGTTTGAAAAGGAAGACATCGTTTATCAGATGGCCTAATAGAAGCAAAATTAAGTTTACTTCTATTTGCAAAAAGCGAGCATCCCAGGGGAGTCAATTCACGTTTCTCAAAATCATTTAAATTAGTTCCAACAAAGTTCCCTGAGATGCTATCATTCCAACGGCCAAAGAATAGTGCTCTAAGAGAGGCATAGCAAGCAGTCGTTAAAGGTAAAGGGTGAATATACCATCCTAGCCCCTTGTTCCCATGTTGCGGTAAATGGGTGCAAATCCAGCAATTACTCTTATTAAAAATGGCATGCGTTGAATTCATTATTATCATTAAAGTGTTATTATGGTACTTTCGTCTATGCTGGGAGTCTCTAGGTGACAAAGTGTGAAGGTGTACAGAGGGAGTCAAAGCAGTAGGTACAATCTCAATTGGCAGTAGAGGTTTTAGAGGGTAAATTTCTTCGAAGTACCAAAGTCCCACAGCAGTAACTATGCAAATTCCAATTATTATTAACATGACACAGCAATACGTTTTCGGGGCCCAGGCACATTGTTCGTTGTCTGAGTTGGTCACCCCCTTATTTACAAGTCCAATGCGAGCAGCAGTGGTGGAGGTGGCAGGCATCGTAGTTTCTCAATCGACGACCCCAATGTTCGTTGCTGGCGACACTACGGTCGCGCGACTTCTTAGTCCTTCCCCAACCCTAGCCAGCAGAATCCCTTTTTTCCTTTTGTTCAAAAAGAACTTTCTTTTACAAGAGAAAACTTTCAATTACTTCTTCTTTTCAGGTGCACAGGAAAGACCTGTGCCGTAGTTCTATTTCCTTCGTCGAAGGTCGTACCTGGTGGTACCCAGTACTGTTTGATCCGGAAATAGGGTAACGTCACTTTCTGAGGGAAGCAACGTATCGGAGGCGACGGAAGTCGCAGAACTTGAAACAGTGTTTTCCGGAAGTGACTTTTTCAAAGAGTGCAGAGACGAAATGGACTGTTCCCCAAGCTCCACGGGCTCAGAGAAATTCTCCGACCCACTCACAGCGCTGTTTGCTACTCCAGGATCAGAGATTGTAGCATCAGCAAGGGACTCTGCTTCTTCTGTAACGTGTGGCGTCGGGTGAGGAAGTTTCTTGACATGCGTCGCGTGGATCCAATGCTTCTTTCCAGCCACCCGCACTGCTGTTTGGTGACCAACAGCACCTGGTAGGGTCCCCGACAGCGAGGCGCGAGACAGGAAGACCTTTCGTAGGCCTTCACTAGGACCCAACTTCCAGGCTGTATGTTGTGTCCTGGGCCCGTAAACCGTACAGGTAAAGCTGATTGGACCTGATGATAAATGAGATACAGATTTTTAGTCAACTGGTTACAGTAGTCTACAAGCAATACATTTTCGACTTCCTTCAGGGTTTTGGGCTTCGGAAGACCCCAAATGTTAGCAGGTCTCCCCATCACTACCTCAAATGGAGAGAGCCCAGTCTTAGTTTGAGGTGTGGTACGCATGGCTAACAATACAATAGGTAAAGCATCTGGCCATTTCAATTTGGTACCGGCACATGTTTTTGCAAGCTTATTCTTTAGGATACCATTATGTCTCTCTACCAACCCAGCACTTTGAGGATGTCTAGCCGAGTGAAATTGCTTTTTAATGTGTAACGCTGTGCATATCTGCAAAATTACTGCTGCAACGAAATGGGGACCGTTGTCTGACCAAATTACCCTAGGTAGCCCAAATTGTGGAAAGAATTCCTTTACCATAGTCTTTGCAGTGGTCATGGCAGTAGCATCCTTAACGGGGAAAGCCTCAACCCACAAATAATCACAAGAACATATTTTAGATAGTTACACCGTTCCATATCAATAAAATCAAAGTGGATGACCTCGAAGGGAACAGAAGGGGGCCCAAAACTACCCCTTGGAGTTACTGTCCCCTTCCCCACATTGTGCTGTAGGCAAATCATACAATTCTGAACATATCGCTGTGCAATCTTCAAAATGTTATCATTCACCCAGACTTGTTCTAACATTTTCGTGATCTGTTGAGCACACACATGCGTAGGACCGTGTGCCATCGTAACCATTGTCAGCACATATGAATCAGGGAGCAACCATTTCCCTTCAGATGTATCCACCCAACACTGATCGTCATCCAGTTTCCCCATCCCTTCGGCCCACCTTTTAGATTCTTCTATTGTGGCATCAGTTTGGATATCTCGCACAGACCCGATACCCTCATCCATTACATAGGCATCTTTTGTTTCCCTTAGAGCATACATGTCTGGCTATCTGGTCAGCAAAAGCGTTCCCTTTTCCCACATCATCTATGACCTTACGATGTGCTGTACAATTCATGATCGCTAATTGCCTAGGGAGTGAGAGTGCCGAGAGCAATTGCACTATCAGGGGAGCATGCTGAATCTTGGTCCCATGTGAGGTTAGGAACCCTCTTTCCAACCAGAGCCTCCCAAAGTTGTGAGCCACCCCAAAGGCGTACTGGCTATCAGTATATATGTTTACTGTATGCCCTTCGGAGAGTTCACAAGCTCGGGTCAACGCTATAATCTCTGCGGCCTGCGCGGAGTTATGCGGAATTCTCTTAGTCTCAACAACCGTACTCAATGTAGTAACTGCGTAAGCAGCTGTAAATGTACCATCTGGAAGTTTGAAGCAGGAGCCATCGCAAAACAGTTCCCCTTCCGCATTGCCCAAAGGAGTGTCTATAAGGTCTATCCTGCCCTTCATTTCCTGTTCAGTAGTATACAAGCAGTCATGTAATTCTTCGTCACCGCAAACAGTATTTTGCGGGAAAGGTAGGAGTTCAGCCGGATTAAGAACACAACACCTCTTAATTTGAATGTGAGGGGTAAACAGAATTAATTCATACCTTGTCAGCCGTGCAGAGGTGAGGTGTTGCGTTTGGGTTTTATTCAATAGGACATCTACAGAGTGAGGTACCATCAAAATTAAATCATGGCCTAGGACCATTCCCTCACTCTGTTGTACCGACATGGCAGCAGCAGCGACAGCTCGTAAACATCTTGGCAAAGCGCATGCGCCAGGATCAAGGGTGGAAGAGTAGTAGCCGCACGGCCTATTCTTCCCTCCGTGTTCCTGTGTTAACACAGCCAAAGCACATCCATCACATTCATGCACAAACAACACAAAGGCCTTGTCGTAATTTGGAGTACCCAGAACCGGTGCAGAGCATAACGCAGTTTTGAGAAGCTCAAATGATCGTTGATGTTCCGATTTCCATGGCAGTGGCAAAGAAATTCCCTTCTTCGTCAAAGTCAACATCGGTTTTATCACTAGTGAAAAGTTCGGGATCCACAACCTACAGTAAGAAGCCATACCTATTAAGGCTCTGACTTCCTTCTCTGTATTTGGAACAGACATGCCAGAAATGTGTTTTATTCTTTCAGGTGTCAATCTTCTCCCCTCCTTTGACAGGAGGTAGCCTAAATAGGCGATCTCCTGACAAAAATATTGAATTTTTTTGAGCGAAGCTTTATGACCGTTTTTAGCCAGATGAACAAGCAACAATACAGTGCCTTCTTTACAAGCACTTTCAGAATCTGCACCCAAAAGCAAGTCATCGACACACTGAAGCAGTGTACAAGTAGGTGGCAATTCAAGGGTAACAAGCTGCTCTTTCAAAGCTCTACTATAAATGCTTGGACGTTCAGTATACCCCTGAGGTGCACGAGTAAATGTGAACGAACGTCCTCCCAAGGTGAACGCGAACAAATATCTACTCTCCTTGTGCATAGGAATACTAAAGGAAGCATTCTTCAGATCCACAACACTAAAGTGCGTAGCTGTAGCAGGGATCATTGTTAATATCGTTGTTACATCAGGCACAATTGGAAATTGTAGGGCGACAACTTTGTTAATAGCACGTAGATCAATTATGAAACGGTATGGGATTGCGTTGTCGCCTTTCTTGTATACAGGCAAAATCGGGCTGTTACATAAACTACCTGCAATCTCTTCAATCACTCCTCGATGCACAAAATCGGAGACAATGCACTTCAGAGCACGCTCGCCCTCAACTGATATTTTATATTGCGGAATGCGTGGTAGCTTAACTCCATGCTTCAAAACTATTTTAACGGGCTCAATCTGTAGCACCCCGACATCATTGTCGTCAACCGCCCATAAACATTCCGGAACAACACTAAACTCAGGAGGCAATGGTCGAGTCAAGAACTGAGAATTGGGAAGTTGCTGTGGTGAAACCGTCAGTCGCACTCAGTCAGAGGAACAATGAATTACTGCATTCAGTTTCTTCAACAAATTTAACCCCAGCAAATTCTCTCCACAGTTCGAATTCAGGAGTAAGGGACAATGGTCTGTGAAGGGACCCAAAGAAACAGGCACCGGCGAAGAAACGGGGCAAGCAATTGGTATGCCAGAAAACCCTACAGAATCATTTGTTTGCCCTGACAGTGGAATGTTTGGAACCCGGGAATGATCAATGGAGCACTTCTGTGCTCCAGTGTCTATCAAAAACTGATGTTTCCTATTCCCCACTAACAATTCAACGTAGGGACCTTTCTGATTAACGGGAATAGGTGAAAGTTCCAAACCCTGCTTCGGGCAGTCCTAACGAAATAAAATGTTGTCGGAAGGAAGCTCTTCAGAAAGGTAGGCAGCAGAAGGGTGATCAAATATGTTTCTCGTGTCCACACTCGAAGTCTGATTTTCCCGTGAAAAAGGTTGCTGAGGATCTTGCGAAAACTGACCTCTATCAGGGCCCCCTGCTCCAGGGCGACCTCTAGGTCGTCTACCCATACTCCCAAATGCATTGTTTGACCTTTGTCGAAGGACGGGGCACTGTGCTCGCCAATGACCTTCCTGGCGGCAATAGGCACATTGATTAACATTCACAGGACCCAAAGGAGCGTTTCCTTTTGGGACATACTGACCTCTGGTCTGTGAAGTACCCCCTCTGGGATTTCTAACGATTTGTTGTAACAATACTTTAGTCTTCAAATCTCCTTTCCTCTTCTCTATTTTCTCCTTTTCATTATTAACACGGTTCTCATAATACTGAGCCATGTGCAAAACTTCAGATTGGGATTTCGCCTGCCAAGCGCTCTCAGAGGACATAATCTGTGACTGGATGTCGGGCAACAATCCACGTACAAATTTGTCCACAAACAACCTTTTCCCAGACTCTGTGCCCAAGTCCTGTCCACTGAAGTCAGAGAAAACCTGTTCGAATCTATTAAAGAACTCGGTGGCGGAGGCCACCAGGGGGCGCACAGGCAATGGCAGCCTGAACACGCCGCTCCCGCCGTAACTGGGACACGCAGAGGGATTGAGCCCCCCCCTGCGACCCCCCCCACGGGAGATCCACGGCCCACGGAACCCGTGAACCTCGGGTGCCCCCCGAGGCGAAAGAGCGGCATCTGGGGACCCCCGGGGGCCCGAGAACGAGCTCCGCGGCCCGAAGGGAGGAACCCCGGAGAGCCCCAGGCAGCGTCTCAACCTTCGAGAGGGGAAGTGGCGGCCTGTATTCTGAGGCGCGCACGACCCCCTCTCCTCCCCGAACACGGAGCGCGCCGGCGCCCCGGCAGAAGACCCGCCGGCGACACCCCTGCAGCACCCTACCGAGGAGCCGTCGCGGAGGGGAAGTCCCCCGCTGAGGAGCTGGGAGAAACGCGGGCCGCGACCCGCTTAGGGAGAGGCGGCTTGCCCGCGCTCCCGAACTCGGTGCCGAGGTAGGTGGGGGGGAGTCCACCCCAGCCCCCACGCAACCCTCAAGGACCCCGGGGGACCAGCCGCGGGACGCATCGGTGGGCTCGGAGGGGCGAGTCGGCCCCGCCCCCCCCTGTCGAGCCCCCACCCCAAAAAAAAAAAAAAAAAAAAAGAAGTGAAAAAAAGTCGGGAAGACGCGGGGGGAAACGCCCCCAGCCCTGGAGGGGTCACAAATCTTTTGGAGGAGAGTATCCTCGAGCCCATCACTTTCCTAGGTGGAGGCCCCTGGGCTCTATCCCAGGGCGAGTGCCCGCCTGGGGGCTCTCGCTGGAGGAATCGCGCCTGAGAGCCCCCCAACAAACCGCTATTGGACAGCCATGGCCGCTCCCCCCCACCCTAAGAACTGCTACCAAAGACAGAGGACACAAGGGGGGAGGGGGTGTGAGGCCCCCACCGGAGGTCGGTGGGGCGAGTGCCCGCCCACGAGAGGCCCCCCACAGAGGGCCACACCTGAAGGAGAGAGAGCGCGTCCCCCGACCGGGCTCTTTCCCTTGCCCCCAGGGGCGCACCAGCGGAGGGGAGAAGCAGGAGGACCGAATGAGTTGGCGCCATACCCTCCAGGAGTACCGCTACCAAGACACCAGCAGGGAGAACAGCGACCCAGACCGACGGGCCGGCATGTCTCATTCCGAGACCCCACCCCTGCATACCCTCACCATGGAAAAGGGCTTTGCCTCGGTCTTGCAGGAGATTAGGGACATGCGGGCAGACATCGCCCAAAAAATGGAAAACATGGACCGCAGAGTGGACAAAGTCGAGGATAGACTGTCACAACTAGAGTCCAACCAGTCCTCAGCAGCGACCCAGGAGCTGGACACGGCCCTGAGACTAACGCCCCTGGAAAAGAGAGATGAGGAGAGGGCAAGACAAATGGACGACTTTGAAAATAGAGAGCGGAGGAACAACCTCAGAATTTTCGGGGTGCCGGAGTCGGAGGGGGAGACGGAAAGAGACTTGACCAGGGTAGTGAGGGACATCATTACCCTCCTCTTCTCGGATGAGATGACAACCGAACCGGGAAGAGCTGGGGGCCCCCGGTCAATTCTGGTCCGCTTCCACTACTACACTGAAAAAGCGAAGGTCCTAGAGGAGGCCAGGAAATCCCGGGAGATAACCTATAACAACGCTCAGGTGGCCATTTTCCAGGACCTCTCATCATACACGCTGGCCAAACGGAGGATGTGCCGCCCGCTGACCCAGATGCTGAAAACAAAGGGGGTGCGCTACAGATGGGGTTTCCCCTTCTCCCTCATGTTTGAATACGAAGGCCAACGAGTGAACCTGATTACAGAGGAAGATATAAGGGGAGCAATACAGGAATACGCAACGGACCCGACCCCACGGAGGGAACCCTGCGGGTTCACCGCGGATGAAGCCAGAGCGCGCCGGTCACGAGGAGAGAGGAGAAAAAAGACTGGCCCACGGAAATTTAAAAAATTGAACCCTCCGTCCCCATCAACGGACAGGAATGACACGGAACCCGGCCAGGGTGGAGCGGGACTGTCGGACCCGGGCGAGGAAGGGAGCTGAGGCATCTCACGGCAGGCGTCATCAGCCTCGGGGGAACCGTGTAAAGAATTCATCACGGGGACTCACCATCTGTTCCGGCCCGCAGACAGGCCGTGCTCCAGGACCATGGGGTCCGAACTTGTGTGGATCCTCCCGGAACAGCAAGTATGAGAGTTACATTGAGGGGGGGGGGAGGGGGTAGGGGGGGCTCATGGAGGCTCTAATTCGAATATTCACCCAGCAGGAGGCGGTAGGCTGGTGGTCCGGCCAGTTACCAACAATGGTAGAACTATTTGGCTGGACGCCGGGGTGGGGGGAGGGGGGTAGGGGGTTTGTTGATGTTGTTACGTTCACAGGGGGGACCAGGGGTCAGTTGGGGAAAGGTTACAGGACCACCTGGGGGGGAGGGGTGGAAGGGAAATGGGAGATCAGAGGATAACACGAAATGAGCCGGACAAGGAAAGTGCCACGAGTCAGCTATCCAGTAGCTGGTTATTCTTAGACAATGGCTGAGGATCTGCCTACCCTGGGCGTGGGCTCCCTTAACGTGAGGGGACTGAACACCCCCACCAAAAGATCCCTGGTCTGCAGGGAATTCAGGAGGGCTAAACTAGACGTGCTTTTCCTTCAGGAGATGCACTGGGCAAAGGGGAAAGAACCAAAGCTACGGGGGGGGATTGGGGAAGTCCTCAGCGCCTCCCACAAGACCAAGAAAAGGGGGGTGGCCATAGTGCTAGCGAGGGACATTGGCTTTGAAGTAGAAGCCTCACTGAAAGACCCAGAGGGACGATTCCTGCTGACGAGGGGCTCCCTGCGGGGCTCCCCTTTGACACTTGCAGTTGTGTACAGCCCCAATGAAGGCCAGGCGCAATTTTGGGAGGGAGTGAAGGACAGATTGAAATTATTCGTACGCGGGCTAATGGTGGTGGGGGGGGACTTTAACATGGTCCTGGACCCGAAAGTTGATAGGAAACGCTTGGAATCCCAACCCACCAGGGCTGCAGACGAAATGATGGCCCGCTCCTTCCAAAGGGTGAACACGGAGCTGGGCCTAGTGGACACCATCCCGACCCCTAGGGCAGAACACCCCTCCTTCACGTACTATTCTGCAATCCACACATCATACTCCCGAATAGACTACATCCTGGTAGACGAGTCCCTGCGCCCATATGTCTCTGGCTATGAGGTTGACCTCGTCCCCTGGTCCGACCATGACCTGGTCCGTACCACCATTATAGGGGAATGGCGAGGTGGCAGAAAAGGGCGATGGAAGTGCAACGACTCCCTGCTGAAGGACGACGTCCTGGCGCAGGAAGTGCAGGACGCCATTATGGAATACTTCAAGCTGAACGACAATGGCGAGGTGGGTGCGCACGTGCTGTGGGACGCCTTCAAGGCGACCTTACGCGGGGTTCTTATAAGAATGGGGGCTCAGAAAAAAAGGGAAAGGGAGGCCCAAGAAAAATCCCTTAGGGAAAAGATCGCACAGCTCCAGCCGGGAGGCCCCCCGGAGGCACCCTTGGCTATGGAACAGATCACTGCCTTAGAAAATTACAAACTTCAATTGAAAGATCTCTTGTTGCATAAAACTGAGCGCAACCTCCAGCTAGTGAAACAAAAATACTATGAGAAGGGGGATAGAGCCGATAAAATCCTGGCCTGGAAACTCAGAGAGGTCCAGAGAAGCAGAATGGTGAGGGCGATCAGAAACGAACAGGGCTCACTAGACCATAGCACCCCAGTCATAGGAGCGGCCTTCCGACGCTACTATGAACAACTATATTCGTCAGAATATGCCGGGGAAGACACTCAGATTGAGGAGTTTCTGGACTCCATCCAGATCCCGTCCCTGACAGGCGAAATGGCAGAAGGTCTAGAGGGAGGGGTCACAGAGGAGGAAGTGGAGAATGCAATCGGTGGGATGAAGGCGGGAACGTCCCCGGGGGAAGATGGGTTCTCAGTACTCTTCTATAAGAGGTTCCGGTCCATTTTGGCCACACACCTGGCGAGGGTGTTCAATGCAGTACTGGAGGGGGGCACCCTGCCGGAAACGATGATGAGAGCCATCATAGTGGTACTGCCCAAGGAAGGAAAGGACCCCACTGACTGCTCCTCCTACCGCCCGGTCTCCCTCTTAAATATAGATGTTAAGATCTTAGCCAAGGTGATGGGTAAACGGTTAGAGGGGATAATGCCCAAATTAGTACACGGGGATCAAGTGGGGTTCGTGAAGGGCAGGCAGGGCTCAGATAATATCAGGAAGACTATTGACCTAATCCACTATGCCCAGGAATCAGACCTAGAGGCTAGTTTGCTTTCCTTGGACTCCGAGAAGGCATTCGACAGGGTCGAGTGGAGGTACATGCAACTCCTCCTCCGTCGAATGGGCTTCGGGCCTCACGTCAGGACCTGGGTTTCCGCCCTCTATGGAGCCCCAACAGCGAGAGTGCAGGTGAACGGGGAACTCACCGACTCATTCCCCCTCACGAGGGGAACACGACAGGGGTGCCCACTCTCTCCGTTAATATACGTCCTGACGATGGAACCTCTGGCCATAGCGGTCCGGGCCCACCCCGACATCAAAGGGATCAAAAGGGGAGAAGTAGAGTTCAAGCTCTCCCTGTTTGCTGACGACATCCTAGCGTACTTGGTGGAGCCCAGCTCCTCGCTCCCCCCCCTATTGCGTCTGATGACAGCCTTCGGGCAGTTCTCGGGACTAAAAATAAATGCAGCAAAATCAAAGCTCCTACCCATGAGGGTCCAGGACCCGAGGTTAGACCCCCGGGACAGGTGTGCGGGGATTGCGGTGGGGAAGGATTCCATCAGGTACTTGGGGGTAACCCTGACTAGAGATCTCTCGAGACTGGCCCCGGTGAACTATGGGCCTACCTTGGCGGGGGTTACGTCAGATACGGAGATGGGATGGTATGATTCTGTCCTGGTATTGGCGCATGACAGCGATAAAGATGAACGTTCTGTCGAGATTACTATATTTATTCACCGCGCTCCCAACGGAGGTCCCCACCCAGTTGCTCCGCGATCTACAAAAAGCAATCCGCGAGTTTATATGGCAAGGGCGGGCCCCGAGGATAGGAAAGGCCACCCTAACACTACCCAGAGAGGAGGGCGGGTTCGGACTACCGGACTTTCTCCTTTACTACCGGGCCGCCCAGCTGCGGGTCTTGCTGGAGCACATGAAGGAGGGGATGGGCACCTACTGGTCATACCTTGAGGATATGGATGCCCACCCTTTGAAAGTGCGCGACCTCCTGTGGCTGCCGCGCAGACTCATCCCTAGCAAACTGAAAGCCCACCCAACCCTGGGAATACTTTGGACAATCTGGAAAGAGGGACCCACAACCTCATACCTCACGACATGGCCCTCTCCAATGTCTTCGCTTTGGGGCCACCCGCTCAAACTAGGTTGCAGGGGTTTCAGGAGTGCCCAGTCCTGGTCGGACGGGGGTCTGGAATGGGCGGGACAACTGTTCAAAGAGGGCGAGTTCCTCGAATACGAGGCCCTGCGAGACGCACTGGGGCGGGAGTCCCTCTCAATCTTGGAATATCTGCGCCTGAAAGGCATCCTTTGCGACCAATCATGGGGCCAGAACCTACGGAGACAGCTGACCCCCTTCGAAAAATTTCTGGACACGGCCACATCAAGGAAGGGGGCGGTCTCCAAAATGTACCGAATACTGAACACCGTTAACTTGGAGGGGAGAAGAGGGTTTCAAGGGTTTTGGGACGACCTGGCGGGAGAACCACTTACAGAGGAGGCGTGGTCCAAAGTCTTTAAGATAGCATTCCATGGGAACCTATTCACATCGGACATGGAGCACAACTTCAAGATCTTACAGGGCTGGCACAGGGACCCGTTGAAACTGTCCAAGATGTTTTCGGGAGTGTCCCCCAGGTGTCCAAGGGGCTGTGGCCAAGTGGGGTCGAGGGGGCATATGTGGTGGTCCTGCCCCAAGGTGCAGGAGTTCTGGGAGAAGGTACGGGGGTGGATGGCCGAGGTCACCGAGGAACTAATCCCACTCAACCCCCTAACAATGTTGCTGGGCCTCCCCCCGGAGGACACTGAACTGTATAGGTACCCAAGAATGTGGGAGACGATGTTACGAGCGGGTAGAGTGGCCCTTGCACAAAGGTGGAAGAGCCCAGAGACCCCATCCAAAGGAGAGTGGCTTAAGAAACTCAAAAACATGTTCTTAATGGACAAATTGACGGCCATGGTAAATAATGAACTGGGCTCCTTTCAGGTTAACTGGTATGGGGTCTATGGGGCATGGGGTTGGGACCCCCACTGACAACATGAGAACACTCTGGCGAGTTGGCGGGGGGTAGGTTTGGAATGCATCAATCAAGGATGTAGGAGTAGCCCAGGACCCGGGAGACAGCGGATCTCATCCAGCCAATTTGGACGTGAGAGTATAGCATACCTCTGTGGCAACGTACAACGAGCTACGATGACGGCTCCAGCTGTCCGACTTTTGAAGTGACTCTGATCTGGGGGGAGGGGAGGAGTTGGGGTGGGGGGGGAGGGGGGGGAGGGAACCTGGGGGTCTTATGACAATGTTAAAAGTGATGATTACAACGCTCCCAGCGTTGCCGTTTGTTTTTTCCTTCTAAAAACTACTAATAAAACCAAAGTTTAAAAAAAAAAAAATAAAAAAAATAAAGAACTCGGTGGCACCTTCAGTTTTTCCTTGAACACAGGCCGTAAGCTTGTCCCAAATAATTATTTTCTCAGGAATTATGGTTTTCAATTTTGCGACAATTCTATCAGGCAAAGTAAGTATTACCTGAGGTGGTTTCTCACCAGCTGGTCTTTCCCCATCAAACGTAGTCATGTTAGCCCACGTATCTCCCAACCCTGGCACATCGTCTATTGTTCGAACCTGCTTCCATAAATCTACGGGCAGGAGTACAGGGAATAGCAAGTCAATATCACTTAAGGTGAACACAGAGGACTGCAAAACGGACTCTATCTCTTTGTAGAATCCTGTCGGGTTTTTCCTAATATCGGGAATTGATTGTCTAATAGTGTTCACTTCCTGTCGTGAAAACGGGACGTGAACAAATTGCGATACATAATGTGCAGGGATGTCCACAGCGGGTGCACCAGTCCCAGCGTTAGCGGGAATCTCAACCTTTGGGACAAATGTTGGAGGAACCTCTCTCATAGGCAACTGAGATATAGGTAACTCTGACCGCTTACTAAGCAACAGAGCCAGGTCGAGCGCTAAGGCAGCTGAAGAAGTGTCGGGCGAAAAAGCCCTCTTACAAATACCCAATAACTCTATAGGACAACTAACCTTCTTCCTTACACATTCATCCTGCAGGTACTGTACCATTACCTGAATCACCTTCCTCTGCATTTCTACTGTATACTGACTATACGTGTCATATACTTCATCCGGCGGTATTGATGAATCAGAGATCCATCGAATCGCATCTTTGGTACAAATTCGTATTTCCTTAGATGCCGATCTACGACACGGAAGGAACCCTTTCTGCACATACATACTGTCGTCTTCACCATCCTCATCCTGTAATTTCTCAAAGTCCCTCCTATACTCAAACAATCTCTCAACATGACCATGTACTTTCTCCTCTGTGTCCCTCGAAAGCGCTAAAGTATTTAGATCCCTCACCCCTTGTGGGAGATCCGAATTATGTAATCTACCCCACATTACACATAAATGAGTCCCCAAACCTTCGATAAAAACATTTTTCTCGGGAAAATTGCCCATATTTGATAATGTGGAGAAAACGTTAGTTTGATCACCTCTCTCCATACAGTGCTAAGCCCATGCAAATAATTCCTGTTTCTTGTCTGCAGAAACAGTATTTCGAGTAACAATCTTTGATCCCGCACCCCGATCAACTTCAGTCAATACAGAACCACTCGGGAGCGGAGGTGTGGGCAAACTCAATGGGGGTGCAACTATCGGAGCAAGAGGAAGGGGTGGTAGGATAGATGGAGGAACAACAACTGGAGGAATAGGAACAGTAGCTTGTACAGGGGGAACAGGAATAACAACAGGAATAACAGCAGGAATGGGCAGAGCACCAGGGAGAGGATCATACGGAGGTGGCGCAGAGGCACCAGGCCTGGTTCGTTTAACAATTTTTCAATAAATTCTTCGGAAGCATGAAAACCTTTAGAGGGATACATTTTCTGGATACCGAGTGAGAAAGCCCTATCCATATTTTTGACTGACTCTGAATGTTTTTCTTTATCATATAACAACGCCTTTTCGGCATTTGTTTTATGACGGCGTGCATGTTTATCCCTACTTTTAAGCTGCTGCAACGCTTCTTTTTTCCAATTCTGCAAAACATCAAATGCTGCAGGTCTGGCCTTCTTTTTTAGCAAGACCGATTCTAGGTATTCAATACGGGGGATATCGAAACTACCATTGATTGGCCACTGAAATTCGGAGGCATGTCTGGTTTGTCTGTGCCAAATATCATTAAATACTATACTTCCAATGCCATACTTACAGTACATAGTACATGCCGGCGACCCCTCCTGTGGTGCCGGGCGGCTAAATTCCAAAGATTTTCAATCGCTGCGGAACAAAGCCCTAAAGCAGCTAGACAATTTCCCAGGCATTTCACAAAAAAATTGGTGTTACCTGGTCAATAATTGTGTCTGCAGATACAATACGCCAAATTCAAATTGTCAGGGTTAAATTAAGAGTCGGCCACGACTACACCTGACCAAACCTAAGGAGGACCGTAAGGTTTACCAAAGAACTTACCTAACAAATTTTACCTTGTGTTTGGTGGTTTCGACAAATCTGCCCGCCTCAAAAATGGACCCTCGTCAAGATGCCGTGTCAGACCACACGACTATCGTCCAAGGATCGGATCGTGCAGCGCTGCCAAGGTATCGCGTCTCATTCGGTCGGGCCCACAGTATCACACCGTCCGATCCCGGTTCGATAGTCTGCGTCAACCTTCAATGATCCGGCATCAACCTTGAGGGTCCCTGTTCGGGCGCCAACTGTGTGGAAACAGAGAAATAATATGAGGCCGGGAAGCCCAAAATGAAACACACCAACACAGGTTACAAAGAACATACAAGTGCTTCATTTAAAAGCTACAACAGTTACCAAAGTCAATTGACAAACGGATAGCTATTCGGCTCTCAGAGTAACATAACGAACTTCAACGAGAGTTCAATGCGTTAGTGAGAGAGACCGCACATTGGAATAATTGGGTCTTTTATACTGTTTGTCCAGCCCTTGGCCAACCCTCTCGCGGGTTAACCATTCCGTGAGCCGGGCCTCTGGGTTCCTTGCCAGGGCAATCCTTTAATATATGCATTTTGATTAGTTTCACTGATATAGTTGCACATTTACATATAGGTCAACGGTAGGACAAGGTCTCAGTTCGCGACCCCGACAAGTGGCTTGCAGGCATATTAATTATTCATGTGTACGGAGGTCACAATGGCCAGAATCCTGCTCAGAATGTCATTCAGCCTCCATTTTGATGTTCAGGGTGACTTGCATATAACAAGAGAACCTAAAATGGCGGCTTAATCCAAGATGGCGACTTACATTACTTTCTCTAAGTTCAAGACCTTGCCATGGAGTTTGTTCACATATGATGTTTAGACAACTTGGCGTAGGCCAATACACATACAATTGTTACGATAGGAGGCATATATTGTTTAAATTCCGACAGCTGCTCGTTGGAGCCAGGTGCAGCCCCAGGGAGAGGCCCAGGTATTGTGGATTAACCGTGAATGGAGGCTCTTGGAAGGACACGGGTATGTGAGTATAAGGGGATGACTCATGGAATTATGTGCGCCGAAAAACAGGCTTTGATGCGCCATTCTGCCCGCAAATCCCTGTTTTACAAATGGGGATTTGCGAGGAGAATGGCGCCCAAAGCCCGTTTTTCGGCGCACATAATTCCATGAATCAGCCCCTAAATTGCAAGGATAGACAAATAATGTGGTCTGGGGAACATAGAACAGTGTGATTGAAGGGACACACGGTGGTTGAATGTGAATGAATTGCGTCATTATTTGAAGCAAAGAGCTTTTTTGGGCCTTTATTATTATTTTTATTAGATACGTGAGGTGAATATACAGAGGAAATACGGGAGCCTAGCTCCGAAAGTGGCTGTAGGGTGGCGCCACAGTGCACTGTCTCTACGAGTGCAGAGAATAAATACAGAGATAAAAGTAGGAGCCCCATGTAATTAGAGGGCTCAGGAACAAGTAGTGGTTATTATTTTAACTTGTTATTTTAGCTTATTATTTTCAGTGTTTTTTTTAAACATATATGTGGAGGAAGGCCTAGGAGGGGCAAAACGTGATGTGAATGACAAGCGAGTGGTGGAGAAAGCAGATCTTGCTCTTAGGGGAAAATACGGGGGAATTATTTGTATGTTTTCCATTTTATGTGTCCTTTTTTGTTGGGTAAACACTGTTTCATGTTTTTATATGTTTGACTATTTTATACAAAACAAGATCAAAATATATGTAACAACAACTTATTGACTAGAGGGAAGGAAAAGGGAAAAGGACCTATACAATTAGTGGGAGAACGTTATACCTGAGCCTAAAGTAACTAACAATAGGGATAGAGAACCCCCTGTCCCACATTTGCAAGCACCTCCCTATCTATAGCGAGCAAATTAAATACCATATCCAGTGGGTGACCGAAACAAGAGGGTAGGGAGTATCTCATGCCTAGCCAAAGGAAGGGTCTTTTGATAAAGGAATGTTAAAACACTTATCCACATATCTAAAAGTGAAATACAAATGGAAACAACTACAAAACAGGAGGGAGGTATTAGATCTGTGGTGGATGTTCGAAGAAACTCCAGCCACCACTAAAAGGGAGAAGGGGTCAGAAACAGCAGTATGGAGGGGGGACTGGTGGGTGAAAAGGAAAAGAGGAGGAGGAGCCCAAGAATATATATCCATTGCTCACAAGACCAGCCAAAGCGTACTCACATACAACTTATGTGTCAGGGGGGAGTGCGTCAGCCACCTGAAGCACTGCATCATCCCTACCTTATGATCCTTCGAGCACCACCCATGCCCACACTGGAGTAAATACCAGAGACCTTGAGGTGGCCTTAACTTCCAGTCACACAGAATTGGCTTGATTGCGAGCTGTATGTGAAGCAGCACATGGATCAGAGGGAGGGCCCGACCCTCAAGTGCCACTCCTCCCCTACCAGAAGATTAATGGAAATCAGGAGATTTTCTCTTCCGGATTGACAGTGCACCCATACGGGCAGTGAAAGTAGAATGGGAAGGGGAAACAGTAAGTTTGGGGTATGATGACATGGGTTCAGTGAGGGACGAGGAGTATTGGAGCGATTTTGATGAAGTAGAAGAGGGTGCAATAGGAGGAATACAGCACGTACAGTGGGCTATCCCTAGAGTGGAGGACACATCAGAGGGGAGACTCAGAAACAGGATGGGGAGGATGGCCCTAGCCAAAACGAATAGAACAGGAGTGAAGGGTGGGAAGGTAAAAACAAAACTGCAAATGCCCCTCATCCACAAGGGAGCTGGGCGGCCCCATTATGTCCCATGGGCACTGAAGGATAAAAATAACCTCCTCAAGTCCCTCCCCCCACTTCCGGCGGGTGTGGGGAAATGGATTTATGGCTTTGAGAAAAATACCACAGGGGTGCCCCTCGCCATAGGGGATATTAAAAGTGTCTTGGTATATGCAGTAAATTATCAAGCAGAATCCATATCGGTAAAAGCAGGTTATCTGGGTGTAACTATAAGTAACAACGCTCATGATGGGGAATCATTCAATAATGTATGAGCACACGTTTAAGATGCACTACAGTGTACCTTCTCTGATAGCCCTGATTTACACTCCATATGCAATGTACAATGGAGGACGACAAAGATGCTGCACAATTCTTTCTTCAGGTCCAGCAGATGTGTCACACAGAAACGGGCACCGCTTGGGATCAAACCACCTCCCTATTTTAATTTATTATAAAGAGAGGGTTGACAAAAGAGGTGCAGAAGGCCCTTGACAAAATAGCAGGAATTAAAGCTAAAGGGTGTCACAGTATATTAGTGCACCATTGTAAGAGTATCAAAGAGAGAGAAAAATAAACTATTCAGAGGAGGCTAGCGGAGGAAGTGAAACTCGTCCAGACAAAGTTAGTGAAGGTCACAGCGGTAACAGCAGTGCCGCCCCTGGAACAGAGAGAGGAGGAGGGGGGTCACTCTGTGGCCATACAGACGATAATGGCAACAGTGTGCGCAGACAAGGGGGAAGAGAAGTGGGGAGGAGAGCAACAAAATATGGGACCCCAGTAGCAAGGAGGGCCTGCAAGAGAATGAGGTTGGTCTGGGGGACCAAGGGTGGGGGTATTCGGAGGACAAGGACACAGAGGAGGGAACCGAGGGCAATGCTGGTTGTGCGAGATGTGGGGACACTTTTTGCTGGAATTCCGCAACAGGCAGGGAGGAAACTACCAATAGAACCAATTTTATTACAAAACACAGCAGTACAGCCCCTTCATGGGCTCTCCCCAGGGATGTACAAAATACCACCACAGTACTTACAGTCACCACCAACACCACCACCTGGCTATAACACACTCTGCCACCCCTCTCACTCAATGCACACACCCCAAAATTATCCCAATCAACATGCAAACTGTAATAATAACCCTTTCACCACAACCCCATAATGGCGCACCTGCGCCTTATCAAAAAGCATGTGTGATTGGAGACAACACCTTCTCTTGTCAGGGACAGACACCTATCCTGACTAGAACAGCCCACAGAGAGCACTTGTTTGTCCAGTACAATCCACTACCTTGCACCCAGAAGAGGAACAACTGGTGGAGGCAGATATAGGAAACAAACAGTTCATCTTTATGGTGGACTCAGGGGCAGAGACGTCATGCATCTGCGAAGGTGATTTTCCGCTATATGGCCAAACACTTGATATGCAAGGATTTTCTGGGGCTGTGGTCACGGTTCCAGAAGATTTGGATGTTAAAAAGGGAGATAGGGTGGTACGAGCACCCCTCTTATATTACAAAAGTTCCACTGTACATTTATTCGGAAGGTAATTTACTCAGGGATTTACTCAGCAAATTAAACATGACTATATCATTTACGGAGAGAGGAATTTTCTGTTCCACCTCTGGCATTTGCGCTCTCAGAGCAATGCTGATCCTACATGCAGTGGCCAATGAAGTAAAAGTGAGAGTTATACCTGTGAATTCTGAAACGTTTTTTTATAGAATTCGAGTGCTAGCTAAAGCAGTGCCTGAGCTCACTAGAAAAGAGTGGAGAATGCCATCAGTTTTTGTCTCTCACCCCGTAGCAACCCCAGAAATAGTTGATGCAATAATCCTGTCTTTAGATCTGGAAGGGTAAAAGTGTCTGCCAAATGAATAATTGTAATAGGTAAAGACATCTCTCGGTGTGATTGGCACATTATATTATGCATCAACCCCAATGTACCCGTGAATTAACTGATGAAGAATTGTTCACTGAAAATGACACTGATGGGGAGATAGTGATGGAAATTAGCATCCCTTGTGATATCATGATCCAAAGTAAAAAGGTGCGGACCCCTCTCATGGTCATCGTAAGCGGGCCACTTTCCTTTTATGGCACAGACATGCAACAAGTACCATCCCACCTGTGGACTACCAACCCCCATGGTGTATGATTATTGAGAGAAGTTACCTCTGTAAAAATAACACTTAAGCCAGGATCAATATTTCCCTGAGTGAAACAATAACCCATGCCCAGAGAGGCGGAGAAAGGGATCTAAGAGACAATGCAAGCACTCCTAGAGCAAGAAATACTTGTCCACTCGAACTCTCCATGCAATATGGCTGTGTACCCTGTGAAGAAGGCAACAGGGGGGTCTTGGCATATGATCCAGGACCTCCGCCCACTTAAAGATATTGTCCATAAGGAGTTCCCTCTTGTCCCAAATTTTGGTTCCATTTTGTGTAGCATTCCAAAAAAGGCCATCCACTTCACGGTTGTGGATATGAAGAATGTGTTATTTCCAGTGCCCCTCTACCCAGAATCACAGAATCTCACAGCCTTCACCCTGGGGGGGAGGAGGTATGAACACCATTTATTGCCCCAGGGGTACTGCGAAAGCCCAAGCATATTCAATAGAATATAGCATGAAGATCTTGGCAATATTCAGATTCCAAGTACCATCATTCAATACGTAGACAATGGGCCTCATTACGAGTTTGGAGGGAACCATGCCATTTTTACTGACATGGCTACCCCCAAACCCATGTCCCGGTCCCGAAAAATGAAAATTACCAGGCCATTCCAACATTTGCGGGCCCAGTAATTCCCATTCGTGGGACCCAGACCCGGTACGTCCCCATTCCCATTTGAGCCCACTAGTGCTCAGTGGGAATGGGGAGGATGGTAACAGCGGTACCGTTAATAACAGTACCGCTGCTAACATCCTGGTCTGCCTGGTCAGATCAAAGGTGCTGTCCGGCACCCGCAAGCAGAACTCGTAATGAGGCGGTGAGGCAACAACAGAAATGGTAGCACTACCAGTGCCGCTGTTGCCTTACCGCCAGAGTCATGATGAACCCAATCTCTTTCTTGGTTCTGTACTTGGGCAATTGATCTCCAAAGATGGCAAAAGAATCATCCCAGACAGGGCAACAAAAGTATGTGCCTCTGCCAGACCAAACACAGTAGCGAACATGAAAAAGTTCCTCGGAATATGCAATTACTGCAGGGCATGGATCCTTGTTTATGCAGCATATACCAGACCCCTTTTGCGAGGTTTGAAGGGGGCACAGAAGGAAAACACAAATATCATTTGGACAGTGGAAATGCAAAAAGCCCCAGTCCTAGCAAGACCTGATTATGACCGAAAATTTTACTTGTTCTCTCATTCCAATGGCACCCTAATGACAGCAGTGCTGACACAAAAAAGCTTCATAGGCCACAAAACTCTGGCCTACTACAGTGGCACCCTTCATTCAGTAATGCAAGGCCATTTTGCTTGCGAACAGGCTCTTGCTGCAGCCGCCTTTGCAATTGAAACGAGTTAGACAATTGTTATGGGGTGCTCTGCCACCCTATACATAGAACACTGACTATTTGCCATATTAGAAAGATCTAAATCCATGCTGACCACCCAAAGGGTGTCAGAGTACAAGATAATCTTATCAAGCCCCAATATACATGTGGTAAGATGCAAAACTGTGAACCCAGCCACGTTCCTCACAGAACCGTGCTCAGTACAAGATATGCAAGAACATGATTGTGCAACATACGAGGGAGAAGGGGATGATATTCCCAAAGCAAGTGAAAATAGAGGAAGGATAAGTGTTCTTCGTTGATCGGTCAGCGTCCATTGACCAAGAAAATAGTGAAAAACACATAGGGGCAGTAGTAGTGAGGATGGAGGATGGAGAGTATGATGTATTGATCAAAAAATGCCTACGCCCAACCAGCAGAGCTGATAGCATTAACTGAGCCCCTCTACGCGGCAAAAGGGTGTGCAGTGACAATGGGCCTCATTACGACCCTGGCGGTAATCGCCCGTCATTACCGCCATGGCGTAATGAGCGTTTACGCCGTGGGACGATGGCGTAAAGAGCGCCACATCACGACCCATCGCGCACGAGCATTACGCCATGGCGGTAATGCAATTAACGCCATGGCGGAAAAGGCCCCTACCGTCATCGCTAAGCGAGCAAGGTGCCCTTCCGCCAGCGTAAGTAGCGGCCACCGTAATTTACAGCCACCGTAATTTACGGCCACCGTAATTAGCGGCGGCCGTAAAAGGCCAAACCGGAAATAGCGTCATCGCGCCGGAACGGGAAGCAGCCCGTCGGCCATCTTTAAAAACACAATCCATCGCCATCCTACCAAACAACACCAGACCCAACCCTGACACCTGTCCCAACCAAACACCCACCCATCCAAGTTCCAGAAAATGCCAAAATCCGTGAAAAAGGCATGTGACCGCCAGCGCCAGGAGCGATTCAGCCGGGAGGAACTCTGCATGCTAGCGGAGACCCTGCAGGACAACGCAGGTGTTGTATTCTCCCCTGAAATGACCAGGACAGCAATCGGGAAGAAGAAGGCCATCTGGGCCCTGGTGGCTGAGCGCGTCAGCGCGGTGGGGACCGTACCCCGCACCCCACAGCAGTGCCGGAAGCGCTGGGATGACCTGCGCATACGGGTCAGAGCCGTCATCTCGGCAAACCGCAACCTTGCCCAGGGAACCGGTGGAGGGTCGGAATCCCCCCTGAAACTCCAACCGTGGGAGGAGATCTGTGCTACCACCATCGGCATGGAATCCATCGAAGGCGTTGGAGGGATGGAAAGGGGAGCCCCGACATCAGGCGATGAAGGTAGGTGCCTCATACAAGACATGCCATAGTCACAGCAGTCCAATCATGTGTAGCACAAGGTTGCCCTAGAGTGTAAATGCAACACAAATCAATACTGCCCATAGCCACATGCGAGCACCACCCTGCATACACTGCTGGCACCCGCATACCTGCATCCACATACCACACCAAAAGGAGACAACCTGCATGGCACTGCCTGAAATCTGCCTCATCCACTGGCCAAAATAATGTCAACCATTGTCATTCAGAAGTCCGTAGACCCATCAATAACGCCCTCCCACCTTTGCTCCACCACAGGCACAGAATCACACCCAGAGGACCAGGACACCCCTGCGCCGAAGAGAGCGAAGTCCAACGACAACCTCCCTGCACCCTCAACCTCAGCTGCAGTGAGGCAGACCCCACGACAAGCAGGTCCCACTGCAGGCATACCGGAGGTCCCACCGGCAAGCACCCCTGTTGGCAGCAGGCCAGCAGCAGCTGCTCCACCTCCACCGACATTGCCTGCCACAGAAGGCAGGGGGTCAGCGGCCAGCAGCAACATCGGGGAGACAGCTGCAACAGCTGCATGTTCTGACTCGGACATGGAGCAGGAGGTCAGAAGCCCCACTGACCAACTACATTCCCCCTGTTTCTCAGACGCCAGCCCCCATGAGGGCGACACACAGGGGCACACTGAGGCAGAGGAGTGGCCTTCCACCCCATGCCCTGTCCACACTCCACAGGAGGGGACCAGCCCCTCCATCACTCCACCTGCACTGGCTATGGGCCAGCACGGCCAGCCGTCCCTCGAGGACATCACTCAGCGGCAGCATCAACTGTCCGCAATGCTGGATGAGCATGCCGCGGAATGTGTGGGGGCTAGGTTCAGCATTGAACAGGCCACGGAGACACTAAGGGCGGAAGTGGCGCAGAGCACTGCCACCCTGAGGGATGCCATGCAGGCCATGTCCAGGGACATCTGTGCCGAACTTGCGGGCTTGCGTCGTGCGGTCACTGACCTCACCCACACACGACAGGAGCTGCATGCACAGGGGCAGCCAGGGACATCCTCCACTGCCAGTTCTGCGCAGAGCAGCCCCGTGCGCCGTTCTGGACGCAACCTGCGCTCCACAGCCAGGGGTGCCCCGGGTGCCGGGAGAGGGGGCTTGTGACGGCCTGTGGACACGGTCACAGGCATCTGTTGACAGCTACATGGGGTGTGTTGGGGTGTGCAGGGGGGAGGTGGGAGGTGGGAGGGGGTGTGTTGGGGTGTGCAGGGGGGAGGTGGGAGGTGGGAGGGGGTGTGTTGGGGTGTGCAGGGGGGAGGTGGGAGGTGGGAGGGGGTGTGTTGGGGTGTGCAGGGGGGAGGTGGGAGGTGGGAGGGGGTGTGTTGGGGTGTGCAGGGGGGAGGTGGGAGGGGGTGTGACACGACAGTTCATAGTTCCAATACACTTTTTTCTTTCAAAAAAAGAAATGGGTGGACATTTTCATTGCGTATGTGTGCTTTATTGGTGTACAGTCCAGAGTGTGCATGTCCCAGAGACACACAGTGCCCCAAGTGCAGTCTCCATGCGATAAACACCAGCCGTGTGTGCTAGAAGCAGTGGTCGATGATACTTTGGCGCATGGCACGCCCCTCCTGTGCATCGCCTCCTCCATGTGGTGACGCCCCATCTGCACCCTCCTCATCCTCATCGTCAGGTGGTTGCAGTTCTGCGTCAGGGGGCAGGGGCACATTCCGTCTGACGCACATATTGTGCAGCATGACACATGCCATGACGATCTTTGCCACCTTCTCATGGCCATACAGGAGTGCCCCACCAGACCTGCTGAGGCTTCGGAACCGTGCCTTCAGGAGGCCGAATGTCTGCTCTATGACCACACGAGTACGTGTATGTGCACGGTTGAAGTCCTCCTCGTGCTGGTTCTGCGGGTTCCGGACTGGCGTGAGGAGCCACCTCTTCAGGGGATAGGCTGCATCACCTGTATGTAGGCGAGAATGTATGTGTCAGTCATGTTGTCTGATCAGGAACATGATGTTCCACCATGGCTGGCATGGAACTGTTACCTTGGCTCACTTCTACATGCACTAATTGATTCACACTATGCAACCAGTATATGCTCATTGCTGCCATGGCCTGTTTTGCATGCCATCACCCTATGTATGCAGAGGGGTTTTGTGCATTGTGAGTGCCCTTCCTCTGTATCCGTTCTCTGTGTTACTCACAGCCAGGTGGAGTATGCATCTCCCCCCCCTTTCTGCCAGGTGGAGTATGCATCTTCCCCCCCCCCCTTCTGCCAGGTGGAGTATGCATCTTCCCCCCCCCTTTCTGCCAGGTGGAGTATGCATCTTCCCCCCCCCCTTTCTGCCAGGTGGAGTATGCACTGGTACGTCATTCCCATGCCCACTTCCATGACATTGCACTCACCGAGTAGCCAGGATCTTGGGCCTGCATGTCGCTCCATGTAGCGTGGTATTGTGGAGTTCCTCAGGACCATTGAATCATGGGTTGATCCGGGGAATCGGGCACAACAATGTGTGATGATCTTGTTGGAGTCACAGACCATTTGCACGTTGATAGAGTGGAACTGTTTCCGGTTGCGGTACGGTACCTCCATGGCACGTGGAACCACCAATTCCACATGGGTGCAGTCGATGGCACCAATGCAACCGGGTATGCTGGCTAGTGCATGGAAACCCACTTTGGTGTTTGCAATCTCCTGGGCAGTCCGTGGTAATGAGATGTGGTCGTCTGTGTGCTTGAGGAGGGCATCGAGCACTTGGATGAGTGTTCGTGAGAATAATGGTTGTGAAATGCCATGCAGGTGCCCCACTGTGTGCTGGTAGGTGCCTGTGGCAAGGAAGTGGAGTACAGCCACTACCTTCAGTAGGGGGGGGATGGCGGTTGGACTTTCTATCATGCTGACAATGTCGTCGTGTGTCATGTCTACGATGGCGGTGATGGTGTCCCGGTCCAAATGGTACAGGGTGTGGATCTGCTCAGCAGTGAGGTTGTTTGGATTGGCTCTGATGCGTGGGATTGGGGGCTGCCTGCGTGGTAGCACTGGCTGTGCTGGTGGGGCTTGCTGGGCCTGCCTTGCCCTCCTTCTCCTCCTGCGTCTCCTCTGTGCTGCCTGTTGTTGTTGTTGTTGCTGTTGTAGTAGCACATGCATTGCTATCAGGTCCTCCAGCCCCAACATTGCTAGTCGTATTGCCATCATTGTGGAGTGTGACTGGGTGTGGGTAGGGGTGGGGTGTGCTCTTTTTGTACTCCCCTGAGTCTGTATTGCCTTCACCTGTGCTGTTTCTGTGCACCTGTGGCAGCTGCATTCACTTGAATTGGCCCTTTACGGTTGGTTCGCGATGGCGTTATTTGCACCATGGCGGTAAGGTACTTAGCGGCCTCGGTGATGGCGTTAGGTGCATGTCCGCTTGGGTCGGCATTTGCGTACCTTTCCGCCATGGCGCTAAGTACGGTGTGGGCGGTCGCGTGCGCGCACCCTTAGCGCAGTTAGCGGCAGCGTTAACTACGATGCCGCTATTGGCATCGTAGTTTACGGTCAGGAGTCATGATCGGACCTGGCGGAAAACGATGGCGGTAACCATTTACCGCCATCGTTTTTCACTTACCGCCAGGGTCGTAATGAGGCCCAATATATTCAGACTCGGTATACGTAACCACAATGGTACATGCTGGACTATCGAGATGGAGGAGAAGGGAATTCAGAAGAGCAGATGGGTCACCAGTACAACATGTAGAACTATTAAATAAGTTAATTAAAGCCCTTGCAGAACCCTCTGTAGTAGCCATAGTGAAATGTCAGGCACACATATACATTGCAGATTAAATATCTTTAGGAAAGACAGCCGCAGATGCGGCAGCCAAAGAAGCAGCATACCTTTCAATACCCATGGCCACAGGATGAATCCTAATGACCAAGGCAGAGGAACAAAAAGCAGAAGGTTATAATGCACTGCCCATTGTGCAAGTGATAGAGCCCTAGCAACAGACCAGGAATCATGGACCAAAAAAGGATATACACAGTCACCCACTGATCTTCTATGGAGACAGGACACTACAGGGTAAGTTGTCTTGCCAGTGGAACTACTGTACATTGCATTCAAACAATTACACTTTCCTGCCCAGAGTTCAAAACAGCACATAGCAGCCGATCTCCAGGAAGATTGGTTTATTTCAAACCTTCAAGAGTATCTCAGCAAAATGGTGGTTGAGTGCATAATGTGCCAGGTGTTCAGAAGGATAGGCAGTAAATCGAGCCTCCAGGAGGGATACAGAGTGCAGGAGGTGCAGTATCAATGAAGCCCTGTATGTGGAGGTCAGCATGCCAATATAGTATCCCCTCTTTACAAAGAACCCCCTTGCATGTGATGTCCAGGTATTCACCATTATTAAATTCCTGTTGTTTAGCTTAGATAGTTAGAAATTCAACACCAGCTTGAACTCACCTTCACTGCAGCAATGAACCCATCTTACCTGCGTGCTACAAGGTGGACTGAGGGAGCAACGACCAATAGGCACCTGGCATCCCCTATAGAGCAGATGCATCTATACGTTCCCCACCAACCAACAACTTTGCAACAACCACTGTCTAAACTTGTCATTGATGATGCAATTGTCTTTTATATTGTGCTGCCCATGTAGTTTTTGGGAGAGCGCTCTCAGGCAGCAGAGTTCTTTGCTGGCATTTTACTATTTTATATAAAACTTTGTTATCCTTGTAAAATTATCTCATGGTCTCATTCCCTGACGGGTGCATTCATCTTATTATTATTGTTGCAATTATTTGGGACGTGCGAATAAGCAATCTGTCTTCACAGGCAATGCATATGTGTTGCTGGACAAGTGTAATGGAGTATACCCTCGGTAGAGTAGGGTATTGGGCACATTTTTCACCATTCATTTTACAGTACAGTATACAGTTGATGCTTCTTTTCTTTTTCATTTCAGCAATCGCCAACCAAGACCTCTGCTATGGTACAGTACAAGGGATATCGTTCAGGGTCAAGTAGCCAAGGAATATCAGCCAAAATTACAACTCTCAATGACAACTGTGAGCAGTCAAGCGGTTTAATCTTTGGCTTCATTCATTGTTATACCGAGGAAGTGGTGACGTTATAGCAACGGTGCACATTGTAATGCAGTACAGACACTTAAGGTCAAGTCTGGCTACATGGGCCATTTTCATGCTAATTAGGAGACACATGTGGCCATTTATGTACCATCATTTTCAGAAAACTAACCAACTCTGCCCCTGATGCTCCTGAAAGTCATCCTTTAGAGCTGCAATATACACTTCGGTACAATTTAACAAACATCCTATTACAGATGGTGAGCCCAGCATTTTTATACAGTATGTGTGTGAAAGCAGTTAAGGATATCATTAATTGGTGTATAATTATGCATGTACTGTAGCATGCTGCATTATCTTCTCATTAAATTGCTAACATTGCAATCAATTGACTCTCCCCTTCTCTTCGTGCATCCGCTTCAGTCTTATTTGTAAAAGTAACTCCTGCAATGAGCGGCACACAAATTATGATTTTTGCACAATTTACACCATTTCAACCACCGGGATTTCAATTTCCATGGGACTACACAGAATGGGGAATTACCACAGTTGCCGGCGCTTGGAGAATGCTGGTAATTCCGTAAACAGTAATACTGTTTGCAAGTATCCCTCCAGATTTAGAGACGGCATACCACCAAACATTTAATGAGGCCCTTAATCTTGATGCATGTTCCACTAACAGATCTAATGACTCAATTCTCCTGGATACAAAGTATCCAAATGAATCTCAGATTTGTTAAAAGCTAAATTTCCATAAAAGCTATGGGTTCTCCAAAACCAAACAGATAATTAAATAGTAACATAAAGTTCTTGTGGGGCTAGGAGAATGACTCCCTTCTCATAGCTGGTTCCCCAATGCCCATATGGTTCTAAATAAGTTGTGTACTTCCCATATGGAGGTCTTCACAATCTCTCGGTTTTGCATGTCTCTTGCTCCACCCCCACTGGGATGATGAAGACGTTCCTGGAGTCTCTCTCGACCATCCAGTATTTCCCTGTTGTGTATTCGGCCTGGGAACACTATCCCAGAATGGTTTATGGTTTTCTATATTTCTTTATGGTTCACTCACCGGCCACTAAGTTTCATCTGTAAAATGTTTGGTGTTCTGCCTCCATGCAGGACACCTATTCCCTTCTTCGTGTCTGCTCTCTTCATTGCAAAACATAGATCTAGAGGTGGGAACCACTGTATTCTTTATAATAACTTGAAGTTCCTCTTTTTCATGAAAAAACTAGTTTATTCTGATTGGAGCAACCAGGCTGTAGTGATCCTTAGACACCAGTATACACATTCGTACCATTACCTTGCAAAAAAAGTGGGTGGATTCATCCAGCTATGTCTGGCGCTCTCACAGTGCTGAAGTGAGCTTGCTTTTTACTCAAAAAATATTTTTTCTTTATCAACAAAAACATGCACATAATCGTTAGTCCTTTAGTAGTTCTCTAACGTATATTGGCTTCAAATATCAAGACTTTTATAGTTGTTTAGTTATAAACATTAATTATTTATTCATCATGGGTTGTTTTCATTCAGGATTAATTCTTCATTGGTTAGAAGCATTTTCTAGGCTTATACATGGTCATAGAGCCTATGCATTTCGAAGCGATTCTCCATCTTCAGGGCTATAATTGTCACATGTAAATAATCAAGTCACATCAGAATGAAATCCCAACATTAAATCATAATTAATCAATTGGATACATACCAAGTATGTCCATAAGGTGTTCCCAAAGGGTTCCATTAATCAAAAAGAAAGAGACACGGAAACAGTAAGGATAAAATGCAAATAAAGGTAAGAATAGAGGTAGACACAAGGAAGTTTACATAAATATTAAGCGTTTCGTAAGATACCATATTTGTATCATGTATTCTGTTCAAAGATCACACCTTTATCTCTTGGCTGTATTGTTCTGTTACAATGGAAGGGGGAAAAACACAGAAAAGGTTGTGGGTGTTTGCTATCCCATCTAAATTAATGTAGATGCACTCGCACGCTGCCGGGAAATTAATGGGTTTACCTTGTTTGCTTCTACCTTCTTAAACCCATGAGTTCTGGTAACTGTAACAAAAAGGTTCCTGTCATTATCAGCGTGGAAATATAATATATTGATCTCTCGCTCTGAGAGTTCTGAGAGTTCAATCTTGCTTACCTCAATTGCAGCAGTGTCTGCCATCTGAAAGGAACTGTACGCAAACACACGGTTCCCTTTCATGTAGTCATGGCAATCGGTTGAGGCATCTCGACACGTCAGCTGGCGTGCTGACGTGGCGGTGCCTCGCGTCCCACACCTCCATGGATACGGAGATGCGGAAAGCGATCACCATGGCTAAACTAAATGCAAATCTGCATAATCTCTCCAGAACCGATAAGTTTCTCACGGCTATTAATCTTAATCCGTGTTGTGTCTTGTGCACATTTCCATGTCTATTCAAAGCCAAATAACTCATTTAGTCATGGTGATCTGTCGATGTGTCTCGACACGCCGGCTTTCGTGCTGACGTAGTGGCACCTCGCGTCCCACGTCTCCATGGATACGGAGACGCAGGAAGCGATCACCATGGCTAGAGTGAATCCAAAATAACATAATGTCTCCCGTGCCGATAGGTTTCTCACGGTCATTAATCTTATTACGTATTGTGACCTGTGAATATTTGCATGTCTACTTTAAGCCACACCAACATTCCAATTCCTGAATCAACGATATGTTGTTACTGTTGAATCTTATATGTCCTGACTTTCTGTGTGTAGTGCTAATTAGGGGTTTGAATAAAAAACGATGTGTGGAATGTTCTAATTAATGTATTAATATTAATATTAATTTGATCACCCACATATATATGTTTCTAATGTGGTGTCTATACCAGAATTTGGTTTTTATCAATATGAAGCTTATTGTGGGTAAACAGTGACTGAAAAGATGTTGCTCTCTCCATTGCAAACACCCCATTGGCTTGTGAAACCTCCCTGTGCATTCCCTTTAACCACACATGCCACATCTATAGGTGGAGCTTCTCGATCCTGCTTCCGGGTTTACTCTTGCCTTCAATCTTTCTCCTGTTCTCAATTCCTTCCTCTGGTTCCAGAAGTCTCTCTGGTATTCCCCTCTGTACTTTCTCTGTACTCTCTCTGTTACTCTCCGCAATACCCTTCTGCCTTAATTTGTTTCTGATGCCCTGATATAGTAGGGCTGTAGGAGTATGTGCTCCCATTTTTTTAACATTTGTACTCAGCATTCACATTTTAGCATGGTTATGAACTTCAACTTGTGCCAAGGGTGTGAAACTCATTACTGGGCTCAAGACTGTTGAGGAGGTCTTTTAAGGCGAGGTAACAGTATCTGAGATGGATGGGGATGCAAATCTTACTCATACATCAATAATCAGACCCATTTAGGAAGTTTTGCAAAAACACAGCTGTTTTAATAATACTTGTTAAAACAGGGAGTACAACAGATATAAGTGATGTCATACTACGTGGCAAAATAAGAGAACCTACTAGTGGATACGATAGGCTTCACAGGAACATTTTAGTTTACTTTCTATTAGGGCATGGATCGTGATTTGGTCTATAAGGTCAGGTGGACAACTAAGCCAACCCCAAGTCATATTCTGTGTCATGAAAATACACAACATCCTATTGGCTTCTTCAACTATAGGGCTCTTTACTTCATGGGCCACTACAGTTGGTTGGCACGCTTGTCCCCTTTTGGAATATTCTACTCGCTAGCAGCATGCAAGCTGGTACACCAGGTGCTGGGGGTTGGCCTGGTCATGCCTCCCCACCTAATTAACCCAACATCCATCATCTCTCCGGTGGTCTGCCATTCAATTACTGCGTTTGAAGTCGTCCTTGCAAAAGCTCATTGTGCCTGAGAATTAAAGAATTAGAGTGAAGGTATGGCCTTATCTTCTGGTCTCGGTGTGGCACGCTCCCAAGTCTATTTTCATTTGACCATGTGACTAGAGATCGCATTTGGAGCTCCTTTGTTGTATTTCATGTTATTAGATGAAGAAAACCTGGCACTTCTAGTGTTTTTCCATTACACCTCAAACAGGAGCTCAGCTTGCTTCTCACATTCATTGTATCTTCTTAAATAGATAAACAGGCTCTTGGCGGCCTCAACCCTTGACACTGGGCCAGCCAAGCCTTCTCAAATCTTCCTTCGCTGTTAGCAATTCTATTCTGCTGCGCCACACTTTCATTCACGGGTCCAAGTTTGCTAAAAATGCATTGTGGAATATCCAGATTATACACAATTATATATATTGGCAGCACCACCTGGAGTCTATTCACTACGTATAGCCAGCCTTATGATTACTTTGTTTTTTTGCATTACTGCATCTGTACATTTATGAAATGGCTTTGCATTTTCTTCAGTGCTTTTTCGGACATACAATCTTTACTCCGCACATGAAAAGTTATTCAATTCTTTACTTCGCCATCAGATTCTACAAGATCTTTATTCTTTCTTTATTGGCATCTCTTCTGGGTACGTCATCTCTGCTTCATGTGAAGTCACCAGTCTTTTCTCTCATTCATCTTCACACTTCTGCAGGAACTTCCTTCAGAAGACTGTCACTTTATCCGGATACGTAAAGGGTTTTCTCAATCGATTCCTTGTTTCACGGACTCTTAGCAATATAGGTACCATCATTTGCCTTGCCAATGTCACAATGTCCAGCTCCCAACATATAGGCAGAAAGGGGCCGAGACTTGCGGTAGAGGTACTTGGCTCCTCCTCTATAGTGTGAGTCTCAGATAGAATTAAATAGATGCCAATGGACAGAGATTGATCACTTTGCTCCATGATGCTGTTTCAATTAACTCAGCTGCACTAAATATATTACTAACATAATCTAACCTACTAATGAACCCAACCCCAGTTAACATGTAACTGAATTCCTTAATAAAATGTAGTGCACATTAGTCAATGATTTAAAAAGCTGGGGGCAGATTGAGAAAAATACATGATGCTCTGAAAATGGGAATTTAAACGTGTAGCCTGAATCTGCGCTGAGAGGTGAACTAAAAACAAATTGAAGATCCGTTCTACTGAAAACATGGCATTGTATTAGAGCAGGAAGCACACGAGAAATGTATCTTTTTGCTCTTCATCAATGAAATCACGTGCCATTTCATTGAAATTATCTACTCTAGGGAAGGTGTTTTCCTTGATTGACAGGGGGTTTGATAAAAAGTCTTTTGAGACAGAGAAGGATTCAAATCCTCTCTGGGCGCAGAGAGACTGTGACACTGATCCCAAAGGACCTCAGACATTGCAGAACAAAACAAGCACAAGGGAGGGGGAATTCCAGGGAAAAGGGGCTGAGGGCAGTCACATGCGAGAGGCACAAGTGGGAACAGAGCTATCCACGGCCCATAGAGAAAACCATGTCGGAAGAACAATAATAACGGGATACCTGCAGGATGCTACTGGAAGAATTATGATGCCCATGATGCATTGCAGAGTCAGGTCAAACAGGATGACGTAGAACAACCCCTCAATCCCAAACAATCAAAACCCAATTTGAAAAACTTAGCCCATATCATAAAGGGGGGACCTCCTGGGCTGAGTGAAATTCAGCGTGGCTCATGGGACAATGTAATACACCAGGTGAACGAAAGGCAGGCAGGAAGAGAGAGGAACGCGGGATCTGGGAGAGTTTGAGTGCACCTGGTAAGGGGTGGAGTGGAAGAACGTTAAGAGCCGCAGGCGTGACTCTCTCTCTCTCTCTGCTTTCAGAACTAGGAGCAGTGCAAAGAAGGAGGAGTGTGGGGAGAGGATGCTTCCAGCTGGAATTGCGTGTATTGAGAAGAAAAACCGCCCTGAGAGGACTCCTTACAACCGAAAGCAGTTGAGGGAGCACCGGAGTCTCAACCTAAGGCCACAAGGAAGCTTAAAAGGATTTAGTTTGAGGAACTAGCGAAGGCGAGGGAAGCGCTTTATTTCTCTTTGTTGTCAGTTTTGAACTTTTCACAGCAAACCCCGGGCCGGACAAAGTGCTGATAAGCTCCGCGGGGAACGCAGCATCAGAATGAAACTATCGTATACATTGGGACTGTCATTTTCTACCGGGAGTGTGTTTTGTTGATTATTTTGTTTTCCTCTTTAAGTGGGCTGGTCCAGTTCACATTGACAAAACCACAAACTGAATGCCAAAACAAGGAATGGTATTACATATTATGTGTTGTTGGTGAACTGTCCTCTGCGAAATAAAGATTCACAGTTGACCCCTGACCAGCGATGCCGTCTGATGATTTTACACAGACGAAGGAGGAGAGTGCTGGCTGGGCAGACGGAGCTCAGTGCTGGCATGCTGACTGATGCTGAAGCTGTCCTTATCTGGGTTGACCCTGTGCGAGGCAGGCAGAAAGACTGGGGAAGATTTCCCTGCCAAAATGAGCCAGGAATTATGCCAACAAATCTAGGTAAATATGAGGTTAAGTGAGGAACTGGGGATCTGAATGATACCAGGTAGCTTAAGTTAAGTAGTTCACTTCATTTTAGGTGCTTTATTAGACATTCTATTTTTAACGTTCATGTAATACTGCGCTTGTATTTCTCAAAGTCGTACTGTGTTTTTTTAAAGTTTATTTTTCTTGCCAAGTTTCACGAGGCCAAGGACAATTGGCAGAGCTTTGCACAGATAAAGCACTGGAAGCTATTGCATGAAGAAATGTACTTGCACTGTGAACTACAATGTGGGCATAAGTGTCAGTCTGTTTAATTTTCATAATTCTATTTTTCGATAAAAACAGATTCAAAAAGTCATTTATTCTTATTATATTTATTTCCCATTTAGTCCCTTTCATTTGAAATGCTTATGGAGATGCAGATGTGTGGTAAGAAATATATCAAAGTAAACTAGCTGCCGTGAGCTGTTTATCTAGAGAGATTGAGTGAATGTGCAGCATTTCTATTGCATACTTTACATTTCTTGAAACTCAGCCAAAAGGGCGTAGTATGGTATTGAACATCAGGTACCACAGGAGGGCATGAGCCATCTATCCAGAGTGTATCAAGTGCAGTATTTTGCTTGTTGTTAGGGATGTACATGCTGTTAGTGACCCTGGTCAAAATTATCATTAGACGGTATTCTGAAATCAGTCTCACAACTATAAAATACCACTAAATACCACCAAATACCATCATAATGAACAAGTACCACAAAGTAATAGATATAACCCCTAAATATATCTAACTGGCCCGCCCTGACATAATTTCCATTTCTTTGACTACAGCTGCTCTTGTACTTTTCCCAGTTGCTTGCATCAGCCTTGTGTGCTTTGTCATCTCAGTAAACATCAGGATTGCTCTATGTTTCACAATAACACATGGCTTTGGACATGACTTTAGAGCCACAAGGTGCAGGTACAATTGTCAGTCCACTGGGTTCGGGTTTAAATGGATTGTGCCTTCCAATTTCGGTTTTATCCCCAGGAGAGAAGTCTACAGGGTCTATTGGTTAGTGGCCTCACCTCCCTAGCCTCATGAGGAGAAGGATTGTCACAGTCAAACTGACTGTGATTTTTCAGCAAATAACATATGTAGCAGAATTGAGCTTGGTTGGCAGGCCTGAGTTTAACTCTGGGCTGGTCGCAAATTTGAAGTAATGTCCTCCCTGGTCTGAGCACCCAGCAGTGTGTGTGTGATAGTCTCAGCACCTATGTTTATATAGCAAGTGCGTTGGTCGAATGCAGTGTTTTAGAAATGAAGGAAAACACGGTTGGTTTAATTATATAAAGTATTTCAATGATTTTATTTTCAAAATACTTAATACGTGAATTTGGTTTCTAAGTGCGGATCCGGGATTCAAACCTCTCTTGCTCTGTGTGGTCTTGCTTCCAAGACCAGCATGTTGCCCCTGTGCTGTCGTCTGTTCACCACCTGTTTCACCATTGACAACTTGTTTCCTTGCTGAGACAATTTTCAGGAAGGAGACACAGATGTGGAACATTTACCTGCACCTGTATATGCTCTGATGGTAAAATGTTTAATGGCAACATTGTATTCAGTGTGACCTCAAGGAGGGATGTACATGCTTTCTAAACCTTTACTTCCTTCACTGTGTGAACTTTAACATATGGATCATTGCTACATTTTTATGTAACTGTGCAACATAACTTGCATTAAACTTTGGTTGCATTTTAAATATGATGCATTTTACAATGTATGTTTGTAATGAATCCTTCATGACTAGAGAATCCCTAAAAACACTCTTATGCAGGCTCCTCTTTGTTGTCTCCCTGTTTGGGGCGTGCACTCATTGAATGACCACATTCTCCCTGGCAACTCATGGGTAACAAGAATGTGACTCAGGGATATTCTCCATACCACCTATGGGACCATTGTCTACAGGCTCAGGAATATACAATGCCTGTGGTTCATGCCATGCCCCCAACAACCAAGTAGGAGACCTTGGTTTATATCTACCCCTTTTCTGCCTTGCCAGAATTGGACCTTTCACTGGAATGACTACAATAATAGTCTATGCTTGCTTGAAGCTGGTCCTCTTAGTGCACTACTAAGAATGTGTTGTTTGGGTGGCTAGTAAAAATGTTGTCATCCTTTGGTTTGTGTCTGCTGCCCTGGTCAGCCAAGTGAGTGGAACGCGATCAGTGACCAAGGTAAATTTCCTTCTCAGAAGAGAATATGTTAATGCTTCCTCCATTCACCAAATGGCCCAACACATTTACACAATGGTGGTGTAGTTCACACTCTATTTTGGAGCTTTGTGCCGAGTATAGGCTGCTTAACTCCATTCCTAAACTGTGACAGGACCAGCCCCTGACCCAATTCTAATGCATCTATCTGATTGATAAAAGGTTTGGCAAATTTTGGCATGATTAGGAGGGGGTTGGCATAGAGAAAGCGATAATAGATAAGTGGACTACTCAGTTTCTTCTACTCATTGCAAAGTGTCGAATGAGGACCCTTTAATCAAATCTGAAAGTGATTCAGCATTAGTTAAGGAGTGCGGTACTTCAATAATAACTGACCAGGCCGAGGATAGCGCCCAATCCCATTTTCTTTTTGTTTCTGCAATGTTTTGTTTGCTTTGAATCCTCCATTCTGTGGTTGTATTGGCCCTTTCCGCACTTGAAGCCCAAATACATGATCAAAGAAAAGGTCAGATGACCGTTGACAGAGTTGTTGGTGAGATCAGCTGTCTTTGTGCCACTGAGTACATGTGCGTCACATACTCTGCACAGTTATTACTGTGGAAGATGATGATGATGATGCCTTCCCAATAGGCAATAGGCCCCTGCATAGGCTTAGTGAGGATGCAGGGCAATACATGTGACCCTTTAGTAGGTAGTAATGACCCCTTGTAGAAAAAAGGGGAGGATTATTATCTGAAGCATTCCCATAGGTATAACAGAAACTATTTTTTTTTGTTGGCATTCACAATCCAGTGAAATCTGCCAGTAGCATTTGGTTGTTCCTGGGTGGAATAAATGTATCCTCTGCAATTGATAAGCACCAAAGTTACTTTTACTCCAAGACAGGCAATGAAAAATGGCCAAGTTCCTTAAGGCTTGTATACCAAAACAGTCTCCAAGGACCAATGGCATTGTAAAGGTATTATGACGCCAGCTTCCAGCATATTCTGGAGTTCTTACTATATGGATTTTGGCCAGCCTCTGGTAAACAAACATGACAGAGTCTCACAAATTTAGTTGGTGGTCTATCAATTGTATGTATAAAGACATAGACCTTTCTGGGTCACTGCAGAAGTTTCCAAAAGGTGCTATATTTAGGTTGCAGGCCCTGCCTTCCAGTCAACCAGAGGATCTGCTGATATCAGTTCAGTAAGAGATGGACTGGTTGGGGCAGTTATGGGCACTATCAATGATATCATCCATGTGGGTTCTTCAGGATGTCTCCTTGCCTTCAACAGATTTGTGTGACTTGGTTGGGCTTCTGTAGTCCTTATTGTTGGACGTTATATCTATGTTCACACAGTAGTTTGGTAATTCTATAGGGTTCATACCATAGTATGTCCTCAGACTTGGGCAGTCTTGTGAAGATTGGGTCCTCCATCTTCTTGAACTTCTACAGCTTTGTTTATCATTCAAACACAATGTTTGCTTTTCTCGAATGTCTTGTATTTCCTGGTTTGTTTGGACCACCTTTCCTGCTAGCTGTCAATTTCCCAACCTTCTGGTGTCAAATACATCTTGGGGCCCCATCTGTCAATCAGGTAAACCTGGGATAAGCCAGTGGCAGTTTGCAGAGGTGTTCAGGGATTGAAAAGACTCCAGGGAAGAGGCTTTTCCCAGTACTTGGCATTCACTGATACCAATTTCATAACAAGGTTCTTTAAGATCTGTATAAAGCACTCCACTGGGCCGTTATTCTTTGGTGGTAGATGCCAGTGTGGAAGATTTCGATATGCAACATCTTTTTCAGGTCAGTCATTAGCCATGATATGAAAAGGGTCTATTGATATGTAAGGATCTCCTTTGCGAATCAGACCCAGGACGACTAGGTTATTAGGTGTTTAATTATTTTTGGTCTGTACAGTTTCTCAAGTGCAGAGTCTTGGGAGGATATGGTTGTATAATCTATATTGGATGCACTCAAGGGTTCTATTACATCCAAACCAATTGCACCTCTTTCTCTACAAAGTAAAGAGAGACAACTATTATCCCACCCTTTGCTAAAATAGCTATATCAAAAGCTGATATCATATTTAGGTATTGTGTTGGAACTCAGCAACTCTTCCATGGGATTACATTGCATATGGTTACTTGTTGGTAAAGGAAGCATTTGATGGTGGGTGAAAATGTGGTGAAGTACTTCCTAGTGTTCCAGGGTCAGCTTTGGGAAAGTAGTAGGACACAAACCTTGCATTTACCCTCTCTGTCTCTCCCATCTCTGATGCCTCCACAGTTGCAGTATGAGTACATCGTACATACATAATTCAGCAATAAGATCTTCAACCTCCACTGAAAAATGAAAAAGGATATCTCCAGTGATTGAAGAGGAGAATCTTGGCCATGGGTGAATATTCCTGGACTATGATGGCTTCCCCAAAATCTATGCCATATTATGACTCCAAACCACAATTTGGAACAAAGTAGCATATGTTCAACCATTATTCTAGTGGGAATGAAGGCACAGCCTGTTTCGGGAATGTTGACCCGGTCAGCACTCTATTAGGCCCATCTTGCTGATCTCAGGGAGGCTCGAGTAGGTAGTTGAATTGTTGTAAAGGTGCATAATATTGTTAGATTAGAGGCAGGGCAGACTTTAATGTTAGCATTTCTGTACGTTCTGACAAATATATCATATAGTTGTTGTGGAATGCATAAATTAATCAACATGGATTTGAGTTATAATCTCTGGCATTATTTACACCAAGTAGGACCAAAGGATCCACATTGTCCCAAGGTCCCCCAAAAAATAAAATATTCTCTCTCTTCTACTGAGTGTGTTAACATTTTACATCCCTGTGCCATTGCAGGGTTCTCAGGGTTACATGAAACATTGCAGTCTGCAAAAAAAGTATTCTTGGCTGTCTGTAGAGGTCTGGACTCTGATATTACCTTTCATGTCTTTTTTAGTTTCTTACTGGTCACTGTACCATTCGTTACCCTTGTCATCATCGTGTTAACTGTCAGTGATAGGCATTGTTTTGATGACCAGCAGTAGGACACATGTCTGCTTAGCTGAGAGAGGGAGTTGAAGCAAAGTGTCTCAACTCTCACATGTGTTGCCCTGAATCTGCTGACCTGACTGAGTGTTCTTTTCCGCCTTGCCTCAAACTCATACGACCACACAATTTCTCCACCTGCTTGGGCATGACTCTGACCCCACTGTCTAAGAGTGTCTTCCACTTCCACCCACAAGCTTGTTTTTATTTTATTATTTATATTAATTTGCATTTATGGTTTACAACAAACCTGTAGCAACGTCAAATACACTGGAGAGAACGTAAATTAACAAAACACAATAACAATGTTTTAAAAATCATTACATCCACATAATCAAAAAGTCCATTAACAAAATACATCAGCATTTTTTTAAACATTACACCAAGACAATCAAAACTTTTAGTTAAAATGCATAATTTCATCAGCTAAAACCTTTCTTAAGAATTCTAAAACCGCAATGCTCAAAGAAATGTCATGAGAATTTAAAATCCAAAACCAGAAGTAGTTTGTGCTCAAGGTTTCATCAAAGTTAACACATTACTTAAACAGAACAAGTTGCAGTGGGGATAAGCATAAACAGTGAATTACCAAGTCTCCTAATGTTTCTATATCAGTCTTACAGTAGCAGCATAAACTTTTGGCCCTGATGATCTGGCACGCACCACTTCTTTAGAAGACAACAGATTTAACCGGAAACCTCAGGAAGTAATTTCTGAACTTACGTGAAGGATGTTTCCATAGGTAAGGAGGGAGCACATTCAAAGGTTTAACGTCGAAGTTAAAATGATAAAACAGTTGTTAACGCATTAGTTGGGATCTATTATGAATACAATCTAAGTCATAGATTTTACGTTTGACTTCCAACACATGAGCAACCAATTCTTCCTCGGAGGACCCCATAATAGACAACTTGCTTCTGCAACCTGGGACCCATGCTTTAAGAACTGTAAAGGTGTTTATCCCCATTTGCTCAATCAGTTTCTCAAACAAAGAGTTTGTGGGAGGGGTTGCAACTTTTGCAAATAACTGCAATCGTTTCCAATCTCTGCATGCCTATAAAGAAACCAAGCCAAGCTCATGTGGGAACACACTGAGGCAAAGGCCAATACTCTTCTCCATAGTAGGTTCTCAATTTTATCCCAGTCAACTTCGCACAATGAAGTCTCTGCCCCATACACAAGTCTAGGTTAAACACTTTGCTGATACAAAATCAGCATCGGGGCAAGCGAGAAAAAAACAAAAGGCTCATCAAAAGTCACCAACTGTGCAGCTGCCATCTTTGCATGTTGTTCGCACAAGACACCCTGCCAGCTCCAGAGGTTCGGAGAAAAAGCCTGATGGAGCTTAAACATGAGGACACCAAGGAATTGTGAAAACAAAACAAAGGATAAGCAATGACTACTGGTGGCCGGCCTTTGACATCCAGATCAAGAGGGTCATCAAGAGTATATCCTTTCTCATAAAAGTGATAAGGCGTGTGTGGGAATGAAGGGTCCAATGGCTGTGACGGACATACCTGTGCAGCCGTGGGACAAAATTGGAATGGATGTGATTGGTCAAGTTTGGTGTGATGTGATGCAATCATTCTATCTGGTAGTGATAGACCTTCTCACTAGGTGGACAGAAGTATGACTGACCACCAGTGTGACCTCGAGAAATGTGATTGAATTCCTGTAGGAATTGTCCAGTAGAGAAAGCTACCCCAGGGTCATTGTCACTGATAATGGTACCCAAGCCAGATTGAAGGAATTCAGTGATTTTTGCTGCAAGCACTCCATCACACACAAGACCAGGGCCATCTATCACCCTTAGACTAACGAGGTGGTGGAGCACTTTAATAGAGTGTTGAAAGAAGCAATAAGGTGGGAATGGGTAAATGGGCATGGCTGGAAGGTTGCTGTGAGGGAGTCTGGCATAGCTTATAGATTCACCCTGCACAGCAGTACAGAATTGTTGCCCTTTGAGCTGAGCAGGGGCAGAAGGGCAAACACAAA
The DNA here is from genome assembly GCF_040938575.1 of Ambystoma mexicanum. Classification (NCBI taxonomy): domain Eukaryota; kingdom Metazoa; phylum Chordata; class Amphibia; order Caudata; family Ambystomatidae; genus Ambystoma; species Ambystoma mexicanum. Next base: position 754,447,466 of record NC_090922.1, read on the forward strand.
GCTGTTTCCCCAGTGGATGGGTTGGACTGTTTTGGAAGAAAGGAATTTGACGTGTTTGAGAGAGAATATCACAAAGAGTCAGTTAACGAACAAACAAGTGTATGACTGAGTGAAGTCAGACTGAGGGTAAGCCCGAATGTAGGGGACATGTTGAGGATCAATCTTCCTATGTCTCTTTGGGGCGGAGTGCGCAAGTGTTCAAATCCGGTCAGAGTGAAGGATATTTTCATGTTTACGGTAAGGACTGAGGACAACAGGGCATGGAACCTGGAGAGAGTGATGAATGAGTGAAGTGGGAAATCTGATGCTGCGGGATGTGCTTTGTTTCAGGACTGTTCTGTTGGAGTTGGTGAATCTTCCTTGCCGTGCACTACAGATGGGTAGCCGTCCAGCTCCAGACATGGAGGCAGGTGCTGCAGACCAGGTTAGCTCAGAGATTATGTTCAATAAAGCTCAGGACCCCAGGAGATCTCTGTTTGGACTGTGTGAAGAGGAGGGCATATGTAGAGTTGGTTTCCTGCATCGCGTGTTGTTAGCACGAGGCACCCTGCCAGCTTTGGAGGTTCAGAGAGGAAATCCTGGAAGAGAGGGGCGATGGTTGGAGCGAAGTGAGGGAGCCAGAGCTAACAGGGCTATTTGCCTGTGATATAAATGACTTAATCCATTACATGGCCACAGTAGTGGCCATGTAGTTATGGTTAAGTTGCTGTTTCCATAGGAAGAGCACTTTTTGGGTGGCTTATAACTTCGCTCTCCCTGGACGGATCCTCACCAAACTTTAAAAAAAAGTAGTTGGGTCACTCTGAATTTTTTTGCAAAGTTTGGTGAGGATTCGTCTAGGGGGGGAAAAGTTATAGGGGGGCCCCAAAACTGAATGGGAAAAAACTTTGCGCACGGCTACAACCCGAACCGCTGGACGGATTTACACCAAATTTGCAGCAGGAGCGGCGGCCTGGTCCCAAAAGCGAGCTTTTGTAAATTTGGTGTAAATCTGTCCAGTAGTTTTTTTAAAAATGACCAAAATGTATGGCAAAAAAATTAGAGATATCTGCGTTTGCTTCGCGGACGGACTTCCCTGTTCGCTCCGCGGACAGCACACCGATTGGGCCATGGGCATGCGTCATGTCCGCGGACATGCGACGTGTTCGCTGATTGGACGGCGAGGGGCGTGGAGCGCGTCAGATTTTCTGTGGCGCCCGCCATCTTGTATTCGCAGTCGACCGCGTACAGCGCAGTGAAACGTGGATAAAAAATTGTATTTAGTGCCGTGTGTTGGTGTGTAAGAGTGTTTGGGGAGGGTTGGGGAGTATGAGATAGGTTCAATACTTTGTTTTTTTATGTGCTAGACCTTTTTGTTGCGTTTGATTTGTCCGTGGAGAACACGGCTGTTCTGACATTTTGTAAATAAACTAAATGGTGGGGTGTTTAACGGAGTATGTGTCATTTTTGTTCGCAAGGAAGGTAAAAATGAGCTATGAACACTCGCGGTGTACTTAATTGTTCATAAATACACAAACTGGGGGTGTCCTCAGGACGCTGTCCGTATTGTAATCTGTCTAGTTGAATGTGTTCTAAGAACACTCGCAGTGTCCCGAAATGGTTGCAATTACACAAAATGGGGGTGTTCTGAGAACGTTGTTTGTATTGTTCGATGTCAGGGTGAAAGTGTTTTAAGAGCACTCCTTTTGTTCGCTAATAGTACAATTTCCTAGGGGCGTCAACCGACTTTTTGTCCACTAAAGAAACGATAAATCCGGCTGGTGTGCGTCGACATTATGTGATAATCCTATGACTGGCGCTATTGACCTGGCTGACTTGGTTTTGCGACACTAAATCATATCTCCCGCCCCTAAGCCTGATATTATCAAAGCATTCATATTCCCCGCCTTTCTCCGTGACGTTACAGGGTGCGTAATGAAACGCGCCCAGTCGTCTCCAGTACTACGCGACTTTACACAGAACCCGGAAGACAACACACATTACTACGTCACAACACAGCGCGCCACAATTCAGAATATGAAACTGTGATTTAAAAGCAAAGAGCAAGATTGTAAATGTTGTAAAGTAAATTTATTTGACATCAAATGTTTAGAGAATATTCAGCAATTTGCATTTGTCTTTGTTGTCGATCCGCAAAAGTTCATGTTGAGACACGCGATGTTCCTTTGCGGTACAGAGAGTGTTAGATCAGGTTACAACTCAGTGCGCCACAATTCGGAATATGAAACTGTGGTTTAAAAGTAAACAGCAGGATTGTACATTTGGTAAAGTACATTTATTTCACATGAAATGTTTAGTGAATATTCAGCGATTTGCTATTGTCTCTGCTGTCGATCAGCAAAAGTTTATTTGGAGCCACGCGTTGTTCCTTTGTGGTAGATAGGCTGTTGGTTTATGATAAAAGCAGTAAATGGTCTCTCTGATAATCGTAAGGTTGCTCCAACAACGAGCCATTAGACCACCGTATTGGTTGGTATGTTGTTTGTAGCCGCTTGTACTGCGTAAGGGCATATTGGTCCTTGGCGATTGTCCCATAAAATGGTGAGGGTCATGAAGTTGCATATTTGGACTTGCACCTGGCAGTTGAAGACCCCATCCGCTGGAGTCTGTAAATCGTGACATAGACAAAACGGGACCACGTACCTGTTTTAAAAAACATAAATTAGTCTCACCAGCCGATCTTCATTAAAAATCATAATTTTATTTATTAGGGCGTGAAACTATTTGCTATCGAAGATAGTGCAACAGAGTATGTTAATAATAAAATAATAATATTTTCCCATTCATATAGCGCTAAGAACTGTGAGGTATGTAAGCAGTGCTTATTATTAACCACAGTGTGTGGTGCTCATTTATCGACCACGGAAGGATGAAAGGCTGAGTTTCGCCTTGCCGGGATTCGAACTTGCGTTAGCAAGCTGTGCACGGATGTCAAAGCGAGTGCTGTACTCGCTATGCCACTTGACAGGCTACAGTGAAGTGGCACAGCGAGTAGAGCACTTGACCGCCTATAGACCGGTTAAATTATTTATATTAACCCACTCTGTGTCGTCTGCCTTTTTCAGAGCCCTCTAAACGACAAGGGATCAATTCGGCGGTGATAGTGTGCGGTAGAAAACATTATGCCACTTTCAACGAACAAGTTCAACTTCAGCAGTCTTTAATGCTACACTATTGTAATTATATTTGGTATAAAGTAATCTAAAGGGTTACTTACAGTACAATTGCAATTTCCATTGTCTACGAGTGGTGCAGTCCCAAAATACTACTCCGCGTGTGCCAACGATCTTTTGCATAGTGATATAATATGTAAAAGTGATTTTGTTTCAGAAATTTCATCTTTATCTTCTCTTACGTTTTAGCAACACTCCTTCAAGAGAAGTCTTTCATCACAATCTCTGTCTGTCAAGGTCAAAACACAATACAACCTTATAGTCTGCTTCGTGAGCCTCTCCGGGGCCCGAGAAAAAAATGGAAGCAGCTGACCTTCACTGTGAATGAGCATAAATTCTTACTTTGCAACATTCTGTGTAAAGCCATCTGTAGAAGTTGGTTTTTGCACGCCATGTTTGTATATTGTTTGCGTGATATTAAAAAAAGTTTGTTTAAAGGACGTTATGGTTCTAAGTGCAGCCGAAAGACCCATGAAAATATCAAGTTATGGTAAGTGTCAAGGATATTGCAATAAATATCATACCGTTATTGGTGCTTTGAACGATGCATTTATATCAATAAATAGCATTGTATTATGGGATTCTATGTAGTATACTGAGCTACTAATGGAGAAAGATAGCATTGTGTGCAGAGTACAAAATAAAAGTATAATATTTGTAATGTTAATATGTAGAATAATGAAATGATAATTGTCCTGAAATGTTCGAAAATTCACAAAATGGGGGTGTTCGTATTGTGTGATTGCTTAGCTGTATGCAAAAAGGGAATGGTACAGAGAGTAAAGTGGACGCCGTCCGCGGACACCGCGGCTGTTCGTGGACAGGGCGTGGTAAATCCGGGTTTTTCCAGGAAATCCAACATGGAAAGAAGACTGTACGGATCAGCCAATCAGATGTCGAGGTTGTGGATTTGTGTTGAAAGAGACTGTGTGTGGTGAAGATGGCAGAAGTGGAGAAAGTCAGGGTGTTGGTGCTCGGAGATATATTTGTGCATGGTTTACAGCAGTACGCTGAATGCAGGCATGTTGCAAAGAACTTTGATGTCAAAGGAGTGGAGGTGGTGTGGAGCACTGTGCCTGATTGCAATGTACAGGGAATTGTACAAGTTTGTGCAGATATGGCCACGATGAACAGTCCGCATGTGGTAGTTTTGCACTATGGTGCTTTCCATTTGGGCAACGTCAGTGCCCCTACTTTGTTGGCTGATTTGGAACGCTTGGTTCAAGCCGTAGTGAAGATCCTTCCAAATGCGAAAGTAATTTTTTCTGGATTACTACCTAGGGCAATATGGGACAATAGTTCTGTTTTTTGTCCTCAGCAAAACATTGCTAGGTGTGTCATCAACCGAGGCATGTGTGCATTCATGCTTAGAGCTGGTATGTTCTTCTGTAACAATGAGAATATTGATGCCAGTAATGCTGTTAATTTTAAAGAAGATGGCATTTGTTTATCTTTTACCGGAAATGCCTTTTTATTTTGGAATGTAAGGATTGCTTTGGAGAAGGTTATGTGAAGATTTTAGGAGTAAAGTAAGAAAAAAAAACAAGAAAAAAAATATAAAATAACAGGTGTCTGTCAAGCATTTGTAAAAAAAAAAAAACGGCTCTTTTCAGAGCCAACTTCAAAGAGGAAATGGGGCACACTATTTAAATTTACATTCACCACGCTCAGATTTTCGATATGTCCGCGGACATGGCGGTAGTCCGCGGACATGAAAATCACTACGAGGGGGTTAGTATGTTCTATGTTACATGTCAGGGATATTATGGTTAAGTTGTGCTACTAAAAACTTATGCAATTCAGTGAAAAAACTTTGTTGAAGGGACGTTATACTAATACGAAAATGCTAATACTAACATGCTATTTTCTTTTATCACAGAAATGAAGAAGAAAAACATGGACTCCCATTACTAGACCAAACAGTAAGTATACAATAATAAGGACAACCATAGCAGCACATCACATCCATAGAATCTAATACCTTTGTTCCTTATACATTTGTTTTTCACCCAAAGTTATAAACAAATATGAATGTGATATGCTGCGGTGGTTGTTGCCAGGGCATAGAGTCTTGGGTACATGGCCAAATGGATTGCTCTCTTTCAAGCCTGTATCTTCCACTATGTACATGTTTCATATATGATGTGACAGGACCCCAAGTCTACAAATATAGTACCTTTTCATTTTTTACTTCCTGACTGCTACTGTAGAAAACTATGTGGCTTCGATATGTCAGTAAAGGATAAAAAGGGAGAGCCAGCCATGTGATGTCATCAGTTATGTCATCAATGACATTTGTGATGTCATCGTTGATGTCCTGGGTGTTAGTCTTAGCAGTGCACGGTGGTGGCGCGAGTTATGGTTGCTTAGCTTACCATAACTGGCGAATTTCAAGGGTTTTCCGGTTTTACTTGGAACCATAACGTCCCTTTAACAAAGTTTTTTCACTGAATTTCATAGGTTTTTAGTAGCGCAACTTAACCATAACGTCCCTTTAACAAAGTTTTTTTCACTGAATTTCATAGGTTTTTAGTAGCGCAAATTAACCATAACGTCCCTTTAACAAAGTTTTTTTCACTGATTATAAATATACGTTACTCATCTGCCTTATGGTGTGTTTGCTCAATCGCCATACTACACATTGGAAGAGCTACAATTAAACACTTCTAATTTAGAGCGTTTAGAATAAACAGTCATACCCAGATACTTATAGTGGTTAACTACCTCAATATGTAACTGATTCAAATAATAATTAAATGTATACACCTGTGTACCTATAGCTCATCAGGGTTTCAAAATGTCAATGTTTGTTTTACCAACATCTCTTTTTAAGGATAATGAGGACAAATAAGTATTCACACTAAATTAATGCTCATTGAAGACTAAATCGCCAGCGTAAGCCATGAATGTTTTTCACCTCCTGACAACAAACTTAACACTGCACCTCACCTATACTTCTCCTTCGCCTGCTTATAAACACGTTCTCCTGATAACCAAGCCTGTCACATAATGTTACCATCTACTCATGATCATCACTTCCAAAACCTGATTGTACCACATTTTCCGGATCACCAACATTGCCACTTCCTGCCAGCAATCGCCTCCTGAAACACTGGCTTTACAAGTGCCTCTTGATAACCATATCTGACTCCTGATGTTACCCCCTCCTTCAATCCCTTCTCCCGTCTTGCCACCAATTGCTCCTCTTACTCCTGCCAAGGCCTTCCAACAAGCTTCAATTGCCTATTTCACCCACATGCTCTAACATCCTGCATTGACTGCCTTGGTTTCATGCAGGGTCAGCTAGGGGTACCGGCTTCCACTCCTCATTATTTCCTTGGTACTCCTGCCATTGTCTTTGTGCACTTTCCTTCTCTGCCCACATTTCTGATGTCTCAAAAAAGTCAAACTTCCTACTGCACCTCCTCAAAGGTACTCTTCCTTTCCTCTCCTTCCCCCAGAGGTTCACTGTCTCCCGGGCCCTGGTTCTCGCTAGGTTGGACTATTTTAACAGTGTCTTTTTAAATCTACCTGCCTCTACTCTACGCCCTTTGCAACTCATCCAGAATAGGACTGCGTGACTTGTCCTTGGCCTCAAGCCCTGGGATCCTATCTCTCCAGCTCTGAAATCTCTACACTGTCTGTCAGTGGATGCAAGGATTAAATTAAAACCCCTTTGCATTATCCACAAGGCTTTCTGGGGCCTGGGTCCAAAATACCTTCAGCTGTCCCTCCGTAAGTACCTCCCCTCTCAAGCTCTTCGCTCCTCTACCTCTAACTCCCTCAGGGTCAGTTGTTTTTCAAAGAAACAAGCCGGGGGCAGATCTCTGTCTTTGGCTGGGGCCTCCCTCTGGAATAGCTTTCCTGCCACCCTTAAACTTGAGGAGAACCATCTATGGTTCCGGAATCACTTCACAACCTTCCTCTTTGCTTCTCCCTTCACCTCTCCTGTCCCCTGCTGATCTGCTCTCTCTCGACACTGTGCACCTGGCCTACCCTCTGACCTCCGGGCCCAGTTACCTGCTCACCCTGCCACCCACCCACACTGCCTCCTGGCAATCCCTTACCTGGGGTCTGTATAGGTAACCATACAGTCCCCCCTTTTTTCCTGCACTTATCAGACACACCTTTGTGTTGCCTTTAACCCAGCACTTGCCACTTGCGAGCTGTACTACTACAGTTTCTTGCTTTTTATTATTAATTATGTATTATTTATCTGTTTTCCTTTGCTCAGCACTTTCCACTTCCCCCCCCCTCCATACACTTTTCCTCTTTCCCTCTATCATGCACTTGCGTGTTCTCAAAGTCACTGGGCCTAGTAAGATCCTTGTTTTTGTTCTCCCTTGTTCCTCTCCCTTGCCGTGTCGCGCTGTGAAACACTTGTGTACGAGTGCGATATAAATAAAATATCAATATCAATATCAATGCAAGGCCTACTCAGAAGTCAAAGTATCTTTGATTGTTATATTTAAATACACTGTTGGCCAAAAAAGTGCTCTAAGTGTATTTTGTGTCATTTGCCTTTTCAATGTTATGACTGCTTGTAAATGTCATTCCTGAAGGAGTGGACACTTTTTCATTGGAATAAGGAAGCTAAACATTTTCCATGAAAATACTTTCCGTGGCATCTCCAGATGTATTATTGTCGCGGTAGCTGCATGTCTATATATACTTCTTTTGTGTGTGTGTGTGTCTGTCTGCAAATGTGTGTTTTAGGTTGCCTAAGTCTTTTTCGTTATTTCTTCGGTCTATCACTTCACTGTAAACTGTGCAAACCAATTATTTGTATGAACTTTTCTACATTTAACAAATTGTCTTTTTCGTGCAGTATGCAGAAACGGATGGAGATAGCTCAGTTAATTAACTGACCAATGCTAGTTACTGAGTTCCTCCTGTATCTCATCACAGCAAGCACTAATTTTTATAACTAAATATTTTTTTTATAAATATTGTATACATTCAGATTAATTTAGAATGTGGTTTGGTGCATCCCATATGCATTAATATGCTAGTAGAAAAATAAAAATTACGATGAGAGGAGATATTCTCTACTGTGTAATTTGGAGACAGTGAAATGGGCACAAGTCGCACCTTCTCCACTTGAGCAACATGTCTGATGCTTGGAAAATAATTTTACCTCACAAGGCCCACATTTTCCTAACTTTTTAAATATTGATGACAAAAGTGATTCGGTTAAGTTTGCAGCAATATAGTGTATTTTGCAATATAAAAATACACTATAGGCTATATGAGGTTGCACTTAGTACAGTGCCTGCCATGTGAAACAGTGTTTTGCGTATTATGACTTTACTTGGCATGTGAAATAGAACATTACAGTAACTGACCATATGAAGCAGCAAGGCATAGGAAAGCTGTTGTCCTGGCTATGACGGTTTTGCTGGGTATGACTCAGCATATCATGATTGCACCCATGAGACAGCATCATAGGATGGTTGGAAACGAAAGTAGTGTTTTAGCCACTTTAGCACTATTTGTTATTTTATTAATCATACACAATTTGTAGGATGTTTTCTACTTTTGCACTAGCCCTACCTCTGATGTCACCAGGGCAAAAGGTAACATGGCATCACCTCATGTGATGTTGTCAGGGTCAAAGGTCATTTGATGTCACTTTTGGTGATGTAATCAGGAATCTGATGTCACTTTCACTACCCCTGGCTTTTTGGCGAATTGACATCCAGGTTTGAATCATGGCCATGTGTTCAAACACTTTCCACCCGTGTTGAGTTTATGGGGCAGGTTTGGGATTTCTCTGGTTATTCAGTTGACCTATGATAGGTGGGATCTATGGGCTATAGCGTTAGTGTATATCTAGCTAGCTGCAATTCTGGAATTATTTTCACCCACACGCTTACACTTGAATATAACCTCATATCCTTAACAAGTATAGTAGCACCAAACAGTAGTCAGGGAGACAATAGGGATCACTCTTAATGATAGCAAATGACAGTGTACCTTTACACTAATTGAATGAACAATAGATGTAGGCTTCAAGACTCAGTGATCCTTCTCTGAAGCATGAAAACCTTTACCCACTCAAAAGAAAATGTTATCCAGGCCTTTGCAAAGAGGGGCGCACATACAAATCTGCACCTTCCCACACCAAGACTGAATTCAGTATAGTGATTGGTTACAACAAGTGGGGCGAACACTTTTCCAGGCCTGCATTGCAGTAGTGAGGTCATGGAAATGCAACAAAGAAGTATCAGACCTCAGAGTTTAAGGACAGACACTGCACAGACTATGTTTAAAGGAGATATAACAACATATGTTCCTAGTCAGTGCATCACAATGTATCCTAATGAAGGTCACAAGTTGATAGGAATTGATCAATGAGAAGTGATGAGCATAACTGTCAAGACAGAATGATCAAGGATCTACACTGCGCTCTGTTGGAAATTCTTCACTGAAAGAAATCGAATTGCTAAGGAAGGAACCATACAAAACACCATTGCATATAGAATAGAATTAATCAGGTATCATGAACAACCCTCACAGCACATACACAATATTAGTGAAGAGTATGGAGGGCGGTATCCGTACTTCTCCCATCTATATGGTAGGTTAAAGGCACAAAACACCCCAGCCAACGTTTTTAAATACAGTGAATCCCCAAAGCACCCATGAAGGAATGTCCACACACTATATATAAAATAAGGTTTGTACCCAAATATATATGTATACATATAAATAATAACACTTTGTACTTGGAATAAAAAAATGGCAAATATATACACTCTATGTGGTTAGCACACATTACTTAAATCCAGTAATAGATATACTTACTTCAGACAGTTTTAAAATGGCATGTGCATTCTTAAGGGTGGTGTATCAGCATAGAATAGGGAAGAAAGGCATGTTAATTGCGAACATTGGCAGAATGCTTTCTTTAGACTAGATGGGCAATTCCATGTGAAGATCCCTCAACCTGGGCAACCTGTATGGGAAAGGTTAGGGAGTAACGCATCTTGTCTTTTAAAGCCCAGACCAATAATGTTAAAATAACCTTCTGCTTTCTTTTAAAAGGTTCTCCCATCCCAAAGTACCTGAGAGGTCACTGAGGTAGAGGATCCAAGTTGAATCTGGGATCCCTGGGATGCTCCTGAGGCTAGAATATGCTCTGCAACGTCACAGTACCTTTGGTACTTTGGCATGCAAAGTGGCAGAGTTTCTTGGTTTCATTCAACGATTCCCTCCGAGGATGGACCCCCCTTGGAAGAAGGTGTCAGTGGGATGCCGAGTCCAAGAGAAAAATGCAACCAAAGTCTTTCTAAAGTGCATCAGTCTTACTCTTCATGCCACTCATCTTTGGTCGATGATTTCTCTGACTGCAGAAGTCCTATGAAGATTAAACTTGTTGTGGGCTCCATAATGGAATGACATATGAGAGTAAAAACCATGGGACCCTTCAATGAGTTCTGGTGGTGACGGGTGCATAGGTCACATTTGGTGTTGGGTTTCGGAATATTGTGATTTTCCATTTTTTTGGTTCTTCAGTGCTGCAGACACAACACGATATATGGATGGCTTCTGGTGACCTGAACTTGACCACTGAAGTGGACCAAGGACCTTAACCAAGTCTGGGCCCTCTGGACATCTTCGTTAGCTTCTGGTGGTGGGAAACCCACCGGTAGACCTTCCACTTCGCCCAGAGATGCTGGACTGTCTCCGGTGGGAGTGGTCACCAGGATGTCCTTTCAAATGTTTTTAGGCAGTTTGGAACTTTTGCAACTCTGGGTGTCCAGCAGCACTATGCCAGAGTGCCTCCTCTTCTGGGTGGTAGTCAACAACATCTTCGAGTGGTCACTGAACACACCTCCAGACCCTGGGTAACACCAATGGACTTCTTTGACACAAGATGTCCGGGCACTCCTTTTCAAGAATCATGAAGACCCCTTCTTCAGACGGCAGGCACACAAGACTGGCTTCCAGGGCACTTCGGATGAAGAACATAGTTTGCACGATGGTCCCTCATAGCTCGGGCAGAGGTCTCCTTCGCAGGTTCTCTCTGGAACAGTCCTAGGAAGAACACGGCAGCTTTCAGATTACAGTGACGATATTACAGCAGCAGACTTCTCCTACAGCTGGGATTCAAGGAACAGCTTCTTCTTGCTAAGTTTCAACTTCAGATTCTAAACAAATTAGTAAGTGAGAGGTCCCCAGATATACACATCTGTTCCCCATTCACTCTGGCGGAGACAAGCTCAGTCAACCAATCACGCAGAAGGGCATTCATGCAGGCAGACAGCCAATCAGGCTCACAGGCATTCAGGCCATTCAATCCACCCAGACACAGATAACAAAGAATGTGGATAGGGGCACTTACCCAGCCTTTCTACACACTACACTGCATTCATGTTAGTTTCAGTCAGAGCTGTCTCCTTCATTGTGTCACAAACACAGAAAGCAGACACCCACAACAGAGAATGTGAGTTCACCTCAGACTCCATTCATACAGGTCCCATTCTAGGGTTTACCCACAACACACAGCCCCTGGGAAGGCTCAGGCCAGTCTGAAGCAGCCCCAGAGCCATATATGGTATTTCCACCCACAGGCAGTCAGGAGGAAAGGGAACAGAGTCATATATGGTGTTTCCACCCAACAACCATTCAGGAGGAAGGGACAGAGTCAGGGCTTCCCAGGACCTGGGTAAACAAGGTAAACCAAGAGGCTACAGGGACCATCTTGCCTTCTATCAAGAATACATTGATTCCTACAGCAGAGCCTGGGTGTCCCAAAATGGAGGACACTCAGAGCCACTGCCAAGTCAGCATGTAGCTGCCATAAGCCCAGGACCTGCTGTGTGGACAACAAACAGGTGCCCACAAACACACAAAAGGGGTATAAGGGTGTACCCTCTCCCAAGTGTGCCATATGAGTATCCCATGGGTGTTGTTCACCAAAAGATACAATTTAGAGCTGTATTTCCAGACGTCCAGGCTGGATCTCAGTGGCAGAAAAAATAGGGAAAACACACACAGAGAAACGGTAGGACAAGGACTAAGTGGGCATGTCCCTCCATAAGGCATTTCCAGCATCACTATAATATTGCAGGATACATACACATGTTCACACCATTTTAAGATACTGAAGTGTGCAAGCACCTAAGCCCCCAGCTCATAATGTCAAAGACAGAGCAAATGCAATCATGCACAAGCCATGAGAAAGGAAGTATTGGAAGGGAAGCAAGTAATGTTACCAACGACGAATTGCAATGTTGACCTTGTGATGAACAGTTCACAATGATGGGAATGGTTAGGTGGTGCCAACCGATGAGGTCTTTGGGAAGAGGATATAAACGTTATAATTGTGTTGTCAAAAGATATTATTTTGTTGACATCAGTGATGCCATCAATGACATTTGTGAAAGCGCCTTGATACCTCAGGGCGTTAGTGTTGTCAGTGCACAGCGGTGGTGCAAGTAATGGTTTCTTAGCTTACCATAACTGGTGAATTTCTGGGTTTTTTCAATTTGACTTGTAAACATAATATCCTTTTAACATGCTATTTCCACTGGTTTTTATTAGTGCAATGTAACCATAACGTCCATCTAGAAACATGTTTTCACTGAATGTCGTAGGATTTTACCAGGATACCCTTAATTTGTATAGATGCACCATACAACATACTTAACCCCCTGGCCCTATGCCCATAATCACAAGGTCTGCAGACTGTGCGACTGTTCACCGTTCACCGACATCAGGTAGCATCCACACTGCCCAAAATCTCAGGGGTTGTTTTACATCATGGTAGCGTACAGCAAAGAAAATGAAGATGTTTAAAGAGCAACGCATAACTGTATTATACGGATAAATGAAGTAGGTCTACCAACTCTGTACTTACAAAAGTAGCAATGCAATTGCATAGGGTGTGCAAAATAATGGAATGCTCCAAGCAGAAGAATAACATGTCCTTCCAACAGTATTATCTCAGTGCTGCTTTACATTCAAACTGTGAAGCAACTGTCAGCAGGAGAGGTGCAAAGTAGTGACAGCAGAACCGTACTAGAAAGTGGTAAGTACACTCTTGTTTTCCTTAAACTGTGCGGTTTGTTCTGTGTACATGACTAGTAAAATGTATTTCTTTTTTTTACACAGAAATGAGTGAAGATAGTAACTCCAATGTTGCACAGTGCAATATCAAAAGTAGGAAAATCAATACACATTGCTTCACATGTAACTGAAACATGTGCTTTTAACAGTACATACCGAAAATGAAGGGAATGGCCCAGACGCACCAGCTACTACACAGGTGCATTAGCACATACAAACCCAAACTGACAATGTGAGCAATGAACTTGTGAGCCTGGGAGCAAAAATTGACCAATTGATTAACAGTTTTGCCGACTTAAAACTACTTGTTCAAAGGCATATAATGGGATATATAAAGTACCATTGCCCCACTTGCACCTGTCCCGCTTCCCCATGTCCCAGCCTACCATCTCCACAAATTCTCTGTAAGCAAAGACGCTTTTTTCAGACCTCAATCCTGTCCTCCCCTGTTGACCAGCCTGTGCAAAACCCCACTTTCCCTATATATGTTTCCATTTCCGCTACACCTTCAGTTTCCTAATTGTGTGTATTTGTGTGTGTAAATAAAGTTCTATGTGTATACTATTGCTGTGTGTGTGTTTTCTTTTTTAAAAGCCTCGTTAGGAGTCCATTGAGCACGCGACTGTCTGGCATATCCGTAATCAAAATGGAGGTGTCCTACGGATACCATGCCTGTCCGGGCTGTCCACAATCAAAATGAAGTTGTCCGTAGGACACCACGCCTGTCCGGACATGTCCGCAAAGTTGTGACATACCTCTTATTGGTTTGGGGAGCCCACTCCTGTCCTGCGGACACATGGGTGCACGCGCATCACATACCATGTGTTCTACGGAAAAACGCACCTGTCTGGCATGTCGGCAAAGTTGTGGCATACTTTTAATTAGTTTGGGGAGCCCAAACCTGTCTGGCGGACACCTGGCCACATGCATATCTCGTCCTCTGGGTCCTACGAACACTGTGGTTGGCTGCTGAGTGTTGGTCCTTATTTGCAAACAGGTTCTGGGCCCTCGAACAGCAAAACAGTGCTTTTTCTAGCAATCCAATGTGTTTTACTGTGAAACTTCACATTTGCATAGGTCCCCGCCCATGACCCTGGTGATCTAGAGACTTTTTGTCCCTTTGTGTGCCCAGCTTGGGGTTTGAAGTGTTTACAGAGCATGCAACTGTTCACAGAGCACTCCCAAGCACACCTATAAAAGGCCACACCCCAGTGCGGCTCCTCATTACGTTTTTGGATTTCCTGAACAGAGCACTCTGCCAGATTGCTGCTTCACTAGATTGCTGCTTCCTGTTTGCTGTTTTGCTGAAGGATGGCCTCCACTGCTGCCTCTGCTGCTGCTGCCTCCTCATCCTCGCCCCCACCACCAGCACCATCTTCTGGATGGCCTGGGGAGGGGAACAGGCATGATGTTGCAGAGTGGGAACAAGAAGAGGAAGAGGATGAGGTAGTGGATGTACTCACTAGCTGCTGCCGACATGAGTCTTCAATGTGGAGGCTTTTTACCATCATTGGGGGGTTAGCCAAGGATCATGCAACCAAGGTTTTCTGCAATGATACTCAGTCACAGCAAACCTTGGTTGTACAGTTATGGCACCACCTCTGTGCGGTGATACCTGAGGTCGAGCCACAAGGCAGCAGTTCAGAGGGTTGTACCCTTCGAACTGAGTAGTAGGTTGAGTTCCTCTGCAGCATCCTCAGCATCTGCTCCTGTCACCACAAAGGACACTCCTGTGGGGCAGCGGATCACTGAGCAGCCTTGCAGGCCATACACACCACAGTAGACCCTTACCTTTCAAAGGTCACTGTATTGTGTATGTACTGTGACACGGTACTCTGCTGGTGTTTGCAATTCCAGAGTACTTTTGAGGCTGCAGTGCTGGAGCATGATGGAAAGTGCCCCCTACCTTGATGAGGCTCACCAAACATCTTCCTCTCTCCAGCTTCCCATTCGTCACTGTGGTTGGTGCCCCTTCCCTACCATCCCTCCCTTCCCTTCCTTGTGTGTCTTATTAAAAAATACTAAAAAAAATATAAAACAAGAAAGCACACAAACAAATGGTTTTTTTCAGAGCCACCTTTCACAGTTTAAAAATAGAAGTGCCATTGAAATGGTGCAGACCCCTGCGCAGACTGCAAAGTCTGCGGACAGCGCATTAGTCCGCTGACTTCCAAAGCATGCAGGTGGTGGCAGCATGTATACCATTGCATTCTACTACCGGAGAAAGTGGTGGCCTTTTTGTTTTTTTGTTTGTTCTTGGAAGTTTTGAAGTGGCCCACACATACTGCACAAATGCGTGTTATACTTGCAAGAACGGCTGCAAAGCATTTGGGATATTGCACAAAAAAGGTGATTTCCAGCATCAGTAAAATGGACGACATCTCTGCGGAAAATGTTGGTGCTACGAAATGTAATGTTTTCATTGTGGAAGAAAGACATACCAATATCTTGCAAAAATGCACAAACATCCTTGTTGACATTGCACCTGGCTTTCTCCATTTGCGGACCAAATGAGGAAGAGTGCAGCCACATCTGTCTCTCCCAATACGCCAAAAAAAAATACTTGAGTGTTTGGAAACATATCCATGACTTTTCCAAGTGCCTCCTTCATGGTAAACTGCAGATATATTCCAGTGACATGGCCTAAACAATTCCCTCCACAATTAACAATAATGATGGCTGGATGATCCTGCGTCACCAAAGTGGCACAAAGGGGAAGCAAATCCAGCCACTTCATGCACGCACTCCATACCAGTGTACATCCACATGAGGGAATCCAAGACGTGCAGCCACTTCACAGTGCTCTGCATATACCTGCAACCAATGTATCCAAGAGTCCCCCAAAATCCAGACACTCTGCCTCCTAAAACAGACAGCCATCGCCATAGCCATCTGCACTCCTCTCAGCAAACAGAGCCTCTGCCACACTCTCTCCTTGCACACCACACACAGGAAACCCTATTGGCCAATCCCCTGGGCTCCACAATCCAATTTCCATGCCAGAAACCTTTAAAAGTCCTGGATGTGGCAAATGCGATCAGCAAACTACCACAGTGTTTGTGGATAAATCGGCCAAATCAAGGGGGTGGGGAGATACATTTAGCCCATGGTAGGAGATTTCCTCTATTGTGGTGGCTCCAAAAGGAGCCTTTTTCTTTAGGTGCTACTAAACAACCACCTTTTGTTTTCAATTTATTTTTGGGGGTGGGGGGTTCTCTTCTTTTCCTCCTTATTGCCTTACATTAACCTCTGCAAAGCATTCAAGAGCCTTTCCAAGAATGGAAAACAAAACGCTGTCTGGAGTAAAATAGTGCTCACTCAGGGAGTCAATGCTGTCATTAGAGAAAACAGACCTTTCAGCATATTGCAAAGCTATACCCATGCCTCTATTAATGAGCCACCTTCAAACATTTTGCTGGGGATTAAAGACATTAGGGTTGTTCCATTGTGCTCTAAGTGGTATTTCAGAAAAAAAACACCTTTGCAGTAGGGAAACGCATTATCAGTTCTTCCACCAACAACTTTAGTACAGGAACCCAATTTGGAGAACTGATGTAGCCCAAATGCTCTCCTCCAAAAACCAAAACATCAGGACTAACAAAATTACCCATGTCTCTGTAACAAGGGAGCAGTGCCTGCAAATTGAGACCAGGCACACTGCACCACAAAACCTGCAGGCCTAGAAACCCAAGATCATTAGAAACATGTCTTGCTGGGCATACCTCTCCAGATCATAGACAAATTAATCTACTACTATCCATACAATAAGTCTCTGCCTCTCTCCAATACCAGCCATCTTCACTACACAACCAACAAAACAATGTTTTTTTTGTTACTCTCCCTTCCTGTAAAGCACAGCCTAAACACCCGATTGGCTGATCCCCACAGTCCTATTTCCTGCCAGGCATGCTCAGAAACTCTGGATATGGCACGCCCTATCCATAAACTACTGTGGTGTCCGTGGACCCCGTAACACAGGGGCAACCCTTCTTCCCTTTCTACTTCACTCTTTGCAGCACTCCCTCATTGGCTACTGTTAAGCAGTCACACAAGCATCAACCAATCACATGCAAAAACTCTACATCAAACTCTGTCATCACAGTTCAACACTTTAGATGTACCATTGAACACTCAGTTTGAAAAGCACCTCCATCAAAAACTACTGCAAAACTCTTCAGATTTCTGCTTCCAGATTCATTGACCTCTGCATCCATCAGCACAAACTACAGGTATGCATATATTTTGTAGAGTACTATGTCACAAATGCATTTGAACAGGCTGTCTGCCACTTACCCTGCATAAACTACTAAATAATTAAACTCTCATTTGTCCAATTTCCTGACATCAAGTGGCAGTTACTTACAATGCTGTGTGCTTTATTTCTTTTCTTTTAATGCCCACTTGCAGATCAGCAGCAAACCACATATTTCAATTGTATGACCACTCTCTCTGTTTCAAAACAAAAAAATAACATAAAATCACATTGGGAACATTTGCACCATACATTCACGTGGCAGATCCTATGTTAAATGCCCAGAATGCACACAGAAAAGGGAAACTGCATGTATGTTAGCATATGTTAGCAAAGCATGGCAAGTATGTACATTGCAAAATTACCACAATGCACCATTGCAAGGAAAGCAAAGAAATGTGTGTGCACATTGCCAACAGTGCTATCTGTAAAAACAGGAAACGATGTCTGCACTCAAGTAGCAAGCATCTATGTGTGAGAAACATAACAAAATTCCACACACAGTAACATTCTCCTCTCCAATCTATACATCTTGCTGCCCCTGTTCTCACCCAACTAGGACTTGCACTAATCCATTCCCAACGTAAGTACTGCAACAATATCTCACACACTTCCAAAAGTGTAGTCCCATAGGGCACAGTTAACACTGCAGCACTGGCCCCATAGCAACACTGCTGATGCTTCCAAGTCCAACACTCCTATGCAGTGCTGTACAATTGGACACACACACTAACTCTTCATGCCAACACGTCCTTCTACAATCTAAAATAATGTGTTCTCCTAGTGCTATCACTGTGCCATTAACACACATACCTCCTAAAAACCAGTGATGCCTCCGCTGGAAGATTAAACCCAGAAGAAACCTACTTTTCATATGCAACAAAGTAAGTGCAGTACTGTAAAAGTGTTCTGCCTGTTACTCAGACAGTGCAGTGTTGTTGTATTGTATCATAGACAATGCTATACAACGCCACAGCACTTCCTTCACTCTTACTCATTGCACTTTATCAGGTCCACGCTGTGTATTGTCATCAGAACACCAGTATGGTAATACCCACTAGTTTTGTGAAAACATTGTAATGTCATAAATTCTTCAAAAACAGTACACTGTCCTACACACTGAAGCAAACCCTTCACACAGGAACACACACACACATACCAGTACAACCTTCCCAACCAAAAGTAACAGCCCTATCCACAATCACACACCCCTCTGTGTATACCTCCCCTCATATTCAGACACTCATGCACAGTGCACACAAATAAATTGCACAACTTCCAAACCCACACTTTCGTTTTTTCTCCAACAGACACAAGAGAATGCCCACCAAAAAGCACCTCTGTAGAAAACAATGCAGACATTCAGCAGATAAAACTCAAACCATGCAAAATAGCCATCCACCTCTAGCAGATATTGTACAAAAAGTTCAAACAAAACAGCTAATACAGTCACTGAGCAAAAGGGAACCAGGTAGCAGGAAAAAAAGTGTGACTTCTCTTCCAAAATGTAAAATTAAAAGTAAATGTATTAAGACAAATGCATATACCAGTAGTGCTAACACTACATCTACAATGTTAACATTTTTACAAGGTAGCGGGCGCCCCTCTCTCGCAAGAACAGACATGATAACCTGTTCAGTGGTTATTAACCACTTGAGATTTCGCAGCCACTGCTTTTACTCACTGTGCCTTTCACAGATGGGAAATATCCATTTGCATATCAGTCTTTGTCCTGCCCAGGGGCAGTCCAGCACCGAAATACAATGGCAATTCCAATCTGAACGAGAGTACCACCAGCAACCCCATACACGTGTTTCACCCTTGTTGGGGATCATCAGTGAGGTGAAGCTGATGCCTCTCTAAGCACAGTGAGAGGGAGACCACATCTGGTTGCCCCCAGGAGACCTAGGGTTACCAATCCCAGGTTCCTTAAATAATAGTTTTACAAGGTAGCGGGCGCCCCTCTCTCGCAAGAACAGACATGATAACCTGTTCAGTGGTTATTAACCACTTGAGAGTTCGCAGCCACTGCTTTTACTCACTGTGCCTTTCACAGATGGGAAATATCCATTTGCATATCAGTCTTTGTCCTGCCCAGGGGCAGTCCAGCACCGAAATACAATGGCAATTCCAATCTGAACGAGAGTACCACCAGCAACCCCATACACGTGTTTCACCCTTGTTGGGGATCATCAGTGAGGTGAAGCTGATGCCTCTCTAAGCACAGTGAGAGGGAGACCACGTCTGGTTGCCCCCAGGAGACCTAGGGTTACCAATCCCAGGTTCCTTAAATAATAGTTTTACAAGGTAGCGGGCGCCCCTCTCTCGCAAGAACAGACATGATAACCTGTTCAGTGGTTATTAACCACTTGAGAGTTCGCAGCCACTGCTTTTACTCACTGTGCCTTTCACAGATGGGAAATATACATTTGCATATCAGTCTTTGTCCTGCCCAGGGGCAGTCCAGCACCGAAATACAATGGCAATTCCAATCTGAACGAGAGTACCACCAGCAACCCCATACACGTGTTTCACCCTTGTTGGGGATCATCAGTGAGGTGAAGCTGATGCCTCTCTAACCACAGTGAGAGGGAGACCACGTCTGGTTGCCCCCAGGAGACCTAGGGTTACCAATCCCAGGTTCCTTAAATAATAGTTTTACAAGGTAGCGGGCGCCCCTCTCTCGCAAGAACAGACATGATAACCTGTTCAGTGGTTATTAACCACTTGAGAGTTCGCACCCACTGCTTTTACTCACTGTGCCTTTCACAGATGGGAAATATCCATTTGCATATCAGTCTTTGTCCTGCCCAGGGGCAGTCCAGCACCGAAATACAATGGCAATTCCAATCTGAACGAGAGTACCACCAGCAACCCCATACACGTGTTTCACCCTTGTTGGGGATCATCAGTGAGGTGAAGCTGATGCCTCTCTAAGCACAGTGAGAGGGAGACCACGTCTGGTTGCCCCCAGGAGACCTAGGGTTACCAATCCCAGGTTCCTTAAATAATAGTTTTACAAGGTAGCGGGCGCCCCTCTCTGGCAAGAACAGACATGATAACCTGTTCAGTGGTTATTAACCACTTGAGAGTTCGCAGCCACTGCTTTTACTCACTGTGCCTTTCACAGATGGGAAATATCCATTTGCATATCAGTCTTTGTCCTGCCTAGGGGCAGTCCAGCACCGAAATACAATGGCAATTCCAATCTGAACGAGAGTACCACCAGCAACCCCATACACGTGTTTCACCCTTGTTGGGGATCATCAGTGAGGTGAAGCTGATGCCTCTCTAAGCACAGTGAGAGGGAGACCACGTCTGGTTGCCCCCAGGAGACCTAGGGTTACCAATCCCAGGTTCCTTAAATAATAGTTTTACAAGGTAGCGGGCGCCCCTCTCTCGCAAGAACAGACATGATAACCTGTTCAGTGGTTATTAACCACTTGAGAGTTCGCAGCCACTGCTTTTACTCACTGTGCCTTTCACAGATGGGAAATATCCATTTGCATATCAGTCTTTGTCCTGCCCAGGGGCAGTCCAGCACCGAAATACAATGGCAATTCCAATCTGAACGAGAGTACCACCAGCAACCCCATACACGTGTTTCACCCTTGTTGGGGATCATCAGTGAGGTGAAGCTGATGCCTCTCTAAGCACAGTGAGAGGGAGACCACGTCTGGTTGCCCCCAGGAGACCTAGGGTTACCAATCCCAAGTTCCTTAAATAATAGTTTTACAAGGTAGCGGGCGCCCCTCTCTCGCAAGAACAGACATGATAACCTGTTCAGTGGTTATTAACCACTTGAGAGTTCGCAGCCACTGCTTTTACTCACTGTGCCTTTCACAGATGGGAAATATCCATTTGCATATCAATCTTTGTCCTGCCCAGGGGCAGTCCAGCACCGAAATACAATGGCAATTCCAATCTGAACGAGAGTACCACCAGCAACCCCATACACGTGTTTCACCCTTGTTGGGGATCATCAGTGAGGTGAAGCTGATGCCTCTCTAAGCACAGTGAGAGGGAGACCACGTCTGGTTGCCCCCAGGAGACCTAGGGTTACCAATCCCAGGTTCCTTAAATAATAGTTTTACAAGGTAGCGGGCGCCCCTCTCTCGCAAGAAGAGACATGATAACCTGTTCAGTGGTTATTAACCACTTGAGAGTTCGCAGCCACTGCTTTTACTCACTGTGCCTTTCACAGATGGGAAATATCCATTTGCATATCAGTCTTTGTCCTGCCCAGGGGCAGTCCAGCACCGAAATACAATGGCAATTCCAATCTGAACGAGAGTACCACCAGCAACCCCATACACGTGTTTCACCCTTGTTGGGGATCATCAGTGAGGTGAAGCTGATGCCTCTCTAAGCACAGTGAGAGGGAGACCACGTCTGGTTGCCCCCAGGAGACCTAGGGTTACCAATCCCAGGTTCCTTAAATAATAGTTTTACAAGGTAGCGGGCGCCCCTCTCTCGCAAGAACAGACATGATAACCTGTTCAGTGGTTATTAACCACTTGAGAGTTCGCAGCCACTGCTTTTACTCACTGTGCCTTTCACAGATGGGAAATATCCATTTGCATATCAGTCTTTGTCCTGCCCAGGGGCAGTCCAGCACCGAAATACAATGGCAATTCCAATCTGAACGAGAGTACCACCAGCAACCCCATACACGTGTTTCACCCTTGTTGGGGATCATCAGTGAGGTGAAGCTGATGATCCCCAATAACCACTGAACAGGTTATCATGTCTGTTCTTGCGAGAGAGGGGCGCCCGCTACCTTTGTAAAACTATTTCTTAAGGAACCTGGGATTGGTAACCCTAGGTCTCCTGGGGGCAACCAGACGTGGTCTCCCTCTCACTGTGCTTAGAGAGGCATCAGCTTCACCTCACTGATGATCCCCAACAAGGGTGAAACACGTGTATGGGGTTGCTGGTGGTACTCTCGTTCAGATTGGAGTTGCCATTGTATTTCGGTGCTGGACTGCCCCTGGGCAGGACAAAGACTGATATGCAAATGGATATTTCCCATCTGTGAAAGGCACAGTGAGTAAAAGCAGTGGCTGCGAACTCTCAAGTGGTTAATAACCACTGAAAAGGTTATCATGTCTGTTCTTGCGAGAGAGGGGCGCCCGCTACCTTTGTAAAACTATTTTTTAAGGAACCTGGGATTGGTAACCCTAGGTCTCCTGGGGGCAACCAGACGTGGTCTCCCTCTCACTGTGCTTAGAGAGGCATCAGCTTCACCTCACTGATGATCCCCAACAAGGGTGAAACACGTGTATGGGGTTGCTGGTGGTACTCTCGTTCAGATTGGAGTTGCCATTGTATTTCGGTGCTGGACTGCCCCTGGGCAGGACAAAGACTGATATGCAAATGGATATTTCCCATCTGTGAAAGGCACAGTGAGTAAAAGCAGTGGCTGCGAACTCTCAAGTGGTTAATAACCACTGAACAGGTTATCATGTCTGTTCTTGCGAGAGAGGGGCGCCCGCTACCTTTGTAAAACTATTTTTTAAGGAACCTGGGATTGGTAACCCTAGGTCTCTTGGGGGCAACCAGACGTGGTCTCCCTCTCACTGTGCTTAGAGAGGCATCAGCTTCACCTCACTGATGATCCCCAACAAGGGTGAAACACGTGTATGGGGTTGCTGGTGGTACTCTCGTTCAGATTGGAGTTGCCATTGTATTTCGGTGCTGGACTGCCCCTGGGCAGGACAAAGACTGATATGCAAATGGATATTTCCCATCTGTGAAAGGCACAGTGAGTAAAAGCAGTGGCTGCGAACTCTCAAGTGGTTAATAACCACTGAACAGGTTATCATGTCTGTTCTTGCGAGAGAGGGGCGCCCGCTACCTTTGTAAAACTATTTTTTAAGGAACCTGGGATTGGTAACCCTAGGTCTCCTGGGGGCAACCAGACGTGGTCTCCCTCTCACTGTGCTTAGAGAGGCATCAGCTTCACCTCACTGATGATCCCCAACAAGGGTGAAACACGTGTATGGGGTTGCCATTGTATTTCGGTGCTGGACTGCCCCTGGGCAGGACAAAGACTGATATGCAAATGGATATTTCCCATCTGTGAAAGGCACAGTGAGTAAAAGCAGTGGCTGCGAACTCTCAAGTGGTTAATAACCACTGAACAGGTTATCATGTCTGTTCTTTCGAGAGAGGGGCGCCCGCTACCTTTGTAAAACTATTTTTTAAGGAACCTGGGATTGGTAACCCTAGGTCTCCTGGGGGCAACCAGACGTGGTCTCCCTCTCACTGTGCTTAGAGAGGCATCAGCTTCACCTCACTGATGATCCCCAACAAGGGTGAAACACGTGTATGGGGTTGCTGGTGGTACTCTCGTTCAGATTGGAGTTGCCATTGTATTTCGGTGCTGGACTGCCCCTGGGCAGGACAAAGACTGATATGCAAATGGATATTTCCCATCTGTGAAAGGCACAGTGAGTAAAAGCAGTGGCTGCGAACTCTCAAGTGGTTAATAACCACTGAACAGGTTATCATGTCTGTTCTTGCGAGAGAGGGGCGCCCGCTACCTTTGTAAAACTATTTTTTAAGGAACCTGGGATTGGTAACCCTAGGTCTCCTGGGGGCAACCAGACGTGGTCTCCCTCTCACTGTGCTTAGAGAGGCATCAGCTTCACCTCACTGATGATCCCCAACAAGGGTGAAACACGTGTATGGGGTTGCTGGTGGTACTCTCGTTCAGATTGGAGTTGCCATTGTATTTCGGTGCTGGACTGCCCCTGGGCAGGACAAAGACTGATATGCAAATGGATATTTCCCATCTGTGAAAGGCACAGTGAGTAAAAGCAGTGGCTGCGAACTCTCAAGTGGTTAATAACCACTGAACAGGTTATCATGTCTGTTCTTGCGAGAGAGGGGCGCCCGCTACCTTTGTAAAACTATTTTTTAAGGAACCTGGGATTGGTAACCCTAGGTCTCCTGGGGGCAACCAGACGTGGTCTCCCTCTCACTGTGCTTAGAGAGGCATCAGCTTCACCTCACTGATGATCCCCAACAAGGGTGAAACACGTGTATGGGGTTGCTGGTGGTACTCTCGTTCAGATTGGAGTTGCCATTGTATTTCGGTGCTGGACTGCCCCTGGGCAGGACAAAGACTGATATGCAAATGGATATTTCCCATCTGTGAAAGGCACAGTGAGTAAAAGCAGTGGCTGCGAACTCTCAAGTGGTTAATAACCACTGAACAGGTTATCATGTCTGTTCTTGCGAGAGAGGGGCGCCCGCTACCTTTGTAAAACTATTTTTTAAGGAACCTGGGATTGGTAACCCTAGGTCTCCTGGGGGCAACCAGACGTGGTCTCCCTCTCACTGTGCTTAGAGAGGCATCAGCTTCACCTCACTGATGATCCCCAACAAGGGTGAAACACGTGTATGGGGTTGCTGGTGGTACTCTCGTTCAGATTGGAGTTGCCATTGTATTTCGGTGCTGGACTGCCCCTGGGCAGGACAAAGACTGATATGCAAATGGATATTTCCCATCTGTGAAAGGCACAGTGAGTAAAAGCAGTGGCTGCGAACTCTCAAGTGGTTAATAACCACTGAACAGGTTATCATGTCTGTTCTTGCGAGAGAGGGGCGCCCGCTACCTTTGTAAAACTATTTTTTAAGGAACCTGGGATTGGTAACCCTAGGTCTCCTGGGGGCAACCAGACGTGGTCTCCCTCTCACTGTGCTTAGAGAGGCATCAGCTTCACCTCACTGATGATCCCCAACAAGGGTGAAACACGTGTATGGGGTTGCTGGTGGTACTCTCGTTCAGATTGGAGTTGCCATTGTATTTCGGTGCTGGACTGCCCCTGGGCAGGACAAAGACTGATATGCAAATGGATATTTCCCATCTGTGAAAGGCACAGTGAGTAAAAGCAGTGGCTGCGAACTCTCAAGTGGTTAATAACCACTGAACAGGTTATCATGTCTGTTCTTGCGAGAGAGGGGCGCCCGCTACCTTTGTAAAACTATTTTTTAAGGAACCTGGGATTGGTAACCCTAGGTCTCCTGGGGGCAACCAGACGTGGTCTCCCTCTCACTGTGCTTAGAGAGGCATCAGCTTCACCTCACTGATGATCCCCAACAAGGGTGAAACACGTGTATGGGGTTGCTGGCGGTACTCTCGTTCAGATTGGAGTTGCCATTGTATTTCGGTGCTGGACTGCCCCTGGGCAGGACAAAGACTGATATGCAAATGGATATTTCCCATCTGTGAAAGGCACAGTGAGTAAAAGCAGTGGCTGCGAACTCTCAAGTGGTTAATAACCACTGAACAGGTTATCATGTCTGTTCTTGCGAGAGAGGGGCGCCCGCTACCTTTGTAAAACTATTTTTTAAGGAACCTGGGATTGGTAACCCTAGGTCTCCTGGGGGCAACCAGACGTGGTCTCCCTCTCACTGTGCTTAGAGAGGCATCAGCTTCACCTCACTGATGATCCCCAACAAGGGTGAAACACGTGTATGGGGTTGCTGGTGGTACTCTCGTTCAGATTGGAGTTGCCATTGTATTTCGGTGCTGGACTGCCCCTGGGCAGGACAAAGACTGATATGCAAATGGATATTTCCCATCTGTGAAAGGCACAGTGAGTAAAAGCAGTGGCTGCGAACTCTCAAGTGGTTAATAACCACTGAACAGGTTATCATGTCTGTTCTTGCGAGAGAGGGGCGCCCGCTACCTTTGTAAAACTATTTTTTAAGGAACCTGGGATTGGTAACCCTAGGTCTCCTGGGGGCAACCAGACGTGGTCTCCCTCTCACTGTGCTTAGAGAGGCATCAGCTTCACCTCACTGATGATCCCCAACAAGGGTGAAACACGTGTATGGGGTTGCTGGTGGTACTCTCGTTCAGATTGGAGTTGCCATTGTATTTCGGTGCTGGACTGCCCCTGGGCAGGACAAAGACTGATATGCAAATGGATATTTCCCATCTGTGAAAGGCACAGTGAGTAAAAGCAGTGGCTGCGAACTCTCAAGTGGTTAATAACCACTGAACAGGTTATCATGTCTGTTCTTGCGAGAGAGGGGCGCCCGCTACCTTTGTAAAACTATTTTTTAAGGAACCTGGGATTGGTAACCCTAGGTCTCCTGGGGGCAACCAGACGTGGTCTCCCTCTCACTGTGCTTAGAGAGGCATCAGCTTCACCTCACTGATGATCCCCAACAAGGGTGAAACACGTGTATGGGGTTGCCATTGTATTTCGGTGCTGGACTGCCCCTGGGCAGGACAAAGACTGATATGCAAATGGATATTTCCCATCTGTGAAAGGCACAGTGAGTAAAAGCAGTGGCTGCGAACTCTCAAGTGGTTAATAACCACTGAACAGGTTATCATGTCTGTTCTTGCGAGAGAGGGGCGCCCGCTACCTTTGTAAAACTATTTTTTAAGGAACCTGGGATTGGTAACCCTAGGTCTCCTGGGGGCAACCAGACGTGGTCTCCCTCTCACTGTGCTTAGAGAGGCATCAGCTTCACCTCACTGATGATCCCCAACAAGGGTGAAACACGTGTATGGGGTTGCTGGTGGTACTCTCGTTCAGATTGGAGTTGCCATTGTATTTCGGTGCTGGACTGCCCCTGGGCAGGACAAAGACTGATATGCAAATGGATATTTCCCATCTGTGAAAGGCACAGTGAGTAAAAGCAGTGGCTGCGAACTCTCAAGTGGTTAATAACCACTGAACAGGTTATCATGTCTGTTCTTGCGAGAGAGGGGCGCCCGCTACCTTTGTAAAACTATTTTTTAAGGAACCTGGGATTGGTAACCCTAGGTCTCCTGGGGGCAACCAGACGTGGTCTCCCTCTCACTGTGCTTAGAGAGGCATCAGCTTCACCTCACTGATGATCCCCAACAAGGGTGAAACACGTGTATGGGGTTGCTGGTGGTACTCTCGTTCAGATTGGAGTTGCCATTGTATTTCGGTGCTGGACTGCCCCTGGGCAGGACAAAGACTGATATGCAAATGGATATTTCCCATCTGTGAAAGGCACAGTGAGTAAAAGCAGTGGCTGCGAACTCTCAAGTGGTTAATAACCACTGAACAGGTTATCATGTCTGTTCTTGCGAGAGAGGGGCGCCCGCTACCTTTGTAAAACTATTTTTTAAGGAACCTGGGATTGGTAACCCTAGGTCTCCTGGGGGCAACCAGACGTGGTCTCCCTCTCACTGTGCTTAGAGAGGCATCAGCTTCACCTCACTGATGATCCCCAACAAGGGTGAAACACGTGTATGGGGTTGCTGGTGGTACTCTCGTTCAGATTGGAGTTGCCATTGTATTTCGGTGCTGGACTGCCCCTGGGCAGGACAAAGACTGATATGCAAATGGATATTTCCCATCTGTGAAAGGCACAGTGAGTAAAAGCAGTGGCTGCGAACTCTCAAGTGGTTAATAACCACTGAACAGGTTATCATGTCTGTTCTTGCGAGAGAGGGGCGCCCGCTACCTTTGTAAAACTATTTTTTAAGGAACCTGGGATTGGTAACCCTAGGTCTCCTGGGGGCAACCAGACGTGGTCTCCCTCTCACTGTGCTTAGAGAGGCATCAGCTTCACCTCACTGATGATCCCCAACAAGGGTGAAACACGTGTATGGGGTTGCTGGTGGTACTCTCGTTCAGATTGGAGTTGCCATTGTATTTCGGTGCTGGACTGCCCCTGGGCAGGACAAAGACTGATATGCAAATGGGTATTTCCCATCTGTGAAAGGCACAGTGAGTAAAAGCAGTGGCTGCGAACTCTCAAGTGGTTAATAACCACTGAACAGGTTATCATGTCTGTTCTTGCGAGAGAGGGGCGCCCGCTACCTTTGTAAAACTATTTTTTAAGGAACCTGGGATTGGTAACCCTAGGTCTCCTGGGGGCAACCAGACGTGGTCTCCCTCTCACTGTGCTTAGAGAGGCATCAGCTTCACCTCACTGATGATCCCCAACAAGGGTGAAACACGTGTATGGGGTTGCTGGTGGTACTCTCGTTCAGATTGGAGTTGCCATTGTATTTCGGTGCTGGACTGCCCCTGGGCAGGACAAAGACTGATATGCAAATGGATATTTCCCATCTGTGAAAGGCACAGTGAGTAAAAGCAGTGGCTGCGAACTCTCAAGTGGTTAATAACCACTGAACAGGTTATCATGTCTGTTCTTGCGAGAGAGGGGCGCCCGCTACCTTTGTAAAACTATTTTTTAAGGAACCTGGGATTGGTAACCCTAGGTCTCCTGGGGGCAACCAGACGTGGTCTCCCTCTCACTGTGCTTAGAGAGGCATCAGCTTCACCTCACTGATGATCCCCAACAAGGGTGAAACACGTGTATGGGGTTGCTGGTGGTACTCTCGTTCAGATTGGAGTTGCCATTGTATTTCGGTGCTGGACTGCCCCTGGGCAGGACAAAGACTGATATGCAAATGGATATTTCCCATCTGTGAAAGGCACAGTGAGTAAAAGCAGTGGCTGCGAACTCTCAAGTGGTTAATAACCACTGAACAGGTTATCATGTCTGTTCTTGCGAGAGAGGGGCACCCGCTACCTTTGTAAAACTATTTTTTAAGGAACCTGGGATTGGTAACCCTAGGTCTCCTGGGGGCAACCAGACGTGGTCTCCCTCTCACTGTGCTTAGAGAGGCATCAGCTTCACCTCACTGATGATCCCCAACAAGGGTGAAACACGTGTATGGGGTTGCTGGTGGTACTCTCGTTCAGATTGGAGTTGCCATTGTATTTCGGTGCTGGACTGCCCCTGGGCAGGACAAAGACTGATATGCAAATGGATATTTCCCATCTGTGAAAGGCACAGTGAGTAAAAGCAGTGGCTGCGAACTCTCAAGTGGTTAATAACCACTGAACAGGTTATCATGTCTGTTCTTGCGAGAGAGGGGCGCCCGCTACCTTTGTAAAACTACAATGTTAACATAGTCACAGTAAAACATTCCAAAAAATAATTTTACAAAAAATTATCCATGATAAAGAGTTCTTCAGAACCTTATAAAACAGGGTGGAAATCTAACTCAACCCTTAAAACATACAGCGGAAAACTATTCCTGGAAGCTCTCATAGAGAGTGCAAAAGGAAATTGTTTATATTAATTTCAAATGGAATGAAACAACTAACAAATGAATTGATAAACTACAAAAAGTACTTCGCAACATATGCAATATCAACATAGATACCCTTGCAAACTTCTGAGCCGGTGAGTGGATTCACACAACCAGCACAGAGCCATATTTCTATGTATAGGCATATAAACAAGAGCAAAAAAATAACAATTGCCATACATAGCAGTGGCCGAGGGTATGACAAGATAAACAGTACCATTATGGCAGAAGAAACGCAGATTGAAAGAATATCCCCAACAAACTTACAACCAACTCTCCATTCCACCAAACCAATCTGTCCCGTCTACAAATGGCCATGCACCTCAATGTGTAACGTAGGAAAACAATCCTTCAAAACTTCATGGCAATTCCTCAATCAGTATGAGAAAGCCAAAGACAAATGAAACATTAAAATATTACAAACCATGGACTCCTGTTCAGTGTCAAATACACAGGACAGTGAGGGCATTCATTAGCCTGCATTTCCGGGCCTGCTGCACCTTCCACCACATCAAAATGTTAGCAACACACCATTCTACTATATGAAATCTCATTCAGAGACTGTACTTTGCAAAAAGTCCTGCTTTAGCACTGGAACATTTAAATCACATTCTCCTACATGGCACAGCCAAAGGACTCCTGGAAGAAACACACCATATCCAAAGAAAATATGTTGGAAATGAAGAGCACTTACAAAATCCAGTAACTTTAGAACAGAGTAGCGATAACATTGCAGATGCCAACCTTTTATTACATACATGCAAAACAGAAATTGCATTATTTAAAAGCACATCTGCAGAAGCACCTAACTAAGTATGTCTATGTTGTCGCAGAATTTCTTATACAAATAGCACCAAAAGTGTAGACATAGTATACAGAATAGAAGACAATGTGGAATCCCAATGGCTCCAATTAGCTCTCTACCTTTCAGCAGAAAACAAATATGAAATGACTAACCCCTCAATACCTTGCCTGCACTGGAAAACTTGATAATAGCCAAATGCCGTCCTGGGCTATCACTAATAACTTGGAAATATTCCCACTTCCAAAACCACTCCAATAGCTTAAATTGTCTGAGAACATTGCAATCCAAACAGTTCACCCATTTCAAGTGATAGTACACCTTCAACCGGAAACAGCCAAGTTGCCTACTTCTGAATTACTGAATTACTGAAAGGCAATTGTGGCAAAGTAGTTTATTTGCCATTAGATTATAAAGAATATGCAGACACTCTGGGACTGCAATGGCCAATAGATCAATTTATTATCCTAGTGAATGGTGTACCTATAAAAGGCACAAATATTTGGCAACAACAAGTAGACTTAAACACAGTTAGAGAAGCCATACAATATCTTAAAGAGAATAATTAATACTACAAAGAAATAAACATTGAAGAAAACCTGATAGAAACCACTGAAATAATTCAGGATTCCTCATCAACCGAACAATTTGTACTTCTAGATCCTACTACAGCATCCAATATGTTAGACCAGTATACAATGCACCCAGTGCACTCCTAAAGTATAGAAGATGCACTAGAAACATATCAAATATGGCAAGCCAAAGGACCTCCAATCAGCATATGGGAAAAAAGTGTAGAAGAACACACCTTTCCTCTACTCTTTTCTGCTGGAAAAATTGGAGGTATGATGAAAGATGCACACAAATCACAGCATCAGAATACCTCTCTTTACAAATGTATTCTGAAGACCCCGGATTCAGATAAAACATTCAATGCATATTCCACCTCCTGTTGGAAAGTGAATGAGCAACTCTATCTTACGGATTTGCACACACATTGAAAAAAGGTTCCAATTTTTTAAACATGTAAGCTACACAGCTACTTCAAAAGGTGCAAGAGAAAGATGCATTTTTACAGTCAAGTATTACAAATCTATTGGCAAACATGCATGGTACAAAAGAATACTGGTTCTGACGTCACCCAGATGTACAGCGTATGCTACCAACCTTGGCCCACCATATGGTTTGTCACTTTAAGTTGCGTAGAGTATGCATGGGAAGACTTGCACGATTTCCTATGCATAGCAAATGAAAACAAAGCAGTGATAGACATGAAAACACCAGGAGATATCTGCTCTCTTGACCCTGTAAATGTGTCAAGGTACTTCCATCACCACTTTATTACCATGCTGCTCTTCATCTGTAACGAAAAAAATTCCTCCCCTCGGAAAAGAGCAACACTTCTTTTGGAGAAAAGAATATCAATCCATAGGAGTACCACACATTGACATGCTTTTATGGATTGAAGATGCTCCAAAATTTGGTCGGGGCAGTGATGCCACTGTTTTGCAGTTCATTTACAAATATGTCACTTGCAAAATCCCTTCAGAACGTGCACATAGTGAGCTACATGCACACATTTAGCAGTTTCAAAGACATAAATTTGGCAAATATTGTCGGTGCAGATATAAAAACAGAAGCAACTACTGCAGCAAATGCTGCTTTGGTATCCCTAGACCAGCAAAAGACAAGTAAACAGATTCATGTCTTCTGTTAGACACAGTGTAAAAGTCAAATTGCCTAAGAACACATACTGCATTAATAAAAGAAGCAAAGCATCAAGGTACATCAATGATTACAATGCAATCATTTCCTCCTGTAGAATGCAAACATAGATTTGCAGTACATTGCAGACAATGCCACTGCAGTTGCATGATATGCCACTTCCTACTTAACCAAGGCTGAGAAAACAGAGTTGAAAGACCTCTTGGATGACACATCGTCTGACAAAACACTGTCATAAAAATTATACATGTATAAACTTATATAGCTTCGGCATAAAAATGCTCTCCCATAGAGAATGTGGTTGCTAACAAGCTGCAGACCGTTTAACTGGCAAAGCCTTATATGGGAAATCTGAAAACATAGTCTGGCTAAGACTTGGTCCTGCTTCATCCAGAAAAAGAGTTCTCAAATCTTACCAAGACATTGAAACAATAGCAAAAAATGATCCCAACAGCCAGGACATTTTGAAAAACAATGTATTGGGCACATACTACCCAAACAGGAGCACTGCTTTGGAATCCATGTGTCTATACCACATAGCCAAAAACTTCTCTTACAAAAATAATATTAAACCAGATGAGAGAAAAGGTAAATACATAGTCAAAAGTTGTGAAGGCAGCCTGGTTAAACTTACCAAATGCAGCCTGATTAATCTTATGAAGCTATCATTCAAAACTCCTCAACAAAGAGAACTTTACTACATCCCCCTACTGCAACTTGTTTAACCATGTAGAGAAGAAGAAGATTTATTGGACACCCATGCCTCCTATGAAGATGCTTTCAATGTGAGTGAAAGCACTATAAGAGATATAAACATGTTGGACCATGAACGCCAACAAGAGGAAGAACTTCAAGCACAATTAAATGTAGACACTCCGAAGAGCAGTCAACTTTCTTTTACAGGAAGCCAAGAACCATGTGGACAGCCACTCATAGTGAATGAGGCTGAATTAGCCATGACTGAAGTAGAAAACACCATATGTCAGTATGAGGAATCTGAAGAAATCTTTGCTCTATTGAGATTGCAACTGAATGATGAACAGCGTAGCATTTTCTTGGAAGTAACTAAAGAAATTGAACATGGTGTGCAGCACGAAACTGAAACATTTACCTGTCAAAACTATACTTCTGTACTTCTGTATGTAAGTGGTGAAGCTGTTCAGTCAAACCATTCTTAATTGACAAACAACAAGCTTTCAGCTGTTGTAACTGGCCCCACATGTTTAGCTGCCTACAACATAGGTGGTGTTGATTTACACTAATTGCTACTTTTTCCAGTGGAACACCAAAACAATTTAGACTACTACTAACTTTCAGGAGAAGCTGCAATGAAGATGCACAGATTTATGAAACAAATTAACATGCTCTTAATAGATGAAGTAAGCATGGTCTCCAACCTAATGTTGGCTTTGATTCACCTCAGATTTCAAGACGTCCTTAAAATGGACCATGGAGCGCTCTTTGGAGGAAAACATGTTATTGTTTCTGGAGACCTCCAACAATTAACACCAGTGAAAGGTGAACCTATTTTTAAAACGTTAGGACACAAACAGTTCCGCAACACACTTGGCAGCATAGGAAATGTAAATCTTGAGCAACATTTCAAAAACAGAGAACTAAATCACAACATGCGTCAGTCTGCAGACCTCACATACGCTAACATTTTGAAAAGCATTAGGACTGGTCTTTTTTCTAAAGATGCACAGTCTATCTTAAATAGTAGACTCACCCATGAGCTATATGGGCATAACACATCTGCTATTAATGTCATTGAACAATTAGCACAAACAAATGTAAAATGTCTGTCCTTAATGCCAACCCAAGCAAGCTGTATGCAATTTAATGAGACTCTGTTAGAAAAAAAATAAATGCAACTAATAGAGATCCACATAAAAACTGGACCTGCACGGCATAACAGTCCCTATGTGTCACCAAGCAACAGCACAACTAAATAGCTTAGAACAATGGATCTCAAACACAGCTGGTTTGGAGAAAATGTTCACGCTGTGTTTAAACTGCAATGTAATTCTGAAACGTAACGTTGACGTGGAGCAAGGTTTACCCAATGGAGCAACTGGTACAGTTGTTGGCTTCCTGATGTATCCTCATGACAACAGCATTCAGTTTGTCAACATCTACTCTGACAAACTTTCCGAATTAAAAGGATAGGATGTTCAACAGCACGATTCCTTCTTTTCAAAGACAAGCATGCACGCAGAGAGCAATTCTCTCTGTCTATTGCGTATGCATTCACTATTCACAAATCACAAGGTCCAACCCTAGATCAGGCATTGTTTGTCATTGGCAGCACAGTCTTTAAAGAAGGTATTAGTTATGAATCACTGCCAGGTCTATGTACAGTTGAAGGACTATTTCTATTCAATTTTGATGCAAACAATGTCAAGGCTGACATTCCTTGCACCGTACAGGACAACAGACTATAAGAGATCTCCCAACAATACCACTCAAGAAACTAAAACAACTGCTACTCCATCAAGTAGTACAAACACAAAACTATCTAGTGAAAATGCAAGTGCACATCCATCAGCACAAAAAAGAGAAATATGTCTAAAAAAACGAGTGGCGGTCCAGCAAATGACACAGAGATGGAATTCTCTGCTGCATTTACATTTTCCAACACAACTGGTGCAAATTGCTATGCAAATGTAGCAATCAATCTTCTGTTCCAATTGCAACCAGGTGTTCAAAACATTTACTTGAACGGCTCAGACCAGTTGTGTTTGCAAATGCACGTCCTTCATAGAAATGTGACACATAATCCTGACAACATTTGCCATGGCTCAGGAATAAGGCAACAATTGGACTACTGTGAAAAAATGGTAAAATTCACCATAAACACATAGGAAGATCCCCAAGAAGTTCTAATGTACTTACTGCAAGTCCTGGAAATCAATAATATACATATACGTGAAATCTTCCAGATTTCATAGATGTGGAAGCAATCATGCACTCTCTGCAACCATGTTGCACAAGAGCACATCCCTAATGAATGATTTGTGTGTGTGTATATACATAATTGTGAATCCATTTCACCAGCTGGTGCAAAATGAAAATCATGCCACATTATGCACTGTTTGCAATTCAGACAATCATTTCGTCTTAAACCTGAACTCACGTAGCCAATATGTAATAGTAATAGTTTTAAGGTACAACGTAGATGGCACCAAAAACAACTGCAAGCTTACTTGCTTCACAGACGGGCAAATATCTCTGGGCAAGGAAACCTTCACAACAGTAGGCATACTATACCACACTGGTACCACAACCACTGCAGGTCACTATACTGCATACATTGAAATAAAACACACTCTGTATAATTACTATGCACATATTATTAGAACGGTTGTTTCCAATGGCCAAATTATATTTCTGTACACATATTATTACAATGGTTGTGGCCAATGGCCTGATTCTTGGGTGCATGGCCGTATTATGCTGTGGTGGTTGTGGACAGTGCATAAGTTGCCCTTGACTTCCCAATTCAAATGTCATCTGCAGACATCATAATAGACTGTGAACCCCAAACATGTTTTTCCAACTGCCCGCCTAAGACTTATTATTACAATGGTTGTGGGCAGATTCTTGGTTACATGGCCGTATTATGCTTTGGTGGTTGTTCCAGTTACTAGATTCTTGGGTGCATGGCCTATTTTACACCTATGCACACATCCCCAAATCATCTAAATTCCACTCCCCTACCCTAACAAAGCCCACTTGCAGTCACCAAATAAGCTGCCCTCCCAAGGCCCTGTCTGCAGACTACTGTGATGTCCCCACACTGCCGTGCCCCATACGTTCTTCTTCCACCTGAACAAATAACCACATATCATCCTTTCTTCACTCCCCCACCCTTCCCAGCCCCTCTTTCCAACACCAAATTACCCAAAATATGTTTCTCAGGCTTGTTCCGCACTCACTGTCCGTAGACAGTCACGGCTATCCGCGAATAGAATATGGTGGACGTTT
Organism: Ambystoma mexicanum; assembly: GCF_040938575.1. Classification (NCBI taxonomy): domain Eukaryota; kingdom Metazoa; phylum Chordata; class Amphibia; order Caudata; family Ambystomatidae; genus Ambystoma; species Ambystoma mexicanum. The sequence continues at coordinate 754,483,585 of NC_090922.1, forward strand.
TGGAAAAAAATGACACACCTCATGCTTTAAACCAACCAATAAGCGGGTGCGTCCCGTGTCCTCGGACATCATCCCAGCACCTAGACCAATCAGAAGCCTGTCTGCAGAGTGAACAGGGAAGTGAGTATGCGGCCCGAACTAAGGTATCACTTTTTTTTTACCTGCTTTTAACCCCTTTTAAAAGAAACTACTGGACTGATTTACACCAAATTTACAAAAGCATGCTTTTGGGACCAAGCCCCCACTCCTGCCACAACAGTTGATAAAAATCCATTCATCGGTTTCGGCTGCAGGCATGAGCAAAACATTTTTTCCATTGCGTCTATGGATAAAATAAATGTGGGGACACCTGTCCCCATAACATTGCCCCCTTGATAAAACCTTGCCAACAACATTAAGTTGAGCATATTAACCATACCTACAGGGCCGCTACCACGGGCCCTGTAATATATATATGCATAAGTGTTATCAAATGATCAGAGCCAAATGTTGGTAAGATTTTGAGTGTGGGGAAATGATTGAGGTAGAGATCACATTTGGGAGGGGATGTGGTTTTGGAAATGTTTGTGTGTGGAGATGCACTGTGATTTTGTGTTCAGGTATTGTTTTCCTTGGTGAATTTGAGTTTTTGTGCTTATGAGGTAACTCAGGGGTGCGCCATAGGGGGGAGTCCCTCAGAAGTGGCATTGAAGACATTTGTTTTGATTTATTTTTTGTGAGTACTAGATGCTGATCAGTTGTGTTTGTGCTTTTGTATTACTTAAAAGAAAATTAGTACTCCTCTAGAGCATGTATGGAAAAATATAATTAAGTACACCAATGAGTGGGCTGGGGGATGAAGGAAACATGTTTAAAGCTTAGCCTTCTGAGGGCACACATGATAAGAATATAATCCAGCATATGTACACCCATTTACTGTTCACATACAACAGTAAAAAGCGGAAAAAGAGGCAGAGCATACTAGAATTGTGGAAACTGCATGAGGAAGATGAGAATAATAATAAAGAAAAGTGGAATACTCATGGTACAACCACCCTGTCCCTGTAAGACAAAGCAAATATGATGCAGACGTTGATGCCTGCTCAGTCTATACCCCAGTCAGCGGTGGAAAAGAAAACCCAGTTGGCATAGGCACCAGCGCCTGCGCAGCTGACAGCCCCCGGCACAACCACACTTTACCCCTTAAAACCTGTAGCAGGGTATCCAAACCCTTGATATAAACCCCCAGCTTTTCAGAAATGAACGCAGTAAAGGAAGCAAGTGCACCTTGTGACAAGTGAGACCTGTCAATAGTAAAATTAGAAAATTATTTGTGTAAGGGTTCAAAAGTTGCGATATGCAAGACAGAAGAGGAATTGCAAAGGGTGACAAGAACACAGTAGGTCCCTTTCCCTATGGTAGATGCAGATACGTGGGCAGCAGGAGAAATAATATTGAAATTGCATAAGGCGGTGATAAAAGATTTGAAGTCAGAACATGAAGAGACACCGCAAAAGGCTGTAGAAAACAAATCTGAGGTGAATGAAAATGGAGATAAGCAGGAAGAGAGTGAGGAGAATTGTGAAACTGAAGAGGATCAGGAAAGAGAACTCCAAAGGAGAGAAAATTAAGACCTCACCCTAGAACAATGGCAGTAGTGAGAGGGACGAAAAAGGCTAACACACATTGTAGCCCAAAAAGGAGAGACAGTTCCCATTAATACAAAAGGGAGTAGGCAGATCACAATAAATATCATGGCCCCATATGGACAACAATAATTAGATAAAGACCCTACAACCTCTTACATTGGGGGTGGGCAAGTGGGTCAATGCATTACAAGAGCACACAGCAAGGGCTACTCTAGATGTGGGAGATATGAAATTCTATTAGCCAACATAATAGGAAATCAGACAAACACTATTTGTGAAAAAGCAGGTTACCCAGGTGTCTGGTTAGAGAGTGATACACATGATGGAGCTCCATTCAATAACTGTGAAGACCAAGTTTGGGATGCGTTGAGAAGGACATACCCAGATATATGTGATGTAGGTGCCATTATGGCACGCAAAATGGAACACGATGAGGACACTGCATTGTATATCCAATCCATTCAAGAGATGTGGCGAGAAGAGACAGGTGAAACATACCAAAAAGAACATACCTTTCTTCTACCATGTATTATGAAAGGGTCTTCCCACAGAGGTGCATGTGAACTAGACAGAATAATAGGTATGCAAGTGAAAGGATAGGGCAAGATACAGTACAGGCACATGTAGTACATTTTTTGTAAACACAAGCATGAGAATGAAAGGGCAGCAGAAGAAAAAGTGTAGCACGCAGAAGCAAAGCTAGTGCAGAAGTAATTGGCAAAGGTTTGCATGGAGGGAGCAGTAGTAACCAAACCCACTGAGGCATAGCAGCAGTCAGGACCATCACAAGAGTGGACAAATAATCCAGAAATCAATCTATGAGACAGAGTAGGAGTCCAAGGGGCAAGACGTAATTCACAAAAGGGGCTAGGGAGGTATTTGGGAGATCACAACAACAATTTGGGGGAGCATGTTGGACATGTAGGAAGATGGGACACATGGATAAGGATTGTTGAAGCAGACCCAACATGCAATACCACCCATGAGCAGATCCAGGTCCATAATATGGACAAGTGCAAACACATGGATTTTATGTCCCAAATCAAGCCACTCCCCAGGAACCATGTATGCCCCAGGATCTGCACAACACCAGAATGTAGGTTAGGAACAAATGATTGCACCCACACAGAGACAGCCCATACAATACCCAACCCCAAATGTCATGCAGAATGTCATCCAACAGGCTCCGGAACCAGCAACTACAGTATCATGGGAGCAAAATGCCCTTCCATGAGTGACACACTATACTGGAGCTAGTGTTCTAGGAAGCAATGCTTTCTCACTTCCAGGGTCCAAATCATATACACAATAGGTCAGCCCACAGTGAGCCCTGATGTGCCCAGTACTCTCAATCACCCCAGACATAGACAAGGAGCCAAAAGTGGGAGTGAGAATGTTAATATTTATTTTGGACACTGAAGCCACCTGATCTTGCATAAGGGAAGGATGGTCTCCATGGATCAATCACAGTATGGACACACAGGGATTCTCTGGGTCTATTGTAAGTGTTCTTTTTACAGAAGAATTAACCCTTACTATAGGGACTCAAGAGATAGTCACACCATTACTTTACAGCCAGAGACACAAGTGAACGTACTGATCAGGGATCTCCTTCACAAGTTAAATATGACCATTTAATTAACTGACAAAAGAATTGTGTGCTCCAGACTAGGCATGCATTACAAGAGAATAGCCAACAAGCACTTTGCACCACCAACACAATTTGAGCTTTACCATTGCATGAGAGTCTATTTATATATGCAGTAACTATTTGTGACTATTTTAATTGTGTGGTTTACAGGTGTACAAGATGTGATATTTTGCATACTATTCAGTCCAGCAGTACGACACGAGGAAACCCCAGTAACTGTGTTTATATTACACATTGAGGAAGTGATCCTGAGAAAATACACAATCATCATAACAGGCACAGATGAGGCAGGGCACAGATGAGGAAGGGATGGAGTAGAGAACAGTACTATGCATAGACCCTACACTGCAACTAAGATATGCCACAGACAAACTGTTATTTGCAAACATGTAAACACATGGAGAAATAGTATTCAGAATCAGCATACCTTGTCTCATGGTAGTGCTGCACAGCAAAGTACGACAGACAATACTGACAGCAACAGCAGCACCCTTACAGCTACAAGAGGACCTAGAACAAGTGCACAAGTGCCTAGTAGACTATGGACAAGCAACCCACATAATGTTGTGTGACTGACCCACATAGGGGAAGTGCATATCAAACTCAAACTAGGAGCCATACTCCCCAGGAGTAAAGCAATATCCATTGTCCAAAGAAGCAGGTGAGGGAGTTTGACATGATCAAAACAATACTTGACAAAGGCATTATAGTGCCTTCAAACTCACCACTCAATACAACCATAAACCCCCAAAAAAAGGAAAGGGATCATCATGGAGTTTTATTCAGGATCTTTGCCCTCTGAATGACATAGTGGAAGCAGAATACCCACTAGTGCCAAACCCTGAACACACACTATGTAACATCCCCTCTGATGCTGTCTATTTTACTATAGTTGACCATAAGAACACATTCTTCACAATACCACTACATCCCCACTCTCAATTCTTATCCATGTTTTCATATTGCAGAAAGAGATTCCAGCACACTTGTTTGCCCCAGGTGAACTGTTACTCCCCTAGTGTTTTCAACAGGGTCCTTCAGATGGACTTAGGAAACATACACGTGGCCAGCACAGTACTACAATACATAGATGATATATGAGTGTGCAAAACCACAGAGGAACAGTGCAGAAAATACACGGCCCTCATTACGACCCTGGCGGAAAGTGACTGACCGTACCGCAACAGCGTAAATAGCGTTTCCGCCATTGCACGAAGGAGCAAAGAGCGGTCCATTCCGACCCATCGGGCACGAGCACCACGCCATGGCGGAAGTGCAAAGTCCGCGATGGCGCAAATGGCCCCAAAACGGCCCACACCGCCGCCGTACGTCGCCCTAGGTGCAATACCGCCACCCATCACAGCGGACACCGCAGAGTGCGCCTACCGGAAAGTACGGTGACCGGAAATATACGGAAACGGAAGCAAAAACATGGGCCCGGAACGGGAAACAACCCGCCGTACACCTATAAAACCACTAAAACCACACTACCACTAAAAACACAACCCTGAGACACACCCCAACCCGTCATCCACCCTAGCGAAACCAAGTAAAATGGGAAAAGCAGCGAAGAAAGCGTGCGACCGCAAGCGGCAGGTCCACTTCTCCCGCGAGGAACTCACCGTGCTAACAGAGACCCTCCAGGAGAATGGTGCCGTCGTCTACTCCACGCAAATGACCAGGACGGCACTTGCGAACAAGAAGGCCATATGGGCTCTGGTAGCACAGCGGGTAAGCGCGGTGGGGACCGCACCCCGCACACCACAACAATGCCGAAAGCGGTGGGACGACCTGCGGATACGCGTCCGCAGCATACTCTCTGCCAACCGCAACATTGCCACAGCCACCGGGGGAGGTCCTGAATCACCCATCAAGTTGACCCCCCGGGAAGAAATCTGTGCCTCCACCATCGGAATGGAGAGCATTGAGGGAGTCGGAGGGATGGAGAAAGGAGTGCAGACATCAGAAGAATCAGGTAGGTGGGCCAGATAAAATAATGCTAAAACCACAATGTCCAATCATGTGAAGTACCATGTGTCCACATAGTGCAACAGGAACACATGTCCAGGAGAACGTCCACACACATCGCCCTCATAGCGCACCTTAAAACCACAATAAATACATAAATAATTAAAAACCCCTAAAACACCCACCACACGTCCAGCAGGCACACCCTAACTGCAGGCTGCCAAACAACTGCACCCTCACCCCACACACAAATGAAAGCACCACTAAGGCCCCGACCCAAATCACCCTCATGTACCACCCCAATGCATGTGATACAATGCCATTCCAATACCCACAGACCCATTAATAACCCTCGCCCTCCTTTACTCCACCACAGGGTCCGATCCAAACGACGAGCATCAGGACACCCCTACCAGCACACCTGCAAAGAGGGCCAAGACCAACGGCCAAAGACCCTCCACCTCAGCTGCACGCATCAAGACACGGCAGCAGCACAAATCAGGTGGCAGCACAGAGGAGGGAACATCAACAGGCACCCCAGCAGCCAGCATGCCCACTACACCACCACCACAGGTCCCCCCAACGGATGCCACAGAAGGCACTGCCTCTGGTGGCAGCAGCACCATAGGTGACACCCCAATGATGGCAGCATGCTCCGACACGGAAGACGGAGATGTCGAAGTCAGATCCATCCATGACCTGTCCCAATCCCCCTGTCTGTCCCATCCCGTACAACATGAGAATACCACGCAGGGGCACCCACAAGACGACGACTGGCCATCCCCCCCAAGCCCTGTGGCAAGGCAACATGAGGTCAACAGCCCCTCTGTGACCCCCCCGCAAATGGCCATGGCCCAGCAGAGGCAACAGTCCCTCGACAAGTTAATCGGGCAACAGCAGCAACTGGCCACGCTCCTCAAGGACCATGCCGATGAATGTGGGGGCACTAAGGCAGACATAGAAACAGCAACTGAGACACTTAGGGCAGAAATGTAGAGAAGTACAGAGACACTAAGGGCACAAATGGAGAGAAGCACCGAGAGCCTGAGGGGGGAACTGCATGCGACGTCCAAAGACGTATGTGCCGAACTTGCCGCAGTGCGCCGTGTGCTCACTGAGCTCTCACAAACCCTTAGGGACATGCATGGACGTGAGCAGGCAGAGACATCATCCGTTGCAAGTTCCGTCCAGGGCAGCCCCCAACGTAGATCTGGGAGGAACCTGCGCTCCACAGGCAGGGGTGCCCCTGATACCCGCAGAGGGGGCTTGCACTAGCGACAGCCCACTGACAATGAGCATCTTCGGACACTGGTGTTCGGGGGGGAGGTAGGAGGGTGGAGGGGGTGTGTTGGGCTCACTTGGGTGGCGGGTCGATAGGGTGTTCACCATGATATCACATATGCCACAAACAAGTGCACGATCAACCAATGAGATGTGTCGACGATGATCATTATGTACTAGGCCATCCTAGGCGTATAGTCCATATTGTGCATGTACCAGACACACACAGTGCCACGAGTCCCGTGTCCATGTATCAGCCACCAGGCGTGAGTGCTAGAAGCATGCATCAATGACATGCTGACGAATGTCACGGCCCTCCTGCGCCTCGCAGACTCCTTGAGGTGCTGCCACATCCCCACCCTCATCATGACCATCATCAGGTGCTTGCAGTTCTGCGTCTGGGGGCATGGGCACATTTCTACGTACGCACATGTTGTGGAGCATGACACATGCCATCACCATCTTTGCAACCTTCTCATGGCGGTACAGGAGTGCCCCGCCAGACCTGCTGAGGCAGCGGAAACGACCCTTCAGTAGGCCGAATGCCTGTTCAATGACTACACGGGTACGTGAGTGGGCATGGTTGTAGTCCTCCTCATGCTGGTCCCGTGGGTTCCGGACTGGTGTGAGGAGCCATCTCTTCAGTGGATACCCAGCATCACCTGTATGTGGACGATAAACGTATGATGTGGGATGCCATTGCTACGTACGCACCCCCCCCCCTTCCTGCCAGGTCATTGCCGCATCACATACCCCACATCATCATGCATGAAAAGAGACTCACCGAGTAGCCAGGATCTGTTCCCTGCGTGTCGCTCCATGTAGCGTGGTATAGTAGTGTTCCTCAAGACCATAGAATCATGGGTTGATCCAGGGAATCTGGCACAACAATGTGTAATGATCCTGTTGGAGTCACACACCATCTGTGCATTCAGGGAATGATATTGTTTTCGGTTGCGGTACTGGGCCTCCATGGCATGTGGGACGACCAATTCCACATGGGTGCAGTCGATGGCACCAATGCAACCCGGTATGCCGGCAAGTGCATGGAATCCCACTTTGGTGTTGGTAATGTCCTGCTCCGAGCGTGGTAGAGAGATGTAGTCGTCTGCGTGCTTCAGGAGGGCATCGAGCACTTGCAATGGTGTCCGTGAGAACAGTGGCTGTGATATGCCATGCAACTGTCCGACTGTGTGCTGGTAGGTGCCTGTGGCCAGGAAGTGGAGTACAGACACCACCTTCAGTAGGGGTGGGATGGCGGTTGGCCTGTCTATCATGCTGACAAGGTCAGCCTGTGTCATGTCCACTATTGCGGCTATGGTGTTCCGGTCCAAACGGTAGAGGGCGTGGATCTGCTCATCAGTGAGGTTGAACGGATGTGCTCGGAGGCGTGGGATTGCGGGCTGCCTGCGTGGTGGTAGTGGCTGTGCTGGCGGCCCTTGCGGGCCCTGCCTTGGCCTCCTCCTCCTCCTGCGTTTCCTCCGTGCGGCCGGTTGTAGTTGGTGTTCGTCTTCTTCTTGGAGTTGGAGTACTTGCAGTGCTATCAGGTCCCCCAGGGCCAACATCGCGAGTCCTGCCGGTAGCATTTCGGAGTGGGTGTGGTTGTGGGAGGAGACTGGGTGTGCACTTTATGTGTTTTCAGGCTGTATGGCCTCCACCTATGGTGATTCATTCCACCTGTGCAAGCTGCTCTCCCCTTTGGCCGAGCACGTCCCGCACACAACGCTGCTAATCGTGGAACGGCATCTTGCTATTGCAATCATGTATTTGTACCCGATGGCCGTGTGACATTTGTTGATATGTACATTCGGCTATGGTCCCATTGTTTTACATACAATCTTTGAAGTCGCGAACAGACTTGTGATGGGTCAGTGGAACGTAGTACTCGAGTAACGGTGGGCCCTCATGCATCACTGTACAGGGTTGCAACGACGGGCGGGGCGTCCCATTAGTGGGTGATGGCAGTTGACATTTTCACACACAGCTGCACTAGCTGGATTAATTTGTGATTTCAAACGGCCACAGATGCCTTTTCGTACGTGAATGTGGCTCTGTGTACCATGATGGGACAGGGCGTCACACAAGTAGTAGCTGGTCATTCCTTGCGGATGCAGCCCACAATGGTGATATGTGTTTTGGAGTTCATGGACTGATGGCTGTATGGGCTTGGTGCTTTAGTTGTGCATTGAATTTCTATTCTGATATGGCCCGTGTAGCGTTCTTCTTTGCGAGTGATGTGGCATATTCCTATTTGGGGAGCGATGTTTTGTGAGGAGATCTGCATTGGGTTCCGGTTTCGGAGTATGGCCGCGTGGTACTGTGCTGTGCGCGTTTGCCTACGGAGCCCAGTGAGGTCAGGGATGGGGGATGCCAATATGACTGTTTGGATGTTGTCATGCTCAGGGGCGGGGGATTGGGTTTTGTGTAACAGACGACGGTCAGCCAGGTGGACTGGTGGAATGTTGTGAGTTTCGTGATATTGCTGGTCACAGGTGCCTGTGTTTGCGTGCGTTTCGGGGGGGGAATGTGGTCATGTCCATTGGAATGGCTTCTGTATTCGTGCCATCTGTGCCCTGCAGCTCCCATTGGCCCCTCTTGTGGATCTTTTGTTCGTTGGCATGCATGGGTGACTTGTACATTTCACTGGTAGCATTGTGACTTCATTGCACCTACGAGGAGTTGTGCTTTGTGGGCAGGGAGCGGTGTACAGGCACTCAGTGGGGCCGTTTACGGTTGATTCGCGATGCCGTACTTCTCACCATGGCGGAATGGTGCTTTCCGCCATGCTTGATGGCGTTAGGTGCATGTCCGCTAGGGTCGGAATTCGCATACCCTTGCGCCATGGTGGTATTTACGGTTTGGCATGGCGCGCGCGCGCGTACTTGGTGCAGTTAGCGTTGGCGTTCACTACGGTGTCGCTAATGACTTCGTACTTTGCGGTGGCGGGTCATAGTCGCACCGAGCGCTATTCGATGGCGGTATTGCATCTCCGCCATCGTTTTCCGATTTCCGCCAGGGTCGTAATGAGGCCCTCACAATGCTTGCAGACAAAGGGTACAGGGTGGACAAAGACAAATTGCAGCATTGTCAAAAAGAAGTGGTATATTTGGGACAGATTATATCCTCAACAGAAAGAAGAATAAGCCCAGACAAAGCTGCAGCCTGAAAAAGTCAGAGAGGTGCAGCAATTCCTAGGCTTATGTAATTATTGCAGAACATGGGTATTTGATTATTCAACACATGTCAGACCCTATTGCAGGCACAAGGAACCACAGAAGATGAAAAGAACACTGGAATTGAAAGAAAAGATGGCATAATTTTCTAAGGATCTTTACTTTTACTTTTTACTTTAATCAATTTATATCACGCAGCCATGAACCCTAAGGTGTGAGGGCGCAGACAGAGACAAACCGTACAAAGAACAAAAAGAACACATGTCCCAGTGGGTTACGGAGAGCGTTTGGAGGGTATCAAGTCAATAGTCAATAGAAAAGCAAAGTCTTAAGGGCTTTCTCGAAAACCATGAGTGAGGCATGTTGTCGGAGGGACTGCGGTAAGGATTTCCAGAGTTTGGGTGTGACCAGGAAGAAGGCCCCATTCTCAACCTTCTTAAGTTTGCATTGCGGAAGCACCAACAGGCTCTGGTTACATGATCTTAAAGGCCTGCTGATGGCCTTCTCCAAGACATGGTTTTGCAAGTAGGTGGGCATTAGACCCAGTCTACATTTAAAGACAATCATCAGTAGTCGGAATTTGGATCGAGCCTTGACAGGTTGCCAATGTAAGATGCTCCTGGCCTCGGATACATGATCACGTCGGGCCAGGCCAGCGACAACTCTTACGGCTCATTTCTGGACTACCTGGAGTCTGTTGGAATCAGCTTTGCAGTGACCGACCAAGAAACTACTACACTAGTCAATCTTTGCCCCAACAATAGCTCTGGCAATAGATTCCGCATTAACTTGCGAGATGAAGGGTCCCAGGTGGGCTAGTAATTTCACATAGTAGATGGATGATGAGATGGTATTATTCACATGGGCTCTCATGTTAAGTGACTGATATAATATCACACCCAGTATTTTTAGTTTTGGTTGAGGAAGAATCTCGACTGAACCTAACCTAAATGATTTATATGCAGTATCCAGTTTGACAAGGTAGTTAGAGTTCCCCACTATCATCAACTCTGTTTTGCTTTTATTAAAAGCCAAATTATTGCTCATCATACAATTTTTAATAAATGTGAAGATTCTGTTGAGCTCTTGTTCATCCTGGGAATGCACTCCAAAAAGTAGGACCATACACTGTGTGTCGTCAGCATAATTTGAAAAAAGAGGCTGTATAGATATTATAGAGACAGGGAGACATGCTGGCTCAATGAGGAACCCTGAAGAAGACAGAAATTGAGGAGGATATTGCTTCCCCAAGGCAAACTCTACTCTGTTTGTTAGCCACGAAGAACTTAATCCAAGAAGCTGCAGAGAAGCTGACTATCTCCACCATTCTAGACACCATGATGGTGTGGTCCACCAAGTCGAATGCCACAGACAGATCCAAAGAAACTAAAATAGAAGCAAGACCTTTATCCATGCTTCCTAAGAGTCATGCCTTAAGGTCCAACAGGAAGGTCTCAGTACCGAACTCCTGTCTGAACCCTGACAAATAATCATTGAGAATAGGATTCTGGTTGAGATGAAGTGCAATTTGCGAGTCCGCAACACGGTCAAGGATCTTCAAAAGAAAATGGGTATTGGTAATTGGTCTGTGGTTGAGTGGGTTGTCTGTGGCAAGGTCAGGCTTCTTTAGGATGGAGGTGACCCAGGCTTGTTTTTAATTATTTTGGATGCATCCCTCTGATAATGAGGCATTCACAAATTTGCAAATTGCTTTTATGAGGTGTGGGGCGCAAGACTTAATCATCAAAGAAGAGCAAGGATCCACCTTGCATTTCGTTGCCTTAAGTTGTTCAACAATGATCCGCAGGTCATCTTCAGTAATAGGGTGGAAGTTAAATTCAGTGACCAATAGATCTATGACATATGGTATATTGAGGGAAGTGCTAGGAGTGGTGGATTGTTTTTTGGACAATGTCGGCTCTAATACCAAGTTTATTGTTCATTCCATTTTGGACTTGTTGACACCAATTGGCATCAGGTGGTGGTGACTATCCAAGCGGGTGGGAAGTGGACTCTGAATCCTTTAGGATCTTAAAAAGTTCCTTTGTGTCTGACTTAGCGTTAATAATTTGGAGGTTATGGTAGTATTTTTTTTGCTTCCACAAGCTCCGATTTATAAGACTTTGCTGCTGATTTATATGCATCATGGGACATGGTGTTAGGGTTGGCTTTACAAGAGTAGAACAACTTTGTGGTTAAGGATTTAGATATTTGTAATTCTTTTGAGAACCATGGATTACTTCTATTGGGGCCTAGTGATTTTTTAGATTTGGCGGGAGCAAGACAGGAAGAAGTCCTACCGGAAATGTTAATAAGTGTAGAGGACATAGTATGTATAGAGGTATGCTCAGTGATCGCTGGGTCCAGTGGAGGTACAATTTTGTCCCTGGTAATATGTTTAAAATTGTGAAAGATAGAAAAATGGACAAAGGCATTGTCCGACCAGGGACATGTGTTACCCTGAATCTCACAAGAAGAAACATTGGAAGCTGAAACCCATCCAGAGTATGGCCCAGCTGATGTGTAGGAGCGTGGATTTGTTGTACAAAACCCACATCTGAGAGGGCCACTTCTAGTTCTGCGGCTAAAGGCTCCTTAGTATGTCCAAACCAATAATTAAAATCTCCAAGGAGAGTAAATCGAGTATTGAGCTTTAGCAGTGGTAGGAGATAGTTAGATAAGGCAGAGGTAAAATTAGGAGTGGAAGAGGGCGGGCGGTAAATGAGTAGAAGATTCACAGTGAATTCGGGGCTCATGCCAATTTGATGTGCATGGACTCAATGACTTCAATGCACTGACTTTGTACTACGCACACCTAGAGGGAATCTTTGAGGATGAAGGTGACCCCGCCACCTCTCCCTACTAGACTGTTGTGGCGAGACAAGGTGTAGCCATCTGGTAGAGCTAAGTTGAGGGAGGGGCCAGCAGAGCTGGAGGCCCAGTTTTCTGTCAGAGCACATAGATCTAAATCATTATTTTCAATATAATGGTTAATTCAAGTGCATGTTTAATCAGAGATTGTGTATTCAATAAGAGGCAGCAAAGTTTAATTATGGGTAATGGTTGCTTGGCAGTGAGATTTTTTGATGGGGAAGCGGGTTGGACCTGAGATGGGCGTGAGCAGAAGGCAGAATCAAAAGTTTTTAGGTGCTTTACCAAATCATCCAGCTTATGGACAGCAAGCTTCACGGGCAGTAGAGGAGGGAATGTCAGTGCGGCATAGCTAGAATCTCTGGCAGGCATCGCAGGTGGTAAGGGGGATTACAAGGGAGTTACTGTCAAAGCCATCAAAGGGGATGAGTGGTCAACTGGTATCTAGTCCTCTGGTGTAGATGTCTGGTCTGAGAAAATAGCGAGGGCTGCAGAAATGGCCGCAAGGACTTCCTGGATGCCCATATCGGCAAGGCGGAGAGGAGCCTTGGTCACGTCTGTCACGAACTGCCACAGACTTCCTTGATACTTTTGCACTGTGCATTCACGCCAAGTTTAAAATAAATACAGCAGGAAGAAATACCGGTGATGCTGGGAAATTAAATTGCCGTGGGTGCGTTCAGAGAGCAATACAGCCTCTGATTCAAGTCACACTCGGATAAAAGGGAGATTGCAATGAATCACAATAAAACACAAGTAAAGCACAGAAATATGACAAACACTAAACTAGGAAATCTGGAAAATAAAACACACTAATATGAGCGATGAAGGGAAGCACAAGTTAAAAGCCAGGGGCATAAAATTATAGAACAGCATAAATATAAAACAAGTTTGGCAGCAGGAAAGGGTATCTATGAGTAGGAGAGCAAGGGCGGGCTATATAAGTGCAACTCATCCAGAACAGGACTGCAAGACTTGTCCTTGGCCTCAAGCCCAGGGACCGTATCTCTCCAGGACTGAAATCACTACACTGGCTCCCAGTGACTGCGAGGATCAAGTTCAAAACCCTCTGCATTGTCCACAAGGCCTTCTGGGGCCTTGGGCCAAAATACCTTCAACTCTCTCTTCCTAAATATCTCCCTTCTCGTGCTCTTTGCTCATCCGCCTCCAACTCCCTCAGGGTCAGCCGCTTCTCCAAACAACGAGTTGGGGAAGACCTCTCTCCGCTGCAGGGGCCTCCCTCTGGAACAGCCTTCCTGCCTCCCTGAAACTTGAGGAGAACCATCTCCGGTTCCGGAAGCACCTCAAAACCTTCCTCTTCGCCTCCGCTTTCTCTCCCCCTCTCCCCTCCTAAAGTTACTGAAACTGCACTGAATCTGCAACTGGGCCACTCACCGTTCTCGGTCCTTGGCCCAGCCACTCTCCCCTGCACTGCCTCCCTGGCACCCCCTGCACTGCGGGACTGTGTCTGTATCCCTACAGCCCCCCTTCCCAGTACTTGTCTGCACTTACCTCGCACTAGCCACTAGCCGGCCCTTGTTATTTATCCTGTATGCTATTAACCCTGTACTACACTTTCCCCTCTCCCTTTCCCCCCTGCATTTTTCCCTTCCCTTCTACCCTTGCACTTGCACAATCTGAATGACACCTGGCCTAGTAGGATCGTTGTCTGTCTCCCCGTGCCCCCCCCTGCCTCATCGCGCCTCGAAACACTTGTGTATTGGTGCTTTACATATGCCATATCATATCATATCACCCACAGACTGCCTTGACACTTTCACGCTGGCGCGTTTGCACGGAGTTTAAAAATAAATGCGGCAGGAAGAATCTCAGAATAGCTATTAGCAGTGCACCAGTAGTAGCAACCCCAGACTACAACAAACAGTTTTTCCTATTCTCACACTCTAATATTCACCACATTTTCGATGTGGTGAATATTTTCTAGAAAAGCACACTTGCCAATTTTGCCCTTCAGCCAATATTTTATATCACCAACCAGGAATGTGTTAGGTCCCTCAGGTAACCATTTATAATGTAGCTGTTTTAAAATGCCAATTGTACCAATCAGTATTATATCATCAAGAGCTAAGAAGGCCTTCATATAGGGGACAATGATAGTTTCTGTTTGCACAGTCGTTAAGCGGTGGTACAATAGGACACATTGGGCCATATAAATGTTCCAAATACCCTTGATGTTAAATTCTAGATATAAGTATTCAACACTAATGCATTGAGGAAGACGAAATAATCTTCGCAAAAGTTTTGCTTCGAACCTGATGATACTTGTTTTACATTTTTGGCCCCAAATTGCAATAGCATATGATAACATTGCCAACATTTTGGTATTATAGATTAACAAAACTGCCGATGCACAAAAGCTGTTATTACGACCAATAAAGACACTATGTGAATTTATTGATATCATGCATTTCTGTTTCAATTCGTCCCAATGTGTGCCCTATTTTAATTTGTCATCCATAATTACGCCTAGATATTTGTAGGACGTTACTTGCTCGAGAGGTTCTGAGGCCAGTGTCCAATGCAGTCTCTTTGGCCTATGTTTCTGCGTAAACACCATTATTTTGCTTTTTGCGGTATTGATCTTAAGGCCATTATCCTTCGAATATGAGACAGGAGCATTTAACATTAGTTGCAAGCCTGCAGGAGTGTAGTCTAAGAGTAGAAGGTCGTCGGCGCATGCAAGCCAGCCCAAGGACACCTTCTTTATTTTTATGGGGTTGGCACCTTGAATATTAAAGGACTCAAACATGTGGGCTAAATATAAATTAAATAATATAGCGGCGATCATACAACCCTGTTTTACCCCACATTTAGTTGGCAATGATTTTGATAATTTGCCTACTGCATTGAGGTGGACACAGACAGTTGTGTCTGCATGTAATAACATTAACATGCATGCGCAAGACATGCAGAATCCCCCATGCATCGGGTTTGCACCACAGATGGTTTCTGCAGACAGTATCGAATGCGGCAGAAAAATCGATGAAAGCGCAATATACATCAAGTTTGCGCCGCTGACATGAGTGTTCAATGGCAGAGCTAAGGATGAGAAGGTTATGAGATGTACTTGATTTTTCTCTGAATCCTATTTGGTTCACTGGGAGGATATTATTAGCTCTAATCCATGTATTCAATTCATGTAAGAGAACTTTTGGGAATATTTTAGATGTTGAGTCTAGCATAGCCAGCATATGGAAGTTTAATGATTATCCCAGACCCCTCTCTTGTGGACTGTTAAGATGTGACTAGATTTCCAAGATGGGGGAAGGATTCCATATGTGGCTATATGACAGAATAAAGTATGAAGAGCAGCGCCCCATAGTGGTGAATTGCCTTTGATTACAAGATTCGATATACCATCAGGGCCCGCGGCACGGGAAGATTTCAAATCATCAATAATAGCAATGACATCGAGAACAGAGGCCTTGCATTCCCAAGATACTTCAGGGATCAGTAGAAGTTCAACAACAAATTCATCTCTGCCCATGGTTGAAAAAATATGTTTGCCTATGTTTCCTCATCGATGCAGTTTATTGTTATATCTCTTTTTTTGTTTTTTGCAATCAGGTCCCATATCCCAATGCTATTACCTGATAATGCCAATCTGGCAATATTATGCCACAGTTTTAACTCAAGATCTTTCTTATGGTTTTTTAACCACTCTTTATATGATTTCTTTAGTTCTCTTATTTGCACGGTAATTGGTGATTATAGGGTCGCAGTTTCGGATGAATCTACAATGCTTTTAATACTGTGGCATAAGTTTCTTTTTGCTATGTGAATCATAAAATCATTACCATTTCGAGCAGGCAATGGGATATTGACTCTCCCGAAAACCGTTTTATAAGACCGTTGTTCTTTGGTCGAACTTTGGATGTCACTCATTATTGACAAATAGCTCTGTATGAGTGTCTCATATGGGTTAGAATTAGATACCCCCAGACGAATAAAGTCAGGGAGTAAAGCCTGCGCCTTAATGTGGGCTTCTTGCTCTTATGTTTTTTCCTTGTGATACGATTGCGTCCATTGTTTAATGAAATCTGGCCATTCCTGTCAAATACAGGTTGGGATGTATCATTATGCACTGTATCGATGAGGAGGCATAGAGGCAAATGATAGCTTTCTTCGCGGCAAGCAACTCCCATATCAATAATAGAGTGAAGCCCCAACTGATTTGAAAATATATAATCAATGGTAAAAGCAGAAGAACCCTCAATTCTAGTGGGGGCTGTTTGGGAATCACTCATTGTTAGTCCATTTAGTCTGACCAAATTATAAGGTTGGAGAAGTTTACGCCATTTTCTACCTTGGGTGTTAAATGTGGGCTTAATGGTGTCTGATTTCTGAGGTTCATTGGTCAATTCTTCAATTGAGGTTAGGTCGCCTATCATAGCATTAAAGTCACCAAGAAGCCATAACGGAAAGCTATGTGAATATTGTTTTAAGACCATTTCTACTACTTGCATATTTTTGGTAATTAATGACATCTTGGGGGGATCATATAAATTTATTATGATGATGTCTATCACTGCATTAGAAATCTTTGCAATTAACACATTGGGCGTGGATTGGGACAATTTAATGATCGACCAGGGAGTCAGTACTGATATTAAGAGGACACCTTTTGGGCGAACCAGGCGACCCTTAATCCCAACTTTGTGCACAGTAGTACGGTTATCAATTTGTATCTCAGCGGTGATCCAGGTCTCTTGCAGAGCTACTATAGAGAACATATCAATTTACTCATTAGGCCATCAGGATCAAACATGTGTGAATGACCCCGAGTATTCTAAGTATATAGCAACTCAAACTGCGTTGGTCATTGTCGGCTTTCTGTGAAATGTTCCTTAAATGTAAGAGGCAACCATTGCAGTAGCCATCAGGTACATCTTTGGGTGAGTTAAGGCTTTTCGTGACAGGATGTACGGCATCATCTTGCAACTGGTCTAAACCACATGTTTGTACAGATACGGTGGGCATCCTAATTTGGGTGTCTAATTTGTGGTGAGGTTCAAGATTGGTCTTGTTAGAGGGAGGATATGCGCGACTGCAAGGTTTATCTATCCCTCGTTTGTTAATTGGGATATCTACTCTTTGGGCAATATATCCCAATTGCAGAAGATCCTCCTCAAAGCCCAATGTACAGTTAAGAGTGGCAGCATGTTTAAAACACACATTGGAGGTGTAATGGTTACTCCGTTCGATCTGATCGACTAAGCGGATATCATTTGATGTGATAACTCGCAATGGGATTATTTCATGGAAGATCTTGAGTATAGCCAATCTATTTAGTGGACTATGCACTTGGTCAGTGGGGATTTGAGTCAATTGTAAATCTGCCATTACACTAGGTTCCTTGATGGTCGGCGGTTTAGGGCTAAATTGAGGAGTATCGTTTGCCATTGGGTTACTTGTTAGCCATTCCTTCGGAAGAGTTTTTGTCAATGGTCATCAACACTCTTTTTTAGAGGTTGTTTCTGTAGTGTTTTCCTGGTTTTCTTAATCTTCCCGGTTTCTGCAATGACTGGAAGGCCAGGCATAGAATTACAAGCTGGCACATCAGTCTGCATAGGATTGGATATGATCACAATGGGATTGACATGACCAGGATGCACCAGAGGTTGGTTGGGAGGCACGATTGGAAGGTGGCAGCGTTATTAAAACTTTACTTTTTGTATTATTTTGACTTGCTTTCTTCGCGTACATAAAAGCGTGATGAATATGATTAGGAGTAAAGGATTTATTTTTACTAGGGAGCACACTACATGGCATTGGATTGGACTTTAAAAACCTTGAGGGGGTAGGTGAAGGAGGAACCACAGGCTCAGGAATGGATTGCGCATAGCACTGTGCACCGCAAGTTCGCCTGAGGCTTGAATGAATCAATAAAGACTGAAAATCGATTTTGGACTCCAAGAGAGCACTTTTTGCCAATAGACTGGACAATAGGTTTTCTAGTGCCAAGAATTTGTCATCATCGATTCATCGTTCATGCTTTGATCGATATCACTGCCGTCCGGTATAGGGCCACAGTCGGTTATGTGTTCACGAGTAATTGAGGTGGGCACTATAATAGATGTTTTTGCTGAAGACTAAAACATAAATAAAGGCATAGTATCAGAGATTAGCTCAGTCTACTCAAGAATTTTGTGTATATCGGGAATCAGATCAGCCAAGAGTGGAAGTTGCTGATCAAGTAGACCAGCTGGTTTGGATGGTGGAGTAAAGAATAATGGGATGTTAACAGGCTTGCCAATAGATTGGCCTAGTGGTTGGCCTAGATATTCTAACTCCATTTCTTCAAGCTTAGAAGTAGATAAATCTATTGCTTGGTTAGAGCTGGCAACAAGGGTCACGATGAGGGACACATTAATTGCAGCAACAGGGTCATCTTGCGGCAGACCATATGCTTTATCGACTATTGTAGTATTGACAACATAGATATGGCAAATAGGTGCAGCACATACAGGTATGTTATTTATTTATTTATTTAATATTTATATTGCGCCGGTAGCTCGCGAGCCTCGGGGCGCAGAAACAAGGACACGAGAACGGACGGAACAGATAGTGATTAGACAGAGCAGACGGGACAGTCACATAGAATTAAGCTAACTGAGGCATATGCCGTGATGGCCGTTTATTTGAAGATATGGGTTTTTACCTGTTTGCGAAAACGCGAGTAGTTGGTTTCCAGTCTAAGGTGGTCTGGTAGGTTGTTCCAAAGGTTGGCTGCAAGGGTTGGAAAGGCTCTACCTAAGCCACTTTTGAGTTTGTGAGGTGACGTAGCAATTTTAACAAGTTGGGATGATCTCAGTGTTCTATTAGGAACGTATGGTTTGATCCTAGTTTTTAAGTAGATTGGTGCCTTTCCGTAGATGCATCTGTGAACGATGGTTAAGGTTTTGAAATGCACCCTATCTTTGATTTTCAGCCAATGAAGCTCTCTTCTGGAGTTGCTGATATGTTATGTTTTAGTTTTGAGCTTGACAATTCTTACCGCGTTGTTCTGTACAATTTGGTAGCTTTGTAGGCATTGCTTGGAGGCACCCAGGACTAGAGCGTTGCCATAGTCAAGGCACGATAAGATGGTGGCTCTTGCTATGGTCGCACAATTTTCCTCGGATATGAAAGGTCTGATGGCTTTTATTAGACGGAGGTGGTAGGCACAGTTTTTTTTGATGAACTGTACTTGGGCGTCCGCACCCAACGATGCTTCTAGCAGCATACCTAGGGTTTTAACCTTGCTTAGGACCGGAATGGGGGTATCTTTAATGTGGAAGGATGTGTAGGATGAGGGTAGCTTAGCACGAGCAGAGGATGAGCCGAAAATCATGAGTTCCGTTTTTTTTCCGTTTAGGCACATCCAATTGGAGTCCATCCATTGCTCCACGTGGTTGTATATCGTGGTAAGTTGCTCGCTATCTTTCTGATAATTGCCACTTAGTTCGAATACAAGCTGTGTGTCGTCAGCATAGTTAGTGAAATAGGTGTTTATGTGGTCTAGAACAAGGCATAGGTATTTTAAGTAAAGATTGAACAGTAGGGGTGACATACTGGCCCCTTGGGGAACTCCACAGAGGATTTCTTTTTCAAGGGAGAACTTGTCCCCCCAGTGCACTCTGGATATTCTGTTTTTTAGAAAGGACATTATCCATCTGATGGCTTCATCAGAGCAGTTGGTGGTCTTTTTTAGCGCATTCTGGAGTAGGTTATGGTCGAGGAGATCAAATGCGGCGCTGAGGTCGAGTAGAACGAGGAGGCCTGTCTTACCCTTGTCAATAATACCGAGCATTTTGGTCTGCAGATCTAACATGGCCGTCTCGGTACTGTGTGCGGGGCGAAAACCAGACTGCTGTGGGTGGAGGGAATTAGATTCCTCTACGTGTGCCTGGAGCTGCATGGTGGCGATCTTATCCATGATTTTGAGGATGAAGTTGCAGTTTGTTATGGGTCTGAGATTATTCGGATCGCGTTGGTCGAGATTGGTTTTTTTTACCAGAGGGGTTACTGTGACTTTTTTGATGGCATTAGGGACTTCCTGATCTCTAAAAGAGGCATTAATGATCTTTGTCAGGATGGGGGCGAAAATGTCTATGTTGTCCAATATTATCTTAGGTGGAATGATAATCTCTGCACAGGTAGTGGGTTTCATGGTCGCCAGTACTTTGATCATTTCGCTGTTGTTGATCTCTGAGAACTTGAAAGTTCCAATACCTGCTGTTGCAGTCTCAGCTGGCAGAGTAACTGTCGTTTTTTTGTTGGTCAGGGAATTTATGATGGCGTCCCTGGCTTTTGAAATTTTGTTGAAGAAGGCGATCTGGGTGGCATCGCATTCTTCTTGAGAGGGTAGGAAAGGAGGGGTAATGGCTTTGGGTTTTTCTATGGATTTGAGGATATTGAATAGTTTGCTGGTTATAGTAGTGGTATGCCCTTATTTCCGGTGGATAGAAGCAGGACCCGATATGAATGCAGATGCCAAATCTGCAGGTAGATTCCTAGTGGGAGAGGTGTTCTGCAGATGGGGCATTTGTGAAGTACTGAGTTCTGATAACGGGCTCCATTTTGTAAACATGTTTTTTAACAAAGTCACTAGGCTGCAAGGCAATAAACACAGACTGTGTACAGCCTACGACATGCAGGAAAATGGGCTGGTGGAGCATTTGAATTGTTTGCTCAAAATAAAGTTAGCCAAGCTTTGTGACACACTTAAGAAGAATTGGCTCTATTGCCTGCCTTTTAACTCTGTTCAGTTTGGGGAACCAGCCAAGCAAGGACCACCACTTTTCACCACATTACGTGGTGACAGGAAGGAAGATGCATATGGCGGTGGCACCCACATGAACAGTATCTGTTTCACACAGAAGTGCAGATTTGTTGGGGAAGAAATGTAATGTATATATCAAAAACATGTCCACCTGTGTCAAGCTTATACCTTCCCAGGTAAACAAGAAAATGCACTATCGGGGCCCAAAAGAACAACAAGTAACAGCAACAGAAGAAACAAGAATCAGCAGCCAAAGTTGGATAGTTTTCAAAGAGTATGAGACATGTCAAGCACAGGGGATATGCTGTCTAATTTCCTTCTTTCTTTTTCACAAATGAAATTAATTAGATTATGTATTAGAGGTAATAGCTATAATGATACAAATGTAGAAAATGTAGTTAACCTTAGAAATAACCTTGTGACCAGACAAAAAAGAGCGTTGAATGCAGAAGTGAACAATAACATGCTAGACGAACATCATTCAGATGTTACCAGTGTGTGGTATGATACGATGAAAGCCATCAGTAGGGCCCGAGTAAATGAGTCATGTTACATTTGTGGGCTTATCCCACACACGGTTGCCCCCCCCCCCCCCAGACTGTTCTTATCTAAAGAATTGCCAACTTTAAAGGCACACTGCTTGGCACATTAGGTAATTTTTAGAATGCAAGGTCAGTTTCAGGGACACACAGAACAAATCAAAATGGACAAGGGATACAAAGATGAATGTGAAGGGATGCAGAAATATGAAGAAGCACAGTGTCCTGCAAAACCACAGATGGTCTTAAAAGGAGCAACTTTTTGGAACAAGAAATGGGTGAAGGGGCAAGCTTTGATTAATACAGAGGGACTACTGTAATTAATAGAAGAAATATGTTTTAATTTACATGGAAAGCAAAAAGAAACCTTTAACTGTTTTTTTTCTCCACATTAAAACATAAAACAATCCTCGTGTTTCTTCAACCTAATTTAAAACAGCAGTTCTCCACGGTTAAAAAAAAGAACACAACCTCCAAATGAAAAAAGCAAGGGCTGATTTCACACAGGCGAAAAGAAGGAAAAGTATGGGGTGCCAATCATGTCCTTTCCGCCAGTTCCACATACAATTTTCACCTCATATCCTTGAAGTAAATTAACAAATTTCAACATTCCCAATACCAAGCACACCCTTTCCCCCCAGTAACATCAAGTCCCACCATTCTTCAGCTTATATGGATCTTATTTTATCCATATCTACCCCCAGATACAAAGTTTGGAGATCAGTGAGTGCCCGACATGCAGTCACCAAATGGAAAAGTGAGTCCACCTGGTCTTTATTTTTGCAATATCTACAATTGCCATTTTCCACCCCTATTTGATGTCGCCTTAAATATACCTCGTGTTTGTGCATGGTATTTAGAAAACATCTCAGAAGGAGGTCTCTGTAAAATGCTGAAGCCAATTTCCGGAGGTACTTAAGCAGGTCATTCTGACCCTTCTTCTCCTTCCACCACCTACAGTTCGGGGACTCTTTATTTCTCACCTCCTGGTTTGGATCCAGTCCACTCTCTCCAAAATTCCCTTCACTTTAAGGGTGTTCACCATCAATAACTCAGTCTCTATTACATGATGATGTAGCACCTTTGCTATCGTAACCACCCACTCTTTCAGGACTTTTTCGTCTTGCTGTTCCTTGGTTCTAAATATAGCAAATGGAAGTGCTCCGTCGTTTGCCATACATTTTCGATAGAATGATATTGATTTCCATAAAACCTAGGAAACCATAGATGGTAACCGTAATTCATGTCATATGATATCAACCAGCAGAGACTTCAGTAGTTCCATAAGGGGCCATACCTTCCATTCAAGGTTTTAGAGTATTTCTGCCCCATAATTTAAGACTTGTACTACCTTCTCTCTGTAGAAAGTGGTTACCAGGACAGGCGAGGCGGCCCCATAACGCGTGTTGATATCTTTTCCTTGGTTCATTAAATTTTTCAATTTTTCTCTCAGGAGGCTAAAATGACCCCTTTCACTTATGCTTTTGTTGATTGCCCCTCCCAGGTAGATAATTGATTTCACAATTTCTGGGGGACGCTCATGAAACTTCCATACAAAGGTAACCCTTTTTTTTTACCCGCTGATGACATGATTCGAATCTGTGATTTTTCTACATTCATTTTCATTCCATTAGCACCCAGATATAAATAACATTCAGTGATTTTGCGATGGAGGCCTCTGGCCATTTGGTCTAGAAGTTCTATATCATCAATGTATAGAAGCAAGGCGAGCTAGCAATTTTTCAGTTTATGCGGAAATGCTCAGAAATTTCTCTGTGAGTTCGCCAAATCTGATAAGTATAAAATGAACAGTAAAGGGGGCAGAGTACAGCCCTGTTGAAGCTCACAGAAGGTCAAGATCTTTCTTGTCATTTTCCCCTCAGTTCCTAGCCTAATCTGAATGGATGTCCCCATATAAAGGGCTTGGATGTCCTCCAATATGTCTGTTGGGCATTTCCATCTTTTCAAGTTTTCCCACAGACGGTTTCGATCTAAAAGTCAAAAGTCTGGTGCAGGTCTATAAAGGCCATAAAGATTGAGGATTTTTTGTCAATCGCTTTGTGTTTTGATGCATTTATAATGAACACATTTAAGGATTTTCCCAAGCTCTTTATAAAGCCTGCTTGTCTGGGATCAAGTATTCCATTTCTAGTTGCCCAAGCATTCATATCACAAAGGACTACAGGCGTGAAAGGTTTGCCAAGGTAATCCAGAAGGGCGATATGATGATAGTTCTTCGGGTCAGCCGTATCGCCCTTCTTAAATATTGGGACAACGCACCCCTCTCTCCACGACTCTGGGACCTGCCTATTTATCATTACTTGTTTGAACAGAATCACCATCAGCACTGCCCAACTTTCTGCATTCGCTTTCAGAGTAAAATTGGATATAACATCCGGACAGGCAGCTCAAGAAGAGCTAAGCTTAGATATCATGATCTTTCCTCTATCACATCAAATTTGAAGGCCCAACCCCCTATTTGTGAGATACCCTTGCTTGAACTGAACTCTTCCCCTTTCACAAAGAGTGTTGTGTAATGCTTCACCCATCGCTCCTCAGTAACACTCCCCATCATGTGAGATTCCCTGAAATGTCCACCATTATTAATCAACTCCCACATATGCATTGTGTTCTGCCCACAGACAGCTGTAAGCATCTTTTCCAAATCATTCTGTAATCTTAAATCGTGGATGCTTTTACCCAGTTTTTATATAGCTGTCTGCGTTTCTTTATTCGCTCATGCATGTCAGGGGCATTTGCCTGCCTCATCCTCTTTACCGCAATCCTACAGGCCCTACGTACCCTCACTAGGTCTATATCATAAGCATGTCCCAGGGTTAGGGTAGTTTTTCCTCCTCTTCATTGAGCTTTTTTGAAATCACTGAATACCCATTCATATTCTACCATTGTACCATCCTCGGCTATGCCTTGCGTAAACCGAACTGGTAAATTGGGAATTTCTTTCTTAGGTATCTCAAATCTATTTTTCCCCCAATTTAACTCTATAGGGAGAATTCATTTATGTTCATACTTTAAAGATGGCACTTGGAGAGTAATTGACAACATATTATGGTTGCTGTGTGGCAAAACCGTTACCTTTTCACCTTTTCCCCAACCTTAGCCGAGACAAAGCAATAATCCAAGCATGCCGCCTGAGCTCCATTGCCCCTAGTGACAGATCCTGGCCGATCACCCTCCTTGTGCCCATTCAACAGCCACAGTACGCACAACCTAGTTTTGTGCAATCAATTTATGACCACTCCCTCGAATTGAGCCAACATTTAGATAACAGACGGAAGTTGAAGTCCCCACAGATTAATATCTCTGGTTTTACCCATTCCATTAAGGCTTGATCCACCCTGGCCATAATTAGCAGGACAAAATCACCAACTTGCAGTTTGTTAACACCTTGGTAGGCATTTATTAGCAGTAGATTTCATTTCCCCTCTGAGTGCTGCCTACAAATTGTCAATATGTGCACAAAAGGGTTGGGGGGATCAAATGATTACGGACAACAAAGCCCTGGTCCACTTAGATTAGCATTAACAGACCAGAGAAGGGGGACCTAACCTCACACTTACTAGGGGCATTACGAAAGGTTTCATAACCATCACATACGGTTTTATCCCTTAACAATGTCTCCTGGAGACAGAGATCATCATAGCCTCACAACATCTTCCCCTCTTCCATAAACATGCATTTAAAACCCTGAGTTTTCCAAGACCCTATTTGAAGGGTTACTCCTAGGCAGTCTTCATTAATCTATTTCATACTTGATTTAGCCAGAGAAACGGCTAGCCAGCTCCAGTCCTATGTATCCTTCAGGATCTGATGAGAATGGTCTTGATTAAGATTGTTTTTTTTTCTTTTTTTCGACATGCAGTTCTCAGTTGTACATTTCCCCAAAGGCATGGTTTCCCTTAGTGTTATTGAATTTGATGGTAATGCCAGAGCCCCTGCTCTTGGTTCTCTTACCACATAATTTGGTATCTTAGGCAGAGTACATTTGTCCCTTTTCATTTTCTGGCCAGTTTTTTTAAGCTGCCGATCTTCACTGTGATCACTAAGGTCATATCCTAACGGTAACAACTTGTTACCATTTTCCAGGAGAGCGTCCTTAATTGATTGGGATTCTCACCTCTTTACTCCACAGAAATTCTACAACTCTGATGTCATTCGTTGTTATGTATCGCAACACAGGAATACACTGTAGGAGCTTCATCACGTTCCCTCTATTCAGTAGTAGAGCTTCACGACCCAGTAGGATTCTTTCCAAGTAAACTTTCCGCAACCCCTCTGCCCTTCGTGTAGTATTTGGGGTTCCCTCTTACTGTAATTCTGCCCTTTGTTGATCATTTTCTATCGTTTTGGGCATCACTTTCTCGGGGGCGTGATGGTTGATGGGCCAAACCAGCCTATCATATCTACTGCCAATCGTTTGGCATCTGAAGTTTGAAAGACAGGCAAGATAGATCTTCCTGCCGCTTCCCTAGCAGCATTCTCCACTACTTCTGCTCTCTTTATTGCTGACTTCCGTGTTAGGCGAGTTCTTGTTTCTCGATTTCGATCCAATCTGATTCACTCAAGTTATTCCATTTGTCATCCTCCTCATTGTCCATAATTTCATTGTGATCACTCAAACACCTATTTGACAACAAGGTACTCTCCCCAGAAGTGCTGTGCAGACTTTGATACAGATTACTTAGTTGATTACCAGACAGGGGAGTGGCAACTTTAGATATTGCCAGTTCAAAACGAGTCTCTTAGTAGTTTGAACGACATCCTTCTGAATCAGAATTTGGATGTTGCGTAGGAATGCTCTCGACCCATTCAGTTTTCTTTTTGGAGTCTTTAAGGTTTTCAATTTTTCCTGAAGTACAAATTAATTGGCTTGAATATTGCAAAAGTATTTGCCTTATCAAGTTTAACTTTGGTTGTTTTGTTAACAGCAGCCAAAGCTTGACCAGACTCCTTAGATTTCTTAATCTCCTCCAGGTCTGCTTTTCGCTGATCTACCAGGCTTGCCCGCTAGGCTTCTGCCAGGCTTCTGTTTTTTTTTAGCCAGGGCTGGGAGCTGAAGTGTTTTCCAGTGTGATCTCATCCACTTTCCATCTTCAATGATGGCCTCCCTCAGAACAGTTTTGTGGGCCATCTCCTTCCTGGCCAGATCACACAGCCGTAGCTGCCACTGATTGGAAGATTCTGCTTCAATATGGAGTCTTTTTTCCAGCATTTTCATGAAGGCGTCTAGATGTATAAACTTTGTGTGAACCGTAGTAATCAGGCTCACTTGGTCTTGTAGGGAGGAGTTTATCGTTTCGTAGGGCTTACAAAATGGTGACAGTGACATCGCCAATGTGGCCATCATTGTATTTTGAATATGGGCTAGATCATCTTTGAAGGTCAAACTCCCTTGATGGTGCCCACTTCCAACTTTGCTGTATTAATTCAGCATGCTTGAGTCTTTTGAAGATGAGCTATGTCTTGGTTCAGAGATCTCTTGTGGGTACTCCACCCCTTGCATGATTTCACCCCTTACACGCGCTTCCCGCAATGTTGAGTGAGTTGCATTTACATTTTGGAGTTCCTCTGCAGTAGTTAGTCAATCCTGGACCTCATAGGGATACCCTCTTTCCTCCTTGTCCCTGGACCTTGTAATAGCACACTCTGCAATAGGAGACTTCCAGAGCGTGATTTTACCACTACTAGAGCTCTGGTCATTTCTTGGTGCGTCAATTCTGTCCTTAATAGCTGAAAGGCTTTATCTCCTTTGAGTGCTCATTTTCTCAGTCAATATTGGCAAGTCAGCTGCCAGCTGTGCAGTCAAATCAGAATTTTTAGTCTGCGGCTGTTTCCCTTATGTGATCAAATTTGAGGATCTTTCCCTTTGGACATCATGCTTGTTCATCTCTCTTTCATCCTTGGCTGTTCCTTTTCTTAAAGGTAAGATGCTTTCTTTTATTTCCAGACCGGGTCCTACGCTGTGAGGTGGCACTACAGTGTTCTCCTCCATGTTAATGACATCAACAACCTGGTCCAGACACGCAGGGATGTAGGAGACACACACATTCTACGGGGACAGGGGATACATTGGTTACTTTTTAAAAAATGTATTGTGTTTTAGTCAAAGAACTCCACGTTTCACAAAATTTAAATAAAAATAAAAGTATGTATTAAATTATCATCACTGTATAAAACAGGAGAAACGAAGAAGACAAAACAGAAGAAAATTAAGAAAAATAAAAGCTGTTCAGAATATAAAATCCTTCAATATGGCGTCTCACTTCAGAAGGCTCAGTTCACGTAAAAATGTGACCACTTCGCAGGTCAAAAGGCTTTCATGGCCTGAGCATAGCTGGTCCCAAAAAGATTGGGTGTCCACCCAAAATTATTTATCCACAAATCTCACAAACTTTACAACCCTCTTACCGGGACTTTGCTGCAGACACAAACCACAGAGTAAAATGATCTGCCAATTATTTTGTAGTGAGTGATGATCATGAGCATTTGTTCAAAAAAACTAATTTTTTCTGGCGTTCGGTACCCATGATAAATTATTTTGCTTTTGTGTGCATGTCAACCATATCTTTATATATTTGTGTATATTGCAGACACAAACATGAGTCAGTCTTTTCTGAGTCCTAGTTGTGCGCAGCCACCTTTTCAGTCGTCGTAAAGCACTAAAGCTCCTCTCAGCATCACATGAAAATACTGGAACAGTTAGGAGGATCTGCAGTAGCTTCTCCACCTGTTAAAAGTAAGCTCTTTTTGTGGGAGGCATCCGTCGAAAGATCTCTAAAATTCTGAGATGGATGAATATTTATGGAAGCTTGATAATGTTGTTAATTGTGCAGAGAGGAGGAGCTATTCAATTTCTGCGTACTTAACAATATTTTCAGCACTTCTGACTGTTAGAAGCAGCTGTTCAATGTGTTCATGGTCAAAACGCTACTTACGTTGAACAGAAACAGTATCTGAAAGTTCAAAATAAGGTGGTCTGTAGTTGTCCTTTATGGTGCTTGGATGGACATTTTCAGCTAATCCTTCATCAATACGTTTTGGAATTTGGCATTGTCTTGGCAGTTCTATCTCCTTCAGTTAAACTCTTGCCACCTTATGGTTACTGTACATTGCACATAAGTAGACTGTCAAAAGATTGTTTTTAGCAAAGCTTTAGGAATACACTGTATGTGTGATTGAAACCGAAAGAGAATAGGCTAAATAGCCTTCGTTGGGTGCCGCACACCCGTATTTCCCACTAGGGGTTAGTTACTTCTTGACGGTGTTTCAAACTCATGTCTTAAAAAAACTCTGAGTGCACAGTGGCACTACATACTGGGCTGCACCCTACCAATTATAATCAGGCTTAAGATCAAGCAAAACAGCACGATAGAACAGAACAATCCAAAACAAGCTGTGCCCTCTCTCCAACCAATGGTTGTACTATATGTGTGATTCACAGCTGCAAGTAATCCAGATACTGTTTGGTGGCTTCCTTGCATAGCAATATTCAAACAATCAAGGCACTGCATGACTTGAACAATAATCTGCAGACCTAAAAAAGTTATTCCATCTTGAAATTATTTGTATAGGCCACAGGCACAAGAGGGCACATCACCACTATTCTTGGAAGCTGCCATTTCTTCTAATGTTTCCAGGATAGCCTCACATGTATCCATTATTTTTGTACAGCTTTTACCTGAACTGTTTAGTGCGTTGGACACAATCACTTGATATTGGCAGCCTTGGCTGGACCTTCAGTTGAATGCTGGACAATATCTGCACATTTTGTGCGGCGTGTCATAGATTGCCCAATCAGATTACCAAGCTCTTGAAAATAGAGTATTGCATCTTCCATTATGGGACACTGTTGTGCTGCAGCCTGAATGGCTACATTTGTACAGTGAGCTCCACAATGGACACAGAATGCAAGTGGTTGTTTTTGCCATATTATTGCATGTGCACCACAGTACTTCCCTGCCATAATTGCTGCACCATCATAGGTTTGTGCTCTAAGCATTGAAAAAGACAGACCCTGACGACATAAAACATCCTTTACAATGTTAGCAATTGATGCTCCGCTGGTATCATCTGCTTGGTATAGTCCAATAAAATCGTCATGTGGCCAAAGATCATGGTCAACATATCTGTTAGGTAAGATTTCCACAGAGGTGGTAAATCTTCCTTTCCTGGTTCAACCCCAGGACTTTTTGCTTTTCTAGTGGGATATTTTTCATTAATACCTCATTGAGTGGGAACCTTTTTCCACACTCACCTAATCTTTAACTCTCTTTATGGGTATAATTTTTAAGACTCTCCATACTGTCTTTTTAAAGTTATCATGTTTGACAACTTATTGACAATAAGTGCCTGTTGTTGCTGGGTTGCCCTTGGCCTCCCCATTTAACTTTCTTATGCTAACCTTGAGTGAACTACAGTTCCCAAGGGTAGAAAGGATCTTTGGATCCCTTTTTCATTTTGTTCTGTGAAACCAGCACACCCCACCTTATGTGGAGTGCTTGGGAGATACAATGTATCTCCTTTCACATTAAAACTGTAACAATTCTGTTACAGTGACAAGCTTACCTTTAATGGCTGGTGGCAGTGATACCTTTTACTAATTTGGTGCACCTTTACCTCAGGCTGTGATCACAGCTGCAGTAAAGGCACCTAAGGGTGCTAATTTTACCAACATGGCCCCTGTCTTCTTTTTCTGCCATTTTAGTGTTCTTGTCATTTCTTGTTCCTTCCCCTGACATCCAGGGTGGGAAATTCCTTTGTGTGAGTTTTGTCTTCAGCAGGAGTCCCCTAGACACCCCACCCAGGATCCAGTCAGTCTGGAAGCTCAGGAAGTGGGGGAGGAGTCCAAAACTTCCCCATCCTTTGTCTTATGCCTTGCTTCAACTGGGACAAATCCCAGTGGGGGGCTGGCAGTCCTGATTGAACAACCAGACACCCCTTTCTTGTAAAATGCGGGGAGAGAATGCAGACTGTAGTTCCTGATAAATACTGGAAACCTGGAAGCTGAAGTTATGTCGACCACTGGATCAGAAAACTGAAGGCGATGGTGAAGGAAAAGCAGCAGAGACTATTTGCAGTGACCAGAAAGCCTGCTGTATAACCCGAGCCTGCTGCAGCCCTTCCTTCCAATCAACCTGGGTTCTCCGAAAACGAAGACCCAAACCCAGAGTCTGATAAGAACTACTAGACTCAAGACGTCCTGCATTTTGAGCCATCCCATGGGTTGCTGTGAACTTGAGTTCTTGCAATACCCCAATACACTGGGACCTCCAGCCACTGTGTGGTGCACGATCTTTCAAATTCCGAATCTCGCTGAAACTTTGTGGGCTTCTTGATGTATCTCCAGAGACACGAATTGAGTCTGAAAATTCCCCTCACAAGAGTACTGGACCTTTGTAACAACAAGAATTCAATTGCGATATTCTGTCTTCTCCTGTGCTCCTTGAAAAGGCACCAAATCCACGAACAGCATTCAGCCATGATAACAATCTTACCTAGAGACTTCTTCATCAATCTCTGCTGCAAAGTCCCTTCTAAGGTCTTGTGCTCAGTCTCCAGGACAAGGAATCCACTGACTGAGTATTTGGCTGCAGTCCCTGAAGTTCTCCTGCTGCAATCTCTTCTTCATTGCTGAGGTACTGTGTTGGCTTGGGTATATACTTACCTTAAGCCTTTTGGGATTTCTGTGTAGTCCTGGGATGTTGTCTGTGATTGGGAGGTCCCTCATCCAGTGCACCCAGTCCCACTGCTAGAATCCTGCTGGGGTGTCTTCTGTGAAGCCCCTGGACCCTCTTCCAACTCTAAAAGTAAAGTACTCACCTGTTTGCCCAGTTTTCCTAAGGACCTCTGACTGTTGCTACTAAAGAACTTATTCTAGCACTTCCTGTTTGTCACTAGTTCTGGTAAGTTCTGGTGACCCCCCTTCTGCCACTAAGAACACTCATGCTCCCAGAATAAGGGAAAGACTTTGAAGGGATTGGGACTTCTGCCAAGAAAAGAAATCAAGTGTTTTACTTACTTGTAAAGAGTTGGTTGGCAACTGTAATTCTAAGAGTGAATGTTGAGACGGATTTCTGAGCTCTGTCCTGGAGGGGCAGAGGTTCAGAAAGCCAGCCTAGTTTCTTGGAACAGGGTAACCTCTGGACAAGCCAAACCAATCAGGGTAGCGATCGCGGTGGTCAAGACTAGGTCTCAAGAGGGGTGAGGGTGACTGAAAGCCCGCAATGAGCACACAAAGCAAGGACACTTGCGAATTACTCCAAGCAGGTGTTATATTAAAAATATATACACATTTATTACATTGACCGTAGCAAGAAATCACAATAAAACTCCAGTAAACCAACACATACCAAACCAATACAATATATATACAACTACAAACGAGTCTAACGAGTTAGACGCACAAAATATGTAGACCACCTAGATGGGGAGGAAAACAGGCAGTGCGAATAATAATTAGACCCAGTCAGCCTTCAGAGGCACCTAACTAAAAGGAAGTCCAAGCCCTACGAAGAGTGGAGCCTTGTGCTCATAAGTACCTGCACACACTGGTGCCAACGGGCAAAAAGGGGAGTCTCTTTGAGGGAATCAGGCAGTTTAGTTTGGTGAACAAATGAAGATGAACAGAGCTCCGCGACTCAAGCGCAGCCTTCACTGTGGGCAGAAGCAGAGCGCGAGTACGGAAAGGCGTGCTGTTAGACACAGCAGGGAAAAGCTATAGGCTCCTGCAGGAGGGCAACCAGTTCCAAGCGATGCTACTCACCGGTCCCCGATGCAAGCAGACCCAGGCTTCTCCGCGTCAGTTTCAGTGCTGGCAGGTTCAGATACGAGCAGGGGACGTCTCGGCGTTGTGTAGATTCCGCAGCAGCAGAAGTTGAGTTGAGGATGTCCCAAACGCAGTGAACCCGCACAGTTTGTTACCACAGCAGGGCAACGGAGCGGCCATGTGTATTTCAGGCAAATGTACACTACTCACTTCAGACCTGGAAATGCCAAGTGTACGAATTGTGTGAGAGTGACAAGGACTTGTAATACAACACAACCTGACAGCGGTTACAGAGCAAGACTCCTGGGTAGGCTGGTCAGTCTGCTGGATGGCCCAGAGACACTTCCGAAGGCTTACGTGCAGGAGATGGTGAAGATGCTGAGAATAGTTGTTCCCACTATTCCAAGGGGTCGAAGCACCAGTACAGGCCTTCTCGTTCGATCAGAGGTAGAAAGGGTTTCAGAAAGCGACAGCAGTGCAGAGGAGCAGTCCTTCAGCGGGTCATCAACGATTCCTCAGTTCAGCCTCGTGGTTGCAGGATACTTGGCTCCTGTATTCCTTTGTTCGTGAGAACTCAGGAGATCGACATGGTAGTGGTGTTTCCAGCCCCCTCTTATCCACGGTTCCCTTCGCACCAAAACGGAGGGGACCCAATGGGAGATCTGCTCACAAAACACTCACACCATACGTAGACCTATCACGGACCACAGAGGTCCCAGGCATTCACACCACCCTAGACTCTCTGGTGCCCAGGATGTGTATTGGGACCAGACATCCCAGCCCACATCCTGGAGGCACACACAAGGCCTGTAGAAGCCTGCGAAAGCATCTGTGTTTCATGGGAAATGACATGCCCAAATAAGGAAGGCCCCGGGTCGGCTCGACCTGGGGGAGGTGAAGGGGGCAAGATAGTCAGCGGACAGGACAAAGAGCCTCGTGGTCTGGCCATTTTGGGAGCCAGGCCACCATTTTGGGCTAAGCGTGAGAAACACGCTTAAAACGCCAAAAGGAGCTCAAAAACACTTGCACCGTTCATTTACAATCCAAAGAGAGTATCTAGGGCCTGTAGAAGACTAGAGACCCAAGAGAGCAGTAACTTAGCTTACAGTGCCCTCTTGTGCCATGTTGCGCGAAAGCTGCAACATGATAAAAGAACTATGGAAAACAACGTTTCCTGGTACTGACTGTCTTAAGGGCATGTCAGTTTCCCCGTAAGAATGGAGCGAAAGCCCAGAGGAGTGCGGCAGAAGGCTGCACTTATCTGGCAAAGTCTAGATCATGGTGAAAACAACAGCAAAAAGTTTAGGGGTTGCCACATGGAAGGAAAATTACCTACAACTAAGACATTTTTCCTAACATTGAACAGTTATAAAAGTTCTTACTGATCTTGAATGTGTGATGCACTATTCTTAAAAGTATGGTTAACATCTTTTCTTCCTTAGCCACTGTTTTGCCAGTCTAATAGAAAGTAGATGTGAAGGTATTTTACTCTCCTGTGATTAGGTTGTGCCTCTTTACAAAAGTTATGTGTTGGTTCCACCAGATTATTCCTGTAGGGTAATTGTATGAGTGTCCTCCAACTGTTGGTATCACCAGGTTAGTCCTGTTAGGATAACTGTATGAGTGTCCCCAAACTGGGTCTTGCTTCCCCTGACTTGCTGCTAGCCTGTCCTTAATAAGTCTACATTAGGTTGTTGCCTACCTAGAATAATTATTCAGTAAAGTGTGACATTGGGTTTTACTTTCCCCTTCATTGTGAAGTTAAAGTATGTGGGTTTTACTTACCTTGTGTAGCTGTGTGCCATCCAAAATAAGTTACCAAAGTTATTGCTTACCTCAATCTGGGGTTCCCTGATTTCAAAAGCATCTGTAATTGTATATTACATCCTTAGCTTTTACTCACCTGATATAACTGTGTGTTATGACAAAAGTACTTATAGGTTTTTGCTGCACCTAGAATAAGTGTTTCACTATCCACCAAAATTATATTGTCCAGTTGACTTTTTATGTCAGTTTTTCCAAGAGTCATTGTACAACTGGAAGGGCCTACTGCCCTTGCATTACTTAATGTAATCTGAAAGTAACCATTGGTCTTTTACTCCCAAAGAATAGGCTTGACCTATACTAAATGTGTATAACAAGGTTTTGACTTCCCTAGAACTACTGTTAGGTGTTCCAAATAAGGTTTATACTTGGTTCTGTGTGCTTTCAAGTATAGTGTTGTATTTGTATACTGTGATTTCTTATAATGTTTTAGTATTTACTTACCCCTAGATTTATCTGGGCCTACCTGTATTTAAATGAATCCTTTATTTTTACAATACATAGTGTTTCAGTGTTTCTTTGAATCGTTTGTATTACAATTTCACTTGCACTGTGTCTACTGCCCTCTCTCCCTCCTAGGATAAGCCTGGCTGCTCTGTCTACGCTACCCTGAACCCAAGTGGTACAGCCTTATACTAAGAGTGGAGTCTTGTACTGCCTCATCATTTGAATGGTTTTACTAAGCCCTTAGTTGGACTTCTGAAAAACTGTCCTAACAATATCGGATACAATAGCATTCTTGTTCTTCACCAGATATATCTTGTGTGGCATCAACTATAACAGCAAAGCCAGTGTCTCTAATAATTGTTTTGCCAGAAGAGCAATTGTGTGAATTATCTTGTTAAGGCTCAACCAAGAGTTGTGTTGTTGTTTTACTTGTTGCCAAAGTTGTGAATCAGTTTGTTTATTGCCTTTATTGTGTGCCAATTTCTTTACAGTGTATGCATGAGCAAAACTAGTTTGATGCTTGTTGAACTTTTATATAGCCTTTTTCCAATTGTTAAAACCAATAGCAACACACACTTGCTCAGCGTTCTTCGAAACCAGTTTCAATGCAGCATACTTTGCACAGGGGAAGCAAATCATTTCGTCCAGTTTCGTACTGTAGTGCAACCATAGAAAACCTTTGAATCAGCTTTCCTTAAAATAAAATATGTGCATCTTCTGGTTTTGTGACTGCACTGCAATGGTTTGAACTGGTATACATTTCACAGAAGGGTGATTTGGAACTAATGCACCTAGAAGAGCTCCCTCGTCATCGCTATCTGAAAGGCTGGTTGATTTTTGTTGAACACAGATTTCACAGCTGTTCTGGTCATCTTCCACAATGCCAGTTGTTGCCCGATTGATACGTTCTGCTCCATAGATCCTTTCGTTATGTTCATTTGTGGGCTCGGCTGGGATACCGTCATGTGAATTCATTGCAATGCATTCAAATGGAACCTCATCTGTGCATTCCATTCTGATCCTCTTACCTGTTTGTCAGTAGACTGCAACACAGGCATGTTCTCTGCTTCACTGGACTGTTTTGTAACAAAGAATGTATGACTGTCCACTCTGAAAAAGAAAAAAATGAGACTACATTCGGAAAAAGGAAAAAGGAGACTATACAGCTATTGCAATTCGGACAGACATGGACTTGACAATGCAATGTTACTATTTATAAAAAGTATTTGTTGTGTACAGTATAGTGCATCTATCCAAGATTCCCACACCTGTGACTTTCTCACAGATATGTTGATGCCCGGGGTGGATGAGGGGAGTTTCAAAAGGCACACTGAATGCCACTGTGAAAGTTGAAACAGAAACGCAATAAAAACATCCACTTGCCAATAAACATTGAGGGGTTGATCAACTTCATTTAGGGCCATAAACCTAGTTTGTGTGTGTGTGTGTGTGTGTTATGTGCAAGTGGCTTGCCAGTTTTCTGTGTTTCACTCTGCACGCTGTGGAGCTAGGCTCAGCAATTCAAGTGTGGGTGTGGAACCCATCTAATATGTCTAGGGTTACCAGAGGAAATTACATCATGGGGAATTACATCACTAGAGAAATAAATAACTTACCTCTGTAAACACAGTTTCTCAAACAAAGCAAGGTGCCCAGGCAACATGCATCTCAACCCATTTCATCCTTTTCCCATGCTGGGAAGGGCAGCTGGGCACACAGATTAAAGGCATTCTTAAATCGGCAATGGCAATGCCAACAGTTTTGACTTTTGTGTAGGCATGGGAAAGGCATTTCGCCAGGCACTGTCGTAGTGGTATTAACTGGATTTAACTGGCTTGTAGCAGCTGCAAAGTGGCAAAAGTGCCTGTGCATTATGGGCAAATAATAGATTTGCTTGGTGAATGCATAATTTTGATAAACAAGCTGAAATTGTTGGTTTTGTCAATGCTTGTTCAGTGAAGAACATGCTTAGTGCCTATACATCAAGTGTCTGAAGGCATACCTGGGTCCATCATTTTTATTCTACGAGTAGCAGGTTTGCAGCTGCTTTGAAAAAACACTGACAGGCACTTGAGTGCAAAGTTTGATGGTAAGGTTTGAATAAAGGGAGCACAAAGAGTTCCCATGAGAAGGTGCTGTGGGCAGGGAGGGAAATAGAAACTGTAATCCTTCCAACCAAAAACATCAGTACACACAGGATCGGGACACAACAGGATTACAACATATATGGCAATCTGCTAATCAACTTTAGCCACTTATTATGCTGTGTAATCTGTCCGCTTTCCTGTGTGAGTTTCGGCTGCTGCAAGTAATCCAAAATCAGCTCTGGTTGGTTTTGCTTCACATGAGCTTCACTGCTTCAGGTCTTCAAAGTTCCTTTTTAAACTAAGGGCATATGAAGCACAATGTTAGAAGTGCACAGCACAACTTATTTATTTATGAAGTTTTGGAACACACACATTGCTAGCTTTCCAACACCTGACACTTGCCTAACAATGCAACATGCACAAGAGAACTCTTGGAAATATATATTGTAATGTTAGAGTGCTAGGCTCTTGTTAACATCTCTGGCTCTAGAAACAAAGGGCTTCAAGCATTTTACAATGGAGCAATCCCATTAAAAAACACTTTGCAAATCAGGTCCGAAAAGGGTGCTGCTGAACAATATAGGATGGTAGCTAAAACATACACATATTTGAAATGATGCCAGGAGTTTCATCAACATATGGAAGTCTTGAAGAAGGTAATATGTCAGTGTGCAGGGTTTAATTTGCATTATGTTAGTGCATATCCCCTAAAGGAGTGCTTTAATCTAATGTGTAATGTGAATATTGGAGAGGTGGCTCAAGACAGCGACCCAATGTTACAACATTTTTTTTTATCAGGCCCTCCATGCTCTAACCATGGCTTAGTGAATACCAGAGGCCTTTAAGGGCATGTACTGCTGATAGGATCAAACTATTGGGTTAGGACTGAAGGCATCCATTGACCTGACACAGTGTCTATTGGGTATGGCATCAGGCCCTGCAGAAGCATTAAGTTAAAAATCAACCTCTCCTGTATAGCGGAGCAGGGCATGCAGCAGGATGTTGGAGCGAGAGCTCTGTGTGCTTTTGGTGACAGTCCAACCCAGCCAGCCAGTGCACTGTGTGACAGTGGTCCACAGTTTCTGACTAAGAAGGTAGAAAGGTATCTTGGACAATGTTGTATAAAACACAGGAGGACTGCGATCTACCTCCCCAAAGTAATAGGGTGGTGGAAAGTGTTAATCGCTGCTTGATGGATGTGGTGCAAATGTTGAGACCAAGTGATGTGGACAAGAAGGAGGTGATCCATGAAAGAGTGAGTTGATTGCACCAATCTCCACACAAGGTCATGGGAGTCTGGGATTGATGGTTGGTGGGAGATGGGGCTGAGGCTTGCAATGCTGGCGCTTTTGTTGATGTATATGGTGTGGAACCTTCAGAGGTGGTCAAAATGCATGTGAGACATTGCTAAAATATGCGTACTAAGAGGAGGTGTGTATTTTTGTTATTGCTTGAGCTCATATGGTTCCCTCATTCCAAGTCCATCCTTGAAGGGTGTCAAATGCAGAGTCCCGACCTTATAGGGTTCTCTATGTCCACAAAAAAACAAAAGGCTGTGCTCCCATATACAAATTTTAAAAAAAGTTCCCTTCCTCTTTGAGGTGCCTGAGCACCACCAAATGGCAATGGATGAACCACTGCAGCTGGTTTCAATCTCGGCTCCTGTGCTAGCAAGCTCAATCCAAACAAAACACATGGTCCAGGATAATGCAATTTCCTGCACTCCAGGCCTCTTCTTACCCACACTCGTGAGCAGAATGCATCAGCCCACCCATTAGCCAAAAGCTGCATTAGCATCATGTAAAGTAGGGCTGCAAGGGATCCCCATATACAGGAACTGCCCTGTTCAGCCTCAGTTTCCTCTATACCTGCATCCCCTATCCCCTATCCCACAATATATAAAGTGGCTTTTATGATAAGGATTTTTTTTTCCAGATTTGTATTCTACTCTCAATAACTTATTTTTGAAGTCCCACATGTAAGTGCTTGCATCTTACTTTCACCCTAATTGATTTGAAAAAGGACAAGCAATGCCAACAGTTTGGGCTTTTGAATCAGCAAAGTCACTTGTGGCGTGAGTACCTGGGAATTTAATGGCAGTGCTTGGCAAATGCCTAATACTTGTACACAAGCCAAAACTGCTGGATTTGCCAATGTTTGTTTTTACCAGGACTTCACTGAAGGACACATATAGTGCTTATAATCGAGTGGCTGAGCACAAACCTGGTTGCAACATTTTGATTACACCAATAGAGCATAGGCAGCCACAACATCTATTTCTCAGCTGTGTGCCTACAATCTGTGGGAGCTGGCATAAGCTGGTGAAGGCTGGTGTAGGCAAGCGTGTTTTGGCAGCATTCTGGGACGTGGCTGAATGGGACAGAACTTCAACTGTGTAAGCAGTGAATAAAAGACCTAAAGACTCTGGTTTCTCGTCTGGTGAGGCCCAATGATGCTGAGTGGAATTTATAATTATGGTTGCTTTGGATACTTCTCCATTTCAAGCCTTACTGGTTCCCCAACCATGTGCGTGTGCAGTTACTTCAGTGATATTTTAAGCGAAGGAATCAGGATATGTGAATAAGGGTCAGTATCTACTGACTTATTATCTCACTGCCGTCTGACAGACAGCAGCTTCTAGCTGCTATATGGTTAACTTTAAGGCCTAGTAGGACTGTCATTGGTGTTTTCTTCCCTGTCCCCGACCCCTTGTTGGTCTTGTGGTGCCTTGAAACACCATTTTCTGTTTAGGCGCTTTAAAAATACCCAATACATACATAAATAAATAACTATGTTCTCATGACACCATGCACCCAGCAAAGCATTGAATGAGTGATGCATAAATGCAGGAGCTGAAAAAGCCCTGTTGTTGTAAACACACCAATTCAAGTGTTGTGTTGCAAAGGATCTTTAAATAAATACAAAGTTGAAATGTTGTGGCAAAGGTTTCCGATGATTATTTCAAGTAATCGGAGAATATCTAAAAATGATAAACTGATGATTTGATGTGGTTTTCATGCTGACACTGGGGCGGAAGAAGAGTATGTGTTGCCACTCCTTCCCTCTGCACTCGGAAAACCTGCCTGTGTGCAGCGCGTCCTCTGCCCCAGCATGCTTTGGTTGTTCCCAAATCACTTTTCTATCATGTTAATGTCATTAGCATATACTGATATACATCCTAATCTTCAGCAGGGTTTGGTGGTGTGCCATCTGGCAGTCTTTCCGGATGATTTAAATTCCATACGAAACTATGTAGTTTCTCACAACTATGCCATAGGCTCCAAGGAATAGCTAGTTTACCTGGGTGTCGCAGAAATGGTGGCGGGGTTGTGCCATTTTGCACTGATAGTCATTAGAGAGTTTTCTGTCAGTGTTGCAGGGAAGTGTTGATCCGGACTTGTTACCAAAGTCATACTAATTCACATTTTTGTGCCCCATTCATGGAATATTTTGAACGATTGAAAGTGACTTTGAACTTCCGACTCAATGCCTGATTCATGGAACCATAGAAAGTGCATTTTTGCAGTGCAGAGTCATTTTGTACTGCAGAAATGACTTTGCACTGACTTTGCATGCCAAGAAGGCACTTTACACAGTTCCATGAATGAGGGTTTGTGTTGGCAGTGCAAAATCACTTTTCAGCAGTACAAAGTCACTTTCAACGGTGCAAAACATTCCATGTATTGGGCCCTTAAAGTTGAAAAGTCACCACAAATGTTTCTGACAGCAACCTCCACTGTGCAATACAAACGGCTTACAGAAATCACAGGAATCGTCGCCAGTGTTCCTAAAAACAGACACAGCAACACATTATAATTTGTTCCAGCCCCGGCACTCTGAGGAAATTAACAGCTGGTAAAAAAAAATCTGCTTTTACAGAAATCTTGCAGAACTGCAGCAGTGCCCCTGCTGACCCTCTGCCCCTAACCTTCCCTGTGCTGCCCCATAAAGCACGCAGTCAAATAGGATAACTCTGTGATTATTTCTCTATCTTATAATGCTTTTATGAAAATGTAGGTGATACATGAGAGTTTAAGGTGATCCTATAGCCCACAGGCTGCCCATCTTCTTCAGGATTTCAATATTTTAACATGGATCAACTATCAACGTGGCATAATATCAGAA
Organism: Ambystoma mexicanum; assembly: GCF_040938575.1. Classification (NCBI taxonomy): domain Eukaryota; kingdom Metazoa; phylum Chordata; class Amphibia; order Caudata; family Ambystomatidae; genus Ambystoma; species Ambystoma mexicanum. Next base: position 754,524,750 of record NC_090922.1, read on the forward strand.
ACAAAAGAAATAAAAACAAATGAAAAATGCGTTTCTTAGAAAAGGTAGGAAAATGACCTGTATCGTAAAGTGCCATGTCTCTGAAGGAATCTTGTGTTATACATGTGTTACATGAAATCCATGGGGTAATATAATATTGCTTATATTACATTTAGGGCTCCAAGGGAACCTGACGTACCCCCTCATGACATCACACAATCAGTCACACTGTCCCCCCTCGTCCAGTCATAAGGCATCACACAGACACACTACTACTCACTTACCTTAGCTCAAGTCAAGTCTCTCTCTGGTCTCCCTCAATAATCAAATGTTGTTGCATAGGCCGGCCCATTCTGCTTGCTCAGTCTCAGTCAGCATGCGTTGGTACCTGGCTGCTCCACTTTGCTTCGATGCAGGGGCATGTGCAGTTTGTTCCCCGGCCTGGGCACGTACCAAATGCTCAGGCGTGCGGCACGCAGAGAGCAGAAGTACTTTTAGCCTGCATTCTGCAGAACTTGTACTTTTACATGCTGACAGCTAGAGCCTGCCGAAGTATGTTTACACGCTGCATGCAACTGCAGACAGTGCCAGAGACACAGTGCACTGTGCAGAACACAGACATATTCTGGGTGGACAAATGCCACTATATCGCCCCACTTAAAATTGTAAGGGGGATATGTCCTCTGTGTGCCCCCCATGTCCTACGCCCAAGCCGGCACAGCGTATTCCCAAGCAGCAGTCCATTAGTTGGCTCTATTAACAAGGGAATTTCCACCAGCCTCCTTTGCCAGCCATCCCCCTTCACCGCGCTCTGTACGGCTTGTTCTTTCCCACCCACAAAACTCCCCGCTTGAGCCTCTCCACTATTGCATTAGACACCAAGTTAAATAAGTCGGTAGTCTGTATCCCCTTCATGTTATTACAAGTGTTCAATGGTTCAGAGGCCACATTAGACCAGGTTCCAGAGTCAAATTGGGATGATCTAATTGCCGGGGCCGTAAGTGGGACTAGAATTTGGGGGGGGGGTTAAGTTTGTTGGCAGCAACAATAAAGTTGAGTTGGAATTGGACACTGAGGGTGGGGATAGAGGCAGCATTGTCACAGACAGGGTTGCCCAGAGTAGCAGGGGCTGCATACAGTCTCACCTGAAGTCTGGTTCGGGCACCAGTTTGATTGTTGGAATCCAACGTCATTTTCCAAGGGTTCAACGAGCAGCGGGGAGCAGAAGTGAAGAGCTCACACCTGCGAATAACAGTAAACACCCCTTTGCACCGCTTTACTCCGCCTCGAAGAGAGAGGTGCTTATGAGTCTTTGTAACAGGATGTAGAACGTTGGGCTCCTTCCACCTTTAAAGGCACAGTACAGCACAGACAGGAAAAGGGTATGCCAGCACCAGCAAGCATCCCTATTCACCATTGCATGGAGGGAGGTGCTTATGAGGCTTTGTAACAGGATGTAGATTGTTGGGCTCCTTCCACCATTAAAGGCACAGTAATTGACCATTCTACACCAACATGAACAAACTGTAAAAGTACAGAAACTCACTTCATCTTTGTTTTGTTTCAGGGACAAAGGAAGCATGCCAGTCAGCTCCAATAATAATTGCAATCAAATTATGCCAGCCGTCAATGAGGGCACTGCTACAATCATGGACTTCCTGTGGCAGTGTGGCACAAAGGCTTACTACTACTTGCCTCCTTCCTGGAATGGATTCCGTTCATTGGTGAGCCTGCATGCCCCTCTACTGTTGGTCCCAGAAAGTCATATAAACTTGGCAAGAGATATTCTTAATCCCCTGCAATGCCCCCGACAATCACAGGACGGATGAACTCACAAGCAGCAAGAAGAAAAAGAAGCTTAAACTACTTTTCAAAGGAATCAGAAGAGGCCCTCAAGACTGAAGATGGAACCATCACAATATAGACTTTTCTCCAGGACTGAGACTTTCCTCATCCTGTTACTTCCTCCAGGAATACAAACAGCTACAAACACCAAGTGGATACAGATTGTCCAATGGAACGTAATGGAACTTTCAAATTCCACAGAACAGAGACTCAATGCACTTGGGAAGGAGTCTTATGGCACTATAGAATTGACTAGTGCTAGACCTAATCACAGCAATGGAAGGAAGCATTTGCAAAAAGATTGTCAGCACTTGCTGTACCTACGAACCTCTGAACGATGCAGATAATGGCCCGTTGAATCTTGCAATTATAACATGGCCAGGTTGAAAACAAACATGGAAGCAGCAGAGGGGATTGTTAAAGATACACATTGGTTATCATTCCTCATTGTGTGGATGCCCTAGAGGCTCACAACTATATGTAAAGTCAGGTTTCATATCCTTATCTTCTTGATAATAATCTGGTGTATTGACCAGATGATAATAATCTGTTGTTTGTCTCATGGAAATAAACCTCTCTTCCTGCCATTTTGACAGGGAGGTCCACTCGTCGTTGGAATGACACAAGATGTCAAACTGATCCAGAAACAAAGGTAGGAGAAATAAATATGTACTCAATAGATCACCGGATAGTCCCAGATGGTACCCTTTGGTCACTACCACCGATCCAGAAAATGACCTAGAGTGCTACGTAGACCCCACTGCAGATGGGGAAAGAAATTTATTAGGATACCACCCATGGGATTACGCCAGGTGGGGAGGGGACTTAAGAAATGTATGCAAGATATGGACCCAATAATATATATGACTGGAAAAAAGAACACACTAAAAAAGATAAAGAGTACATGGAGTGATTCATCCCTCATGGGATGAACGTGGGGAATGTTGGGGAGTACATCCAATTCCCCAAACATACAAGGAATTACAAGCCCCATGCATATAGACTTCCCTATGTAGGCCTAACAAGATGTTAGTACATATGCTTCAGTAAGCCATATCTCTGAAACCCAATTAGCCATCTCTGAAGCATGACAACTCTCACCCCCTCAACAGAAAATGTCAGTCAGGTCCTTGAAAAAAGGTGCAACTTCCCACAAGAAGGCTGAATGCAGCACAGTGATTGGTTAAGGCAAGGGGGGTGAACACATTCCTATGCCTGAATTGCGGCAGTGAGGTCATGAAAAAGCAACAAAGAAGTATCAGTCCCCAAAACTAATGGACAAACATCACACACAGATTGGTCAAAACACATCAGCTTAGCTGAGTTCCCAAGCCTGTGTTCAAAGGACATCTAACAAATTATGTTACTAGTCAAGGCATCAAAACGTATCATAATGAAGGTCACAAGTTGGTCAGAATTGAAAAATAAACAGTGAAGAGCATGCCTGTCAAGACAGAATGATCTTGGAGCAACACTGCCCTCTGTAGGAAAAGCCTCACTGCAAGAGATCAATTTGCTAAGGTATGAACCATCCACACCATTGCACATAGAATATAATGAATCAGGTACCAGTGACTTTCATGGAAAACTATGAACAACCCTTACAGCACATACACAATATCAGTGACATTTTTATGTATATAATATTTTGAAATACATACACACCATTGTAAGAGAATGAAATGTGAAAGCACCCAAACCCCCAGCTCATAAGGTCAAAGACAAAGCAAATGAAATCATGCACAAGTCATGAGAAAGGAAGTGTTGGAAGGGAAGCACAGAGTTACAATGTTGAACTGGTGATGAACAGTTCACAATGATTGGAATGGCAAGACATGCCAACTGATGAGTTATTTGGGATGATGTGAAAGTTATAATTTTGTTGTCTCACCGTCACATCTCACACAGGGATTGGTTGAAATCTACTCAGTCGCTCACTCCACACATTCTCCTCCTGGAACAGCCAATCAAGTACCAATTCTAGTTGATACAAGTAAAAAGTGTAGCATCCATTCAGCAACATGGGAAAGGAGATTATCTCAATTAATTAATAAACAATGTTTCTTTATTCACGAGGATAGAATAAGCCAATAGGGATAGGTTTTGTATAGATTCACATATAGTGCAAATGACGATGCCCAATCAGATGCTGAGAAAGTGTGAATAACCTGTAACATTTGTTGTCACGTCACCTCTTTTTTTGCTATAAATTTATGCTATAAATTCAGCCATTTTCTGTCATTGTGTTGAATGTCTTTTTGATAGTTCCCTGGCCTAGGCTGTGTAGTAAAAAACGTTTGTTTTTCTCACATCTCGTGCAGTATTTTTGGGTCTCTTTTGATTGATTCTTGTTATTGAACTTGGGACTTGCCGTACATACTGAACATGTGAATCCAGAATGGGCTCAGGAAGCCAGGCAAACATTCTCTGAAATTCCTATTCCTTCACCATGTGAACTTCAATATATTCTGAAGTGGTACATTCCAATCTCGCTTGCAAAATGAACTTTAATTTCAGTGTTGTTTGCATTCTAATTACAGAGCTTGATACAATGGAAATTGTTGTAGAGAATTTTTAAAGGACCTACTCATGCATGTTTCCCCTTTAACTTTCCGTGTTAGGGAGGGGATTCATCGAAGGGCTGCATGCAACTATCGCCCACCAAGAGGTGGATTTCAGGGGAAGGTGACTCAGGGAGCCTCCCTATAGCACAGATGGGATCATCATCCACTATATTAGTCATGCCCCTGACCCAAGTACCAGGCAAGGGACCTTGTTACATACTAAGACATGATGTATTCATTGAGCAAAGCATCAGTAGTTTATGGCAATTGATTGACTCAAAACTCGGACCTTTACTGTGTAATGAGTTCCATCCCTTCTAATGGACCATAAACTGCTGATGCCTTGCTCAAACTGGTGAACTGAGGCACTGCAATCCATCCAGATATAGCAAAGGTGTCTCGATTGGTCATAATGTCTAAAATTCAACACCCAAAGTCGTGTTCTTTTCCTTTGATTTTGTGAAATTCTACCCCTCCACCAAGTAATATTCTTCTTTATCTGAGGGCCATGTTCTTTCTACACGCTAGTATAAGGTAACTTTACCAATTGCTTGATTCTATTTATGTCTCAACCCCTGCACACTATATTTTGCACCACTGTTCTTATTTGCATATTTGTATACATTGTTTGTCCTCTTAGGCCATTTGTAGACCATAACATTTCATGTCTAACAGTATTGAACATTTTGAAGCAAGCTCAATGAACTGCTCCCTTTTTTGCAAAGTTGAGAGTTCAATCCTCTACACTACAATTTCTGTGTTTTATTCTTTACTGAATGTTTATTTTTGGGAGACACAGTCTCTGCAGCATTGTGTCACCTGCCTTTACATCTAAAGTGGGTGAGGGGAGTTGGGTGGGTAATCAGCCTCAGTGACCTCAGAGCACTCTTTACAAATCAAGGATGAAAAGACTCAAATGTTTCTTTGGATTTCAGGTAGTGGTGGAGTCAGCATTTTAATGAGATATACAAAAAAGACTTCATTAGCTTAACGGTGAATATTGTTTTTCCAGAGTACAAACCATATGATTATCTTATGTAATTAAGTTCACACAATGTCGGAAGGTAGTACTCTATGTAGCTAACTTGCACATCTAGCCAGTATTCAGTGTTATACCTCCTACATAATCAATGCTTAGAAGGCACTTCTACACTGAAGCTCTATTGTTCCTCAGTCAGTCAACGTCTGCTCTTGAAAGTTCAGTTCCCTCCAGACTCCGGAGCTTTTTGCCTTTGATATTGCATAACTAAGCTTATCTCACCATTATTAATCATATTCATTCTTGCATGGGGTATATTTTACTATCTCATGTTTAATAACCCCCCAAACTCTTGACTTTGTTTCTTCTTTAATTCTGCCACCTACTCCCATTTGATTTTGTGAAACTCTGTATGCACTCCTTTTTGCCTTTTAACCAGCCTCTTTGGATCCGTTGTTAGGTGCACAATGATATGTTATACAACTGTTCATGTCCTGTATATACTTCTCTTAGGATGTCTGTGCGTTGGTTGCTGACACCCTGATGGTGTGCTACAATGCCGAGCCTGCACAATGATGCAAGCACAGGGGTACAAAGTTGAGTGAGTGCCAAAGGCAACACTGGCGGTTCCCATAGGATTGGCAGTGTCAATGATACATTGAGAGGGTTGGAAAAAACAGGGGTTTTGGCTGCTCTGGCTCACAGTTTGCTGTGCATCCCACTGCATGGCTCTTGGACAAGATTAGTCCTTTCAGTTTTTGTTCTTCCAGCTTAGGGAGATTTTCAACAGAGTGGCAGGCCTTGGTCATCAAGAGTGACCCCCAATCATGGATAGGGAGTAGAGCTTGCCTCTACCTTGGAATGCTCTTCTTCATCTCAATGGCTGAGGGTTCATCCTTATGTCCTGGATGGTCCAAAGGTGAATCAAAGAAGGGGTGGGAGGCCCTCTCTTTTAAAGGGAAAAGTACACAGGTAAATGTACAAAAACATGCCTGCTTTAAGGGGTCCAATTTCTACCTTCGTGACAAGGTTTTTTTTTTGCCATACCCAACATTATTTTTTGTTTATTTTCTTATTGGTTATGCAGTTAAATCAATACCCTTTAACCGTTACATACACAAACATTAAAAGAAAAAGGAATTTATGCAGATATCATTACTTATCCTTTCAAAGAATCACATACAATCACAACAATGGAAGCACCAAATACATTTCACCCATATATAATAAACTTCACAGCACATTTCATCATTCTTCACTAAATCACATTGGTATTGACGGCAAGTCCCTCTATGTGCACACTTCAAAGTAAAAACAGCCCACAAGGGAAATAGGCAAAGAGATAGCTTTGCAAGGATAAAAAAGTTTAATTGTACAGAATAAAAATGCCAGCAAAGGACTCTGCCACTCGAGAGCGCTCTTCTCTAACAGTTACAAACATTACTTTATGAAGTCATATGTCATTGTATATAGTGCACATTGGGGCCATCGATTGGTGGAACCCTACACATGGGCCTGCTCCATAAGGGATGCCAGGCAGTAATTGATTGGTTCTTGTCCAGTTAATCAGCGTCCAGTTGGGACATCTGGGCTCATCCTCACAGTAAAGATCAGGTCACACGTAAAACATTGTTTCTATCTAAACTAAACAGACAAAGCTCGAATATTCACTCATTGTGTCAGGCACCTGGGCGGCATGGGGAGTGGTGCCAAGGGAGAGGGGAGGATAAAATACAGTCATGCTGACCTACACATTTAGGGCTTTGTTAATACCACAGTTCTCGCACCCAACATCCTCACCCTGGGGTTTGATCTTTAATGTATCTCCCCGTAGTACTTTATGTAATGTGGGGCGTATGTTGTTGCCTAGAGGAAAAATTGCTGCGTATGCTTATATCTCTTGTCAACACTTGATGAGGGTTGAGACCTGGGGGTCGCATTCATGTCAAGGAACACAAATGTGTAGGGGTCAAGGCAGTGGGGTGAGGCCTGGCAGGGTGCGGGTGAGAGCCCTCCTGGCAGGTTAGTGGAGATGAATGGACGCAGTGTGGAGCCTGGTGCTGTCTCACGCTCTTGCTGGGTGCATTCCATGAAATACACTAAATATTCAAATACACTGAAGGGATGAGAGGGAAATGGATTTCTGTGGGAACAAGGCTGAAGTGGAGCCAGTATGTTGTGCAGAAATTGGGTTTTGTGAATCTTTGTGAACTAGGAACATGAGCAGAAAGATCCTGCAGCTTGTCCTGTCTGGGCCTAATACAAGATGGAGTCGCGGGCTGTGGGTATTTCTAGTGCTATGCACCTACTTCTATGTGCTTTGGGGCTGCTGTACAGAGCCTGAAGGAGCGGATTACTCCCCACCTTGTATGTTATGGTGATCATCGTATTTGGAAGTACCTGGGTTTGGGGGTGGGATAGGATCATTTCCATCCCTACAATATATTGCTATCAGATTGTAAACTTTCCAAAAATCAACTGATCAAACTAATGAGGTTATATGCCCTGCTAGGCAAACTTTCCAAAACTCCTCTCCCTTTCCACAGTAAGAATACTTACAATCAATGCATGTTTAAACATCATGAGCCTTTTCCCTTGAAGAGCTGTGCAATGAACCAACGTGTTTTAAGGGATTCCTTTGGAGGGGTTGCCTCACAAAAGCGACAAACTGCATCATTCCATGATATTCTCTGATACTTGACCATTTCCTCCTTTGTTAAATACAAATTCCACATGAATTTCAAAAAAGATCTTCTTAGATATCTAGATATTTATTCTCCATTTTCAAGTGGAATAGAGATTCATAGGCATGCACCTCCTCAAATGTTCTTGTCCAGTCATACCTATATCGATGTTTCTTAACATTCGCTGAGTTTTTAATCAAATCATCTCCAGTCATTCCTAATTCATTCAAAAGATGAGTGAAGAATACAGGAAAATCTCTTAAAACCCAGCTTATTCACATTCATCATAATGCATAAATCTGAGAATAACGAGTCCTTCAATGGGTAGATAATTGTCAGACAAAACAAAATGCTTAGTGCTAAAAGAAATGTGGAAGCCTTTCCGCAATTGTGTGGAGCTCCCTTTGTCTACAATAACCACAACTGCTTCTAAGAACTATATCATTATACTTGTTATTATTGTATATTATTATTAATATTATAATAACATATGTTATAATGCGCTTAATACCAGAGAGTGGTTTCCAAGCACAGGATCGGGATTCCACCCTGTGGTGCATTGCGTTATCTTGCTTCCAAGACAAATACGTTGCCCCCGAGTTATTGTTCTTCGTCTATGGCTTCGAAGGCCATTTGGTAAGCATCACCCTGCTTTTAGTCTAGTCCTTTTGTGAAAGGTGTGTACTTTAATTTTTGTTTCAAGCATAGCTTCTGCAGATGGACTGTCGTGCTGTGTGGAGATATTACCTAACCTTACAAAAGATCAAGTGCGAGACAACTCCCGCCAGTACTTGTCCTGCAGGGTACAGCAAGATAGCCAGTCTACACATAGCTTGATCGTAGGGCTTACATAAATATGATACCAATTTGATATTGCTTTAATGATTAAGAGAAATACCATCTGCCATACTCTCCCAGGTATGTTTTATGTTTAACGATTAAAACTGACACCAGCATGATGATTCCTAATTATTTAGAAGTTTCAGAACAAGGGTGCTTATTTTAAATGCAACCCCTGTGACGAAGTGCCTTGGCTGTGACTGCAGCTGTCAAGAGAGCACCTGGGACGCCTGAGCCTGATCGGTGCCACTGGAAAGCGGTTGCAGCAGACAAGGGTACTGATGTGGCAGGGCACAGTTGTACACTATGCTTTTGGCATGGGGTTTGCTGAATGGAGAGCCTGGTTATTAGGCCTCTCTTTCTGAGATAGAATTAAATGCATCATTGTATTATTAATACAAATAAAAACAAAGTAATAGCTCCTACATACTTCACAGGGACAAATGCCAGTATATAGTCAAAAAAATATACATGTACAAATTCCCATAGCTCCTTTGTAGATGTATCGACCTCTGGCTCCTCTGTATCTTCTAAGTACATTCCCTGCCCAACAACTGCTTTACAAAAGAATCTATAAAACTTAATTAATACGAAAAGGCACTTTACACTTGCAATCCCTGTGAGGAAGGTACCATAGCAGGGACACTATTGACACCGCCGTAAATGTAGGGAAAAAGGCAGCGCTGTTGTTAGTTGCTCATCGCCAGTATTTTGCTGTGTGCGTGCACAATAAAGAAAGGGGGACTCATCATGGCACATGAGCTGTTCGGTTTATTCAGGATTCTTAGTTGCAGTAGACCTGCAGGAACCATCATTATCCAGCAGCCTCGTGTCCCATCCCCAACTGCTTTCCTGTTAACCTCCCCCTCACAACTCTCTGGAAACCCCTTGGTGTCCTTGAGGTTCAATGGAAGCAGGCAAGCTAAAAATGAAAGCGGATGAAACATTGTATCAGTATTATGTTGGTGCAGCGTATCATTTCAAAAACAATTTTCTACTCAATACACTCTAAATCGTGTACAATGGCACCCCGTTTTACACAGCAAATATTAACCATACTAGTTTTTAGCAACCAGAAATGTAGGTATACTCCCTTCAAAAGACACAAAAACAGCCTTACAGCCCCAAACTGATCTTAAAACAAAGTGACTCAGAAAGAAAGGTCTAGGAATATTCATGTCAGTGAAGCACCACTCAGCCGGCCTTGGTTGTTGAAAAGGAAGGAAGGAAGGAAGAAAGGAAGGAAGGAAGGAAGGAAGGAAGGAAGGAAGGAAGGAAGGAAGGAAGGAAGGAAGGAAGGAAGGAAGGAAGGAAGGAAGGAAGGAAGGAAGGAAGGAAGGAAGGAAGGAAGGAAGGAAGGAAGGAAGGAAGGAAGGAAGGAAGGAAGGAAGGAAGGAAGGAAGGAAGGAAGGAAGGAAGGAAGGAAGGAAGGAAGGAAGGAAGGAAGGAAGGAAGGAAGGAAGGAAGGAAGGAAGGAGAGAGGGAGGGAAGGAAGGAGAGACATGCAAGTCGGTCAGATACAGTGCAGCATCCAGCATTGCTTGTAAATGATCAGAAACCAACAAACAGGATTATGGGTTATTGTTTAGTTTCTTTATAGCCAGGTCAGTTTTTTTTTTAAATGTAATGGGCTAGAGCAGTTTCATGATTATTTGACATGACTCACTTCACAGAGTAAAGACAGTGAGAGGACCAGGGGCACAGTTTAAATTACACTGTTCAGACAATGCCACAATGCAAAGTCACAAAGGAATTGCCAGTATATAATATCGGTATATTGGTGTATTGTATGGCACTATATAGTGATGCATGCCACTATGAATAAAGGCAGATTCTTAAGTATGAGCGCTTATGAAAGGGGCACAAAGAATACTCTACGTTCATTTGCACTCATTGCCGAAATGCTCAGGCCGACTTTTTCACAAAGGTGACCTACGCATTTCAGGAGGGATGGACAATAGCACAGAGATGAGCTGCCCAACCAACCCCCTTGCATACATTGTTTTGTTTGTTTTGTTTATTTATTTATATTGTGTGCCAGACCCGGAGGTATCAGGGTGCAGTCCTGACAAGAAGGCTCTCAGCTTAGGTTACACATGACAAGTATACAGTACTAAAAGTAAGACAATACAGCTACTAATTATCAGGTAAGGAGAATAAGAGGTACAAGTAGAAACACTATACAGACATCTTGATAACAAAACTCTGGAGACTGGACACCAATGTATGTCAGGCTCCCAGCAACCATGTGTTGGTGGGAGCACCTTTTACCGAGACAGGCCGTTAAAGGACCAATCTCTGTGAAATGTCCACGAAAAACAAAATGCATGTCCATCCCTGTTTGGGGGGTGGAAATGCAAGTGTGACAAACACGGCATAACATGCGGCTGTCACACTTACAAAACATCATGACAAGGTCACAAATGACCCTGTAATGATTTGTGACTCCACCTGTGCCTATTTCGAAATGCGCGTGGGGGACGGTGAGTGGGGGAGTTTGGTGTTATGAACCCCATTTTGGGGTATTAAAAAGTGCGTACAATTTTTTAATTTGGGATGTGCTTTTAAATGCCCAAACATTCCTTTTGCGTGCAAATGCTGGGGGTGGCGGGCACTTGCACTATAAAAAGGTTTGAGAATCTGGCCTAAACTTTTCTGGCAAACAGGAAGGAGCACTGAATTAAGACATGCAGTGAATATGACTAAAGTGTAAAGAAAGAGAGAGAGAGAGAGAGAGAGAGAGACAGGGCGAAAAGAAGGTAGATAATGGGAACGATGAAGAAAGAAAGGAGAATGCTCAACGTTGCCTGCAGCCGGCAGCACCTGTGTGTGTGATTGCAGAAGGAGTAGGTTAAAAAAAAAACACGAGTAGAGGCAACAATGTTGGACAGGCACGCGAGCCTGCATAATGTGACTACTGAGTAGGTAGAATTCAATAACGAGACAGGAGAGAGTGGTACGTGAGAAAGGAGAATAGCCTTCGTGTGTGGAAAGGTACCACTGCTTTATATAAAGATGCTTCAGCCCAGACATCCTTCACCCACCTAGTAATAAGCGCCAGCTTCTGAATTGTCTTCCTTTTAGACATGGCCTCATTTTTGGTCAGTGTAGCATATTTTAAGTTGAATCTCAATCAAGAGCCATCCAATTACTACCTTTCTGATTGATATAGTAGGTACTACATTTTGTTGCTGGGTACAATGAACAATAAGTAGCATGCAGTTTTGTTTTAATCACACCAAATTGACGTTCTTATTAGAGGATATTGTGCAAGAAATTGCCTTCAAAGTGGAAGAAAATATACAATAGAAGGTAATTGATGTAGTAAGGATTGGAAGCTTAAGGTTTGATGTCCTGCAGGGTCGCTCTGTGCAGCCAGAATCGCATGCTCATAATAACACTCCCCAGGAACAGCCCTTCTGTGCAGACGAGATTTTTTAAACATTGCATGTTTTTTTTACATTTTTGTTTTAAATCCAGTTTTCCCTTTCAGATGGACAAATTGATTTGACTAAATGAGGAACTGTGCAATATTGTATTAGTTAAGTGTTTCATCAGTAATTCATTATATTGCTATGCTGTTTTATACATTGCTGTCTCTGAGACACCTTCAAATGAGGGGTTTAATGCTATTACCGCTGCATATGCCGCTCGGTCCAATCTCGAGTTGGGAGGAAAGTGGGAGTTTTACTTCTAGTTTTTTTGCTCGAGGTAAAAGTCTCCGCTTTCCGCCCATTTTTCTGCTATTAGCGCAGTGCTAATTGTGCCCATGCTAATAGCGGCAAGAAACCAGTGGGAATGGGGATTTACATCCCAAACTAAACTTAGGGTCTGGGGCAAATTTGGCCAGACGGAGTTGCGGAAACGCTAATAGTGTTGGGCGGTATCCCAGTACAATTAGTGCCGGGATACCGCCCAACCCCTTATGAGGCCCCAAATGTGTAACACTTTGCACACAACATCAATTACACCTATGTTATAACAGGAAAGTATTGCTGAGGTCTTGCAGGGGTTGTTGTTCTTCAACATGGATGTGATTTGTCAATGATAATGGCTTAATTGGTTGATGTGTGTCTGTTTTGTCCTTTCAAGCTTCTTATCTGAGAAATGTAGGCATGCCTGGAGGCAACAGGAAGACAAAGATGAGTTGTGATATCAAATCAGGTGGTGGGAATTAGAGTAGTGTTCCTATGGTGGAGGAGTTGGAGGTAGAGGAGGGTGGACAAGAGAGGCATGACGAACGGGATGATGAGGGGTGGTAGCGTCAGTAAAGATGGGGTCCCGAACAACAACTGGGGCAGTAGCTCCTGTGACACACAAGCCTCATTATGCTCCTCCTGCCACTCCTTCCTCTGTACCTGAGCTACTCCAACCTAGCCTACTAGAGCAGGACATTCCCAAGCATGTCAGAAATTCTCCAGCAGCTTCGAATGAAAGTCTGACCTCCCACTTGATATCAGGCCATCGCTTGATACTTTAGAGTGCCCCTCTTCTGGTACAATACAGGACACATTATGTAAGGACTCCACGCTTTCATGAAGGGGCACCCCAAAGACATCAGGTTGTGATTTGTGCTGCACCACCTCCTGCAACTAAGGTGCCAACCCTGGCTACCACAGCAGTACCAGCCCAAACACATTCCAGGAACCTTCCCCATGAAACCAGAGCACAGGCCGCACCATTCAAATGTGCTGTGGTGGATGTTCTTGGTCAGCTGATGGGGTTAATGTGGTGTGCCCATGAGGACATCAGGGTTGGCATGCAGGAGAGAGCAAGGGAAGTCTAGTACAAATGGGAGAGTTGTGCAGAAGTGAGAGAGATGGGACAGGCAGCAACAGAGGCAGATAGGGAGGCAGTCAGGCAGTGAACGTTTCAGTCCAGAGAGTGACTGTGGAAGCTCAAGAAATTAGTGAGATTATTACAGATGTGATATTTAGCAACATCTGTTGATGCTTTTGGCTCTAGCCCATTCTCTTCAATTTCTCTCTCTTTATACCACCCTTTCTGGCACGTCAGCAACACTTCTGAGATGGATGGTGATTTTTAAAAAAAAAACACACTCCTCAATCGCTTCCTCCTCCACTTATTCCCACCAACTCTGCAATTTACAGAGGTGAAGCAGGTGGAGATAGAAGAAATGGCAGTGGGGGAAATAAGAAAGTAATGGGTCTGAGGGAAACAGATTACATTCCATTTGACAAGACTCATGTTACTTGTTGCCACCATTCCTGCACAAAAGAGATTATACCAGCTTCAGTGAACCAGTCCAACTCCATATACTTGAATGTAAAGAGTATAATATCCCCCACCCTATTACAAACCAAAATATATATTCAGACATTTCCAAACTGAGTCCACTCCAGTTCCCCTAGCCCTTCTTCCCCAACTCACTGCATGAAAACTGCAAAAGAGCGCTAACAAAAACAACAACCCCCAAAGCTCAAAACCTAAAGCAGCAATGCTCAAAAATACCTATATTGTCTGTCCACAAGACTGGCTCACCCCAGATAAATATCCTACAAGAGCAGTAATTGGTTCATGGACTGGGGGAAACACTGAGATCTGAGTCGACATACACACACATCCTGTGAAAATGTGCCAGTCCTGAGTCAAGCCTGAGACCCAACCCCTGATATAACCCTTCCAGAGCTCCCCTCCGCAGCCCTGTTACAGGATAGACCAATCTCTCTATGATGGTGCAGCTAGAATAACAGAAATAGAAACTACAAAATGCCCCCATTTAAAGGGTGGGAGAAATCAAAACCATAATCCAAGGATAATGGCCCTTTAAACTGGATATTCTCAACAACTTTCTCCATCCAGCATACATCTGACAATGAGTTAACTTCTGGGATACATGGTCCAGTGGACAGTTAGCGTCTATGTACCACCGTCCCCTTTTTCAGTTCTTTACGGAAGCCAAGCTCCACAACCAAGAATCATCAAGCATAACAACTAAACGCTATTTTCCATCACCAACAACCAGATGCTAAATACCAGACCCCCTTAAAAGCATTGATCATGGGCATCTTCAAGTCGACGTTTAGGGTGTCTCATTCCACGTGGCCTATTGAGTATCTATTCCGCCATCCGGATGTCTACTGTCCAGCCAGTCCCAGGGGTCCTATACCTTCTTGAAAAAGAATGTTTTGTCTTCTGACAGTATCTTCAATTTCGGAAAAAAACATATTTGTAATTTTTCTCACACAATTTCTTCTTGATCATACCAAAGGATTTTCTTTGTTTCTAAACTTCATGAGTGAAGCCAGAGAAGATCAGTAACTTTGCAATCTCAGATTTGAGATATACCCATCTCCAAGTTTCATGCAGCACTCTGTACTTGTCCCTGAAATTAAGAAATGTAGCCACAATTACCCTAGGTGGGGTATGTGGGTAAATAATTTAGGGAGGCCATTGACAAGGAGGTTGTCTGTAATTAGACTTTCCACATGAAGTTCTGGGGCATTGGCCCTCTTCCACTTTTGATAGAATGAATACCTGTACATTACAGTGAAAGGATCTGCATTCCACGTCTTCACCCCTATGTTTCAAGACTCTTGTTGCTGATGCCAAGCCCACCATTTTTGACTGCAGCAGCACCGATGTGCCGTTAACATTGTTCAATCTTTGTTCTGCTTCTGTTACCCTCTCATTGCACTAATGCATGTCTGCCCATATCAGGAAGTCATCAGCCACTACCTCCTGGATCTTCGTTTCTAGAAAAGATCTAGATTCATCTATAGCCACAAGGAGGCCCTCTATTATGACTGTCCCAACACTGATGCAGTCATTAATGCCTCTCCTTTCACCAACTGCATAGGTGTGCTTTGATTAGTCTTAGAGCCCACATACAGTGCCATCTTTTACTGTTTCTGTCCTTTCACCACCTTTCCACACCTAGACCAAAAGCCTGAGACGATCTCAAGAAGGTCTGTTGAAGGCCTTGCTGCCATTCGTGCCTGATAGCCACCAGTGTCCGATCCTGACCCGATACCCCCTACTTCCAACATATCCTATGCAGATGTTCATGCTACCAGAGGAGGGGGAGGTGGACTCCGTGCCCGCCACCAAGGGCCTTGGCACCACTGAGTTTGCTTCTCTAAGTGGAGAGGTATTCCCTCTGTCTTCCGGGTATGCCATCACTCAAAACCTGTAGAAGATGGTGACCACCACGGCCGGATAGGCAATCCATGAATAACTGAGGGATGAAACATCACTGTGTGATGGTCCCATCCCGAGGAAGTCACAGGGACCACACAGATCGGTTGCCACCTGGGCCGGGCACCCTAATTACTACAATATGTCTGTCACGGCTCTTCCACTCTGCTGGGAGAGGGGTCGGAGGGGAGGAAGTGCCATGGTCCCTTACGGATTTCACACCACGCACAATGCTGTCCTGGGAATAAAAATAGGAAAATCACTCAAAATGATATTAGGACGAGCGAAAGAAGAGATTTAACATCAAGGAGGATACAAGGGAGTGAAGGAGGAGCAAATGGAGAGTTGTACACTATAGGGAGTGCTAAAGAGGCATTTGAAGTCAGATTGCTTTGGTCTTTCCACTGGATTCTCCTAAGACTTCCCAGGGTAAATTGCAAGATTCAAATGGGAATTGAAGAACAACACAGGGAGAAATGGAGGACAACTTTGGAGATCGTCAGGGGACACTTTGACTGTATGAGAAAGGTCAGGAGTCCGACAAGGAGAAGTGGTGCCTGTGAAGATATGGAAGGGGTATGTAAGATATTTACATTTTAAGATTATTTTGTCTTACTGAGGCAATCAAAATTCATTGAATTTTTGTAGGAACCAATAGAAGTCCATGCAAAGCTTTTGTGGTTATGTTCCCACTGAAAATCCTTGAGGAAAAATCTCATGGCAATAAAAAAGGGGGAACAAAAAGGAAACCCAGGCCAGTGGGACACATTATGTTATTGTAATAGGTGAAAAGTGGCAAGTGGCTATGGGGGGAGGCACATGGCCAGTGGTCCACGGCATTTTATCAGAATTGTTGCAAAATGGCATGGGACATCATTCAACATCATGGACACTAGTCAGGGGCGAAGGCAGTGGGCTGTGGGAGATGATTATTTAATACTAAAACGGGTATGGACCGTGGCCAATGGCCTATGACCCTAATTGATGACCTTAACTCGGAACAAACCCATTGATTTCCCATGAGCATACTCATTACATTACAGATTACACGTGTAATGATATGTGGAATAAAAACAAACATTCAGACAGATATTAATTGAAAAACTGTGACAAATTTTGCCAGGTAATCATTTGACATAAATATGGACTGACTGAATTTTACTGTGGACTTCATTTTAGATTTGTTCATAGAAGTTTTCAAATGTTATTAAGAAAGGTTATGTGTGTGTTGTAAGAGTGTGTATCATAAGAGCGTGTGTCGAAAAACTGTGTGGTTTAAGAACATGTTTTGTTTGTTTGTGTCTGCCCTAAGTATGTGTTGTAATGTGTATCAATGTTTGGTGTGGATGAGTCTGCTATGTGAATTTATGGCGTATAATTAGCGTATGAGTGTTTAGTATAAAGTACTGAAATGCACATGTCAAATACACCTCCTCATGCATAAAAACTCACCTTTAAGTCTGTTTGACGCTGATGTGAGTGTGTATATGTACTGAAGGCATATAAGAGTTGTACGGTTTGTAGCTATATGCAATTTACATCTCCTAAAAACTAACATCAATGCCATGTGTACACAGTATTATATTAGTGTACATATACCTCCTTTGTGTATCAAAGCTCACAATAAAGTGAGTACTAACTTTCATATGTGTTTTCAATACATCTCAGAAGCATATGTCTTCCATGCATCTAATTTGAATCTCCTATGCATTTTATATACATATGAAAACTCACATCTGTCAGTCCTAAACTTGATGTGATTTTTTATACGTATAGTGACAGGGGTGTAGGATACACACAAAATCTGGGGGGGACAGGGGACACCTTTGGGACTTCGCTAGAGACACAACATAACCCAATCCATACCCCCAGAGGGCCGAATGACAATCCTTAAAAATATATGTGTTCTTTGTTCTTAGATTTATTTTAAAAATGAAAAACTAATAATGACCGTTTTAAAAACACAATCACACTTCCAATAAGTTGCAGATTTTTCATCACCTGCACAATACTTAAAGCTTGTTATAAACACATTTTCAGCAAAACAGTGTTAGAAATAACGTATTTGTGGACTAGTAAAACTAACCTTCAAACATTCGAGATCTTACAGCAGGGATTTTAACCAAACAAAGTTGTATTCATCTTTTTGAAGCTCTCAAAAATGTAATTGTTGTAACAAGGCTTTGATATTTTGTAATTTTTTGCATCTTTGCATCCTTTAGAATCCAAAGCAAATTATTTTGCTATTGCTGGTATTTCTACCAGATTCATTTAATCTTTATGTCTATTGCAGAGTAATATGATTCAGTCTTTTCTGAGAAGTACTTGAACACAGGTAGGTTTTCAGTCGTCGGAAAACACTAACGTTTCTCGCAGCCTGACAGGAAGAAACTGGAACAGTTAAGAGGATATGCAGTAGCTTCCCCTGTGCAAACAAAGCTCTTTGTCTGCGAAGATTACTTAGAACAATATCTACCAGTTTTGGGACTGCGGAATACTTTTGGATGCTTGATAAGGTTGCCAATTGTGCAGAGAGGAGAACATATTTGATTTCTAGATATTTAACAATCATTTCAGAGCTTCTCCCTGATTAGTGCTAGAGTGCAATGGAAGAGGTGAGAAGGGGGACTAGGGGAGAGTGAAAGAAGAGAGTAGTGGACAGTAGGATAGTTGCTAACAAATTACTGTGAGAGCGGTTGGAAAAAAGATGATCAGGAAGGTTTAAGACGGAGAGTGCGGTATAGATAATCTCCAAAAAAAGATGTATAGATCCAATTACTCATTTGACTATTACCATGCCTGTTGCAGCATTTTAGACTCTACTTAGAACAAGCACGGACAAAGCAACTAGTGTTGGCCTGACTTAAAAGCATTTTATTTGCATTGGTGTTAATCTCCAGGTACCCATGCTAATTACCAGCTATTTCCATCATAGGCCCAGAAAGTACCTCAATTTGTCAGGTATGGGCATGATGTGCTCTTGTACTCACACCATGCACCATATAGTGTGCCCTTATACAGAGTAACACAATCAAACTCCAAAGTACTTACAATTTGAAAGTTTTATCAAAATCCAAGGTACTCATACCATCACCAGGTTTTGCCTTCAATACATCAGGTTGTCACACAACTACCATCGAATGCCTAGGTACTGAATCGATTATCAAGGCTATGCACAATTAGCATAGTAAAGCCAGTGTCCACGATGCCCAGTTAGGAGGGAAAGAGGCTCCTGGCTATAGTATGCCCATTTATAATAGCAGCGCAAGATTCGGTTTCACTCAATTATGATGTTAATGCAAGGTTCCATTATATCTACTTAGCACAAAAAGGCTTGATACTAATATGCCAAGTTATCATATGCAATGGTAGAATCAAATATGCCGAACTAGCACAGTGATGTCATATTGATGAGCAAGATAGCATTATGAACACCAGCATAGTAAGCCCCGACTTCAGTATGCTTGGATAGCACCGCACTTACGTATTCTCTAGGGGGCTGTATGTGTGTGGTGCAGGTGGATGTATGTGTGTGGTGCTGGGGGCAGCGGGAGTGTGCAGTGCAGTGCTCGGGCACTGTATGCACAATGCAGTGAGGTGTGTATATGGCTATGCAGCGGGCAGCGTGAAGTTCTGTTTTGGAATGCTGTGTGTGTGTGCAGTGTGGTGATGTATATGTGCATGGTTGGGTGGGGGCCTACAGTGCAGTTGGGTGGTGCATATGCACAGTGCTGCATTGGGTGTATACTCAGCATTGTCTGGGGTGAGTGTGCAGTGGTGTGTATGTGCATTGCTGCATGGGGTATATACGCATTGATGGGCAGTGCTACCTATGCAGTTCCGGCATGTTTATTGCCAAAGCGTTCTTGGGCATATGCTGTCCTGATTCATACTTTACAATTAAATGAGTTTCTTAATGTTGACCACATCTCAGAATACATGTCCTTTTAATGTACCTAATTCATCAAAAGTAAATGCATTCTAGTGCTGTTTTCAAACTTTTTAAAGACGTCCAGCTTTGCAAACTTTCAGCCAAAATTAAAAACAAGCACTGGCAAAGCCAACAATGTGGGCTTTTGTGTAGGAATGGGAAAAGCACTTGCCAGGCACTGCTTTAGTGGTACTAACTGGCCATTGATGGCAGCAGGTGCACAATTGTGTGATGACCTGGGCATCTAAAAACAGTGTTTGACAAATGCCAAATACTTTTACAGAAGGCAGAATTGTTGGCTTTGCCAATGCTTGTTTTTCATAGGACTTCAATGAAGGACATGCATAATGCTTATAAATCAAGTGGCTGAAGGCAGACTTGGTTAAGACATTTTTATTACACCAGTTGCATGTTTACAGCTTCAATTAAGTAATTCACTATCAGAAGATTGCTTTGAAAAAACATTGGCAGGTACTTTGAGGCTAACATTTTTATGGTAATCCTTGATTAAAGAAAGCTCAAAGAGTTCCCCCAGGAGGTCGATTGAGATGGGCAGGGGCCAAAACTGGGTGGAAATAGCCATAAAGATTAGCATGGCCATAGGCAGTCAATAGATGGGCAAATAACCTACACCTGTTGTGTCCCTCCTTATATGCAATTTCTTCCTAGCTGTATTCTAATGCAATAGGTTTGGTTTATAGGTGGCGCAAGGCCATGGGTGGGTCATTAGAAAACTTCAATGCGTCAGATTCTCAAAACATTTCTGGTGCAAGTGAGATGTGCTAGCACATCTCCTCACCTGAGCCAAGAAAAGGAGAAGCCAATTCACAAGGGTCAGCTGAATGACTGCAACCAAGATGCACTCATTCAAATACCCTTTTCCCCCCTTTGTGCATTTGAGCAAATAAGAGAAAGTTTCAGGGCATTTAAATACCTTGAAATGGGGGTCATCCCTCTGTGCCTTTAGAAAAAAGAGCAGGGAGTTTTCTCCCCAATCCTTTTCGCACTTACAATAGAACCCATGGCTGAATACGTCCGTCAAAACCATGCATGTAGAGGTCTTCGTATGACAGGGAGACCACAAATCATTTCCTTATATGCGGATGACACCCTACTATATATTAGGAACCCGGAGGTAAATTTGGCGCCAATTATAGCTGAGGTTAAGAGGTCCTCTGAATACACGGGGTACAGGGTTAATGTTTCTAAGTCAGAACTGTTTCCGCTTACACCTAAAACTAGAAATATGTTAGACACACAGGGATTCAAATGGTCACCAACACACATCCGCTACTTGGGGATCAGGGTATCCAGAGACGGGAGTTGCTCACAGAAATTCATGGTGAACTTCTACAATCCCTAACAGTTAAACTACAAGTCTGGAACAAGCTCCCTCTATCCCTATATGGGCGAATATTGTTAATTAAGATGGTAGTGCTACCCAAACTCCTATACCTTTTGTGCACCATACCGATTTGGCCGGGCAGAACATTCTTCACCAAACTCAATACGCTCGCCATTGGATTTGTATGGGGAGGGAAAACGCCCAGGTTGAAGTGGTCCAAAATGACAGAACCATTTGCAAAAGGTGGGATTGCAGCACCAGACTTTGAACATTATTACCTAACATCACAGGCACACTTCGCGAGACACTGGTTCGACCCAGAGGACACGGCACCACACATTACCCTGGAAAGATTTGCGGCATTCCCCTCAGACCTGCGAGCTGTTCTGTTTGACCTTAATCGGAAGGACACGTGCAAATATGATCCTGTAAGCGCCACTGCGCGTGCATGGGCCAGGTTATATAAGAGACTTGCCATTACAACCCTGTATGATCCGGAGGTACCATTGTGGAACTTCCCGGGCATAAGCCTCACTTTTGTTAAGGCACTCCAGGGTACCTGGGACCCACAGAAGTAATTTAGAATGCGAGACATGTTCCCGGAAGGAAAATATTGGGCATTAGATGATTTTGTCGGGGCAGTGGGTGGAGATCACCTTAAGCGATTTCAGTTTCACAGGATGAAATCTGCCTTCGCCGCCAAATGGCCCTCCTTCCCAGAAGAGCCACACACAAACAAATGTAGGGCAGCCATGACAGAACCAGGGGGACACAGGAAACATTTGTCTGCGCTATACAGCCTTGTTCAGATCCATTCCAAGCCATGCAATAACATTAGACCTGGGAACGAGATCTGGGTGTGGAGCTGTGTGAAACCACATGGTTGTGATATTGCCAGTTGACTAAATGTGTATCCATGAACTCAGGGCTACGTCTTATTGAGTTTAAAGTTCTGAACCAGTTGCACTACACCCCAGCCAAGTTAGCTAAGTTTGTGCAAGGCCACACGGGAAAATGCCCTAAATGTGACGCCCCTGACGCAGACTCCTATCACATTTATTGGGCGTTCCTACCGATAACTAAATTCTGGAAGGAGGTGGCGGAGATTCCGGAAGACATTACGGCAAAACCTGCTACACCCTCTCCACGGAAATACCTTTTTGGTGATATTGGTAAGGCTGTTGTATTATTACATTGCCATCGAGATGCCGCCCCAAAGACATCTGGACGCTGTTCAGACTCTAGCTATGTAATATGTTATCTGATCAAGAGGACAATCCATCGACACCGCTCTAGTACTGTCAAACAAAGTGCAAATGTGTAGTGTATACTGTAAATGTTCATCTATGTTGTTATATCATGTTGTGATTCGCTAGCCGCTGGCCAGTTTGGTCTTGTTGTACCTCTCTCTGAACAAAAAGAAAAAGAAAAAAAGAAAAAGAAAAAGGAGCAGAGAGGAGGCGCAAGTCATGACAGGGTCCTTTCTCACTCTGTTGTGATTTTGTATTTTAAGTGTGACAGTCCCTGGAACTCCTCAACAAAGGCACAGAGTATTTAGACACACACAAAAAAACAACCAACCCCACCAAACTTGTACACACACAACCCACACACCTCACCTCCACTGTACGCCTGGAAAAGCATTCAACAATGAGTTATCCAAAGCACACATGCTACACTGCAGCCTGCTCACCGTATGATCTATGGCAAAACACCAAATGGAAATGTTCAACCCCTTCAGCGAATGCTGCATGGACGCCCTCTTACTCACAGAAACATGACTATCAGACAACTATAAAGTACTCGCTCATGACGCCATACCCTGCAATTATAAACGAATACAATCTAACAGAGAAAGCAGATGAGGAGAAGGAATTGTGGGGGCACTCAAAATTATTCAAAATCGGCAAATATTAAACCATTCTTTAAAAATCAGGCCTGAAAAACAGATGACCCAGAGAACTAAAGACCTATATCAAGCCATAATAATATATATTATTATAAATAATAAAACAAACAAACATATGGGACAACCTAAAGATGAATGGCGACAAAAAAAACCAATCTGCCCTCATACTTCTAGTCATATCGGTTGCCTTTGATACAATCAAACACACATACGTGTGTACTTTGTATAAAAGATCCACATTGATTGTGTGCATTATCACATATAGATAGATCTTAAAAAGTGAATATCTCAATATTGCCACCTCAATGTTCACATTGTTTTAGTGCACGAACTCATGACATTATCTAGGAGCATGACAAACATCTTAAACATTAAAGCAGCCAATTTTGAGACATATTGGGCCACATTACAAGGAAGGCGGTAGAGGGTTAACGGTGCCGGTAGAGCTGCCGACGCCGTTAACCCTCTACCGCCCCATTACGAGGTCTGCTCGTGGGTCCCGCTAAGGACGCCTGGTAAAACCAGGTGCCCTTAGCAGGACCCGCTAGCAGACCAGGATGCTAACAACGGGCCCGTCATTAACGGGCCCGTTGTTAGCATCCTCCCCATTCCCATTGAGCCCTATGGGAGCTCGAATGGGAATGGGGATGTACCGGGTCCAGGTCCCGGGAAAGAGAATTACTGGGCCCTACAAGGTCGGAATGGCCTGGTATTTCCCGATTCCAGGAACCCGGACCCGGTACCCGGTATGGGGGTAGCAATGCCGCTAAAAGCAGCATGGATACCTCCATACTCGTAGTGAGGCCCACAGACTCTACTCTCAAGATACACATCACTACAAAATACCCACACCTACCTTTATTCTCATACATTTTAGTATCAACATACCAAGCATTCATTTCATGTCATTGGGCCTCATTAGGACCCTGGCGGAGTGGGTTTCCGCCAGCGGTATTCGCGGCGGACCCGTCCGCCCCACTACGAGTTCCCGTAGCGCCATGGCGCCGTTTTCCGCCTGGTTTTACCAGGCGGAGAAAACCATGGCGCTACGGGACCTCGTTGTTAATTACGCCACCGTATTTTACGGTGGCGTAATTAACTCCTTCCCCACTCCCATTATACCCTATGGGGCAAGAATGGGAATGGGGAAGGGCAGAATGGGGATTGGGGATTTACCGCTCCGCCAAGGTCGGCATGGGGTGGTAAATCCGCCAACCCCCATGGTGCTATCGACGGCTTTCCGCCGTGCTTCGCGGTGCATTTAGCACCGCGAAATCCGCCAGGGTCGTAATGAGGGCCATTGTCTGCACATAACAGATGTGCTTGCAATGGGATGAGCGATTTGGAGCCTGTCTGAGCACAATGTCTTCAGGCCTGTGATGCACTTTTACTTCGTCTGTTCGCATAATTACTGAGCCACAGAGCAGTGACCTGGTCCCAATGAGGGTATATGAGCCAAACATGCATCTGCATATTCAATGAGATGATTGCAGGTCGCCGAGGATATCATAACTATTACCACGCCTATCAGGCTTGACCATAGTTGAAACTTATCTGGAGACCTGCATGTAAAGAAGGAACATCACTATTATTACATACCTTAAGTGGTTATTATTAACTTTCACTGGATCATACGCAGTATGTAAGCCAGAGGCTGACCACCCTTTACTAAATCAAACCGAGATTTGACACTTTGCATTAAGGCATTACTTCATAAATTAACTCAGAAGAACAAGAAACACGTCAACACTTCTTAATACATCTATGTTGTGGGATAATGATATTGTACCTCTGTCTAACCCACTCCTTGCCTTGTTTTTATACCAACATTCTCCTTACCACATGTCCTAAACTTGTCTGTCAGTCTAACAATTACTGTTGAGAACATATATGTGGTACAATATACACGACAGGTACTTTAATCATGCATGTCTGCCTGGATTGCCCAAGTGTGCTCCAGTGCCCTTCACAATCCTAACACAGGATTCTTCCAAAACTGGCTTAGATACCCTATGTGTATATTAACCTAAAACACGTCTGTTTTGCATCTCTCTAAAGGGTAGCCCATATAAGTCTGTTTCTGGTTAGATTCACATGCTTTGCATAGGCCGCAATCTAGTGCTTGGTGCTGAGTATTGCATATTGTTTTTATTTTAAAAATGGGAGCTGACAGGAGCGTTCCTGTAAAACTTGCTACATCCGATTGGTGTTCCAGGACATGAGACCTGGAACACCATATCTGAAACTTTCCCCTAGGGCACCCTAGGGCGAACGGCGCAGGCAAAGGTCACCTTCCTTTGGGTTCTTACCATCCCTGTTTGCCTGTTTGTCCCAGCACGAAAACCCAGCAGATGCTACCCTCACCCTCTGCTGCTACTTCCAGGTTAGAAGCGTTTTGCTTGATATTTGACCACTGGTGAAGTTTGCCTTAGTTTTTTTTTGCCTACTCTCGCTTTCCACAAGAATGCTGCAATTGTAGGTGAGATGGTTTGATCCCACCACTGTTGTATTTTGCAAATCTTGCATTTTTGTTCACATAGTGCTTCCATGTGTGGGTTTGCTATTTTGAATATTGACATTATTGTGTTTTGTCACACTTGTATTTTGCTCCCACAGTGTCTCGAGGGTGGGTTTGCTGCTTTGAAACTTATCACTTGTGTGTTTTGCCAAACTTACCTTTTCTCTTCCTATAGTGTTTCCAGGGGTGGGTTTGCTGTTTTGAGTCTCAACAATGTTTGCATTGTTTTCCCATATTGTTTTTAGGGGTGGATTAGCTGTTTTGAATCTTGCCACTGTTGTGTTTCGCTACACATGCATTTTTTCTTCTGAGTGAGTCTCAGGTATGGATCGTCAACTTTGAATCTCGCCACTGCTATATTCTGCCCTACCACTATGGCTAACAG
Organism: Ambystoma mexicanum; assembly: GCF_040938575.1. Taxonomy (NCBI): domain Eukaryota; kingdom Metazoa; phylum Chordata; class Amphibia; order Caudata; family Ambystomatidae; genus Ambystoma; species Ambystoma mexicanum. The sequence continues at coordinate 754,550,887 of NC_090922.1, forward strand.
CTCCAAAATTAGAGACACCCACTGGCACTCCATAAAAGTATTCGACTCAACCTGTCAGACACCAGCCTTAAATACCACCTCCACCGAAACAACCTAGTACTCATAATAAACCACAAGCTGCCTCCTCCCCCATATAGCCTTCCCATATCCTTCCCACGAGGCCTACACCTCTTATGACCACCCAAATCCCACTCCCACTCACCCACCTACACTGCAATCACACCTCTTTGATCCACACTGTGCAATCTCTAAGCACTTTGCGTGCAAACCTGGCCTCCTCCCCTGGCTCAGCCGTCCCTCCAACCCTTACCCACATACCCTAGCTCCCCCAAAGCACCTAACATACAGACTCAACACCTCCGGCATCATCTCTATCAAGCATAACTCCCCCTACCTACCATTCAGAATCAAGACTAACCCTCATACCTACGCCCTCACCTCCTCCCCCACACCCTCAAATCCACTAACATTTCTCCTCAACCTGCTAAATAGCTCTCAAGGCATACTCACCACACCACACACCTCTAGAAGATGGTCACTGGACTCCTCTCTCCTGACTGGGTACCCCCACCGTGAACCCTTCCGATCCCACCCAACCCCAACAGACCACACAATCAGTCCCACAGAATCAGTCCCCAGTATCCTACCTCACCCGCACATGAGGGACACTAAACCTTACCCCCACACACTCTCTCACCACTTACAGCCATATTACCTTCTGATAGCCGGACCACTCCCACCATCTGAGTCCTCACCACACATTCACCAACAACACACACGACCCCTGTCTCTTCACCTTCCTCCAGAAACCATCTGCCACCCCTCTGGAGAACCCTCTCCTGCAGACATATCTTGCACCTTCCCTCTTTTACACACCACAAACGATCCTATTGACCTCCCCTTCCAGCCCCCCACAGCATTCTCTGCATCAGCTATTACCCCCTGCCACCTATACATCAACCCATCCCTATCCACTGGGAATCATCCACCCCCGCACAAACCCAGAACCTAAGCAGACTGACCTTGATCAAACAACCACACAGTTGTCTGAAGTGCATTCTCATCAATGCCAGATCTGTCGCAAGAAATCATCACAACATTTACAACCTAATCTCATCCGAAGGCCCCGATATCCTCAGCATTACTGAATCCTGGTTCTCCCAAGACTTACACCCAACTGCACATCAAGCCTTCCTCCTCGGATACAAACGTATTGTGCATAATGGGGCTAGCAGGGCAGGTGGCATTGCCATCCTTCACAAATCATCCATATCTGTCTCACACTCAGATGAACAAGCTGCCAACACAGACTGCAAATCCCTCCTGGTAAAATTCTTGCTCACCCCCTTGCACACTCGGAACATCCTGGTCATATATCAGCCCCTGGGATACAATAGAAGCTTTGTAGAATCCCTACATGACTCCTTGTCAGCCATTATTCTCTACAACCCCCACCTCTCAGAATTAGAGGATTTCAATATCGGGTTCGACTTCCCCAAAACCCTATGACCTGAGCTCTACTGGATAACCTGGAAACCATTCATCGTCCACAGCTAGTCTCAGGTCCTACCCACTCTGCTGGTCACAATCTAGACACAAGCTTTGGCTCACCATACTGGCACCTCACCCCCTGTTCTGGACTGACTACTCTGCTATCGACACACTCTCCTCTGTGGACCCACGCCACACCTCTCCGGCTGTTATGGGTTCACAAATCCACTCCCACCTCTAGAAAAACGTCAAAGTAACTCTTGATCTGGCAGATATCCTATCCTCTCCCTGGCCTCCACTCCCCTCCATTTGGGTCAGATCACCATCCCCTACGTTTTTCACTGGCTTTCTGAAGCATTCAGTCCCTTTTCCCCCATCATATCCTTCTCTAACAGACAAGGCATCTCTCCCAGCTGGGTCACCTCACAGCTAAAAAAACTGAAATCCAAGAACTACATCCTAGACCAAGGATGGTAGGCAAACCCAATGCCATCCAACAGATTGGTCTATAAGGCACAGCTCAAATCTTTCTGAGCAGATATATGCAAAGCCCAAAAATCCTACTGCTGGAACAGAATCACCAACTCTGTGCACCCTTCAAGGGAACTTTTCACACTTATCACTTAATTCAACACCCCTGCCTGCACCTCCAACACTCCCAGCCACACCCAAAACCTCTCTAACTCCCTCTTGGACTACTTCTGCAACGTAGCCCTAGAGAGACACAATTTCATACTCTCTAAAATTACATCACTCACCGAACCCCCTTTCCTAGCCCATGTTGTCATAACCGTCATCCATCCTCCCGCTCTTCTCTACCTTCTTTCAACTCTCCCACCTAGAATTCCTCAACCTTCTATCACTCAGCTGCACCTCAGGATCCCCAGAGACCCCTGCACCCCCACTTTACTAAAAGAAATCTTGACAACCACCTGCTCCAGAGACTTTCCAAGATCCATCATCAACACATCACTCACTTCCGCCACATTCAAAACCTCTTATATCAAGCTCCTACTAAAAAAGACCTCACTCAAACCCCTTGCCCTGACCAATGTCCCGACCAGTTACAGACCCATCTAAAAATCCTGAAATATAGCTAAAATAACCCACTGAGTGGCATACTCAAAACTGTTTCTCTTCTCAAAATCCCACCATATCCTTGACTCTCCCCAATGTTACTTCAGACCCTAGTCTCCATATGTGATGGTCTGAAAGAAAAAAAGACTCGGAAGCCCGCTCTGCCCAAATCCTACTTGACCTTTTGACAGCATTTGACACCATTGACTGCTTCATCCTCACTGACAGAATTCACACACTCTGCAGCAGGGGCTCAGCCCTGAATTGGATATACTCCTTCCTCTCCAACAGATCCCAAATAGTTCACATGCCTATATTTTCTTTGGCTCCACACTCAATCACCCATAGGCAGCCGCAGGGTGCCTCACTCTCCCCATTTATATTCCACTTCTGCCTTAGCCCCCCTCCCATACTCATTCGATCCCATGTTTGTATCATGGTATAATTATGCAGATGATACCCAAATCGTCTTAAAGATCCCAAAGAGCCTCACTTCTACATCCCCCAATATCACAACATGTCTCTCGGAATTCGAACACAGGATGACAGCCAACCGCCTCCCACTCAGTCCTGGCAAAACCAAGATCATGCTCTGTAGGAAGACTGCCCTCTTCCCTCAATCCACCCTTTGTCCTGTTCTGTAGGCCCACCTCTCACCACCTCCAACGCAATAAAAGATCTTGGATGCATTATGAATGTGACACTAACCCTATCATATCACATCAACTCTGCAATAAAATGTTGTTACCTATACTTTTGCACCATTTGATGCCTTCTTCATTACCTGACCTTCCCATCATCCTTTCATGCCTAGACTATGCTAATGCCCTGTACCTAGGTCCCCCACATAACAGATACAAAATCTCCAATGTGTAGAAAACACTGCTACAAGGCTCCTCCTAGCCCTGGGTCCCAAAGAGCACATCACCCTCACCCTCCATGTTCTTCACTGGCTTCCAATCAGGTGACGTTCCATCATTAAGGTGATGTGCATCACCCATTGAGGTCTTCACAACAAAGAATCAAAATACCTGCAGCATAAAATTACATGCCACACGCATAGCAGAAACATCAGGCTCAGCACTTTTTCTTGTCATTCCAGTGACAAAATCAACCTGTATAGGGGGGCTCCTCCTTCTCATTCCAAACACCCACCCTCTGGAACTCCATCCCATTAACCATCTGCTGCATAGAAGACTAACTCTTCACATCGGCACCCTCACAGACATATCAAAAATTGTCCATGCACGATCGGGAAACTGGGCGCACATGAGGAGCCTATCTATGTTGGACACAACACTTCTTAACCAGGCCTATTTGATAAGCTTTGCATGACCAAATTTAACTATGTTCCAATCTTTCTTCATCAGACTATCATGCACTGCGTCCCAAGGAATACAACTGCTCCCCACGAAGGGTTAGGCGTGCACAGCCACAAACATCTGCACTACACCCACCCTAATCATACATCACCCTAGGCTCAAGTGTCACCTCCAATAGAATACAGCAGAGTCACAAGCAAAATTCAGTCCAGCTGTTCACATAGCTTGTCTCTTATGGCCCTGTGACTCTTTTGATGTTTTCTCATGGCACCTGTTGCACTCACCTGATAATTCAATTCAATCTATTAGATATACATATAGCAACAAGGCTTTGTATAACACATGACTTACAATTCATATACAAAAATAATTACAGTTTACATAAAATTACATGAAATATCCACAAGAGGGACTTATTGAAGACATGTAAACATTTCAGCTAAATGCATATAAAACAGTACAATAAAATATATTAAATTTGTGTCATTTCCTTGCATAACAGCCAACCATAGGGAAGGTATTTCATTCACAGTAGTTGCATTATCATAAGCTTTAAAAAAACTTCATTCACAGAGAGTCAAGGCATTCACATTTTGGAATCAAATGGAAGACTGTCTCATTCACCAGATTACCACATAAGCGACAGAATGTGTGTCGATAAAACAGTTGATTGCTCCTTCACTTTGATGATAACACTACTGTCACATTAAATTTGATTAGTAGATAGGTACGAAAAATATGCAGGCTGGGATAAGAAGTGATATATGTTGGTGAAGATGTTCTGGATATTCTCTCATTACAATAGTCTCGAGTAGATGACATACTCCCGATATGAAGCATATTTTCCATGAAGGCAGCCACACGTAATTTGTTCTTCAACCAGTGCTTGATATCCCCAGATAGATATGTATTACTACCCTCATGTAGCCATTTATTGTGTGATAGCTTTAGAACACGGATTATGCCTATCGGTGTCTTATCCGTGAGACCTAAAAAGGCCTTTATATAGGGGACAATGATGGTATCTGTTTGCAAAGTAAGTAAACGTTCAAAGAGCAATACACACTGGGCTGTATATACATTCCAAATGCCCTTTATGTTAAATTCAAGATGAAAGTAATCAACACTTATACATTCGGGGAGGCTGAATATCTTCCTCAATAGTTTTGCTTCAAAGAGTAATAATACGTTTCCTAAATGTATGGCCCCAAATCGCTACTGCAGAGGACAGCATAGCTGAAATCTTAGCATTGTAGATGGACAAAACAGCCGATGCACACTAGCCTTAGTGCATTAACTAATATCACACATTCCCGTTTCAGGTCAGCCCAATGTAAATCACATTTCATTTTATTGTCGATAGTGAGGCCCAAGTATTTATAGGATGACACTTGCTCATGCGGTTCGGAGGATAGTGTCCATGAGGAGCTTTTGGGTCTGAATTTCTGGGTGTAGGCCATGATTTTATTTTTGCGATATTGATCTTAAGGCCATTGGCTGCTGAATATATTACTAGAGCATTTAACATCAATTGCAAGCCTGCAGGCGTGTAGTCCAATAGTATGAGATTGTCTGCGTAGGCGAGCCAACCTATGGTGACTTTCTAAATTTTTATAGGATTAGTTAAATGCATCGGATGTTAAATGCATCGTACATATTGGCCAAATATAAATTAAATTTAATGGCTGCAATCAGGCTCCCCTGTTTTACTCCGCAGTGGGTAGATATAGATTTAGAAAGTCTTCTTAGTGCATTTAGGCAGTCACAAACAGATGTGTCAGCATCGAAGATCATCAACATACGCAGCAAACCGGGAGGAATCCCCCAGGCATCCAATTTCTGCCACAACCGATTCCTACAGACAGTATCCAATGTGGCGAAAAAATCAAAAAATGCGCAATGTACATCTAGGTTACGACGCTGGCAAGAATGTTCGATAGCAGAACTCAATTTTGTGTGAAGTGCTAGATTTATCTCTGAAACCTATTTGGTTTATTGGCAGGATCTTTTTGTCAGTGATCCAGGTATTCAACTCCTGAAGGAGAACTTTGGTAAAGATTTTGGAAGTAGAGTCAAGCATGGCTAACATTCGGAAATTAGAAGGCTCATTCCATGTCCCTTTCTTGTGTAAAGTCAAGATGTTACTAGATTTCCAAGAAGGCGGAAGTATTCCATGTTTACCAATAGTAGAACAATGTATATGTACGCAGCTCCCCATAATGGGCAGTCACTTTTAATTACAAGATTGCAGATGCCATCAGGGCGGGCAGCACGTGAGGATTTCAATCTATCTATGATGCTTATAATATCAAGAACAGTGGCTTTGCATTCCCATGGGGCTTCAGGGATCGATAATATTGAGGCAGCAGATTCGACCCGACCAAGGGTAGATTTGATATGTTTCGCCTATGTATCTTCATGTATCTTCATTGATACAGTTTAGAGTGAAATCACATTTTTTTATTCTTCGTGAGCAATTTCCATATCCCATTGCCATGAACTGATAAGGCGAGACTGGCAATTTTCTGCCATAGATGCAAATCTAGTTCTTTTTTGTGGGTTTTTAACCAGCTTCTGTAAGAGCATTTAAGAGCCCTAATCTGAGCTGTGATCCTAGGCATGGGGGGCATGCAGTACTGGCGGTCCACAACGCTTTTGATTTCATGCCACAGATTTCTTTTAGCGATTTTAATAATTTTATCATTGCAAGTTCTTAAAGGCAGAGGAAAGTGAGCTCTTTCTGAAGCTGTTTTATAAGCTCGTTGTTCTAAGGCCTTAGTTTGAATTTCAACCATGATTGACAAAAAGTTATTAATCATTTCATCATTTGATTTTCGATCAGATGTACAGGAACGTATAAAATCCGGTAGTATAACCTGGGCCATATTATTTGCATCCTGAATGTTGTTCTTTTTTCTCAGAATGCGATTGTGGCCTTGATTGAGTAATATCTGCCCATTCCTATCATATTCCGATGAAGGCTTATCTGCATGCTTGGTATCAATAAGAAGACATGGGTGCAGATGGTCACTCTCGTCACGACTGGCAATTCCCGTGTCGACAACATATTGCATACCCAGTTGATTAGAGAAAACGTTATCTATGGTCACAGCAGATTGGCCATCAATTAGCGTTGGTGCCATGTGGGAATCACTCAGTGTCAGACCGTTCAAATGTACAAAGTTATACAGTTGTAATGTCTTCTGCCATTTGTTACCTTGGATATTAAAAGCCGGCTTAATTGCCTCAGATTTATTAGAGTTGATGGTCAATTGATCAATTCGGGTCATCTCAACTATCTTGGCATTAAAGTCACCAATCAGCCATATGGGAAGCCGATAAGAATAGAGCTTTAAGATCGTTTCAACTGTTTTCATGTTTTTTAAGATTTGCGACATCTTTGGTGGATCACATACATTTATTATGATGATATTCATCCCCGCTTGTGAGATCTGGACAATAAGTACATTAGGTGAGGATTGTGGTAATTTCACAATTGACCAAGGAGCCTGAACTGATATTAGAAACCCCCTCTTCGGACGTCCTAAGTGGCCTTTTATTGCTACTTCATGAACTGTACATCTATCATCAATTTGCAGCTCAGCTGTAACCCAGGTTTCTTGAAGAGCCACAATCGAGAACATATCAATGTTACCCAATAGTCCATCTACCTAAAAAATGTGTGAATGGCCACGGGTGTTCCATGAATACAGAAATTCCAGGTACACTGGTCATTGGCGTGTCCCAGAAAAATGTTCTTTGAACGATAAGGGCAACCATTGCAAATAGTCTTCAAGAACATCTTTTTGTGAGTTGTTACAGTTGGTAACAGGATTCTCACCATTAATCTTCGGTGCCCCGACGAAATGATGATACTATTGGCCCAGTTTTGCTAGGGATGTGTTGCTTCGATTCGGACGCCAAGCCGACCTCGTTAATCATTGGTGGCACACTGGTACATGGAATTGCAGGGCACCTTTTTATGACAGGAATCTTAACTCTTTGGGCGATGTAACCAAGTTGAAGAAGGTTTTCTTCAAAGCCCATGATGTAATTAAGAGTGGCATCAGTTTGGAAACAAACATTAGATGTATAATCGTTGCAGAGCTCAATTTGGTCTACTAATCAGATATCAATTGAAGTTATTACACACAATGGTACAATTGCATTGAATATTTTCAATATAGCAGATCTATTTAGTGGGCATTGCGGCCGATCTACAGGGACTTGAGTCAACTGTAGAGCCACCATCATATTAATCTTTTTTGTATTCAATGAGCTGGGTTGAGGATTAAGATTGTCATCGACAGAGATTTTACCTGTTATCCATTCCTTCGGTAGGGTCATTTGCTGATTTTCAGCAAGACTGACAGTAATAGTTTTATCTGTTTATTACTTTGCGTTTTCTTTATCTTCACAATATTTGCATCAGCTAGAGTGCCATCAATAAGGTCACAAGGTGGCCCTCCAGACTGATCAATATTGGATACAATTACAGTAGGCTCAATTTGAGAGAAAACAGTTTTGGTAACTAGAGGATGATTATTGGGAGGAGAAAGTACATACAGAGAATTGCGCTTTCTTCTCGGCGCAGGTCTATTCCCATACATGATGGCATGGTGGACACGGTTCAATAAACAGGACTTATGCTTAGATGGTTTAACACAAGGTACATTCAGAAGGACCTTGGTGGAGGTTAATTTATCTGGTGGAGGAGAGGCAGACGGCGCAGGGAGATTCTTTGTATTGCATAGTCCATCACATTTCCTCCTAAGGCTAGTATGGATCAATAATGATTGGATTTCAATTTTTGACTCTAAAAGGGTACATTTGGCCAATAAATTGGACAAGAGATTTTTGAGAGCTTCAAATTTGACATCAGATGCCATACTCTGATTGTTATCTCCATCATCTGTCATAGTGCCTGGATTAGTAGTGACTCACCGAGTAAGACTCGTGTGAGATGGATAGCGTGTTTTGGAGGATGAGTTAAACATGAACATGGACGGGACGCTAGAATTGGTGTCATGAAGACTTATTGCATTCACAATCATAAGATCAGGGTGCACAGGAGATGGAACCTTCAGGTTAGAAAGTTTAACTAACTTTGAAGGGGGGGTAAGAAATAAAGAGGTGATGATAGGGTACCGCTCGAACAATCAAGATCTTGACCTAGATATTCAAGCTCCAGCTCTTCTAACTGAGAGTTAGATAAGTTGATAATTTGCTTCATAAGGGGGTCCAGAGGCATGTTAAGTGGCAAACAAGCTTGCATAACTGGTACAGCTTGTATTGGGTTATTGGCACTGCCAATGGTGACAATCAATCCAGACAAGGAGTTGTCTTAATCAATAGCTTTCGCCACAACAGCAGATATTGCTTTGGGGTAGTCTAAAATTTCAGCTGGAGCTGGCGCTTACTTGAAGGGTAACGAACCACCTAGGGCATCATTTGTAAGTTTTGAGCTCACACAACCCAACTCGCTTGATATTTCTAATATCAAATCATCAGTGGACTCAGCTATCAGCCTCACATTACTTGCGTTGGTATCACAGTCAGGTACATTAGGTTGAACAGATTTAGGGAAATATGCAGTAATTGGGTTACCATTGATAGGGAGCTTATTAGGACGTGTGATGACCTTTGGTATGCATATACGTCTATTTCTAAGTTTTTCGTGCATCTCCAGCTCTTTTAAATGATCCGCCATTACGTTGTGTATATTGTTGAATGCACTTAACTATCAATCACAATACAATTGTAATAAGCACCAGGTTAATTTGAGATACGTGATGTCACCACGCGCCCTTTAAAAGGCGGACTATAGGCACAGAAAACCCTCACCAACTGCTGCTCAGTAACACTTTAATTCACAGACTCACTGGCTCACTGACACATACACTCTCAATCATGTTGCGTCCACAGTGGAGTATGTGGAAATGGGGAAGACAACCATGCGGTGTAGGACGGTATCAAACAGACCGTGGAAGCACCAGTATTAAACTTATGTGTCGAACAAAAGGGGTAACATGCGTGATGTCTATATTTATAAAATTCAGTGGAAAAAAACTGTACTTCACTGCGCCCACTACAGACCGGTCGCAAGAGACCAGCACAATGTTTGTCTAGATAGAAATTTTCCAGATGCCGTCTCTCACCTTAATGCGAAGAGCCACAACATCACAGTCAGGCTGTGTTGGACCATGTTATAAAATGACACTTAAAATGACATCACAATAAACAACGCTAAAGTCAATGTCAGTTTGAAATATATATATAGGTTCTAGAAGCACAACACTAACATTAAAACTGGACTATTATTCAATTGGTATACATTTTACTCACGTCGAAATCTGCAAACAACTTTACGCTATAGGGTTAAGTACATAGATCCCAACAGGATACGACCAGATTAGAACTCAAATAGGTTGCATGCTGGGCTGTCAGGCTGTTCTGCTGCGAGCAGCGAACAGCCGTACAGCCACTTCAGGAGCACGCGTTTGCGTGCAGGAGCATGCAGGAGCGCACAGTGTCTCAGCTTTATTGCGTGCCAAAAGGGGGCTTAGCTAAACCTAAGAAAAATACAAAAACAGTATATTTAGGGTGTATAATATACTGCAATAGCAGTTAATTATATTAGCAGTGTCAGTTTAGTCCAGTAAGTCCAATAGATTGAAAGAACTCCGTGGATAGAATGTTTGAAGCTCGTACCAAGGTCCATGTGCAGAGTATTCCCAGCAGGAACAGCCACTTTGATCCACTTCAGGAGCATGTGGGGGCTCAGCTTTATTGCGTGCCAGAAAGGGGCGTGGCTAAACCAAGGTCTGTGTTGAAGAGTATTCCTAGCACGGAGCGCACCTGATTATTACAGGCAGTAAAGGGGGCCCAAGCCACTCCCTACCTAACTGTTTATGGCTATGAATGCACACACTTGTATTACAACTCATTTCATCACTTCTCAATACTCTGACTATGGCCTTCTAAAGGGCGTTCATCCCAACAGTGCTTCTAGACCATACAAATGACAGTATGCGCTATCATCTCTTTTATAGGTGACAGCAATTGCAAACTGTTCATTTCAATTTGTCCAAGCGGTTTCCCTTGTTTGCCTCTATTGTCCATGGACATGATATATTGTATGGTGATATAATTTGTCCAGGGTAGCCACACTTCTCTTCATTCTGCACAGCTCTTCAGATAGACAAGGGGAAACTATGACAGCTATACTAGCAGCCCTACCGTCCCTCGGGGCCACCAGCAACACCCCCAGCTGGAGAAGGCTTAGGAGGGGGCAGAACATGGGCAGTGCAGCAGAGGAGCAGGATGAGGAAAAGGAGGCAGAGAGTAGATGGAGGAAAATTCTGCATCCTCCAGTGGTACAAAATAGTATATGCTGTGGGGATGTTCGCCACAGTGGGGAATATTCTAAATACTCTGATGTCATGTGTGCATTGCCCTGACTGTGATGTTGTGCTGCTTACACTAAGCCTCCATCCACAGCCTACATCTACTGCTCCCACTTAACCTCTGCCTGTCACAGTAACATTTCCGTTGTGTAGAGGGATCCTCCATCTTCATCACGGCCCGCAAATGAGTCATGTGACCCATTCATTGAACAGTTAATGAGCTTCTGTGTGTACTGTGATGCACTCTTTAACAGACAAGAGTAGTTCCAAGTGCATTTGAATCTACTATTAAAGAGCACAAAAAGGCCAACTTCCCTATTATATATGTACTAATCAGTTCCACCACAATTATACAACTTCCTGAAATGTTGCCATTTCTTTTATATAAAACAAAAAAACAAAACATAGAAAAAAACTCAAAAACAACAGTTCTTTTCAGAGCCACATATTATGGTTAATAAAAATAGAACAATCTGAAAACTGTGTACAGGAATCCCTCTGCATCTTGCCACAGTAAAGGATATTGCCACTGATAATTGTCTGCGAACATGAACATATATCCATGGAATATGCCATGGAAAAACAGGCAATGCAATGGACAATAAAGCAAGTATAAACTCTGTTTAGAAACAACTCTTAAAAGAGCTTGTTTTGGTGCCTCCATTCACAAAACAATGATGCACTGCATTGTGAATATTACATAATATGAGATAATTCCCATGTTAAGTGAGAAGTAATCCAATGGTTTCGAGAAATATGAGCTGCTTCATGACAAATGTTGCCATTTTCAAAAGATGGCATTCAGTGATCTTGAAGAGAAACAGAGTCAACTCTATTGACATTATGCATGTTGTTTTCAATTCAGGAAAGAAGTCTCTCTTGATTTTTCCAGATTTGTATTTGAGCCATTCTGCAAAAAGAAACATGTGGTTTGTGGAGAGAGGGACATAAGAACAACAACAAGTGTATCTTTTAAGGCAAAATGAAAAGATATGCCACTAACATATCAGAAAGTATTACTCTCACAATGAATAATAATCATGTATGGATGTTTGCAGTTAAGCATGTTCTGACACATTGGTAACATCTGATTTCACATCATGCCCTAAACTGCCTCTTTGCATATTCCTCCAATAAAACACACACGTCGACAATGAACCTTATAGTCTGCTTGTTGAGTGCTATCCCTTCACCAATGAAGAGAATGAAATGAGATACTTGTTTTTTTTTCAAGATCAACTCACCCTCTAAAAGAGAACACTTGGTTGGCTAAGCAATATCTGTTCGTGACCACATGCAGGTATTTGCAGACATTACTATAGTACTCTTTCATTGCATGGTGGTAAAAGGAAATGGCCGAGTTCCCATGTGGCACGTGTGATGTCAACAAAGAACTGTGTGTGGATATAGCACAAAGGACAAAGCGTTTTCTTAATTCCCTTTCCTCCTACATATCTCAAAGTCACTCTAGTTGCCTGGAATGAAGCAGACACAGAAGCATCCATTATTTAAATCATACAACTATTATTCTAAACTTCTCATCTTAGTTCAACAGATTAGATGCATTGTTCATCCTTGTGCTTTGACTAAGAGCCTACTCCACCTCACATTACTGATCCAATCGTTTACAGCTTTACTGTTCAAGAATCAACAGACATCAACTTCTTCCAAGACTTACTACAGGTATGTGTAACAAGTAACCATTTTAAAAATGTAATCAAGCATGAATACAGTAGTGACCTCCAAAAATGTGCAATCCACAACAGTGTACATTTTACTTTAGGCAAAATAAAGCTCATGTTAATTATAAAGTGTGATTTCTTTTTTTCTCATGTGGCACTCTCTTTACACTTGAAATGGTAATCATCTAAGAAATAATTGATAAGACGTTCTAGTCTACTTAATATTTTGTATGCTCTCATTATTTAAATATATTCATACTAACAGTGCACAATTAAGACAGCAGATGATTTCATGTTGTTCTACACATACCAATTGAACTATGTATACCAGGCCCGTAAAGTACTATTTATAGTTTTCACTTAAAATAAATCTGCTCAAATGCCCAAGGGGTTACAGTAGACATTTTAATGCATATATTGATAATGTTCAGACTTACATGATTATTTGTATTTGATGCTTATTTTTAGAATATCAAGTGATATAACATTGTACCACACATAACAACAGAGTTGTGCTCAACGTTTTCATATACCTATATTATTACCAATTCCAATATCAGCAAATGGTGAAATCAATACAATCTTGACATACCAAGGGCCATTTAATTTCTTTGCACACCAAACATGTAACCTAATTACAAATGAGAATGCCAAAATACACATTTAGATACCCTTCCCACGCAATTTAACAAAACATCAAAAGCACCATGTGTTAGAAGTTTGCCAGTACAAAACACTGTAGTTGATTTTCCCTCACAGGCCTTATATACCAAGGAGAATCTGGTATGATAGCCAACCTGTGACGCCCAACTGAAGAAAGCAAAAGGTGAATCGATAAATGCTTAGCGAGAATGTGGTCTCAAAGGGCCCTGACCAATTGCAACCATGGTCGTGTATACTATTCGGTGTCCCTATGGGAAAATGTATATATATATATATATATATATATATATATATATATATATATATATATATATATATATATATATATATATATATATATGTGTGTGTGTATATATATATGTAAGACAGAAAGAAAAGTTAAAGAACGCATCACAGAGACAAAAAGTTGTATAAGGAAACATTTACTTAATGCATTTCATGGCAACGTGACACACCTGCAAAACATTGAAATGGATGTTGTTGTTAGAAATTCCACCAACTAGATGTACATCATACAACAAAAAGAAACAGAGAAAAAAACAACGTCTCATTAGCACTGAGTCAGGTCTCAATGAAAATTTCAAATGGTATGGAGTGGAGCAGTAGCACTAATTGAATCGACATAAAACCCCCAAAAAAACGGTATCATACCAAAGCAACGTTCTCTCTAGACATTAAAAAGATCGCTATACATCTGGATTTGAAATAGATTAATTAAAGAACAGCCTGTTTATTCTAATGTACACATGTCAACTGGATGCAGTGTCAAACATAATACAGTAAGAATAGATATCTTATTGTTAACATCTCTATCTTAAGAACTACATTCACTTGAAATTAGTAAATTATCCAGTAATTAATTAAAAATGGTGTCTTATCAACCGCTTAGACAATGATTGACATTTACTGTAAAGTGATACACACATAAAAAAATACTTTGCTGAACTCCAAGATGCCGAACGTTAGTAAAGGAGTCTTAATAAACTCACACTTTTGGTCACGTGATCAGTTTACATGAGACACTGAGATCACATGATTAAGATTAACAGATTAGTTGTGTAGCATTCATAAATGGTTTGCGCTACTTTGCTAGGGAGCTCATGAACGAGACCGCCATGTCTTACAGGTAAGAAAGAACACAGTTACTTTGACCTTATATTTTGGAAATAATATCTTGGAAATAAGACCGTTTCACTTATACATTGTTAGTGATAACACTTAAGGGAGATATTGAATAGAAATATCTGTCCATAGGTGAAAACCCAAAGCGTTATGAGATCTGCATCACTGTTAGGGAGAATTCTCATAAATATGATAATTCCCTTCACCTTAGAGACCACCAGCAACTTTGCTGGATTTTGAGGACTTGACTTTTTTACCTGGAAAGAGTGTGAGCCTTTTTTTCCCACTCTCTCATTTATTTTGAATGTGTTTATTCTTGTGTTCTTTCATTATTGAGTTTTAGACAACTCCATAGGCATCATCTTTTCACGTGTGTCACACAGCACCATCAATGCAGTGGCACAGGGAAGCCTCTCAGGCTGTCCCAAGGCTTAAATACCTTCTCTGGGATAAAATACTGTTTCTCAGAGAAAGTAAAGTTACATTGACTTTACTCGTGTTTTTAAATTCCTAGACACTGCACACTCCATCTTACTACAGAGTGCTGAAGGGGTTACCTTGTATCCCCTATGTCTAGAAACTCATGGAGCAGTCAAATGCTACCCTTTCCTCTCGAAATGGCTGGTGGCAGTGGTTTTACAACAAACCGTCATGATTTTTCCCAACCGAGAACATTGGTAGCGTTAAATCGAGGGAGCTATGTTTTTCAAGATGGCGTCTGAGCCTCCTTTGTTTAAACGGGTCCCGGTCTTCTTTTTTCACCATTTCTTTTTGGAAAGGTCCTTCTAGAGTTTGTCTCTGCACGTCAAACTAGGGTCATTCCCTTTGTTCCTACGCCTTTGGCAGGCTTCAGGACTGAAGACCGCCTCTGGCACCCAAGGGCCTGGGGTGGCCAGGAAGTGAGGGAGGTGCCCGAAACTCCCTGTGCTTAGTCTCCTAGGAGACCCAAATGCACTTTGGCATGACTGGCTGGCTGACTGTCCTTCAAGGACAGCCACCCTTCTGGGCCAGTGGCAGCTAGGCTGGAATGAATGGGGGAAAACTGTTTAAAAAGCGAGTCTCTTGGCTTGGAAGGCAAAGTCAACCGCTGGAATGAAAGAGCCGCAGACGAGCTGGAAGAGAACGGCTGCTGCAACTCCTGGACTGTTGGTTTGCCCGGTGAAGCCCTGCTGCAGGTCCGAATTGCCAAGTTCATCTCGACAGAGAAGCCCTTCAAGGATGACTTCTTCCTTTCAATTGGTGGGACCAATCAACTCGTAAGCCATCTGGATACCATTCTCGGAGCTGGTTGTATTTTCCTCAGAGTGCTGCAGGAAACCGAATAGCCAGGGAGAAGGACATCAGTTTGTGTGCCAAATGACAGCAAATGGAATCGAAGATTTGCTGGTTTGCCAGCTATTGTGACCAGTCCCCGTGCAGTGCAGGTGTCCCCCAACATCGTCCCTCTTGTCCAGATGATGGAGGCTCAAGAATAGCGAGATCTTCAGGAACTGCCAGGAACAGAAGTCCTCAGCTGCATCTTTTTCTTCAACTAAAGGTACTGTGAAAACCCGACTGAGAGAACTTTCCTCTCACTGCGAAAGTGCGTGAAACTTTGGCAACTTGCAGGCCTAGTCAGCTTGTGACCCAACAAATAAAGCTTTCTTCTAAGAACTACTTCTGAGAACCGTGACAAAGACTTTTTTTCGTTTAACTACCAGAATCATTTTTACTT
Source organism: Ambystoma mexicanum (assembly GCF_040938575.1). Classification (NCBI taxonomy): domain Eukaryota; kingdom Metazoa; phylum Chordata; class Amphibia; order Caudata; family Ambystomatidae; genus Ambystoma; species Ambystoma mexicanum. Next base: position 754,567,364 of record NC_090922.1, read on the forward strand.
ATACAAGACTAGCCCATTGACTTTGGCCTACCTATTGCATTGGATCAACTCCTCTGGCGAACTCAAACTATTTGCATGGTTTAAGAATAATTCTAATATGCCTTTTTGCTCTGAATGCCATTTTGCTCCTCCTTCAAAGTAGTTTACATGCCTCAGAACCGGATAGTGTGGAGTACTGTAGAATATTTTTGAGTGATATTGATTGCCTCCTTTTAGTGAATGTTTCATAACTGTGTAATAAATTAATAAGTGTTTTACCAAGCAACCTTAAATATAAGAATCTATTTGAATACTTGTGATTGTAGATGTTTGTGTAACAACATTACAGCTCTCATTCCCTCTTCAGATAAACCTGGCTGCTCGCTACCAAAAACTGTGTGGTACATACTTATACCAAAGGTTGGTTTTTGCTTACACCTGTAGTCATAGTTGTTTGTAGTGGTCCCAGAGGGTACTGCATACAAACTTTGCCTAACACTGGTGGCAGACGGTGAGGATAAATTATAGAGTTGTTACATTGAGAGTTCTGCTTTACATTTGCTAAAATAGTAACCTTCACAAGGCTAAGCACCACTAGAAAAGCAATTTTATCATGGCTGATATGGATAACTACAGACAGGAGTCCCTGATCATTTTAAAAGTAGATCAACTGAAGGAATTGTATAAGGTCAGGAACCTCCCTGTTAAAGGAAAGAAACAATAATTTATTGACAGATTGTTGGAATTTCAAAGTCTGAGAAGTAGGTGTGTTGCACCTACTCCTTCAGCAAATGAGGGAAATATTGAAGAGGATGACAATGATTCAGAGTCTAACTCTAATGCTACTGAGGAGTATGTGTTAGGGAGAATTCTCCAGAATGGCTAATTTCCCTTACCTACTGAGTCCCTCAGCAGCTTTGCTGGATTTCTAGGATTTATTTATTTCACCTGGTAAGAGTGTGAGCCTTTTTTCCCACTCTTACATGTGTTTTGCTGTGTGTGTTTAACATGTTCTTGTGTTCATAGACTATGGAGCCTCACCTACCCCATAGGCATCATATTGTTACTGTGTGTTACACAGCACCTTCAGTGCAGTGACACAGGGTTGTCTCTTTGACTTCCCAACTCTGACTCCATTTTCTAGGACCGACTTCTGTCTCCCAGAACATGTAAAGTTGCCATTGACTTTATTAGTCTCTTTTAAAACTCACAGACCCAGTACAAACTATATTGAATAGAGATCTGGAACGGGTTAATACTTATACCTTTTTGTCTGTTTCTCTTGGAGCATTGTTTTGCCCCCTTTTCATTAAGACTTGTCTGGTGGCAGTGGTAACTACCCTATTTTTATCTTAAAAAGCCTTGGTATTGTTTTAGGCTACCTTGGTAGCCTCGAACTTAAACCTGCTTAACCATATATGTTTTTATACGGTTCCGGCTGGGTTTAGTCGCCATTTTTTTTTGTAAAAGTCTTTGTCGTGTTTTACTCTGCATGCCAAACCTGGTTTGGTTCCTTTGTTCACTGTCCTTTTTGCAGGCTTCTGCACAGAAGCCCTCCTTAGGCACCTGTATGTTTGAGGGGGACAAGATGTGAGGGAGGGGTTTAGGACTCTCTGCACAGGGTCTCCTTGGAGATCCATGTTGCACTCTGATTTGATTGGCTGTGGTGACTGTCCCGGCGGGACAGCCACCCTGCTGTGTGATTGACAGCCAGGCTGTGTGAATGGGGGAAAACTGCATAAAAGTAGGTCTCGTGGGCTGGAAAGGCAGAGTCACCACCGGAACTAGAGAACCGAAGAGGAGCTGACAGAAGAGGCCCCCTCCACGACTGAACCTCCCGGTGAAGACCTGCTGCAGGTCCGAATCTTCATACTCGAACGACAGGGAAAATCTCCAAGGAATCTTCTCCCCTTGAGCTAGTGGGAACAACCAGTTTACCAAACTGCTCGGCAGGCCTCCCTTCGCTGGTCGAATTTACTGTACAGAGCTACAGTGAACCGGATAGCCAGGAGGAACGGACCCTGCTTGCATTTTAAGTAACGCACCTTTTGTGTGTTGCTTTGCTCTGCTGCTGGTTTCTTCCCTGGGCCATGCAGGACCCTACTGTCTTCCTACTTCGTGTCAGTCCGACAGTCGCTTCAGGAACCGTGAACCTGCAGGACCTCCCAGGAACGTTTGCCTCAGCTACAGCCTTCTTCTCCATTTAAGGTACTGTTCAAATCCGGTTGTATGTTTCGTCCACCCGCGGTGAAGGTGTGTGAAACCTTTCGACAATCTGAGGGCTTGTACTTCTCCATTCTTTAAGCTAACTTTTCTGCCAACCAACTTCGTTCTGAACTCTTGGCAAAGACTTAACCGCAAACTACCCTGAACTGTGTGATCTTGAGCAAAGACTTTGGTCCATTGACTTTGGGCCAGGCCCCTTTAATTTGATTTCCTCACCGTAGTTCCTTTTTCTATATTGCCCTACTTACTTACTTGTTGGTGCTGCTCAGTTCTTGTCTAGCATTGTCATTCCCTCACTTTTAAATTACTGCAGTGCCATTACGATCACACTACGGAAGTGCCACACGGATTACCTCACAGGTAACAGTCATATTTTGAGCTCTAGCTACACGCTACCCACATGTTTATATTTACACTGAATATCTAGGGCCACGCCCTTTACATTTTTCGCCCACATAGATAGGAAAAGCTGGACACCTGCCTTTCAGCTACCTGAGCCCTATCCCGGACACGTTGACGGCACAAATGTAGTCCGGCCTCGCCGCATCCCGTGATCGGCATCCATTTCTAGGGAGCCAGCTACTTCCAGCCCAGGTACCTTCATGTCCACATAGGAATTATTTTCTTATGTACAGGGCATACAGGCTCTTTCAATATTAGATTTTGACTAGGCCCTTGATGGTGCATGGTCTTCAATAGATCCCGCAGCTTTCACCGAGTCTCCACTGCACCCACTTGCTGTAAGAATCACATACAGTGCCAGAATGTCATTTTTTATTCATTCATTGCCTCTCTTGTAGAGCAAGCCGGCCGTAGGCCTACTCATTTGTGTGGACTGGGACCAGCCACACATTATCACAACTAGCAACAATTAGTGCTGATCGATTGGTCCGGCCTGTTTGGGGAGCCTGCCTCACAGCGAGATTAATGGCAAGGATTCAGTGGTGAGTCAGGCATGCTATTCCACCACCACTTTCAAATCAGACCAGCATTCATTGCACCCCTGTTATTGCTCTGTTGTGCCCTCCACTTAATCAAGTGCTTCTTACAGAACCAGTAACCCAGTTTCCTTTGCACAATATAATTGTTGGTACTATTTAACCCAGTTATGTCCAGAAAGAATGAAGGTCCTGACACACAGAATTTCTTACTTATTTTCTATTTCTTCTTTTTTCTTGTTTTGATTGTCTTGTTACAGGGGCCACCTATTTACCCTGATGAAGGCGGTTCTTGTAGAAAAACACTTATCCCACTGATGCATTTTGAAGTTGGATAATTCTTCCGCCGAAACGTGTACTATGTGCAAGGGAGGTATTCAAACCAAAAAGTCCATTTGGGGTCCATGAATTACCTACTGTTAGGCCAGTACTCGACATCGAGAATCTGACTACGTTCCCCCTGTCCCATTGGCACCTGCAAGATGAGATGCTTCCTTGAATATAAGCTACTTTATTGAACATAAGTTATCTTAGATTTCCACATGCGTTACACATGGGTTATGTTTTACACTTAAAATCATTTGTGTACCTCTCCCTTACAGGTTATGTTTTGTACTTTCCATTCAGTAAGCACTAAAAAGCCTGTATGGTGCATGTTCAGTACTTCAAATTTACCTATGTACTGAAGTAAAACTTTAATTTTTGATTTCATTATTTATTTGTGCCAAGATTATTGAATTTTGCCATATGTATGATGTTTACAAATGCTTTCTTTTTTAATGTTCTTTTGTTTTAATACAAACCACGTATGTTCACAGCCTTTGTTGTATGTGAGTTTTCTTGTTCAACCTTTTTTTCTTTCTGGCCAATCCCATGGGTTATAGACTTAGGGATTTCATCCACTAGTACCAATACACCAGGTTTCCCAATACCCACTATATATTTTCTTCATTTATTGACACAAATTGGGGATGAACCTGGGCAGTAGCAGCTCTACCTCCCTTTGGTTTTTCCATTTTTATCACACATCATTTTGAGCATAATTTGTCCAGAATCTATTGGGTGTGGTATATTGTATTAAGAGTGTCATTTTTCAACTGCTTTACTTTAGTGAAATGTTTTACAACTGATGTGTAAATAAATGTATATTCTTTTACTCAGAAACCAGTGTGTATCATAGTAATTGCTGTCCTTTGTGTAACTATTGATACTGCTTGCTTGCTCTTGAGATAAGTCTGGCTGCTCAGCATTCGCTACCACTTTACTGTGTAGTACAGGCTTGTACCAAGGGTGAATTTGTACTGTCACTTGTAGTCCTAATTGTGTGTGGTGTTCCCAAAGGGTACTGCATATAATTCTTCCTAAAAGGATGTGAGCTCCTCTGCACCTCAACAAGCTCTTAGGCCTCAACCTTTAGCCACAGGGACCCTACCAGGTCCAGTACTGAGTCCAGAAGTGTCCCTCTCGAAACAATGAGACTTGGGTTATAGTTCAAAAGGCTCCAAATGCAAACTGAAAGTAAACATCAAGAATTCAAACTCAGAGAAATGGAAATCAATCATGCTCTTGAAATGAAGAAATTGTCCCTTGAAAATGGTTCTATCCCAGAGTATTCTAGGTCTTCCAGTCCTAAGAGACCTTGCCTAAGGAAGCTGTGAGTCTGTATGAGGTGAAACTTGATATTTTCGATTGGTTGGCTGCTTTTGAGTATAACTATGAACTTCAGCGTTTCACAGGGAATCAGTTGATTCCTAGGCTTTTGTCTAGGGTCCCCCAGGTTGCAACTGATGCTGTAATGGAGGTGAGGGAACTTGAAAGATTGGAGTATCAAAATGTGAAACTAGCTTTGATAGCTAGATTTGGGAAAAATCCTTCCCAGTACCTTAAGAGGTTTACGACCCTCAAAAAGCATGATGGTACCCCTTGGGCTACATAGGTGTGTGAGTGTTTGAAGAACTTAGATGGTTGGGTAAAAAGGTTACAGAGTTAACACGTTTGAAGTAATGAGGGATCTATTTTGTTAGAATCTATTTGTGATGCCTGCTCTCCTGAGCTGAGACAGCACTTGGCTGACTCTAAGGAAATTGATCCAAATAAACTAGCCAAAGCTGCTGACTTGTGGGTTGCCAACAGGGATACTCACAAGTATTCTGTGGCAACTCAGAGGAAGGATGATGGGAAGCAGCAAAAGAAAGATGCCAAAGAGAATTCTAATAGCTCCAATCCAAAAGAGGGCCCCTAACAGAAAAAGGGTAAGCCACAAGGGAAACCGAATCAGGCTAGTGAAACCTCTGGTGCTAAACCAGAGAGAGGTCAGCAGAAACCCTCATTTGTCAAAACAATTGGAAAATGTTATGCATGTTGGTCTACTGACAATGTGAAAGGGGATCCCAGATGCAAGGTTCAACCTTCAGGGGTCCACACTGCCTCCTTAGCCTTTTCCCCAGAGGGAGAAGTACAAGTGGCAAGTGGAAGCTTTCAACTACTGGCTGACGACCCCATTGGAGTCTCTGGCACTGTTTCTTTAGTGTCCCTGGGTCTGTGGGAACAGCAGAATTTAGATGTCTATAATTCCATTCCAGATAACGCAAACAAATATTACAAGGACAGTGTACTTGTAAATGGTCAGGAGACCCCTTCCATTAGAGGCACTGGGGGCAGCATTACAGTGGTGGATGAATATATTTTCAAACCTGAGGATGTTGCTAAGGCACCCCAAGGCCTCACTAAGCTTGCTGGAGGCCCTTTTCAAATGCTTCCACGATTACCAGCTCTGGTCCAGTGCAACAGAATGCCTGTCAAGATACCTGTTAGTGTGCAGAGTGAGGTGCCTGGGAGAGTCCAGTGGGGAGTGACTTAAAAACTCTTGGAGTTGTATCAAGCACCCCCAGGCCTCCCAGTAAGAGGAAACAGGAACAGACAAGAAAGGCCAGGTAGAGTACCTTAACTGACTCTCCAGAGGATGTTACAGAAGAAACTGTAACACCCAGCCCACAGGAACTACTAACTGCTATTTTTAAGAAGAAAGAGGCAAAGGGGAAACCGAAGGACTCAAAGAAAAAGCAAGAGAGCACTCCTGTGCTTCCAACAAGGATATCCCGAGAGGACTGTCCAAAGTCACACCTGTGACTGCTCCACCAGCTGAGGCTGAGTGTCAGGAACAACCAGGAAAGGTTGAATCAGCTGCTAAAGATTCAGAGCTGGAAGAAGACCTCCCCCCTATTGGAGATCTGGACCCTAAAGAAGTATTTACTGGCAGAAGGTGGCCCCTGTAGGGCAGACTTCAGTAGAAGTCAAAGAGAGTGTCCTACTCTTGAAGGACTTTGCCAAAAGGCAGCTTCCCAGCTGGACGGGCAAGAGCCAGGGAAGCACAGGTTGATATTGATATTGATATTTTGTTTCTATCGTGCTCGTACACAGTGTTTCATAGCGCGGCAAAGGCAATGTAGGGGAATAGGGAAGAACAAAACAGTGATATTACTAGGCCCAGTGACATTGAGAACACACAAGTGCATGGGAGAGGAGGAGGGGAAAAGTGCATGGAAGGGGGGAGAAGTGGAAAATGCGAAGTAGAAGAGAAACAGATAAATAACAATAAATAAATAATAAAGACAACAAACAGTGGTAGTGCAGCCAGCAATTTGCAAGTGCTAGGTTTAAGGCAGCAGACAGGGTAGGTCTGATAAGTGCAGGAAGAAAAAGGGGGGGTGTATGGGTACAGATACAGAACCCAGTGCAAGGGGTGGCCCGGAGGCAGTGCGGGAGGGTGGAAGGGTGAACAGGTAACTTGGCCCGGAGGACATAGGGTGGCCAGGTGCACACTGCCAAGAGAGAACAGATCAGCAGGGGAGAGGGGGAGCGAAGGCAGAAGAAAAGAGGAAGGTCTTGAGATGCTTCGGAACCGGAGATGGTTATCTTCAAGTTTTAGAGTGGCAGGGAGGCTGTTCCAGAGGGAGGCCCCAGCCGAAGACAGAAATCTACCCCCCAGCTCATTTCTTTGAAAAAAGACTGACCCCGAGGGAGTTGGAGGTAGAGGAGCGAAGAGCACGAGAGGGGAGGTATTTGCGGAGGATAGATGAAGGCATTTTGTACCCAGGCCTCAGAACGCCTTGAGGACAATGCAGAGGGTTTTGAATTTAATCCTTGCATCCACTGGGAGCCAATGGAGAGATTTCAGAGCTGGAGAGATACGATCCCAGGGCTTGAGGCCAAAGACAATCTTGCAGTCATGTTCTAGATTAGTTGCAGAGGGCGGAGAGTAGAGGCAGATAGATTTAGAAAGAGGCTGTTACAATAGTCCAAGCTAGAGAGAACCAGAGCTTGGGATACCATGAGCTTCTGGGGGAAGGAGAGGAAAGGCAAAGTACCTCTGAGGAGGTGCAGTAGGAAATTTGACTTTTTAGAGACCTCAGAGATGTGGGCAGAGAAGGAAAGGGTGGAGTCAAAGATGACCCGAGGTTCTTATCCTCGCAGGTGGGGGTAGGAGGAGGGCCAAGGGAGGCCGGCCAGAGAGTGAGGGGAAAGGATGGTGAAGGTGTGCCGATGAAGAGGATCTCTGTCTTGCTGGCATTCAGACAAAGATTATTGGCAGTACACCAATCTTGAATGGCAGTTAGGCAATCAGAGATGAGAGAGGGAGAGGAGGTGGCAGAGGGCAGCCTGAAAATGAGTTGAGTGTCATCATCGTAGCACTGGAAATTTGAGAAGAAAGTGGCAACGCAGTGGGCGATAGTTGCCAGGTATTGGTTGAAAAGCCAGGGCGAGAGGTTAGACCCCTGGAAAACACCACAGGTAGAGAGGAAGATAAATGAAAGGAAGGACCCAGGTTGGACCTGGAAGGGTTGATCTGAAAGGAAAGAGGTCAGCCAGGCTAGAGCCTGATCAGTGATACCCAGGTTTTCACGAAGACAGTTGAGCAGGATGGTATGGTTCACCATGTCGAAGGCAGAGGAGAGATCGAGGAGGATGAGGACAGAGGGAATGTTAGAGTCAAGGTTGGAGAGCAGATCTTCACGGATGTTCAGGAGAGCAGTTTCCGTGCTTCTGGCAGCTCTGAAGCCAGACTGGTGGTCATGGAGACAGCCAGCATAATTGGAATGAAGGGTAAGCTGAGAGATGGCCAACTTTTCCAGGAGTCTTCCCAGAACGGGAGTAATGGAATTTGGGCGATAGTTAGCTGGACAAGAAGTATCAGCTGTGAGTGTCTTTAGAAGAGGATGCACAAAGGAGTGCTTCAGAGTGGAGGGGAAGGATCCTGAGGCAAAGGAGTGGTTGCAAAAATCAGCAAAGACCAGAGCGAGGGTGTCAATGTGGTCCTTGATGGTTTTAGAAAAACAGGATGAACCTGTTTTGACGAGGCTTTCATAGATCGGACTTGTCCAGCGACCTTGTCAGGGGAGAAAAGAGTAAAGGACGAGAAGGATGGTGGGTGGGTGGCTAAAGGAGGATCAGCAAGCACAGATGGAGAGGGGAGAGGAAGGGTGTGGGTGGAGAGGGTGGACAGGATGTCCTGGGTTTTTGAAATGATGTGAGAGGCAAGGGCATTGCAAAAAGCCTGGGAGGCAACAGGAGTGGTAGAGACTGCAGCAGGGTTGGCCAGCTCCTTGCAGATTTTAAAGAGTTCGGCCGATTTGTTAGATGCACAGAGACACGAGCTTGAATGATGACTCTCTTCTTGGTGAGGAGAGAGAGTTGGTATTGCCTTTGTAGCAGGCGATAACCAGTTTGTCAGAGGATGAACAAGAAGTCCTCCATTTCCTCCCAGCCGCCCTACACTTACTTTTAAGTGTAGCTAGGTCAGAGTCATACCATGAATTGCACTTGGCTTTGGACTTCAAATGGATCCTCATGACAGGGGCAAGAGCATCAAGCATATCAGAAATTGAAGAGTAGATCAGAGACAGGGCTATGTCAGGATGTGATATAGCCAAAGGTAGAGGGGGGGCGAAAGTGGCAGCAAAAGCCTCAACTGACACACGCTTCATAGGCCGGATGTCCGAGAAGGTAGGTGGCAGTGTTGGGGTAGGCTTGGCTTGGGGGGAAGAGAGGAAGAGATGAGAGGAGGGAGTGATCGCTCCAGGAGAGAGGAATGTTCAGAGGGATGGAGAGGGGGAGGTCAGAGGAGATCAAGACATCAAGTGTGTGCCCTGCAGAGTGAGTCGGGCCAGAGGGGAGGATGGACTGGGAGAGGGAGTCGCATAGGTCATGGAAGAGTACAGAGGAGGAGCAAGGAGAGTCTAGATGTATATTGAGGTCACTGAGGACGAGGAGTTGAGTGGTAGAGGCCAGGATGGAGGAGGAGAGGTCTGCCCACTCTGAGAGAAGTGAGGTGATTTGACAGGAGGCCGGTAGATGGTAACCGCAGTAAGAGAATGGGTAAGCAAGAGACAAAGACGACAGACAAGGCATTCAAAAGATGAGTAGGTCTGAGTGGGAATGATAGAGACAGGAATCCACTCAGGAACGATCAGGGCTACCCTCCACCACACCAGGAGGATCTGGGTGCTGAAAGGATCTTGTAGCCATCAGGGTGGAGAGTGTCAAAGCTTGTGACAGAGCTGGCCATGAACCATGTCTCAGTAAGACCAAGGACATCAAGGTCTAGTTCTTCAAGGAGGTGGCAGATGTCAGAGGAGTGTTTGACAGCAGAGCGAGAGTTGATAGTGGCAATATGAAGAAGGTTGCCAGCCATAAAGACCTTCCGGGGAGGGGTACAGATCAGAAGTACGCCCTGCGGAATAGGTGTCGGCGATAGAAAGACCAGGGTTAGAGGCCAAGATATCCTTTTTGAAGTTCTTCCTACCAGACTTAGTGAGAAGGGAAGGATAGTCAATGGAGAAGCAGTTGGAAAAGATAGGAGTAACAGAAAGCGCCATTGGGGTGGAAGCGAGGAAAGGATGGAGATACTAGGGGGGCTAAGACAGGTAGGTGTGGCACAAAAGAGAGTGGTGAGGTCACTGGGCTGGCAAGTTACAGAGAAGAAACAGTATACAAGCACAATACAGAGAATTTTGCATTGGGCAGCAAGATTTGACTTTTTAGAACAAAGCAAAAACAGCAAGATTTGATTTTTTAGAACAAAGCAAAAACAGCAAGATTTGACTTTTCAATCTTGGAATCAGATGTTAGCAAAGGGTTTTAGGAAGCACTGTGCATCAAGATGACTACATGGGAGTAACAAGCAGAAAGAACAGTGATAGCCAAAGGCAGTAGGAGTGAGCCCATAAGGAGGGAACTAACCCATAGTTCTGGAGGAGGCAGAGTCAAGGCAGTCCGGATTTCTTAGAGAAGTGAGGTGGCAGCATCATTGTGGTTAAGGTGCAGGGAGGACCCCAATTAGCATTCCAGAAGCGGACAGGGAGCAGGCAGGGGCCTAAGAAGTGGGTCTTTGCTGAGAGGGCTGGCTGAAGCCTGCCGGTCCCTGATTGGATGGATGAAAACACTCAGCAACCAATGGGAGTGTAGCAGAGGGAGAGGTGGTTCAGCACAGCCTGCCTACACAACAAAGAAAACCACGGTGGCCATCTTGGAAGGGCCAAAAAACAGTCAAATAAGCAGGCAATAGTGGGAAAAACTTGCGCTTTCAAAATAGCAAGGCAACTTCAGGTATTAAAAAGCTCAAAAAATGGCAGCATGATGAAAATGCCAAATAAAACAGTCCTTTCCAACAATTAAATGCAAATGTCGCTTTTTTCTTTTTCTTCTCTTTTACCAGGTTGTACTGGGAAGATAGCCTCTTCTACAGTGAACCTACTGAGTCTATCCCAAGGGACTACAGAAGACTTGTAGTACCTCTATAGATAAGACACCAGTTCCTACAGTTAGCCCATGAGATTCCTTCAGCTGGGCATTTAAGTTTTAAGAAGACCAAGGAAAGGCTTTCTCTATATTTCTACTGGCTTAAATTGGGGTCTGATGTAGATAAATTCTGTAGGAGCTGTCACACTTGTCAGACATCTGCCAAGAGTGGAGCCAAAATGTGGCACCTTTGGTGCCTCTCCCAGTGGTGAGAGTACCTTCTGAGAGGGTAGGAATTGACATTGTTGGTCCATTAGACCCTACAACCTCTTCAGGCAATCAATTTATATTGATTGTAGTAGACATGCTACTCGGTATCGTGAAGCCATACCTATCAGGACTGTTACAGATCAGGCTGTTGCTAAGGCCCTACTTGATATTTTTACCTGGGTAGGTTTTCCTAAGGTAGTCATCTCTGACAGGGGATCAAACTTTATGTCCCACTACATGCAGACCATCTAGAAAAACTGTGGAGTGACTTACAAGTTCTCAACTGCCTACCATCCCCAGACAAATGGATTGAGAGAAAGGTTTAATAGAACTATGAAGAGCATGATAGGTACCTTAGAGGAACTCCTTAGAAGAAAGTGGGACCTTCTACTGCCATGCATTCTATTTGCTTATAGAGATGTCCCTTAGGAGGGAGTTGGATTTAGTCCCTTTGAGCTTCTCTATGGTATTCCAGTTAGAGGTCAATTGGCCCTAATTAAGGAGGGGTTGGAAAGTGCTCCTTCCCCCAAGCCAGTGAGAGTCACTGACTATGTGCTTACTCTCCAAAGGATAATTACACACATGGTGACAGAAGCATCTAATAACTTGACAGCAAGTCAGGCTCTGGTGAAGCATTGACATGACCAGAAGGCCAAAATGGTTGAGTTTACTCAAGACCAGCAAGTTCTAGTTATGGTACCTACAAGGCAGAGAGATTTACAGGACAAATGGATTAGACCCTTCAAGGTTGTGGGAAAACTTGGAGGGGTCAATTATTTGGTAGATTTAGGCAATCCTAAGGAGGCCCCCAGGGTCTTTCACACCAACCGTCTAAAAGCTTAAGGGGGTAATTCATAGAATTCAGCGCACAAGTGGCGCACGCGGCTGGTGCACAGTGTGCGCGTGCGAATCCCTGCACCAGCCATGTGCGCCAAAATACATTTCCGTGCACAGCGTATTCATGGATTCCAGCCACCAAAACCAGCCGTGGCGCACAGTGGCGCAGCGACCCTGCAGCAGCGCCAGTTACGCCCCCAAGAACGCCCCTTGCACAGGGAAAAGCCATCAAAATCCCCAATCCAGCGCAAAGGGCTGCGCTAACCCTGTACCAGCACGGCAAGCGGGGTACGTGTATCACTGGGGTACGCGGGAAGTTCCTCACGGTATTTCAGCTGGGTATGTGTATTTCAGGGGTGCGCGGGAAGTTTCACACGCAATTTCAGCTGGGTATGTGTATATCAGGGGTGCGCTGGAAGTTCCACACGTGAATGTCCTGGGTACGTGTATTTCAGGGTGCGCGGGAAGTTACACACGTGAATTCAGCAGGGTACATGAATTTCAGGGGTGCGCGGGAAGTTCCACACGCGAATGTCCTGGGTATGTGTATTTCGGGGTGCGCGGAAAGTTACACACGTGAATTCAGCAGGGTATGTGTATTACTGGGGAGCGCGGGAAGTTTCACACGCGAATTCAGCAGGGTACGTGTATTTCAGGGGGGCGCGGGAAGTTTCACACGCGAATTCAGCTGGGTACGTGTATATCAGGGGTGCGCTGGAAGTTCCACATGCAAATGTCCTGGGTACATGTATTTCGGGGTGCGCGGGAAGTCACACATGTGAATTCAGCAGGGTACGTGTATTTCAGGGGTGCGTGGAAAGTTCTACACGCGATTCCATCAGGGTACGTGTATATCAGGGGTGCGCTGAAGTTACACACATGAATTCAGCAGGGTATGTGTATTTCAGGGGTGCGCTGGAAGTTCCACACGCAAATGTCCTGGGTACGTGTATTTTGGGGTGCGCGGGAAGTTTCACACATGATATCAGCAGGGTACGTGTATTTCAGGGGTTCCGTGGAGTACTACACGTGAATTGGCCGTGTGGGTCCTCCCAGGTGTTCGCTCCACAACCTCCACGGCCCCTGCAGGCAGCCCACACCACGGGGGACTACCCTGCACCCCCACTCATGTCCCCCAGCACCCCCATCTCCCAGCACTGTGGGGCACCTGCCAGCAGGCCCCCACTCATGTCCAACTCATGTCCCCCTGCACCCCCACCCCCAGCACTGTGGGGCACCCTCCACCAGGCCCCCAACTCATGCCCCCCTGCACCCCCACCCCCCAGCAGTGCAGGGCACCCTCCACCAGGCCCCCACACATGTCCCCCTGCACCCGCACCCCCCAGCACTGTGGGGCACCTGCCAGCAGGCCCCCACTCATGTCCAACTCATGTCCCTCTGCAACCCCACCCCCCAGCACTGTGGGGCACCCTCCACCAGGCCCCAACTCATGTCCCCCTGCACCCCCACCCCACAGCACTGTGGGGCACCCTCCACCAGGCCCCCAACTCATGTCCCCCTGTACCCCCACCCCCCAGCACTGTGGGGCACCCTCCACCAGGCCCCAACTCATGTCCCCCTGCACCCCCACCCCCTAGCACTGTGGGGCACCCTCCACCAGGCCCCAACTCATGTCCCCCTGCACTCCCACCCCCCAGCACTGTGGGGCACCCTCCACCAGGCCCCCAACTCATGTCCCCCTGCACCCCCACCCCCCAGCACTGTGGGGCACCCTCCACCAGGCCCCCACACATGTCCCCCAGCCAACATGTCAGCACAATCTAGATCCCTGGCCCTTATGGTCAGCCTCCAAATGCCAAACACCCACCCGAGTATTGCATCCACCCACTTAGAAATGGCAATAACATAATAGAACCCCAATTGCAAGTTTGGAAATGAACACATGTCCCTCACATACACCCAATAGGTGTCAGTGAATCTCAAAACCCATATCATGATATGCATGAAACCAATGAGATGATACTACACATTGAAGTTTGAACAAAAAATATGTATTAAAAGAAACATAAATTGAATCAAAAATTAACAAACAAAAATGGGAATTCAAAAATAATAAAAACCAGCATGTCCGTGAAATAATGCAAAACCACAAATCATAATCCAAAGGAAAGGTGTCCAAAGTCACAGTCCACAAAAGTAAATCCAATGGAAAATTAAAATTGAAAACCATTGCCCCATGGGTAAATTGTAAAAAAAAATGAAAATCCAACTATGTACAGATAAACAATCCAGGGTCCATGATCCCAACAGAAGAAATGAAACTATCTAATAACACTACCTAATAAAAAAACTATATACAAAAATGTGGCCCATTGTCCAAAAGGTCCAAAAAAAATGCAAAACCAAAGGAAACCTACAGAACTATTTACAAGGGCAGTGGGCTAGTCCGATGGCTCACTTTTTCAATGTCCCGGGCCAGGGCATCATCGAACTCCTGCTCAATGTCCCGGAGGCGGTCCTCCTCCATGGCCCCGAGGGTCCGCAGGGCCGTCGTCGTGTCCACCTCCAACCCCCTGCGGATTGCCTCGAGGCACTCGGCCCGCCTCAGGGCCCTCCGCATGGAGTTCTCCGCCCTGACCATCGTGAGTCGTGCCTCTACCGCCAGCTGCCGCTCCGCATCTATGGCGTGGCCCAACCGCTGCCACACGGAAGACACTTCCCGTCCTGAGTCCTCCTGCCCTCCGGCCGATGCCTGCCCCTCCGATGTGAAGGCCCCGAGCCATCATAGCTCCCACCACGTTGCTGCTGCTGCTGTGCCTCTGCCCGTGCACTGCCTCCTGCTGCCTGCACATCCTCCGCTGGCTGGGGTGCAGTCGTTGATGTGGCCACCCCTGCAGGACGTCCGACTCCCGACTGTGGCAGGGATGCCTCCTCCACCAGCCTGGCCGCACCGTCAGAGGCAGCTCCACAGGGCACCCAGGTGACTGATGGGTGGGAAGATGGCACAGAGGACGACTGGCGCATAGGGTGTTCAGTTGAGGAGGGGGTCGTAGCAATCCCCATCAAACGGAGGAATACGGCCTGGGTGACCTGTCCCAGTAGGCCGACGCGGTCAACGAGCCATTCGAGATGACGTGCAGTCTCCTCATGAAAAGACTGCAGGTCACCTCGCATGGCCCGTTGACGCAACGTCACACCAGTCAGGACAGGATCAACCCGGACCCGGATAGCCACGTCCGCAGGCAGAGGAAGGCCAGTTGTTGTGAGCTCATCCCCTGCCTGAAAACGGGTCTGGACGTAGGCATCCCTGCTGGTGCAAGATGATGCAGGGTCAGGATAAGGGACAGGATTGCACACAGGCACCTCCGCGGCGGCCTGTGCTGCCTCCTGTCCCTGGTCCTGCACTGCACCACTAGCACCAGTGGAATCCCCACCTCCAGACCCCGTCTCTGTTGTTTGCACGGCCTCCTCCTCCACCAAACCCCCCACCTACCTGGATGACTCCGTGCCATCTTCCCCCGTTGGGCTCTGTGGGGTCCCAGCTGCCCCTTCTGCTGCCGAGGATTCCAACTCCAACCTGCGCTTCTTGGACCTCCCCCGGCAGCTGCAGCCTGGGACGCGGCACCGGACTCCTCACTCCCCGACAAGATCACAACCTGGGAGGGGAGCCGGGCCTTGCATCTCCGGCTGGTGGTGGGATCCCCGCCGCTGTGCTCCACAGCACCTTCTCCGCCCTCTTCATCAGTTGACGCTGCAGACAGGGAGAAATAAAACACAGGCATCAGGGCACTGTACAATGGACACATACACACATGACAGTTGTACATGAGTGGCATTGGCAAACCTCAGACATGCCATCACAATCCCCAACACACATGTCATTTCAACTTGCACACATGAGCCATACCACAGCCATATCGCAACTGCCAGCACCATCCATACACATACAACAGCATGAGCAGGCAATGGTGAGCCAGACATCACATGCAACACAGGGAGTGCACTACACATGTACACACTCCACCACACTTGCATGCATGTGTACACCTCTGCCAACTGTTGCAGTGTTCAGATGGTCATCCATGTCACATCTGCCAATCAGGCTTCCACATCCCGCTGTCACATGCATCCATGTTGCATCACTGTTGCACCCTTGTCAAATACACACACACACACATGTACACAGTGCTGATACATGCAGCTGAAAACAACATACATGCGTGACATCACGAACATGCCTACTTACATACACATTCATCCAAACATGTGTGCCCACACAACTGCATTTGGCATGCAAGCCTACACACAAAAGCACCATCCATGTCTCACGCATGAAAGCCCACGCACGTGTTAGCCTCACGGCCCTGTACACCCCCACCCATACTCGACCCCATACAAACAGATGTGCAACCTGCACACTACTGAAACATCACCACACGCACAGCTTACAATCAGGATGCATGTACACTTACCGCTCGACTCCAGACGGGTCTGCCTCTCAAGGACCCGGACGTGGAGCGCGGGGATATGCATTCCAGGACCCTCATCTGATCTTTCGACAAGTGGCCCTGGCGCCCCTTAGCATCCGCTGCCTTCAAGAAGCGCCGGGCCTTGTTGAGGGTCCTGGACCTGAAGTCCTCCCAGCGCTTCTTGACATGTTGGAAGTCGCGGACTGCCACCCCCTCTGCGTTGATGGCAGTCACAATGTCCGTCCAGATCCGAGTCCATCCTTCCTTGTCGGCGCGGGAACTTCCAAAGAGGGCATCATACTGCCCCAGGACTTGCTCCACCAGGACACCAACTTCCCTGGCACTGAAGCTGGTGCCCCTCTGCCTCTCTGGCCGGGGGTTGTCAGTGGTGCCAGATGTTGCAGTGCCCGACATCACAACCCCAGAGGCAGGAGTGGGTGGGCAACTGGGTCCTGGGGCTGGGCTGTGGAGCGATGGAATCCCAGTCGGGAGTCTTCGGTTCCAGCAGGGGTGGTCACAGCAACAGCACCCCTGGCTGATGTGCAGGCAGCAAATGGCAGGGCACGTGGGCAGCAGGCAGTCAGGCAGCAGCAGATGGCATGTGGGAGAGTGCTCGGGGATCTGGGGGGCAGTAATTCGGCCTTCCCGGCAGGAGCGTGGTCTTCCGTGTGCTTACGCGTGGCCAGCTTGATACGGAGTGATTTGGCACGTGAAAATTCTGCACGTCAGCGTGTAATTCAAGGAAAGGCCCTTAGCACGTAAGCGCGTCTGCACGCATACGCAATTTCATTGGACAGAAGGCCCTTCAAGCGCAAGCGCCCCTGTGACGTGACACGCGCAGGCGTGCATGGGCGTTTCAGCACGCGTGAAAAACTGCACGTCCACGTGTAATCCAAGTAAAGGGCCTATGCGCGTAAGTGACGTGACGCGCAGGGCGTTTCCTTCAGCACGGGTTAAAGGTGGGCGGGGCCAGCAGTTCGCTGTACGTGCCTTTCGTGGAGACCGACGTGTGTTGCTGCTTCCTGTTGTTTCGCGCGCCATCACAACTTCACAGCTATCAAGGATGTATCTCTTCTTTTGGTGGGGGTATTGGCTACGTGCTAGTCAGACGGTGAGTCGCACACGCTCTTTTTTCCCACTGCGGGTGCCCCTGTGTATCGCACCCATTTTCGATGTCATAGTAGACTGCGTGTCCCACGCGTACGCGTTATTCGTGTTACTGGGTGCCACCGCGTACTGCGGTAGGTTGAATCCACTCACGTAGGCTGAAGGTTTGCGTGCACGGTTTTACTGCAGTTTTGGGGTGCCTGAGCCTTGCGTGACCCGTCACTACATCACCGGGGTCACATACAGCCTTGCATGTGTAGGGGGGCTGTTAACATCTTTCTTCCCACCTCCTTCACCCCAATTGCCCAGGTCAATTGTGGTGTATACCTCCCATTGGCACTACTCCATCTGTGCCGGCACTACTACATCTGTGCCATGGTTGGTAGGACACCAAAGGTGAGGGGTGCCTCTGCTGGGCGTACTCCTCATGGCGGGCATGGTCAGGGACGTGGCCGTGGTGACCAGGGAGTAGGGGGACTCAAGGGTGTCCAGGGCGGCCACAGAGGGGGAAGAGGCAGGGGTGCGCCACTTGAGCACAATGTTGTGCCATGTGTCGGTGCAGTCATGCCACGACCCCCTGTGGTTCTGGGGGATGGAGCTTCTGCATCTGGCACTGGCGCCCGTGTGACCCGGCAGTCCGTTCCATATACTGCCACGGGCCCAAGGGTAGTGGTAGCTACAGGTGCAGCTGTGGACACCGCCACCCAGGCTCAGGGTCTGCCAGCGCAGGCTGCGTTGGCACTTGAGGAGCCCTTGGTAGATTTCCAACAGGCCAGCAGGGAAACCATAGGGGCAGGCCGGGCTTCTCAGACCAAGACACGTGTCCCTGGGGCAATTATGTCATCTGCTGCCCCGAACAGCCGGGTGTTGGCAAGTGCAGGGGCAGATGCACCCAACAACACCCCGGTTGTGTGTCTGCCAACCAGGACTGTTGCGGTCAATGTCCCTGCCACAGCTGATGTTGCTGCGCAGGGTCCATTAGGAGTGGGAGAGATGCTGGACTTTGATGCCCAGTCCAGTGAGTTTTGATGCGTGTTTGTTGAGGACGTGTGTGTTTCACTTGTGGGATGTGTTGTGCATGATTGCCACTACATGTGACGTGTACATGGTTCTGATGTGTAAGTAATGCAATGCTTCCGTGATGCAAGTCTCCTCTGCCTGCATGCAGGGACTCCATGTAGGCATGCTCCCTTGCCCCTCCTCCGCCTCTCTGCACCCAAGTTCCACCTTTGCACTGGTCTGCTTCAATCCTGCCAATGTGTACTTTCCTGTTCATGCGTCCTGTGTAGATGCTAACTTCCAGCGTAGAATCTGCCAGAAATATGCCATGTGGTACAGCCTTAGTACTTGATGCAGGGTATCTCACTTGTACTGTGCATAGGTCAGATGTCCCGCAGGGACATGAGTGCCAATTCATGCTCCATTTGCATTGCACGCATGCCCCTATGTGTCCTTGATTGGATGATCACTGTAATACAAGTCATTGGTTACATACATTGCATGGCATCTCATCAGCCTTCCAATGTCAATTGTGGCTCAGTACTGCGTTGCACACATGTTTAGGGTCTGACAATCTGTGTGGCTCACAGGCCTCAGCCTGTTCAATGGCCAATGACTCTGTCCAACTGTTGTTGTGTCTTCTTCACACGTGGGTGGCCTCCAGAGTTTTCATCATGTGTCCTGCTTACTATCCCATCATCATTTGCAGTGTTGTTACTTGAATCACATTAACCTGTTGATGCCAGTCAACACTGCCTGTCAATACACAGGTGTATGGTCAGCCTTTTGATACCATGCTAGGCATCCCTGCTTTGGTACTGGGGTGGAGGGGTGCTTGGCTTCTAGATATGGTACACATTGAATGCACAATGCACGTGATGCCTGAATTTGACCTTGCACTGCCTTCACATTTCCTGGCACACACCATGGAGTCCTTGTACATGTAGGTAGTGAGTGGCATACACCTTTTCTGCACTGTATAGACCCACTTCCATGGAAATGCGTTTGTTGGCGGTGTGTGTGTGTGTTGTGTGCTTCTGACATGTGTAGTGACCTTTTTTCTCTCTGTTTTTCAGGTGATGACGCAATGGAGGTGGAGGATGGTGTTGTCATGCCAGACACAGGGTTGTTACCACTACATCAACCCGTCACAAGTGGGGGTCGTGGGGTGGTAGGCCACGAAAACCCCCAAGTGCTACAGTCCATCTTGTCTCAGGCTGCCTATGAGTCCAGCCTTGATGACGACTCTGACATCCATGTTGAGTTGGATGAGCATCAAGTCCATGTGTCAGGGGTGGTTGATTCTGATGTGGACACTCCTCTGTCTGCGACACCTGCACTGAGGGATCAGACAGTCTTGGTTCCTCCGCCCGTGGTGGATCGGGACGCAGGGTCACCCTCCACACCAGTCACTGATGTGCCTGGGACATCACATCGACGGGGGCATGTAGTCGTGCAGCCGTGGGTGGTGCCAACACAGAGAGGACACCCAGTCCTTGGGTCCCGCAGGGGTCAAGCCCGGCAACGCGGTCGCCGCGCACAACCGCAGTATACTGAGTGGGAGCAAGACATGACTGCCAATTCAGAATGGCAGGGGGCAGCAATAGAGTACATCGCTGAGAGCAAGGAGCGTGTGGCCCGATCTGTGCTCCCCCCTGGTAGGCAGGTGCTTCTCCAGCAGCAGGCGGCACGGTCCATGGCCCGCTCGCTCAGGCTGGGCATGGCGGCCTCAGACAGGGCACGCCAGGCTGAAATGTCGTCTCTGCGTCAAGCAATTGCTGCTCACGCAGAGGCGCACAGGGAGGAGTATGCTTCCCTCAAATCCACTCGGGTGTCCTTATGATGTCTCAGAGGCAGCGGGCAGAGGAGAGGTTTGCACAGCTTGAGCGTACCATCTCGGCTGAGCTATAGGCTTGCCGGGAGGTGCAACGGTTGTCCAGCCAGGCCTTGCAGGAGTTACTCTGTGTTACACGTGCTACCTTGCAAGAGGAAGCACGTGTATCACATGAGGTTCTGCATGCAGACCTACGTTACATCGCCACACAGAACCAGGCTCACCTGTCCGGCAGACTTGCTGCCGATGAAGGGCAAGCTGCGGCTAGGCGTGGCCAGGCTACTGTGCCAAGTCCTCCTTTCCAGGATGAGCCAGACTCGGACGACCGTCTATCTCCCACATAGGTCGGGCTGTGCAGGCGTTGAGCCCACAGAGGTTTTTTCTTTGGCTCAGCATCATCGCATGTGGGTGTTGAGCAGCACCCTGTACCTCCCCCCTCCTGGGAGCCTCCCCTCCCCCCCGGGTTGTATGTGCCCATTTTTGATTTTTCTTTTAGCTTAGTTAGTTAAGTTTCTGTTTGATAGTTAGTTTAATTAGGTAATGTAGGTTTTCCATAGTTAGTGTAATTAGTTAATATAGTTTAAAATTGCTTGTCTATTGTGCTTTCATTTGACGGTGCGGTGCTTTGTGGCTTTTGAAGGCATCCACTGTCTGTTCCAGCTGGGCCCTTCAGGCTTGTCTTGTGTATGTGTTTGCTGCTTGGGGTCCTTGACTCACATATGCCACTCCTGCCTCCCTTATCCATGGGCTTGCAAGGATGGTTCGGTGTGACAACCTATTACACAAGGGCTTTGGACTGTCATATCTGTGGCATGTCTGGTGCTGTGTGACTTGTGTTGACACCCCTAGTAGGGATGATTGCGGTGTTATTGTCCACTGTTCAGCTTTTTCTAGATGGGGTGTTTCATGATTAATGTGTACATTCATTGCTATGCATTGTGTAGTATGTTTCTTATCTTTACTGTACACGTGCTTGTTGCAATTCATGCTGTAGATAGTGTGTTCCAGACTTTGGATGTGAAAGACAGACTGATGGTGTGATTTCTGATGTAAGTCTCTGACATGGTCAAGTAATGTGCCTGAAGAGACACACACAGGTGACTTTAAAGCATTAATCATGTGTTTCATGCCCTTTCTGCAGGGGGATGAGCCTCCAGAGCACTTTTGCCAGCAGACATGGCCCATTGGACGTCTGAATTCTGGACACGTTTGTTGGTGCCCACATGCACATGTGTGCACAAGCAGAGGCACAGGGATTGCAGACCTACATCCTAGAACTGCTGGTGTGTTCCAAGGAACTCCAGGCAAGGTGAGCAGCACAGGGGGGGCACAACACAGCAAAGCTTGCACCAGGAGAGTTGCACATGCAGGCTTAGTCACAGCACTGAGGGTGAGCTTGGACGAATATTGGTGTTGAAGCACACAATGCAGCTCAGATGTGTTGGTGGACTGATGGCTGTTGATTGTAAGGTTGTCTGGGACACCTGCAGGGGCAGTGGCACATACCCTCCGGTACACCAAGGTCCATTGAGACACTTGTATCAACCATGTAGCCTTCCGATACATGGAAAGGGGCAGCTCACAGGGACATACAGCAAGGGACATACTCGGGTGCAGTGCATTTCATTTCCATGTACATTTTGATACATGCACTGCCAACTTTGTTTCGGTCATGGTGGAACACAACTTGTTCTGAAGTCATGGCTTGCTATATGGGTCTGTCTGCTTACCCAGGGAACATTGCATGTTGTGTGAATTGTGACACATTGGTGTTCCATTTACCACGCACCCACTGGCGGCTGACTTACTGCATTGACTGTGTATGACCCATCAAAGGGGTAATGTTATATATGGGTACGAAGCATCTGCACCTGTTTGTAGAGTAGTTTGTTGCTATGGGGCATGTTTGGTGGTCTGTTTTTGTGTAATGGGCACGTGCAGGTTATTGACTGTGGCTCTCTTTGCAGCATTGCAGTGCTCCTGTAACCGGACCTGAGAGTGCGCAGGCAGGAGGCCAGCACTCAAAACCAGAGCTAAGTGTCTTGTTGTTTTTCTTTCAAACTGCTCTGCATAGGCTTGCTGGGGGGTGCACCAATGCATGGATGAATGTGTAATTCAATTTGGTATATTTTTTTTCCCCTAATCACCCGGAGTCCTATCCAATTTTAAACCCTGTACCCTCTACCCAGTGTTCCTGCTTCCCGTACCTATCCAAGCAACGTTCCCTAACCCTCTTTCCCCGCTGGGGTTGCGGATGCCTGTGTAAGCCCCAAACCTGCAGGTGCCAAAACCCTAGAGGGGGTGGTTGGTTCGTGCCACTCCTAAGCCTGGACTACAGAAGGCCATGACAATGATGTCCAAGTTTGTTTGGAATGTGTATGTGTTCATGCAGGTAGTACATTTTCGTGCATTCCCTACTTTCATGTGTCATTCCTCCGCCCCTCTCCTGCCACTCATTCCAGTTATCCAGTGTGCCAACACCTGTCCCGACTGCATATCCCTGACCCTCCTTCCCCACCAGGGTCTCAGAGGCCTGTGTGAGTTTGACCTTGCAGGCACCCGGGACACAGTGGGGGTGGTTGTTTAGTGACACTCCCGCGCCTGTACACGGGACCTTTGACAGTACACATCCGGTCATGGTGCATCATTCTATGTTATGTACCACACAGGGTTCACATCCGGTTGTAACATTGTTTTACTGTGCTACCTTGGTTGTTACATCATTGTGGTAGTACTTGGCCTTTGTGAGGTACTGCTACGTCAAGTCATCTACTGGAGGGTGTTCTGGTTCGTTTTTCTGGCTTGGATTTTGTGATTTTGCAAATGAGGGCGGACTCTGAGGGTACAGGCACCTTTTTACACAAAAGGTGGGAGATGGTGACGAAGGGGAAAGGTGATCCTATGTCCAGGGTAAATTGAGGGTTGAAGGCTCCATGACCCGAGTGAAGTTGTTCAGTGGGTCATGGTCATTTGTGAGGGAGGAGGGGGGGTTGTTGTTGATCGTTGCCTTGCCCTGAAGTGTGATGGGAATCCTGACATTGTAATGGTGGTATCCTATGTACATGTTGTGTTCTGCTGATCAATGCCTGTTCATGTGTTGTGTTTACCTTTCAGGTGTGAGGGGATAGTTGTGGTTTGACTTGCTGGGGTGTACACATGGTGAATGTTCACATGTGATATGTAGAGGACACTGATGGTCACTTGATTGCACATGCATATGTTGAGTGCATGTCCTTTCTGACCCACACACTTGCACTCTAACGCACTACATGTACAACCACCCTTGCATATCCACGTGTACACTGTTTGCCTTCTGGTGCCCACTGTGTCCCTGCAGCACATGTTCTGTGACCAATTATGGATCCTGTACATGCCTAATTTGCTTTTTGATGTGGTCTGTCGCTTAGATGTGATGCTCAGGGTGTGCATCACACACAATGGCTGTTCACTGTGCTGTGCGCTGAGCAGTGTGTTGCAGGAGTTGGACACAGCACACAGAAGCTGCACTGTTGATTTTGCAATGCACAATGTGCATGTAGACAGGCATTCATTGTTATGTTACGTCTACAACTCTTGTAATGCATGTGGAAATGACTTATTTTGGGTGGGAGGTTGTTGGTCAGTCATTTCATCTGATTCCATGTCAGGCATCATTGTCTGATGCCACTGTACATTTTTCACATGGCAATGTGTACCTTATTGTTACTACTGTGTTGGTGTATGGGTATTGCTTGCCATGTCATGTTGTGGTTTGGGAGGGTTTGAGTGACATAACAGTGATGGCCATGGCCTGTTTTGCAGGTGTGTGTGATTCACACCTTGCATGTCAGGGTCATCCGCTTCTCAAAGCAACTTGCTGGGGGTAGATCTCCCTCCGCGGCAGGGGCCTCCCTCTGGAACAGCCTTCCTGCCTCACTGGAACTTGAGGAGAACCATCTCCGGTTCCGGAAGCACCTCAAGACCTTCCTCTTTGCTTCTGTTTTCTCTCTGCCTCTCCCTTGCAAAATTCTTCACTGGAACTGCACTGGATCTGCAACTGGGCCACTCTCACCGACCTCGGCCCCTGGCCCAGCCACTCTCCAATTGCACTGCCACCCTGGCAACCCCTGCACTGCGGGACTGTCTCTCTATCCCTACAGCCCCCCCTTCCCAGCACTTGTCTGAACTTACCTTTGCAGTTGCCACCAGCTGGCCTATTTATGTGTTTTGTAGTCTACTTACCCTGTACTGCACTCCCCCCTCCCCTTCCCCTTGCACTTTTCCCTTCCCCCTACCCCTGCACTTGCACAATCTAAATGACACCTGGCCTAGTAGTATCGTTGTCTGTCTTCCCTTGTTCCCCCCTCCCTGCCTCATCGCACCTTGAAATACTTGTGTATAGGCCATATCATGTCATGTCATATGTGTGCCTTTTGGTCACACAGGATAGCTTGTGTTTAAGTAGCTATGGATGCAGACAATGTGGCACTTCCATGGTAACTATCTCAGGGTGGTAGGGTTGTGACAGTTGACTGTCTCTTTGTCATCATTGATTGTCACCTGGTATGTGCCAGGCCTGTGTGCACTCCGCAGGGGTGGGAGTTTAGGTGAAAAATGTGGCCACAAGCTTGGTCCAGGCTTCCTCGCCACGTGCCCTGTCCCCTCCCATGGGCAGCGCCTGTGCCTGTGGTTAGGGATGTGGGGGCACCAACACGTCCACCGGTACGCCCTGCTGTGTTGCAACATTGTGCAGGACACATGCAGCCACAATGATCCTGCACACTACTGGGGGTGCATAGAGTAGCTGCCCGCTAGAGCGATCAAGGGAGCGGAAACGTGACTTGTGCACTCCGAATGTGCGCTCCACTATGGCCCTGGTTGCAATATGGGCGGCGTTGTATCTTACCTGGGGTGGTGTGGTGGGGTTCCGGATTGGCGTCATCATGTGGTTGCTCAGAGGGTAGGCACTTTCCCCTGGGGAGGTGTAAATGGTTGTGAGTATTGGGGTTTGTGTATTTGTGTGTGTGTGTGTGTGACATGCATGCATGTGCAAGGGCATTTGTACTCACCTAGGAGCCAGGTGTCGCCATGCTGCCCAGCTTCCAGGGCCCGGCTCAGGGCAGACATTCTGTATATGAAACTGTCATGGGTGGAGCCAGGGTAGTTTGCATAGACAGAGGTGAGGATTCCCTTTGCATCGCATACCACCTCTACATTGATGGAATGCCAGTGCTTACGGTTTCGGTAGATGTGCTCAGTGGCCCTAGGTGGACGTAGAGCCATATGGGTGCAATCTATGGCACCGAGCACTTTGGGGAAGTATGCCACCCTGAAAAAATCCAGGACAACGGCCTGCCTTTCTGCAGGTGTTCTGGGCATGTATATGTGCCTGCGGACTGAGGGGCGCGCTGTCATGTTTGCCAGTACCTGGTGTAGGCAGCGTGACTGCGTGGACTGTGAGACCCCCCCACTATGGCAGTAGTCCACTGAAATGACCCAGTGGCCAAAAAATGCAGGACATTGAGCACCTTCTCCAAGGGGCTCAATGCTTGGGAGCAAAGGGTGGGGGATGTAAGGACATCTTCCCACTACCTGACCAGGTCTAGGATGATATGGGGAGGAAACCTATACCTGCCATAGACATGGTCATCAGGCATCCCAAAAAGGCTTGTCCGTGGTGCAAAAATGTGTGCCCTGGCTATTCTCCTCCTCCTGCGGTGTCCCACGATCAGTGCTGCGACAAATGGGGCATTCATCGTAGCTGTATATACGTGTTTGTTGTTTGCGCGCACTTTTATACTTTGAGCGGGGACGCTTCCGCCTGCCTTCGTGTGGCGGACGCACTGACGCCTGTGTGCGTCTTTTGCCGTGCGCGGGTTTCCCGTATTCGAATCCATGAATACGGGTTGTTGGCGTGCGTGTGGGCGTTCCGTGTAGTTCCCTGCAGTACTTCCCCAGTTACGCCTTCTTTTTCACGCGTTATTCCCCATTCCGCGTGTTACGCCCACTGTTCCGCACACTTTGGTTGTGTGCGCCGCGCTATGTGCGCTTTTGCTGTCCGTGTAGCGCACGCCGTGTGTGCCCGCGTGCGCCATGGCAGGAATGGGCGCACGGACAGCGGGAAACACGCGCAGCGTCTTCCTTGAATCCCACGCGTGCATGTGCGCTGCGTTTCTCACCCTTGCGCCACCTTGCGGCTGCTTGCGCTGGGATTTTCGGCGCACGTTTGCTCCATGAATCGACCCCTCAGTCTCAAGACCAGAAGTGGGAGCTTTGCTTTTAGCTTCTGCTCAGGAGGAGGAGGAAAGTGAACCTCTAACTGTCTCCTCAGGGGACAACCTTTAGATGGAAAGATAGAAGGAGTTAATCTCTCTTCTAATCTGACACTGCAACAACAGGACTGATTCTGTAAAATCAGTTTTCCTCCCTATTTTCACTACCACCAGGCTTGACCCCTTGGGGGCAGAATGATATTCTCACTGGCAGCTGATTACTTGTTAAAAGCACAGGTTACAGGATGTCAGACCATGTAAGAACCCACATAAGGGAAGAGGTCAACAAGATGCTTGATCTCGGGGTAATAGAGCCAAATACAAGTCAATGGTCTAGTCCAGTTGTAATAGTGCCAAATGCAGGATCCAAGGAGTTGAGATACCGTGTGGACTATAGAGCTTTAAATGCAGTGACAAAGACTGCTGCCCATCCTTTACCTAGGAGAGATGAGCTGGTGGACAAACTTGGTTCAGTCAACTACCTCAGTGCATTTGACCTAACGTCAGGCTATTGGAAAATAGACCTGACAGATCATGCCAAGACGAAATCTGCATTTTTGACCCCAGCAGGACCCTACCAGTTTAAGGTTATGCCTTTTGGATAAACAAATGCACCTGCTAAATTGCAAAGGATGGTTAATCAAGTTCTGAATGGGATGGAAGAATTATGCATGGCATATTTGGATGATATTGCAGTATTCAGCCCTATTTGGAACAAACATGTTGATCACTTAGGAGGCTCTTGAGCAGGCCCATCTGACAATAAAGGCAAGTAAATGTTGAATTGGTCAGAGCAAAGTGGTCTACTTTGGACATGAGGTAGGAGAAGGTGAAATAAGGCCATTGCCTAGTAAAGTACAAGCTGTACAAGAATGGGCCACCCCTACTACTCAAACCCAAGTGAGAGCCTTTTTAGGTCTCACTGGTTATTATAATAACTTCATAGAGAACTATGGGTCATTGCTTCTCTCTTGAATGTGGTCTCCTCACCCAAATTCCCCAAGAAGGTCAGGTGGAATAAGGAGTGCACTAAGGCATTTGAAGGACTTAAGACAGCCCTTTGTCAAGCTCCAGTCTTAAGTTCTCCTGACTACAGCCACAACTTCATTGTGCAAAGAGATGCTTCCAATACAGGTATAGGTGCAGTTCTGAGTCAGCTGGATGAGAAAGGTAGAAAACACCCAATCTGCTTCATCA
Organism: Ambystoma mexicanum; assembly: GCF_040938575.1. Lineage (NCBI taxonomy): Eukaryota > Metazoa > Chordata > Amphibia > Caudata > Ambystomatidae > Ambystoma > Ambystoma mexicanum. Next base: position 754,595,169 of record NC_090922.1, read on the forward strand.
GCAGAAAGCTGAACAAACCTGAGACAAGGTGGGCAACCGTACAACGTGTGTTGCCATTGTGTGGTCTCTGAAGAAGTTTAGGCCATACTTGTATAGATTTACTTTTGTGATTCAGACAGACCACCAACCCTTGAGATAGTTAATGCAGATGAAAAGGGGAAAATCCTAAATTGTTAAGATGGTCAATCAGCCTACAGGGGTTTGATTTTACCATTGAACACATGTCAGGTTGTAATCACCAAAATGCAGATGGTCTCTCCTGAATGTATGTCTTACTGGAGTAGGGAGATTCATCCAGGGGTGGATTCAATCCTCCTGTCCCATAGCCTGGGTGGGATGAGTGTTAGGGAGAATTATCATAAATGTGCTAATTCCCTACACCTTAGAGACCCCCAGCAACTTTGCTGGAATTTGCTGACTTGATTTTTTTACCTGGAGAGAGTGTGAGCCTCTTTTCCCACTCCCTCATGTGTGTTTTACTCTTGTGTTCTTTGATTATGGAGTTTTAGAATACGCCATAGGCATCATCTTTTCATGTGTGTCACACAGCACCCTCAGTGCAGTGGCACAGGGGAGCCTTTCAGGCAGTCCCAAGGCTTAAATACCTTCTCTGGGATAAACTACTGTTTCTCAGAGAAAGTAAAGTTAAATTAACTTTACTAGTCTTTTTAAATTCCTAGACCCACCACACCCTATCTTACAATAGAGTGCTGGAGGGGTTACCTAGTGTCCCCTATGTCTAGAAACTCATGTAGCAGTCAAATGCTACCCTTTCCTCTCGAAATGGCTGTTGGCAGTGGCTTTACATGAACTACCATGATTTTTTCCGACTGAGGACACCTGTAGAGTTAAATAGCGGGAGCCATGTTTTTCAAGATAGCGTCTGAGCCTCCTTTGTTTAAATATGTCCTAGTCTTTTTTCACCATTTCTTTTTGGAAAGGTCCTTATAGAGTGTGTCTCTGCGCGCCAAACTAGGTTTGGTCCTTTTGTTCCTATGCCTTATGAGGGCATCAGGACTGAAGACAGCCTCTGGCGCCCAAGGGCCTGGGGTGGGCAGAAAGTGAAGGAGGTGCCCGAAACTCCCTATGCTTAGTCTCCTCGGAGACCCAAATGCACTCTGGCGTGATTAGCTGGCTGACTGTACGGCAAGGACAGCCACCCTGCTGGGTGAGTGGCAGCTAGGCTGTAATGAATGGGGCAAAACTGTTTAAAAGGCGAGTCTCTTGCCTTGGAAGGCAGAGTCTACCACTGGAATGAAATAACTGAAGACGAGCTGGAAGAGGACGGCTGCTGCAACTCTGGACCATTGGTTTGCCCGCTTAAGCCCTGCTGCAGGTCCGAATTGCCAAGTTCATCTCGACAGAGGAGCCCTGCAAGGACGACTTCTTCCTTTCATTTGGTGGGACCAATCAACTCATAAGCCACCTGGATACCATTCTTGTGCTGGTTGTATTTTCCTCAGAGTGCTGCAGGCAACCGAATAGCCAGGGAGAAGGACACCATTTTTTGTGCTTGACGACAGCTACCGGAATAGAAGATTTGTCAGTTTGCCAGCTTTTGTGACCAGTCCTTGTGCAGTGCAGGAGTCCCCTGACGTCCTCCCTCTTGTCCCCACGACTGAGGCTCAGGGACAGCGAGATCTGCAGGAACTGCCAAGAACAGAAGTCCTCAGATGCATCTTTTTCTTCAATTTAAGGTACTGTGAAAACCCGACCGAGAAAACGTACCTCTCAATGCGAAAGTGCGTGACCCAACTTTCTTCTATGAACTACTTCTGAGAACCGTGCCAGACTTTTCCGTTTAAATAGCAAAACTGTTTTTACTTATACAATACTCTAGCCCATTGACTTTGGCCTACCTATTGCATTGAATCAACTCCTCTGGTGAACTCAAACTATTTGCACTGTTTATGAATAATTCTAAAGTTCGTTTTATTAACTTATGCCTTTTTGCTCCTACTTCAAATGCTATGAATGCCATTTTGCTCCTCCTTCAAAGTACTCTAAATGCCTCAGAACCGGATAGTGTGAAGTACTGTAGAATATTTTTGTGTGATGTTGATTTCCTCCTTTTAGTGAATGTTTTCTAAATGAATGTGTAATAAATGAATAACTGGTTTACCAAGAAACCTTGAGTATAAGAGTCTATTTGAATACTTGTGATTGTAGACCTCTGTGTAACATTATTACAGCTCACATTCCCTCTTGAGATAAGCCTGGCTTCTCAGCTTGCTTCCAAAAACTGTGTGGTATAGACTTATACCAAAGGTTGGTTTTGCTTACACCTGTAGTCATAGTTGTGTGTAGTGGTCCCAGAGGGGAATGAATACAAACATTGCCTAACAATTATAAAAAAAATACTTGGATATAACATTTTCTCCTACCTCAAGGTGAGGCCGCAATGATTAATTAGCATAAGCGACCCTGCCTAACTGTGGGACAACTAATAAGCAAAAAACACCTGCACGGCCTGACCCATCACCTGTTTGTTTTTAATTCCACTAGAAATATGACCATAAGAGGAAATAAAGAGAACAATGAATACGAATGTGCACATCCATATGTGCATAGAGCAAGGGCTTGATACCAGATACAAGATTTAAGCCTGCGTAAGGAGAGACTACTTGATTCTAAGAACAAACATTGAACAGCACTATACATTTGAAAAATAGTTTTGCTGGAAAAAATGAACACGCATGCTTTTGTCTACAGGCAGACACCTATTTTAAACACACTTGACTCATCTTTACTGAATAGGAAACCAGTCCTGGTAAACACTCCTCTTTTCATTTATCTTTTTCAGAGGTGAGTATTACAATATATTTATATTGAGAACAGCACTAATTATAGCTGTTATTACATTGTGTTCCAGGTGTCGACTTCACAATTTTAAGTAAGGAAATTATTTCCCAAAAATATGTATTTTCAACATGATGAAAATGTATTCATCACCAGAGAAATAGTTTTCCAAGCTAACCTTTCTTTTACAAGAACATACCCCTGAAGAAGTTCCATCATTTGTTCTAGCAGACAAGTAGGAACAAAACATGCTGGGCTAATACCAGCTGCATTTTTAAACAGTTTTTCTTTTTAAATCATTGATTGCCATAATTGTCTATACAATAGTAGCAAGGACATTAGAAGATTCATACAGGGGCAGGGCGGCACTGCTGCTAAATCATTTTTCATGTGTAAATTGGTTAGCAAGATACGTTGGATTACGTTTTTTAGAACTGTTTCATATTGTTTTAGTTATTGTTAAAATATCGCACTAAGCACTTAAAAAGGGGAACAAAAGTCACTTTTTTCTCGAGTGTCTAGAAGAAAAATATTATTGTGTATATTTTTAAGATTTTGATATAAGAATATATTTTGATTTTAGAAACTATTACTCTGGAGTTCAGCATTCGGTTTCAATAGAAAGACATGTGAATAACGATAGGCAGTCCAGATAGAAGTACCTAGAAGAACTATTATATTTATTTTTTGGTTCTAATAGTTAGGTTTTTAATTATAGACACATGCACACAATCTTAATTTGAATGAGTTAATGTTGTTTTGTTTAGTTTGTTGATCCAGGAAAAACCCATTGCATAAAACCTGGAGTCTCACTTATACAGGGTAACTCATGGAATTAATGAGCACGGAAAACGTGTGTGCAAGCATGAAAATCACAGTGCACGTGTGTGAAAGCCGTGCAAGCGCCCGTTTGGTGATTCATGGAAGGCGCTGCGCGTGGCTTACCTGTGACCTGCGCCGAATCCGTGTGTGGCGCACACGTCATTGCGACATCCCAAAGGCTGTGAGCGAGACGCCCAGTGAAGGCGCACACACCTTAAAAGGGGGAAGATCACGTGGAATGGGGAACAACATGCAAAAATGTGGGCTTTACGGAGGAAGTACCACAGTGAAATCCTTGCAACGCTCACACGCGCGCTAACAACACATATTCATGGAATCGAACAGGGGAAACCCACGTGTCACAAAAGACGCGCTAAGGTGGAAATACGTACGCCAGATGAAAGCTTGTGTAAGAACCCTGACGCATCATAAAAGTGCATGCAAACAACAAACAAGCTCATACCACTATGATGAATGTACCGTTCCTCACTGCAGTGGTCGTGGGACACCGCACGAGGAGGAGGATAGCCAGGCCCTGCATTTCTTTACCCAGCACCAGCCTTTTTGGGATGCCTGATGACCAGGTCAATGGCAGGTACAGGTTTCCACCCCATATCTCCCTAGACCTGGTCACTGAGTAAGAGGATGACCTCACATCGCCCACTGTGTGCTCCCAAGCACTGAGCCCCTTGGAAAAGGTGCTTAATGTACTGCATTTCCTCACCACTGGGTCATTTCAGCGGACAACTGCCATAGTCAGTGGTGTCTCACAGCCCACGCAGTCACGCTGCCTACACCAGGTGTTAGCAATCATGACAGCACACCCCTCAGTCTGCAGGCAGATATACATGCCCAGAACACCTGCAGAAAGGCAGACCGTGGTACAGGACTTTTAAGGGGTGGCACACTTCCCCAAAGTACTTGATGCCATTGATTGCACCCATGTGGCTCTACGTCCACCAAGGGCCACTGAGCAAATCTATCGCAACTGCAAGCACTGGCAGTCCATCAACGTGCAGGAGGTATGCGATGCCAAGGGAATAATCACCTCTGTCTACGCAAACTATCCAGGGTCCACCCATGAAAGTTTCATATTAAGAATGTCACCCCTAAACGGGGACCTGGAAGCTGGGAGGTATGGTGACACATGGCTCATTGGTGACTACAAATGCATGTGCACATGCATGGATGTCACACACAGAGAAATGGAGGAACCCAACTAATCACAACCATTATTACCTCCCCAGGGGACAGTGCGTTCCCTCTGAGCACCAACATGATGATGCCAATACGGAACCCCACCACACCACCCGAGGTAAGATACAACGCAGCCCATATTGCAACCTGGGGCATAGTGGAGCGCACATTCAGAGTGCTGAAGTCACGTTTCCACTCCCTTGACCGCACTGGTGGGCAGCTACTATATGCGCCCCAGTATTGTGAAGGATCATTGTGGCAGCATGTGTCCTGCACAACGTTGCAACCCGGCGGGGCGTACCAGTGGACATGGTGGTGCCCCCACATCCCCAACTACATGCAATGCCCATGCGCATGGGAGGGGAAAGGGCACATGGCGAGGCAGCCCAAACCCAGCTTGTGGCTACATTTTCAACTAACATTGCACCCCTCCAGAGTGCACACAGGCCTGGCACATACCAGGTGACAACTGATGATGAGAAAGGGACAGTGAACTGTCACAACCATAACAACCTGACAATGTGTGTCTGGAAGTGCTACAATGTGTGCATCCCTAGCTACTTAAAGAAACCCAATGCTGTGTGACCAAAAGGCACACATCATGCTGCAAAATCCACTACCCCCTTGCAAATCAGCACAGCCAAATACTGGTATGTCACCTAACCCCTCCCAAAGCCCATGTCACCCGCCCAACACACCATGCCATGGCATGCAATGTGAAAGCAACCAAATAAATTCACAACACATGACACAACTGTCACAAAGTGCACCATCAGAAATCGAAACAGGCCACAGACAATTCCCTCTCACATATCAAAATGAAACTGTACACATGAATATATATTTACCTGCATGACAAATCATGAATACAGGACCCAACAGTGGCAACATCAGACAGTGACCAATCACAATAGCCCAAGTGTCACAATCTGAAAAAGCTACCACATGGACCCTTCCCATCTTCAGTGTGTTGCTGGTATGCAAATGTGGCAGGGTACTGCATACAGCATGAACTGCATCAGCAATGGAGACAGGCAAGGTAACACATGAAGAAGCAACATGCAAATGTGTACAATGAGCAATACTAAACACAATATACATATCAACCATGCAGTGGACAAACCATCATGAATCCCCACTAGGGGTGTATACACAGTTTGGACTACAGACTGGCCACACAATTGATGGAAGCGCAATGCCTCTGTGTACGTTACTGTCACACAGTGCCATCCTTGCAAGCCCATTGAAAGGGAAAGCAGGAGTGGCATATGTGTCTGGACCCCAAGCCTCAAACACAAACACAAGACAAGCCTGCATGGGCCCAGCTGTAACACACAGTGGATGTCTTCAGATGACACACAAAGCAACACACTGTTACATAAATGCACAATAGACAGAAAAAGTGAAAAAAGAAAGAGAAAAATTAAAATAAAAATCAAAAATCAAAAATGGCCATGGTTGACCAGGGAGGGGGGCACCCAGGAGGGAGCAGGTGCAGGGTGCACCTCAACACCCACATGCGTGGATGTTGAGTTAAAAAAACCTCCATGGACTCATGGCCTGAACGGCTAGCCGATCGTGGAACAACTGCCGTCGTTGTTGTCACCCTCTGGTGGAATATGAGAAGGTGAGACAGACCATGCAAAGCCCTGGCATGCTCCTCCATGGCAGAAAGCATGCGGGTATGAAAGGTTTGGTGATGGTCCGGAGGTCCCCATGCAGCACCTCATGTGTAGCACAGAGTTCTGCCTGCAAGGCGTCACATGATGCACGGACCTCCGCACAGGTTGCCTGGAGCTCAGCTGCAATGTTGCGTCTTAGCTGCTCCAGCTGCTGTTCTGACTGTCTACTCCGGGCCATCTCAAGTGCACCCATAGTAGCTCTGAGGGAGGTGTTATCTTCCCTCAGGGCATCCCTGTGGGCATGGGCCTCTGCAGATATGGCTGTGTGCAGAGCCCTCAGTTCAGCCGCTTCAGACTGTTGGTGGCCAACATGTCCTGACTGTGTGACGAGCACGTGGACCGCGTTGCCTGCTGCTGGAGATCCACCTGCCTTTCGGGCGGAGAATGGAAGTGGTCACCCTTTCCACAGCCTGAGCCAGCATCTTACATAATGCCCCCTGTTGTTGTGCAATTGCATAAATGGAGTTCTCCCACACAGTATTGCCCGGTGGCGCACGGCCACCACATTGCCAGACACGACACCTGTCAGGCCCAATGAGACGTGCACCTTGTTGTGCTGGCGCTGTCTTTGGCTGCAGGGCAGCATTCCTCCTTTGATCTGCTGCCCCAGGAACAGGAGCAAATAGTGTGGAGTGTGACCCTGCATCTGTAACCACCACAGGCGGACAATCCAACCCTGAATTGCCCATTGAGGGGTTTACCCCCAGTACAGGTGCGTTGGACAGAACAGCATCCCTGCCTGAAACACTCACATGCGACGGGACATGTGTGTCAATGTCTGATTCAGCACCTGAGCCGTAGAGATCTTCAGAGGTGTACCCAGAGACACCCATCAACAGGACAGTCTGTAGGAGCAATGGATTCTCATGCGGCACCACCCCATATCCTCCACTGGTGGTTGGTTGTGGCTTTGAGTACTCCTGCCCCTGCGCAAGCTCCTCCTCTTCCACATCTTCCAGTGCCTCATCACCCGTACAAAATGAAAAAGAAGTAATGAACACACACTTGAACAGCATAGCCCACACACATAGACATCACAATGTTGACATCCAATAAATTAATCAGATATGTCGCACATGACACAAGCTCAGCCATACATGCAGTGGCAACAAATTGGAAAGGGACCCTGAAAGCAGACACTGATCACTCTAAAATGGATAAGCAACACATGTGCTACATGGTTCATAGCACCTGCATCTCACATAAGCCTGTGAGTGGTGTGGACCATCCAAAAACATGACAGATGCCAGCACACAGATGGCACGAAGCATAGCCATGGCAGACTGACAAGGACACCCAGATGGGAGTGAAACACCGCTGTCCCCCATCCATTAAAATGTATTTCATCAAACAGAACATGCAAAATAGTGGGAGAAAACACACGTGTCACACACTGCAACAATGCCAGTGTGTTGAAAAACAGTGCTGGGAGGCACATGGATACTTCGATGGTAGGTCACTTTGACATGACACAAGTAAATTGGCATGTTGAAGGGTGAAACAGGTCTCAGAAGTGAGCGGGTGCAGTAGATGTGTAGGTCCTCAGCAGTCAATAAAGATAAAAAAACTTAATCACAATGTTGTGTAATGATGGCAGATTAAGGGCAAGTGCAGTCATCATGTGCAAAGTGTTTGCATTGGTAAGTAGGGATACAGTGAACCGCAAACCCAAGGGCGGGAGATGGCTTGGAGGCACTACATGGGTCACATATGGCAGTTATGATTACATAGCCTGACCTGGCACTCAATCACAACACATCACCTAAGCAACATACACATGGTCTGGACACACACGCATGGGAACTCACCGGACATTGCCTCAACATCTGGGAGGTCTCCCACACCTTGGATTGGATCCTCTGTGATGAACCCTCCAGTGATTTCCTCCTGCTCTGTGAGTTCATCCTCCTCTGGTGGTGACCCACTGCCCTTCAGCAGAGTAGAGGTGTAATTAGAAGCCAGTTTGTTTTTAGCTCGGCGATTGAGGTCATTCCAATGCTTCGAGCAATCATCAGATGTGCGCTTCACAAATCCCAAGGAACTAATGTGGTCCGCGATGCACTGCCAGTGGGCCCTACGCTGAGCAGGCATAGTTTTGTATCCTGCTGTCACCAGAATGTCATGGCCGTATTCCGACAGGTAGCCCACAAGTGCGTCCAGTTCCACATCATTGAAACACCAATTCCTTGACGTGCCGGAGGGCTGAGCCGTGTCTGGGGTCCCAGCCTATTCCACAAGAGCACGCTTCTTCCTCTTGAGAGGTGGTGCGGACACTGAGTGGCTTATGCCGCTCCGGTCTGTAGGGCTGAAGCACAGGTGGACTGGCCACTAGAAGCGGCACTGGCATGATGACCAAAGGTCTCACTGCAGGCATTGGCTGCTGGGCGCTGTTGTCAGGACCAAGCGCCATAACTGCCTTGGTGTGAGTGGCCAGGATCAACACTGTCCGGCTGGGTGACTCATCGCCGGGGTGGTGTCAGCTGCAGCTGCCCCTGCAGCCTCCACTACTCCGCTGCTTGGGGTAGCAGATGAGATTGCTGACCAAAATCCACGTGGCCTGGAGACAGCAACTTTCACTGCCACACGTGGCTTGGACTTCATGACACGCAAGTCAGCCTGTGAGTCATCCCGTGCCTGTTCTGTGACCAATCTGGGCCGGGCTAGCAGAGCCTGAGCTGGTATGTGTCAGCTGCATCTCCCTGACCCACGTGGGGGGGCGTAGCTGTCCCTGAATGGTCCTGGACACACTGTCCACTTGGGCCACCCGCCCACCCTGCCCACTGCTGCCACCTTGGCCACCCTGGTGATCCTGGCCACGTCCCCTACCACGGACACCTCTGGGAGGTCGCACAGCTTTCCCTCCCTTTCCACTTTGTGGCCTCCCAACCATGGCACTGATGTGCTTGTGCGAATGGGAGATGCAGAATAAAATTGTCCTGGGCATTTGGGGTGAAGGGAGCAGGATACTAGATGGAATTGTGACCCATGGGGAAAAATGACGTGTCACCTAATGCTCAGGCACCCCAAAAACGAGCATGCACGCGACCCCTCGGTATCCCACATGCTTGGAAATGAGGTCCTGCAGTAAGATGTGGCACCCAGAAACACAAAAAATGCATATGCGTGGACCACGCAGGCTTTCTATGACCTTGTGAATGGGGTGCGCGACACAAGGGGGCAACCACATTGGGAAAAATATGTGCGTGACTCTCCATCTGCCTGGAAAAATTATGAAAAAAACACGCGCGTGCGCACGTTGGCAACTCCCTCGCCAAAACAAGAAGTAAACTCTGCTGCAGTAAACAAGTACACACTGCAACCATTGTGAAGTATCCCGTGTGAAAACCCACAAGAAGTAGAAGAATCACACGCTCGCTCTCCACAATAAGCACATACTGCAAAAATGGCATACTACGGGCACCTTTAACCCATGCGGAAAGAAATGCCTATGCACATCATGTCACTTACGCGCTTACGCGCTAAGGGCATTTCCTCGAATTACACGCTCACGTTCTGTTTTTTCACATGCAGCCTCACTCTGCATCAAGCTGGCAATGCGACAACATATGAAAGACCATGCTCCTGCCCAGAAGGCCATATACCTGCCCCCCCAGAGCCTCGAGCAGCCTGCCTGCTGCCAACATGCCCTGCTATTTGGTGCCTGCACAGAAGCCATTGCCAGGGATCCTGTTCCTGAGACCACCTCTGCTTACCCAGAAGACTCCCGACTGGTATACCATCATTCCACAGCCCAGCCCCAGGACCCAGTTGACCACCTTCCTCAGGGGTTGCCATGTCAGACCAAACACCATCCATGGCCAGTGGCAACCCCCTGGCAGACAGGTAGACGGCTGTCAGCTTCACAGCAAATGAAGTTGGTATCCTGGTGGAGGAAGTCCTGGGGCATTATGATGCCCTCTTCTCACCAACATCGCGCCTCAACAAGGATCGACAGAGGAGGATCTGGTCGGACATCGTGGATGCAATCAACACAGAGGGGGTTGCATCCCGTCACTACCATTGCGTCCTGAAGCGCTGGGAGGACTTCAGATCCAGGACCCATAGCAAGGCCCGGTGCCTCATAGAAGCTCGTGGAGAAGTGGGGCCCCACGACCAGTTGTCCAACATCCAAATGCAGGACCTGGAGCGCACATGCCCAGTGCTTCACCACTAGGTCCTCGAGCTGCAGACCCGTCTGGAGTCGAGTGGTAGGTTTCCATGTGTTCTTGTCCAGCGTAATGCATGTTGAGGTGTGGCAAGAGTGTGCACCTTGGCCTCATGTCTAGCCTGCCCCATGTATGTATGTCTGTGTGCTGGGCCATGACAGTGCTGCATTTGAGTCTACTGAAGCCTGTTCCACTTCAATGGTGTCTGTGTTGCAAAGCATGATGTGCATCAGCATGTGACGATGCATACATGTTTGCATGCCTGTGTCTGGACTTGACCATGTTTGGGGTGTGAGACATGGATGCTGATGTCACCATCATGTTCATCCATGGTGTACATGTACGTGTGTCTGAGTAGTGTGTGTGTGTGTGACTGGGAAACGCCATGGATGCATGACACATGACCATCACAATGTGTGAATTCACTGATGCCGCCTAGTTGTCCATGAATCCACTGTGTCGGGAGGTAGACATGGCCAGATGCATGACTGTCCAGTGGTGTGTGTGCATGTGATCACCATGTCCCATGATGCATGTGACGTTCAGCCACCCAACGGATGTTCCAAATGTGCCTTGGACATGGATGCAAATGTCTGTTGCACATGCCATGCCTGTTTCTACATATGTGTTTCTTGCACTGACCCGTGTGTTGTGAGGGCGATGATGGAAGTGACGTTTCACAGTGCCACTCATGTCAATTGCTTTGTGTCTAGCAGACTATTGTTCAGTACTCTGATGCTTGTGTTCAATCTCTCCCTTTCTACAGTGGTGACAGAGGAAGAGGGCGGGGATGCAAGGCCCAGTGACCCTCCCAGGACATGTCATCTACTGGGAGCGGTGCCACGTCCAAGGCTGGGCCTGCCGAGGGGATACCCAAGAGACAGAGGTTGGAAGTGGGCTCCTCAGCAGTGGTAGAGGCAGGTGAGCCCACACAGGGGCTGTCCACTGCGGAAGATTGTGCAGAGGCATTCAGGTTGGTAGTGGGTGAGGAGGAGGAGGAGGCCACATCAGACCCACACATGGAGCCTGGTGGGGGTGGTTCCACTGGTGCAAGTGGTGCAGTCCAGGGGCAAGGGCAGGAGGCAGCACAGGTCACCACGGAGGGGCCTGTGCCTAATCCTGTCCCTGATACTGAGACTGCATCACCATGCACCAGCAGAGATGCCCTGTCCCAGGCCAATCCGCAGGTAGGGGGGGGGCCCACGTCAACTGGCACTCCTCTACCTGCGGACATGGTGATCCATGACAGGGGTTGAGCCCGTCCCAATTGGTATCGTGTTGCACACAACCGAGATTTGTGATGATATGCGTGCTTCCTGCGGGGACCTCGCACGGCATCACTAACAGGTGTGTGCCAACGTGAACCAGCTGGGAGGGCTCATGGTCTGGGGTTTCCTCCATGTGCAGTGCGCTCTTGGGACCCTCTCCTCCTCTTTACACACTATGCGCCAGTCGTACTCCATGCCGTCTTCTGGCCCAGATGCCACCAGGGCCCCCTGTGGACCTGGCCAAGCCACCACGGACATGCTGGTGGAAATCCCATCCCTGCAACAGTCAGAGTCGGAGGTCCAGCAGAGGTGGTCACCCATGCAACTGGACCCCTGGCAACAGAGGTTGTGCAGGCACCATCAAGCAGGGCACATGCACCACGGCCCCAGGTGTTGCCATCTTCCTGGAGGCAGTCATGGTGGCAAAGGCAGTTAGCATCAAGCGGCAGCCGGCTTGACGTGGGAGGCGTCAGGCCTCGGGCCGACTACATCAAGGGGGTAGGCATCGGCCGATGGGCAGGAGGACCCTGGACAAAGTGTATCTTCCATGTGGCAGCTGTTGGGCCAGCAGATAGGTGCAGAGCGGCGGCGGGCAGAGAGGGCCCAGCTCACCATGGTCAGGGTGGAGAACTCCATGCGGCGAGCCTTGAGACAGGCAGAGCTCCTCGTGGAGACTAGCAGGGAGCTGGAGGAGAGCATGGCAGCGTCCCTGCGAGCCCTCAAGGACAGAGCACAGTCCCGCCATAGAGTCAGAGTTCAATGATGCACTGGCCAAAACTTTTGGGGAGGAAGGTGAGCCATAGGACAAGCCCGCCGTCATTGTATATAGTTTATTAGGCTTAGGTTTCCTTTAGTTTTATTTTCATTTTGGAGTCGATGGACATTGCTCCACTTTTTGTACATAGTTGTATTTTTGTAGGTTTTTTACTAGGTTTCATTTGGTTTTGGGATCATGAACCCTGAGAACTTTCATTGTAAATAGTTCTGGAACTGTGGACTTTATTCTTTTATGTTTTTCACACCCATGATGGAATGTTTATTTACACTTTGGATTCTGATTTTCTATTTTATGGACATGGACCATTTGGAGGTTTTTCTTAATTTTTTAATCAAATTTTTATTTTGAATTTCCATGTCAGTTCAGTTCACATTCATTTAATTTTCCTTGTCATGGTTGGTTTTTGTTTGTGAGATTTCTGTTTTTTAATAGATTTTCATCTATTCATATATTTGTGTTGTCTGCTCTCGTTAGTTTGGTGCATGTGTCAGTCATCATTGCCTCAGTCATGTGTCAGTGGTGTGTGGCCATGTTGGGCATGTCTTTGGGTGCATGCATGTGTGCTTCTGTGAATGAAATGCCATGGGACTGGGAAGTGGGAACAATGGATGGGTGTGGAGTTGCACTGTGGGGGGGCAGCGTGGAGTGGCATTTGGGTGGACATTTGGTACATGCATGTATGTTGTGACAATGTGTTTGTTGGGTGGACATGAGTTGGGGCCTGCTGGCAGGTGCCCATCACTGGTGGGTGGACATGAGTCGGGACCTGCTGGCAGGTGTCCATCACTGGTGGGGGGACTTGAGTCGGGCCTGCTGGCAGGTGCCCATCACTGGAGGGGGAACATGAGTCGGGGCTCACAGGTGCAAGATGCCATGTGGGCTGCCTGCGGGGCATGGTCAGGGGTGATGGGCTGTCTGCGGGTCATGGTCAGGGGTGATCGGCTGCCTGCAGGGCATAGTCAGGGGTGCTGGAGGGTCCCCTGTGGTGTGGGCTGCCTGAGGGTCATGGTCAGGGGTGATGGGCTGCCTGCAGGTCATGGTCAGGGGTGATGGGCTGCCTGCGGGGCATGGCCGGGGGTTTTAGGTGTTCCCCTGTGGTGTGGTCTGCCTGCGGGGCATGGTAAGGGGTGTTGGGAGGGTCCCCTGTGGTGTGCGCTGCCTGTGGGTCATGGTCAAGGGTGATGGGCTGCCTGTGGGATATGGGCAGGGGTGTTGGGGGTTCCCCTGTGGTGTGGGCTGCCTGCAGCACATGGTCATGGGTGATGGGTGGTCCCCTGTGGTGTGGGCTGCCTGCGCTGCATGGTCAGGTGTCCCCTGTGGTGTGGGCTGCATGCGGGCCATTGGAAGGTGGGGAGGGGCCACCACACAGCCAAATTGCGTGAAAAGCGCACTTGCGTACCTCGGAATACGCGTACCCGGAATACACGTACCCCACTCGCGCCAGCCAAATTGCGTGAAAAGCGCACTCGAGTACCCTGGAATACACGTTCCCCCGCTCGCGCAAGCCCAATCGCATGATACGCACACTCGCGTTCCCCGGAATACACGTACCCTGCTCGTGCCAGCCAAATTGTGTGAAAAGCACTCTTGTGTACCCTGGAATACACGTTCCCCCGCTTGAGCAAGCCCAATCGCGTGAACAGTGCACTCGCGTATCCCCTGATTCGTGCACCCACATTGTGAGAAGCTGCATTCACTCCCTGCAGGCAGCCCACACCACAGAGGACAACCCATCACCCCTGACCATGACCCACAGCCAGACCACACCACAGGGGAACACCCAACACCCCTGGCCATGCCCCGCAGGCAGCCATCACCCCTGACCATGACCCGCAGGCAGCCCACACCACAGGTGACCCCCAACACCCCTGACCATGCCCCGCAGGCAGCCCATCACCCCTGACCATGACCCGCAGGCAAGCCACACCACAGGGGACCCCAACACCCCTGACCATGCCCTGCAGGCAGCCCATCACCCCTGACCATGACCCGCAGGCAGGCCACACCACAGGGGACCCCCAACACCCCTGACCATGCCCCGCAGGCAGCCCATCACCCCTGACCATGACCCGCAGGCAGGCCACACCACAGGGGACCCCAACACCCCTGACCATGCCCTCCAGGCAGCCCATCACCCCTGACCATGACCCGCAGGCAGCCCACACCACAGGGGACCACCCATCACCCCTGACCATGCCCCGCAGGTAGCCCACACCACAGGGGGGACTCCCCCAACACCTGTCACCACATGCACAGCCCTTTCCACGCATGTTGGCTGCCACGCGCGGGGTATGTGTATACAAGGGGTGCGCAGGGATGTTTTCATGCTTTTTTTTGGCTGCCGCAAGCAGGGTATGCATATTCAAGGGGGTGGGCAGGGATATTTTCATGTGTTTTGGCTGCCACGAGCGGGGTATGCCTATTCAAGGGGGTGCACAAGTAGATTTTCATGCGTTTTGGCTGCCACGAGCGGGCTACGTGTACTTTTTCATGTGATTACAGTGTAGAGGCCCTGTAAACTGGTCCAGTGTTAGCACGCCCCTTTGAGACGTATTGGGGATTTCTATGTTTTTTTCTGGTGCAAGGGGCGTTCTTGGGGGCATAACTAGTGCTGCTGGATGTTTGCTGCGCCACGGCTGCAAATGGCTTGCGAAATCCATTAATACACGGAGCGCCTGAATGCTGTTTTGTGCACGCGGCTAGCGCACACTTGCGCATGCTCTCTCTCTGCGCCAGCCGCATGCGCTGCATCTGTGCCTGATTCCATGAATTACCCCCATAGTGTTTCACCTGAATATGCTCGAATCGGTTGCAAGACAACATAAACAGGTTGATCGTAAATGGAGATACATATTGTGATCACCCATTGGACTTACCTTTTGAAAGCCTTGCCTATGTGAAATGATCACTGAGACCAACCAAACAGTTTCCAGAAGGGGAAGTGCAGAGTAGAAATCAGTGGCATCTTCAGAATCAGCAGAAAAAAGAACCCAAGTCATTGATCATGGCGAGAATCACTCTTCCGCAAGTAAGTTGCAAAAATATTATTGTATTTTTTCACAATTGTATGTTGATGTTTTGTCACAATCACTTTATTCGTTACCTTTTGAAAAATAGAATAAATACATGTTTAAGAGCACACAGTACACTGATACAGTGGGTGGTGATTACTAATAGTGGTTGATTTAATCATAGGATTTCCAAAATAAGGAAACCTAATTTCTTTTTCCAGAAAGAACCAGTGGACAGCTCTAAACTTAAGCACCTGTCCACTCCAAATCGTTGTGGTTCCAAATAACAACAGTAAGGGTACACTCTCTTGTTTAGATCTTCTGCAAGTAAATACAGAGCATGTGATCAGAGACACCAAACCAAAACACAAGTCTGTTACAGGTCCAAATAGCCAATCTGATTCTAAAGGCTGATACAAAATGAAGTCCAATCTAATCCAAGACTGAGTAATGAAGAAAAATAGTCTTTTGTACAAGAGTCACAGTCCATTGCATGAGGTCCACAGAGCAATATTAGATCATCACAAAAGTTTGTTGAAAACCCATGTGCAATTAGAGAGGGTTAGCTAGATGAGGAAGGATACCTGAGCAGAAAGAGGGATAATATATGTGGACAAGTTGATGATAGCATAGGGTGCAAGTAATCCAAAAACAAAAAGAGATCGGGATAGAGCAGGCAGAACTGAGTGACAAGTGGAGAAAGTCGCCATACTGGTAAGTGCTGGTAAAATAGCTCAGCGGGTTGAATGCTCATTGCTGCAATTTGAGCGTGATCTGCAGGTTGCAGGTTCGAATCCCAGCAAAGTCTACTCAGCCTTTCATCCTTCCAAAGTTGATACATGAGTGCCAATTTCGGGTGGGTAATATTATATGTAAACATGTGCTCTGTAAAGCACTTTGGATAAAGGCGCCATATAAATAACACATCATATCATATTGAGATCCTTTGAGGCGCAGTGTTTCTGGCCTTAGCGTCCCATGTAATTGGAGTAGCCGTTTCCGGGTAATTAAGTATTTTCTGTATTTTACGGGAAGACACTGCCAGCTTCCATTCTCTCAACAGGTATGGATAACTACTCAATTCATATGTTCTAACCGGTGTGAAACATGACGAACAGCATTTACTGATACCATGCATATAAAAAAAAACACACTCATTAATGTATAATTAAAAAAAGTCTGCAATCCTTAAGAATTATCAAGCAGTTTTGCACAACCCATATCAGTATAATACCGACTCCACTCACTTAGTTAAACTGTAATCTCTGTAAAAAACAATTGGTAAATATCTAGGAATGATATGCAACAAATATAAATGCAATCTGTGTGGGTTTAATTCCAAAATTAAAATAATGCATCGCCTTCCTAAATTCTACAGACCTCTCAATCCCGAATAAGCCACAGAGGCTACTCAAACAACAGTGATCAATATTTTCCACAGGAAGCAATTATCAGTTAAATAATTAACTCACTAGAAACTACATTAGAGAACTCCATTGTGTGCTACTCATCTATCATCCAAGAGACGCATTTTAAAACAACAGAAAACAAATTTAACAAAGAGCAGAACTATCATTTAACATAGCAAAGGTTACACTTCCTAAACTATCAAGCTATGAAAACGTGTGCAAACTAGATACCACCAACGCCTCAGCTGACAATTCCTAAAAATGCGCTATCTATATTTATTTCCAAAAGTCCATAATTAACACAGAAAGCAGGTACAAACATCATTCAAACGTTGCTAATTTAGTGCAGTAACAAAGAAACATGTTTAAGGACAGTAAAGGCTACTTTTGGTTTATTTTCATTGAAATTAGACAGAGAAGGAGCCAAGCTTTCAACATGTCCAAAATGGTGCATTATATTCTAAGCGCTTTGGCGTAAGGCGCTTAATAAATCAATAAATACAAAATACAAAAATATTCTCCAAGCAGGTGCAAATGTATATAAAAAGAATAGCAGTCTAAATTCTGACCCTATCATATGTTTTCCTTTTAAGTAGAACAGCCCACCACAAACCCCTCCTAGACATAAATAGGCATAGCAATATTATTCTTCTTTTGCTGCAGGTTCACAGTAATACTCCATTTAAGGACAGCAAACCATGAAATTAACTCTCAACACCCACATACATACTAAAGGCATGCAATAGATTCTAAGGGGCTGCATGTAGAGATTAAGGGCTCCCACAAAGGCCACTCAGTAAGGCCTGCGTCTACTCCTGTCTGGCCCTGTCCGGCCGAGGAAAGCCTCCTGGAATTACTGCCTGTAAGGTCCTTTACACTATGTGCTACCAATGTTGCTATGGTACTCACCACACCACGGCTCTGTCAAATGTTCTGAACATGATTTACGTATTTGTTTTAATTAGCCTAGTTTCTCCTCTAGTATGCTAACCCTATGCCTTGACCCCACTGCATCGCTCGGCTGTGATTTCCCTCAGCCTACCCGTTGCTGTACTGTTGCCCTGGTCAGGTTCCATCCACTTTCTGTTACACTTCTACTGCTCCAGTAACTGTAGTTACAAAGTCCTTCATTAACTATCTTCGTGATTAGCAGAATCTAATCTCCATGACGTGCACAGCTGGCATAGCCCCAGCCAGACTGTTGCGGCACAGCTTTCATGCGGCACATTCACTGTCTACTCTACTTGCACCTGCCGTTGTTTTAACTGTAATACCTAATGTTTCATCTCTATCTTCCTTCATGATCTACTGTCTTGTATCTCGCATGCTCTGCTGTGGTAGCTCCCAACCACCGATCGTGGCCTCACCAGCATATCACACCTTACCTCTACTTCTACCCCCTCCACTACACTATGCCTGCAAACCTCTCTTATGAAGCCCTTCACTTGCAACAACAATGTTAACTGTACATCGTTCTATACTTGCCAGTTCACTCTACATCGTTCTATACTTGACAGTTCACAACCTATAATGCTACCTTACAAGTAATGTAATTGGATGAGTCGAGGCTTGTCAGACTGCATACACCTAATTATGTCTTCTCTGCATACCTGTACAACTGAGGTAGCCCCAGTACCATGAGGTGTGGTTTTACTACATTGTGCACCCATACTGATGTTGTCTTCTATGCATACCTGTACAACTGAAGTAGCCCCCCGTTCCATGAGGTATGGCTTTGCCAGACTGTGCACCCATACCAAATTTCTCTACTTTGCTTATCTCTACAACTGAAGTAGTTCCCCATTCCATGAGGTGTGGCTTTGCCAGATTGTGCACCCTTATCAGTTGTGTCTCCTATGTTACCTGTACAACTGAAGTAGCCCCATACCATGAGGCACAGCTTTACCAGATTGTTCGCCCATACCAATGTTGTTTGCAATGCTTACCTGTGCAACTGAACTAGCCCCTGTTCCATGAGGCACAACTTTGCCAGATTGTGCAACAATACCAATTTTGTCTCCTATGCTCACCTGGACTACTGAAGTATCACCCATACCATGAGGCATGGCTTTGCTAGACTGTGCACCCATACCGATGTGTCCTGCTATGCTTACCTGTACAACTGCAGTATCCCCCCATACCATGAGGGGTGGTCTTGCCAGATTGTGCACCCATACCATTTATGTCACCTATGCATACCTGTACAATTGCAGTAGCCCCCGAACCATGAGGTGTGGCCTTGCCAGATTGTGCACCCATACCAATTTGATCTCCTGTTCATATCTGTACAACTTAAGTAGCCCCGCGTACCATGAGGTGTAGCCACGCCAGAGTATAGTTGCAAGATCCACCCATATGTTGTAACCATACACGTTGTCTTACACTTTGTAAACTGTTATTTTACACTTGCTGTAACTAGCACCTAGGTGCCTGCGGGTTTTGTGTGCTGCTATAAATCCAAAAATAAATAAATCAACATATACATATATTAGTGTTAAAAACAATGTGTCAACTCTAACGTATGCACGTGCATCGCGTAGCGCTTCTTTTAAAATTCCACCAAGCACCACTGAAATATGCAGGCCACCTTGCTAAATAATCAACTTGCTCATTCAAAAATCTAACGCAAACAAAGTGCATCATATGGACTTCTCTTGATTTGCATATTTTTTTTGGAAAATGAGATCCTGTATTTTTAGGAATACATTCAATCTGTCCATTTCCCTAAATATATATGCCACAACACCGTGCTTATTAGTAGCATTCAAATCATAGCAATTCCATAAACTTTAATTAGAATACACCATAATAATATTATTTTTTCCCAAAGGATAAAAACAACGGCAACCACAGCATAAATGTAATGAAAACAAAGAAAACCATAACATGCCAGTATTAGTTACGCACATATACTCCTCCACCGGCAAAGACATTTTTTAATGTGTACTAGCAGGAGAAGAGACTGATGGCACGTTGGACAGTGCAACTTCACTAAACAGAAAAATAGTAGCTCCTCCTCCACCAACTTCAACAAAGAATCCAAACAAATGCCCAACAAAACAATTTCGTCAGAAGGTCAACACCCAACACACACCACAAATAGCTGCTTCTACCACATATGGCAGATGGATCAGAAAACAACTGTAAACTGAACAACTGCACGTATACATAGGTGTCCTTTGGTAGAAATAATATTCACCACTGTTGGCATGGTATTACATAGATTTTCAGTAATTCATCTGGCCATTGCACATTGTATGTAAATAACAAAAGTTGTTGGTTGTGTGTAACAATATTTGCATCACGCATAAACAATGTGCCTAGTTAATGTATTGTATGCAAAAATACTCTATTTAACGTCACACATGCAAACTTCATTATTTTCATATGACAGAATAGGCCAATGAATTTTAAAACACTTTACAACATAAAGAAAACTACAAGGTTTATTATAAGCAATGCTTTCTGTAGTGTCAAATAAGGGCAGTTAATTGTTTGACCGCGAAGGAAAGAGGGCCTGCGTTGGCCCATATTAAAACAACGTATAACAATTGGCTCAAAGCTACTAGAGGATCTAGACTGCAGCAGGATGGTGAAAATATGCTGGCAGAAATACAGTCGAAACACCTAGCACAAATCTGGGCTTTATTGAGCAAGTCAACGCATTACTCACAAAACACCATCCAAGCAAATAATATTATCATGCACGTGTGGTGTGCCCATATTTTGGAGTATTATGCAGTCCCTTCTAACTCGATAGCTACTATTCCGCAGGATCTGGGTCCTTTTTTTCAAAAGTTTGATCTGGAAGATATCAAATTCTTCATAAATAAGATCAGTAATTCAGGTGCCTGTGGACCTGATGGGTTATCGAATAGGACCTTCAAAAAGCACCCTGAGCTATGGGCTAGGATACGTTTTCAAATATTCAGGTTAATCAATATGAATCAATCCTTGCCTGCCTCCTGGATGCATTCTCTGTTGGTCCCTATATATAAAAAAAGTGACCATTCGAGCCCGTCTAGTTATAGACCCATTGCGTTTCTTGATGCCCCTGGCAAGATTTTTACCAGATTGGTGTTGAGAGACTTCAGAGAATGGACAATGGAGAACGAGCTGCATGATCCCTTTCAAACGAGCTTTGTAGCTGGGTTGGGTACTATCCCAAATTTTATGGCACTGAATATGCTAAAAAATAAATATGCTAAAAAGAACCAAGTGCTGTATATAGCGTACCTAGACTTTCAATCTGCCTTTGATTCGATTGATCGGAACATCTTGTATCAAAAACTAGTACAACACAATTGCCCTCAGTCTTTACTGTCTCTGATTATGCGCTTTCACAATAACACCACAGTCCAAGTAAGATTAACCTAGGATGGCAAACTGTCTGACAAATTGAATACATTCCGAGAGGTAAAACAAGGATGTATATTGGCCTCATCTGTCTTTAACTTTTTCTTGTTAGATACGATCTCAGAAATGTGACCCACCAAAATTGGGAACAGAAAAAATCTTGCACTTATTGTATGCGGATGATCTTACTCTCTTATCCCAAACTCCAGCAGGGTTACAGCGGTTGCTTAATAAGCTGAATGACTTTGTGATGAAAATCTAATCATTAACTTGCCTAAAACACAGATTATGCTTTGGAGGCCACATCCCAAGACTAAAGTTAAAAATTACAAGTGGCAGCTACAAAACAGAAGTCTCTCTAAGGTAGAGCAGTATAGATACTTGGGACTAACTTTTGTAGTCCCAGTGTCAGACACAATTAATGAACTTGAGAGATATAATAAACTCCAGACGATAATACAACAAGCGAAAATGCTAAAAGGGAAATTTGGGAAATTAACTTTAAATCATATATTGACCTTTTACCAACAAAAGATAATTCCTACGATATTATATGGAAGTGAGTGTCTAATTGTGGCAAGTACAAGCTGGCAAAAATGTGAATCCCGGTTTTGGAAAGAGCTACTGATGTTACCAAAATCCGTCCAGCGGCCATTGATTAGGCATGAGTTGGGCTTATTATCCCTCGAAGTACAAGTAAAGTGGAAAATGGCTGCCACAATGAGAAAAAGCATTTTAGGTCTAAAAGACTTGAATCTTTTGGGAATCATGGCAAAACATCTGCTTACTCGTGATCAGGGTTTTACCAAAGAATGGTGTAAATACGTATTGCATGCGTTAGCTGATGCATCAATAACATTGGATTTATTGCTTGAGAACCCTGATCGAGCGAAAGCCAAATTATACCAATATGATTGGATTGTAAATCGGAATTTGTGTTTTAGATATATTGACTTTAAGCCTAAACCATTTGCACATAAGCATTTTCGAAGTATGGTAGACTATCTCTCCAAATTCCCTAACCCTGAAATACATAACCTATATCTAAGGTTCAGGTTGAATCTGGGGACAACACGTGAAATCCTGGTGAGAAGAAGGATCATTTCCAAAGAACTGGAATATTGTAGATTCTGCAGTAACAAATTCAGCAAGGGAAATTTAGAACATGCTTTAACTAAGTGCCCTAACCTAATAGAGCTGAAGAGTAGACACTTCAGTAAAGAATTTGTAAGTTCATGTAGTAACATGGAACCAGAGGCAGTGTGGCACGTTTTATTTAATAATGGAAAGCTAACAGTTCGTATAGCAATCATTCATTTTTTATTGACTATTTTTCCGGATACAATATTATTTTGATTGATCCCTGATTTTAGAGGGTGATTGCTTTGTGCTGTTGAAATCTTAAATGGTGTTTTCCTTGTATGAATTATGAATTATGATTTATACTTGTATGAATTATAAATAGTATGAATTATGATTTGCATGATGTCATAAATGTGCACAGAAATGAAATTATGATGATGTAAACATTTGAAAAGATGATTTTATTATCCAATACAAATAATAAAAAAATGTTTAAAAAGGTAGTGTTATCTTTGAAACTATAATATTAGATGTAAAGCATTCAGTTTGCACTAACCTAAATTGAAAAGAATATCTGTACTGTTAAGTGTGATAGGTTTAGGGTCATGACCCTATCAGAGAGGAACATCAACCCCTTCTAACTTGTGGTTGACGACCTACCAGAGCTGATTTTACCCGAGAGGCAGGGAATGAACTGAGAAAAGAAATTAAATGGACTAGGAATTTTCCTGCGGAACAGTGATGAGTCACCCAACATCAAACATACCAACATCAATCACAGAGGAATGGTGAGGCAACAAAAATATTTACTGGGAGTGAGAAGGAGTGAGAAGGGTTTACACGGGTGCAAACTGAATGTGAAGCAAAACTCACTAGCAAATGCAGGAAGCAACAAGGAAAACAAGCTACTACCCTGAAAATAGAGATTGAAAAAAAGCAGGGACTAAAGACTTTTTGAAGTTTTCTATTGTAGCTTACCCAGATATTGGCAAAGGAAAGCATGTGATAGGGGGACAAATATGGGCTGGGAGGAGTTCTTGAAGAGTTGAGGCTGGACTCTAAAGCCTGGTGATCAAAGAAGAGAGGTGTTCAGCTGAGGTGAGGTGGAGAGGTGGTGGCCCAAGAGGCCAGACAGAGAGCAAACAGTGAAATGGAGTGAGACTGACACAGTGTGCAAGAGGGTGCAAGTTAAATATTGTTTGTAAGAGTGATTGGTATCAGTTGCGTGTATTGTGGTGGGGATGTCAAAGGTGTGTGAAAAAAAGTTGAGAGATCAAAAGAGAGAGAGCGATGGTTATGGAGGATGGATGGTAAGAGAGTAAAGGATGGAGTGACAGGTGGTAGTAAGAGTATTAGCGGGGAGGGGTGAGAGAATAAGGAGGAGTGTAGTTGGGGAGATAGGTAAGGAATGTGTGTAAAATAATAGTGCAGGGGAATTAGATGTGAGGGGATGGGAGAAGGGAGCAGATAGATGGAGAAGGGATGCAGGAAATAAGTGAGAATAAATGGGAAGTGGTACAGGTAGACTGATAGGGAGACAATGAAGATCACAAATGAAGGAGCGTGGAGATAGAGGGAGTGATAGAGACAGAGATGTGAGAAATAATGAGAAGGGAAGAAGCTGGAAGAGAATCCCTGGTGGCATTGGGTTGTCCGAAAGACCAGAGGTATCCCATAGAATATCATAGACGGAGATAAATAGGAAGGACCACAACCTTTAGTTTTCCCATCAAGACTTAGATAGTATGGATTACCTTGCTTTAGAGTACATCAGGTAGCTTCTGGGGGTTAAGGATGCCTGATTACAAGTGGAGGGAAACCACCGGCAGGTTGACAGTGTCATAGGGATCCCCTTAGTTTCAACCACCCCAGCCTTTGTTTGTTTTATTATTTATAATGCGCGCCAGACCCGAGAATATCAGGGCGCAGAGAAACTTGAGTAGAATGTTCAGCTTGGTTACAGTGCTGTACAGAATACATACAGGTTCAGGACACAATACAAGTAATCTACAAAATATACAGAATGTAAAAAACAATACAGGTTCAAGGCACAATATAAATAATTTACAAAGTATACATAGTGTAAAAACAATATACAGGTTCGGAATACCGAGCAAAGGTCTGGAGTAAGTACTGGGAGGAGAGGTATAGAGAATAGGCAGGGTGGGGAAGAGAGTTTATTGGTTGTTTTCTTTAATCCATTTCGTGATATTACGTGTGAAGTGTGGGTAGGTTTGGTCAGTTCTTAGTGCTGAGGGTAGGGAGTTCCAGAGCTGGGCGGCCTTGACTGGGAAACTGCAACCTCCAGTTTTGGAACGTTTGAACCTGGGTATTGTTAGCAGGTTGTTGCTAGCACTTCTGGTTGGACGATAATATGATTGTCTCTGGATTCTTTATATGAGGTAACGTGGGGCAGAGTTGTTCCAATTTTTGGATCTCCTTATCTCTGAGATGTGGGGGTTTTTTTTGGTATGCCTAACGCTGCTTTCAAGGCATTATTTTGTAGGATCTGGATTTTGTTAGTGATTTGCTTGTTGGCCTCCAGGTATAGGGTGTTGCAATAATCCAGATTTGAGAGAATTAGTGCTCTGGCTAGAGTGATGCAGCTGTGTGTGGAGAGGAAAGGCTTCACAGTTCTAATTAGCTTACAGGTATAGGCCATAGCAGGGGCCATGACATAGACCCGTTTGGTGAAGGAGAGTGTGGTGTCTAGGTAGACACCTAATGTTTTAACTTCTTTGGCAACTTTAATGGGTATGCCATCGATTTTGAAGGTAGAGTATTTGTGACATAGTTTGTTTAGATTGTGGGTGGTGCCAAGGATGATGAGTTCAGTCTTCATCATTCAGGCATAGACCGTGGGTGGCTATCCATGCCTGTATGATGAGGTACACCTTGTTCACCAAGGCCAAATCCTTGTCGTAATCTCCCGTCAACGGTAATAGGATCTTGGTATCAGCTGCATAGTCCGTGTAGGTGATATCAAGATCATCAAAAAGGGGCTTTGTGAATATGTTGTACATGGTGGGTGAGACACAGGAACCCTACACTACCCTACAGGTGATGGGTTGAGTCGGTGTAGGGTGAAAAGACTTGCATCGTTCTATTGTTAAGAAAACATTGTGTCCAGCCTATTGCTTCCTGCAAGAAGTGTGTGGCTGTGTCCAGGTGGTTGCAGAGGACATTGTGGTCTACCAAATTAAACACAGCTGATAGGTCAAGCAGGAGTAGCAAGGGGGTCTTTTTGTTGTCCCGAAGTGTAGCAATTTGGGCCTAAGGTCTATTAATGCTGATTCAGTCCCATGTTGGGGCCTGAAGCGGGACTGGCTAATTGTTTCAAATGTTATTCAAACACCTTAAATACATTATTTTTGTGGAATTATGAGGCCATCTGGGACAAGTATCGTCACCATGGGATCATTGAGGACAGATACATAGTTTCCGTAGAGAAGAGAGATCCCCCCGAGAAAGAAGAGATTGAGAGGATAAGGACACAACAGAAGAAGCTGATCCTAAACACTTAGCTCAGCAGGACACTATCAGTGAGGAGCAGAGTTCCAGTTCTGATCTTCCATGCACTGATCAATTGGCCATATCCACAAACCTGACAATCCCCCTTGGAAAATGATCAACATGTTCATAACACGTATAGTAGCAGGATCCCCATAAATGGCAGCTTCATGTTTGAGAATGACCTAAGGTTAGACCTATTGGTGAGCAGTTTTAAGTATGTTTTAAGGATGTTACCCCAACCCAGGGCATCTGGAAGGCACCACTATACAAGTTGAATATAGTAGTTAACCAGGCAAAGCACTGTAGTAACATCCAGGTTCTGCTGGTGAAGCTCCTCCTCAACCCTCTCTAGCTCCAGAGGGGGAAGATAGTCAGGCAGTATTGGTGGTAAACCCTGATGACCGCCAAGCAAGACCCAGAAAGTGGAAGTGTCTACAACGATAGTTGGTGTTCACTTTGGCAATCCAGTCCCATTGCCCTCAATACAATAAAACCCTCAAGAGGACCTCAAGGATTCCAAGGAAGGTTTAGAGTAATACCTCCTGTCAGCTGGAAGCAGGGAACTGGCAATGACTGTGAGGTACTAAACTGGCATGGAGGAGCCTAAAGACCAATAACAGCCAAATTTAACCCTGCCTCTCCAAATAAATCCTTTTAAGGAGGTTCAGAGCGGAGAACAGGAGGGGACACGCCTAGTCCTGCCCACTCTGTCAATGAGCCCAGATCAGAATGGCTAACCTTACCTTCCAGGACAGGGATAGCCAAGACCAGAATCAAGAAGAGATGGGAGACCCAGGCTGCAGCCGCTAAAGACCCAACAGGATGCTGAGAGTTTCCAATCAGAAGATCCACCTGAGACCATCAAGGAATAATAACCTACAGAGAGATACAACTTTGGGGGTGAAGATCAAGTCCCTTTTGCTACAGTGAACAATCTTTCTGAGGAGGATGAAGGACCCTCCCTGATGTAGCGCTCCAATTGTCAATAATGCAGGGTGTGTTTTTGGGTGAGGGGCATGAATGTGAGATGGGAATTAGGAGGGCTTGCTCATATGTGGGGGATAGGAAGGCCTCAAAATTTGATTTGGAATTAGGAGGTACTGGGTAACTGATATGGGTATTATGTCAGCCTGATTTTTGATTTGGTGAGATGCAAGTATCTAACATAGGTGTCTGGTGGAGGAGTGTGGGTGCCTGATGAGGAAGAGGGCTATCTGGTCTGAGTGTTAAGGTATGCAGACGACAAAGCATATACACGTATTGTTACACTCACCTTGTCTCCACGGGGGCGTCGGGTGTTGGGTGTAGTCAGCTGGCTGATACGGCGTGGGTTTGTCTCAGGGACTGGTCTGGAGTCAGCTCCTGTTTGCCTCTGGGATTGGCTGGAGTCAGCTCCTGTTTGCCTCTGGGACTGGCCGGGAGTCAGCTCCTGAGTAGGTAATAGGATGGTGTTGAGTAAAATGGCACCTTTCACCTGTGGCCCTTCCCTTGCGCCCCCGAGTTGAATCTCTAGTCACCACGTAGAGTGGAATGCTCAGCCTAAGTTTTTTGATGGTGTGCTCTCCTCCCTGCTAGCCTTAGCAGGGGCACAATCTTCTTCTGGATTGAGTTACTTCACTTAATCCAGTAATCTAGCATCAGTGCAGTCCTGCTGTGGCAGGGTTCCGTGTTGCTTGTATGCAACTGGCATTCTGGCAATGTTCCTGTTGTTCTTCCTGCCTCCTTTTGTTTAATGTCTCTTGTGCAATCCCCTTTTTCTCTGCACTATGCTTATTCTTCTGCTTTAATTTGTGGTTGCTACTCCATTCTATACCTTTCCCTTCTATCCGTAGTCCTTTGGAAAGGGTATAAATCTGTTCTGATTGCGGTTAACTTGTTAGCTTTTTCAGTGTTATTGCATGGTTGACGTTTGTTCCCTGCAAGCCGCTTTTGATGTCTGTGTTGGGCAAGGTGTGTGCAGCGAGGTCCTGAGCGAGGAATACTGCCTGCAACATTCTGCGCTGATCTCTGGTGTTTTGTCCTGACTAACGTTTTTTTTCTCTTCCTTCCTAGTGTTAGGCAGAATCACCGGCAGTACCCTTTGGGAACACTACAGGCAATTAAGACTACAAATGTAAGCACATTTCCACCTTTGGTACAAGCCTGTACTACACAGTAAAGTGATAGCGATGGCTGAGCAGCCAGACCTATCTCAAGAGTTTAAGTGAGCAGTAGAACAAGTTACACAAAGGACCGACTAATACAGTCATTCAAGCAAACACTTACTCAAGGTTTCTTGGTAAAAGAATATACATTTATTTACTCAGTCAGTTAGAAAACATTACACTAGCATAAGAAGCTCAATATCACACACCAATACACCACAAAAATCCAACCGGTAAGTAAATGAGCAAGTTTAGCTCCTGTGAAGTGGGAGCAAAATGGCACTTCAGATAATTATTCAAGGGATAAAAAGACAAGGTTATAAGAATAGACAGCCCAAATACATACATAGGCAGGGCAAAGGTTTCAGTTAAATACAACCAGCAATTCTTCTCAACAGGCCTGGGCCAAAGTCAATGGTTCAAAGTCTTTGAATAGGATAGCACAGTTCTGGTAGATAACGGTTAAGTCTTTGCCGCAGAGTTTAGAAGAATTTGGCTAGGCAAAAAGTTTGACAAATGTTTAGGGGAGGACAAGCCTTCAAAGTTGAGGAAAGTTTCACGCACTTTCTCGATGGCCGAAAATAGTTCAGTACTGCGTTTTCACAGTACCTTGTTAATGAAGAAAGCTGTAGCTGAGGCAGTTGTTCCTGGCAGTATGAGCAGATCTCGTTGTTCCTGAGCTTCAGTCATAGGGACAAGAAGGAGGACATCGGGAGGTTCCTGCACTGCCCAGGGATAAGGCCAAAAGCTGTTGCAAGATGTCGGTTTAAGGTGTGAGTGCCTTAAAGTACACAAGCTGGTTTCCTTCCCACTGGCTATCAAGGATTTCAACAGCACTCTGATGAAAATTCGACTAGATGGGGACAGTGTCCAGGTGGCTTACTATTTGGTTGTTCACTCCAAACTCAAGTGTAGAAGTTAACCTTGAAGGACTTCTTTGTTGATTGGAGTTTCAGGCAATTCAGACCTGCAGCAGGGCTTCACCAGTCATCCTGGAGTTGCAGCAGTCCTCTTCTTTCAGCTCGTCTTTGATTCCTTTGTTCCAGTGGCTGACTCTGCTTTCCAATTCCCAGAGACCTGCTTTTAAACAGTTTTTCCCCATTCATTCCAGCCTGGCTGTCACTCACACAGCAGGATGGCTGTCCTTGCGGACAGTAAGCCTGCCAATCACGCCAGAGTGCATTCAGGTCTCCTAGGAGACTAAGCACAGGGTGTTTCGGGCACCTCCCTCACATCCTGTCCACCCCAGACACCCTGGCACCAGAGGAGGGCTTCAGTACTGAAACCTGCCAAAGGCCAAAGAACAAAGGGACCAAACCTGGTTTGGCCCACAGAGACAAACACAAGAAGGTCTTTTCCTAAAAGAAATGGCGAAAAAAGATGACCAGAGCCTGTTTTTACAGACAGGTCTGGGGCGCCATATTGAAAAACATGGCTGATCCAATTTTTAGATACTGTTATTAGCAGTCGGGAAAAATCACGGTAGTTGATCTAAACCACTGCCACTAGTCATTTAAAGTAGGAAAAGGTAACATTTGACTGTTACATGAGTCTTTTAACTCAGGGGAAGCTAGGCAACCCCTCCAGCTCTATAGAAAGATAGTGTGTGTTGGGTCAGTAAATTTAAAGACACAAGTAAAGTCAATTTAACTTTACATGCTCTGGGAGAGGGTAGTCGGTCCCAGAGAAGGTATTTAAACCTTGGGAAGTCTAAAAGACTTCCCTGTGTCACTGCACTGAAGGTTCTGCGTGACACACAGAAAGAGATGATGCATATGGAGCTGTTTTAAAACTCCATAACCAAATAACACAAAAGTAAAACACATTGAAAATGAAAAGTTCAAAGCGCTAAAATATAGCAAAAGAGCTGGAGGTCTCTAAGGTAGGGGGAATTTAGCACTTGTCCGAGAATTCTCCCTAACACCCAGGTGCGGGCACTGCTGAACAGGGAGCCAAAGACACAGGAGGCTGCGGTTGACACCAGAGCTCAGGATCAGCTGTTACACAAGACGAGAGTTATTGGGTGAGTATTTCAGGTTCACCGTATGTGCCGAGGATCACAGGGTTAGTATTCTTAAGACGGTCGCATCCAGGAGCGAGCAGATTGCAGGGTTCCTTTTCCATGGGCACGTGTTCAGCGGAGAGCGTAATGCTGCTGCTGCTAACAGCAGGTTAAAGCGAAGCGCCTCCCAGAGCATGGACGAGGCTTACATAGCCAGCCAAGCCCTGCCACACCCATAGTCTTGCAGCAGGTCCTGCCTGCCACACCCAGCCTTCCACGGCCATGCCTGCTACAGCAACTAATGGTAGCCTGTATTAGTATTGCTCAGGAGGTCCTGAGTGCATCATATGAGCTGGTGCCAGTGACGCCAGGACAGGGTCCATGTGGCCTTTCCTTGCTCACCCCGGGTTACAATCTGGTTGGGCTGGTCAGAGTACCTCACATGTCTCAACGCTCCCACTGATGAGTTGAAGCGCATGGGTGTGTGCTTTGCAGCATCACTTGTCATGACAGCACTCCCCCTCAAGGCCCCTCTCAAGGACTTTTCTTTGGGTCCTGGTTTGGTCGGATTGTTGAGATGGAAGTGGCTGAGTAACCGCAGGGCATGGATATGTTCACTAGGTTCCCCTGTCCTTTCTTGAGGCAGTATCCTTTCCAGTCTACAAAATAAATAGTTTAGACATTGTCACCTTGGAATCCAAAATGTCTTTAACCTTGAATTCAGGTTCATTATGTATGAGTACTGGAGCTGGTGCTGCTGTGATCCTTGTCCCTGGTGACACCGGTTTCAGGAGAGAAATGTGGAACACCGGATGTTCATGATTGCAGGCAGAGCTAGCTTCATTGCTACAGGATTAATGATTGCTTTGATGGGATATGGGCATAGATATCCAGGACAGAATGTCTTAGGCCCCTTCAGGGGAATGTGTTTTGAATCTAACCACATGGCATCCCCGACCTGATAGGCTGGAGCTTCCTTCCAATGTTGACCTGCAAACCTTTTTTGTCCTTCTTTGGCCTTGGTGAGTTGTTCTGTTGCTCTTTTGAGAACTTGAGTGATCGTGGGGTGCAAGGTGGTCACTTCCGGCATCTCCAACGTACTGGGAGGGTCAAGCGTAGATGTTCGTGGGTGTCATCCGTACATGGGTTGGAAAGGGGTCTGTCCAGTGCTGGTAAGAATCAAATTGTTATAAGCGTACTCCACTATCCACAACACATCTACCTAGGTGTCTTCCATTTGGTGCAACATACACCTCAGTTATTGCTCCAGAGTCTGGTTTGTTTTTGGTTTGGACATCGGTCTGAGGATGATGACTGGTAGACAGAGAGGCGTCGATCTTTGCAAGTTCACAACTCTTTTTCCAAAATTTGGATGTGAATTGGCTCCTTCGGTCAGTTAAGAGAACTGTTGGTAATCCGTGTAGGCGAACAACCTGTTCTAGAAACACTTTTGCTAGGGTGAAAGCAGTTGGGAGGCCTTTTAGAGGAACAAAGTGGGCCATCTTGGAGAATAGGTCCACTACCACCAAGATGGTATTTTAGCCGCGGTGGGGTGGTATGTCCGTGATGAAGTCTAGCGACAGCATGTGCCAGGGTATGGGAGGAATTGCCAAAGGGAGGAGCAGACCCACAGGTTTTTGTTTCTGGGCATTGTTTTGTACGCAGACCCCGCAGCTCAACACATACTGAGCCATGTCCTTTCGCCAGGTCAGCAACCAGTAGTGTCTCTCGATTTTGGCCAGTGTTTTGGCGGTTCCTGGATGTCCTTCATTGAGCGAGTCGTGATAACTGGTGATCACTTGGTCCTGCAGTTCTTTGCTAGGGAGATAGAGGCGTCCCTGGTAATAGGGAAGTCCTTTTGTGTTTTGATGTCCATTTGTTGTCCAAGCCTGCAGGTCTTCTTTACCCATGAGATGTTGAACTTTGGCTTGTAGTTCTTCCAGGGGTGAAACTGCATCGAGTGTACCAAGGATTCTTTCTTCTGGGATGATAGCGATGGGATCTGGTAGAGCGTCCCTGCTTTCTCCCTCGCCCATGCCAGACAGAGCGTCTGCCTTGCTGTTACGTGTTCCTAGTCGATACGTGATCACGTAATCATATTCAGCAAAGAAAAGAGCCCAACGAGCTGGCGAGATGACTGGGCTTTGGCTGACCTCAGGTATTGCAGTTTGCGATGGTCAGTGATTACCGTGACCTTATGCCTGGCTCCCAGAAGGTAATTTCTTCAAGCCTTGAACGCCGCCTTGATGGCTAGGAGTTCTTTATCGGTGATGGCCTATTTCAACTCTGGTGCAGAGAACTTGCATGACCAAAATGCCACGGGATGCATTTGACCCGTCTCAGGATTCCTCTGAGAGAGATTTGCTCCTATAGCGACGCTGGAGGCGTTGGTTTCCACCACATATGGGAGGTCGGGTCAAGGGTGTTGCAAGACTGGGGCCGAGGTGAATCTTTGCTTTAGCTCCTGGAAGGCTTCCTCAGATTCTGCAGACCAACTGAATTGTCTGTTTTTTCAGAGCAGAGAGGTAATCGGGTGGACAATTTGAGAAAATCATGGTATGAATCAGCGGTAAAAGTTTGCAAAACCGAGAATGTTCTGCACTCCTTTCACCGATGAGGGTGATGGCCAGTTGAGAATGTCATCCACCTTGCGTGAGTCTATCCGAATGCCGCACGGTGTGAGGATGAAGCCTAGGTACTCTACTTCCGTGATGTGGAACAAGCACTTCTCTAGCTTGGCGTACAAACGGTGTTGTCAGAGTTTTTGGAGGACAGCTCGCACATGTGTGATGTGGTCTTTCTTCGAGGTAGAGTAAATCAAGATGTTGCCCATGTAGACCAATACACAAACATCAAGCAGCTCCCGGAGCACATCGTTCATGAAGTATTGGAACGCAGCTGGGGCGTTGCAGAGCCCAACCGGCATGACCTGGTACTCGCACAGACCATACTTTGTACAGAAAGCTGTGTTCCATTTGTCACCCTTTTTCACCCTTACCAGGTGATAGGCCCCTCTAAGGTCAGGTTTGGTGTAAATTTGGGCATCTTTGACCTGGTCCAAGAGTTCCGGGATGAGCAGCAATGGGTATCGGTTCTTCACCGTGATTTGGTTCAGCAACCTGTAATCTATGCAGGGTCTCAAGTCCCCTTCCTTTTCAGGCATGAAAAAAAGGGGCGAGGAGGCGGGCGACTTGGATGGGCGGATGAACCCATTTGTGAGGTACTGGTCCAGATAGGTCTTCGGTGGATGTTTTCCTGCTCTGTGAGAGTGTAGATTCTGAGACCTTGTTATCAAGTCGATTTGGCAGTCGTAAGACCGGTGTGGTGGAAGCGTGTTTGTCTTTTCCTTATGAAACACATCTTGGTAGTCCACATATTCTGATGGCAATGTCCTTATTAGACCCAACATAGTCCCTTCTTGTGAAGTGGTCTTTACTTTGTCTTCCAAGAGGGTGCTGGCTCCATAGCAAGTACCCGCGCAGTCACTGGAAAAGGTTACCACTCTTGCACGCCAGTCGATGTGAGGACTGTGGGCCTCTAACCAGGGTATCCCCAAGATCACCTGGAACTGAGGAGCACTGATGAGGTCAAAGAAGATGTTCTCCCGATGTCGATCCTGACAAAGAAGTGTCACTTCTTAGACACAATGCGTGATGGGACCCAAGGATAGCTTGGTGCCGTTCACTGCTGTGACATTTTCTATTGCCAGTTTCTGACGGAGGGGTAAACCTATCTTCTCGGCTAAGTCCTGGTCCATGTAATTGCCAACCGCACCACTTTCCACGTACGCCTCCAAGGCGTGCTTTCTGGACGGTCGATCATGGCCAGTTAAAATGACCGGTACCGCTAGGTGTGAGGTCTGTGAAGGTTCCCTCTCTCTGCTTGACAAGCGAACCCCTACGCTCAGCGGGCGTTGGAGTTTCCCGCATCAGGTTCAGCATACTCCTTATCTGTGGATCCCACTGTCTTCCTGGGTGGTTTCATTGGGCACTCGCAAAGGAAATGTCCTGGTTTGCCACAGTATAGGCATAGCTGTTGTTGTCTTCTCTTCCTCCTTTCTGCTTTGGTAAGAAGATCACGCAACCCTCCAAACTGCATGGGTTCGGGGTGGATCTCAGCTTGTTGAACT
Organism: Ambystoma mexicanum; assembly: GCF_040938575.1. NCBI lineage: Eukaryota > Metazoa > Chordata > Amphibia > Caudata > Ambystomatidae > Ambystoma > Ambystoma mexicanum. Next base: position 754,629,528 of record NC_090922.1, read on the forward strand.
TGGCTTTCATTGGGTTGCCCATAAACCGTTCGTCCTTCTGACAGGACCCGGTCCTGCAGCCTGTGATCGAGCTGTACCGCCAGGTCGATGTACTCTGCGCAAGACTCGGGAGGGTTCACTACCTGGGCCATGATGTCTTTCAATTCTACCCGTAAGCCTCGGTAGAAGAGTTTCATCCTTTTTTCCTTCAGGCCAATTGGTTTCCGCTAGAAACCTGTTAAAGGTGGCAATATATGACAATAGATCCTGGCTGCCCTGTCGAAGGGATAGTAGCTCATTGTCCAGAGCCTGGCCTCTAGTATGGTGGGTGAACAGTTTCTCCAGTTTGTGCAAGAACCCTGCAACATCGTGGAGCAGTGGGTCATCTTGGTTAACAAAAGGAATAGACCAATCAGCCACGCTACCTCCCAGATATGAGAGCACGAAAGCTACCCTTGACTGGTCGTTGGGTAAGGCCACTGGTCTGCATAAAAAGTTCAGACAGCACTGGTTCATGAAGACCGCATATTGGTTGGGGTCACCCGAGAAGCGCTCAGGCGGGGCCAGAGGTACCACGCCCAGACGCACTGCCGGCACTGGCGTGGGCTGTGGGACCGAGGAGGATGGAGTGGAACCTGGCAGCGGGGTTTGGCCTGTTTGCGTCTGTAATAACTGTCTTGCTAGATCTTCGGTGCGATCTCACTTCACAATGTGCTCTCTTCTTAGGGCGTTGGTTTCTTGTCATGCAACGTGCACCATGGCCCGCAGCTCCCCCAACAACTGGGATAACTGGTCTGTGGTGTCTGAGGTCTCCATGACGCCCGGGTGGAGGTTCTGTTACGCTCACCTTGTCTCAGCGGGGGTGTCGGGTGTGGGACATAGTCAGCTGGCCTGATAAAGCGCGGGTTTGCCTGTGGTACTGGTCTGGAGTCAGCTCCTGTTTGCCTCTGGGACTGGCCAGAGTCAGCTCCTGTTTGCCTCTAAATATGACGATCATAAAAATGTGAGAGAATGTGTAACAGGTGATAGGTATTCTGCCCATCGAGTGCCTGAATTTTCAGTAATATAGTGTGGGTGGAAATTAGGGAAAGCTTTAGCTTTGCACCTATAAATCACACGGTCATCAAACAAGGGTGATGTGACTCCCTGAAAAATATAGTTTTTAGAAATACTACCATAGGTGACATAAGATGATGAGAAAAGGTATTTATTTAAATGTGAGAGTTCCAAGTACAAAAGCCAGATCCAACCCTCTGCCTGTGTCATATGATTGATGCAGTAACCCCCCCTGACTGCTCAAATCACTCCTACATTCTCTGAGCCTACCGGCTTGTAGAGGGGGAGAGAACCCATAACCATGCCCAATCAGTTGCGCGAGGAGGATGACACAGCATTGATGTCAATTGGCTTATAAATAGGTTACTCCTCCTCAACTGAGGATTCTCTCTACAAAATTCGAGGTGTGCAGCTGACTGAAGATCTGGAGCTCCACTTGCTGAAAATTGGACCTAGTCTTGGAAGTGAAGCAGGGAGCTGGAGTAGCTGATTGGGATGACAGAGTGAGGCCTTGACTGACCCCTTAGATGGTCACTGCAGTGAAACCCTGGTGCCCTTAATGACCATAAAGCCCTTTTCTCCTGTAAGTATAGATCTCCCCAGCCATAGATTAAACAAGTCCTATCTATTTAAGCACTACCCTAGAGTGTCTCCATAAGGAAAAATCCTCTATCCTATATGTTTGTGAAATCTAGTCATTTTTCTATTGAAAAGTATGTACTTTGCCTGTGCATGGTGGTACCTCTCCCATTGACAAACCCTGTGTTTATCTGTGCATTTAAGTCATTTTCCTATGGAACAAAATCATCCCTGGTTTACCTGTTGATTATAGTCCTTTTTTCCCTGAAAAGAACTTTATTGGCTTGCATATTTCAGTCATGCACCCATAGAAGAATCTTTTGTTTGCCTGTATATGTTAGCCTATCCCGATTAAGGAAAACCTGCAGTTTTCTTTGTAAAATCAATTAATTCCCCCATTGAATTATACAGATCGGGATTGTTGAAATTTGAAGCCAACAATCTTTTTCCTGGAGTTTTTATTGCTCCAAACGAATTATTACCATTATGAGATAAAACTGAATTTTTCCTTAAATTGTGTGTTTAAAAACAAATCCCCATTTGCATATGTCATGTTAAACCCAAACTGTTGTACCCACTGTGAGATTCCATTTCCCCCTGTCATTTTTACTGAAATGTGGTTCCTATGTGCATTTCTCATTGTTGAAAATGTGTGTCTGTTATTTTCAACCCCAGTCTAATTAGGGTGATTCCCAATTTTGTTTTTCCAAAACATTCTTTTCCTCCTTTTTTTTCCTTTAAAAAGGGACTTTCCTAGAGTATTCCCCTTCCTCTATCATGCATTGGTCCTGGATTTGGGATTGCCTTTCCTTTGTTTTTCATGACTTTAAGCTATTATCATCCAGCAAAATTTAGTGAGATTTGCAATTTTGTTTTTCTAAATATTTATTTTCACCTTTGAAAAATAATGTTTCCTATTCTAACATTCTTCCTCTATCATACCATGATCACAGATTTGAATTATATTCTCTTTTATTTTGACTTGTATTTCTTATGTACTTCCTGTGTTAAAATTGTATTTCCTATGTGTGCTAGCCAGTCTGTTTTGAAGCCCTATTTGTTCTTTGGTGTAAGCAGACCGAAGTACCCCTGTGAGCTGTCCATAGTAGTAGTTTCACATCATTGAAAACCCATTTTTCCATTGTCACAGGTGGGAGCACTTAACCTTCCTGCAATCAGTTGAGGGAAATTATTTGGCTTTGCTTTTCACAGGACAAAAATGGTGTGCTATTGAAGTATCTTTTAACCTGATTATGTTCTAGAAGCCTGTGCATTGTGTTGCCATAACATCAGTGGCTGCTGGCATATTTTTGTTCTGATTGAATATTAAAATAATAAATGAAGGCATTGTTCATTGACAACACACTGGCCTGGTTCCTGGTCTATCGGGAAAAGGGGTGCTAGTGGAGGCCTCCTCAAAAGAATTTCGTAGAATAATAAAAAAGCCCTTTATTGTGCGCCACCTTCATTGCAGGGGAAAAAGTCCCTGACTTGCTTGGGCTGCATAATGTCTCATGACACTATAGCACCCCCCACCCACAATACCTCACCCCTTTTTATACCCTCCTACCCTACATCAGTCCTCAGTACCTCCATTCCTGTACACTTCACTACCATCCACCCTCTCTACATTAACCACCTTACCCGACCCTTGTTTACTCCACCTATCTTTGACTCTACACAATAAATGGAACTGAATACTTGGTGGTGACCTGAGTTATGTGTTGGAATGCGGCTGAAGCTGTCTTCTTCTTCCAGGTTGTTATGGTTACTTATGTGATTTACAAAAATATTTAGTGCATGGGTGGACAACTAGCATAGGATTGTCCATTTTGTCTTTACCTATTCTACCCATTGGAGAGCTAAGCCCCACTTGCACCACTATTTGTGGCTGGTTCTTGCAAACTCTCTGCATTGATTTCTCTTGTTGTTAGTGCAGTGTTACAAGCTACCACTGAAAGCTGACTTGAGGCAGCTTGGAGGGCCAGTCCCTCTACTGGTTCATCCAGGTCCTCTGCAACTTGAAATAAAAAATGCTAAGTGTCCTTTTACACAAGACTGGGTCAAAATTCTGCAGGTATCCTCATCATGTTACCCTCGCCTGGCTCTACATGGGCATGGTCAAGATATGATATATGATAGATAGAGAAGATAGGTTATTTATAATGCGCTTAATGCCCAGAGGTTTCTAAGCGGCGTAGCCGGGGATCAAACCTGTGTTGCTCTGTGTCGTTTTGCTTCCAAGCAACGTTGCCCCTGAGCTATCCTCCCGAGATGAATCATGTGTGTATATAGGGTAAAATGTGCAGATCCCAGATCCTTAAATCGCCATTTATAATTTACAAATGGCTATATTCCACCCCTCTGCAGCATGTCCCTCCCTAACTTAGGTTCAAAACATGTGGTCACTAGCGGGCTGCTGTATGCCCTTTTCTTGACATTTTCTACAGTGGTTTTACTGCATCATATTCATGGGTCTCACATCAGATCTGCAGTTTCAAAATGGATGTACTTCAAACATTTTCAGGGGAACATCAGTTAGTCATAGTGGCCACATTTTGTGATATGGGATCGATGAATGTATGCGGATATCCACTAATCTCTCCGAGCCAATGGCCCTCATTACGACCCTGGCGGATTTCGCGGTGCTAAATGCACCGCGAAGCACGGCGGAAAGCCGTCGATAGCGCCATGGGGGTTGGCGGATTTACCACCCCATGCCGACCTTGGCGGAGCGGTAAATCCCCAATCCCCATTTTACCCTTCCCCATTCCCATTCTTGCCCCATAGGGTATAATGGGAGTGGGGAAGGAGTTAATTACGCCGCCGTAAAGTACGGCGGCGTAATTAACAACGAGGTCCCTTAGCGCCATGGTTTTCTCCGCCCGGCAAAACCAGGCGGAGAAAACCTCCATGGCGCTAAGGGAACTCGTAGTACGGCGGACGGGTCCGCCGCGATTAGCGCTGGCGGAAACCCACTCCGCCAGGGTCCTAATGAGGGCCAATGACATTTAAAAAAAAAAAAAAAATGTTCTTTATTGCTTTTTCTTACTTTAAGCAATATAACATACACCTGCACGTTATCCCGGTGACCATATCCTTCCCCCTGTACTCCCACCCCTCTATGTCCACTATATGTATTTATAGGCACATCCGCAATGTATACCAGCAGTCACTTATTTTTGGCGGAAGTGTGCACAGCCGCCTGTCACTATCTCATGGACTGACCGGTGCTGCTTGAATTCTCATATCAACAACATAGTTGCTTATTATGCCAAATGATTGTCTAGGGGTCACTGTACGATCTGCCCCAGGGTGTCCCAATACAGGGGTTAGCTCATCCGGCCGCTCATTCTGTTTCCAGTTTAGATAGTATTGGCGGAAAGGAGGCCAATAGTCTATGGGTCTGCTATCGGGCGGGAGAGTTTGTGAGAACCTGGATTCCCGTTGCTCGCACTGGTTCATGTACTCCATCCATCTGCTGAACGTAGGTGCAGCCCTTTTCCCCCACATCCCTGGAATGAGGTATCGAGCTATCACAGAGGCCATGCTTAGGAGTTTTTTTTCACACCATAAGCTATCCCTCATCAGAGCCAGAAGCCATAGGATTGGTGTGCACTCCCAAGTGGACCCTTGCATACTTGACAAAGCCTCTGCAATTCCTTCCCAGAGTGGCTGCACCCATGGGCACGACCACACCACGTGAAAGAAGTCAGCTGCCTCGATATTGCATCTTCTACAGCTGGAAGGCCTCTCCGGGTATATTCTGTGTAGCTTGGGAGGGGAATAGTACACTTGGTGTAAGAATTTCTAATATATCAGGCTGTAGCGACTGTTCAAGGATTTATTATGGGGTTGGCGCAAAATGAGCTTCCATTGTTGTTCATTCAATGTTCCCGCCAAGTTGGATTCCCACCTGGTTCTGTAGCTCTATGTTGTGTTATCCTTCCCTCCCCTTAACGTCTTGTATAATGTTGATACCAGTTTTTTGGATGATAGTGGGTTTAGCACATTGTATAAGATCGTCTGGGTAGCCGGGACAGTGGGGAAGTCCGGCCACCTTATCCAAAGTACTTCTCTGATTCTAAAGTACATAAGGAGAGTGGCAGCTGCACATTCACCCTTAGTTTGCAGTAAATCCCATGTAATTAACCGCCCCTCTACCATCAGGTCCCCCAGCGTCTGGTTGGCCAGTCCCCAAAAAAGATCTTGAAAGGTTATTTCGTGTGTTAGTGGTCTCCCATAAATGTTGTATAATGGGAGATTTGGTGAGTATGTGGATGTGGTGCCAGTCAGGTGTTGAATGTGATTCCAGGCCTTACAAGTCACGGCTGTGGGTTGAACCACTCTCCTAGGGATCTGGGGTTGCGTGCCCCACAGCATCCCCCTAATTTTGTGTGGCTGTGCAGCTTCTTTGGCTATCTTGGCATGAGGGGAGTCTGATGCTGCCTGTTCCCATCCCGCTAGGTATTGTATTTGGACTGTCAGGTAGTGCATGTATAGATCGGGGTATTCTAGTCCCACCTGTTCATACGGCTGGGTGAGGGTATCATAGGGTATTCTAGCATGCTTGCTAGTCTGATCATCAGGCTCCTGATCTGTGTCCAAAAACTGTTTGGGAGCCATACACGGACGTTATTAAATACATATAGCAGCTTGGGTAACAGGACCATTTTCGCCAGGGCAATTCAGGCTGCCTGGGACATGGGCAGGTGTATCCAGGAGTCTACTTTTAGTTCCTGGGCCTCTAGCAATCTGACATAGTTGTACGTGTATAGATCATTCACATTAGTTGTCACCATCACCACCAAGTAGCACATTTCCAAGGGGCACCAGCGGCATTCTCCGCCAATGTCTGCACGGGTCACTGCTGGGGTCTGGGGCAGTATTTTGGATTTGGTCCAATTGATTTTGAGGCCGGACCGCTCGCCAAACCTGGTGACTTCCTGAGATTTTCTTTAGGATTTTTGACATATAGTAAAATGTCATCTGCATATAATGATATGATATTGAGGTGGGCCCGAAGTCGAATCCCACGATGTGTGCGCAGGTCTCTAATGTGGCAAGCTAAGGGTTCCATCACCAGGCCATATAGCATCGGTGAGAAAGGGCAGCCCTGTCTTGTGCCCCTAGATTGATATATGAGCTCTGACGTTATTCCATCCATGTTTACCACTGCCATCGGGGATGTATTTAACAACTTAACCCATTGTATGAATAATGGACCCATGCCAGAAAGTCTGAGTACCTCGAATAGGAATGGCCACTCCACTGAGTCAAACTCTTTCTTGGCGTCTAGGGCTGCCACTGCTATAGGAATGTCGGGGTCAACATTGTGCATTAGCCGAAACAGTCTCCTCAGATTGTGTTGACTTGACCTGGTCCAAACCCTGTCTGGTCTGGGAGGTCCAGTGCCAGAATATGTGGGAGGATTTTCGCTATAATCTTATTATCAATGTTAATCAGGGACAGGGGGCGGAATGAGGAGCACTTTTGGGGGTCTTCGTCTGGTTGAAGTAGGACCGTGATCAGTGCTGTTCTCGTGGATTCAGGGAGGACACCTCTCGACAGAGCATTGTCATACATCTCTTTTAGGTGGGGAAGTAGTATGTCCACATATGCCTTTTAGAATTCTGTGGTAAAACCATCATTTCCTGGGGCCTTACCGCTAGGGAGGGATAGAATAACTTTCTGAATGTCATGTTCCGTGATCAGGTTATTTAGTGTGCCCCCTGTTTCCGGGTCTAACCATCCTAGCTTGACATCGTCTAGGTATCGTAATACGTGGTCATGTTCTGCCCTAGTTTGGGAAGAGTAGAGCTGCTCATAGTAGTCTGTGTTAATAGATTGTAGGTCTTTGACAAAGTATCACTTGAGTTTTCGATGGCCATAATTGGGTCCATAATGGGGTTCAACTGCCTTTCCAGTTTCACTTCTCTGGCTAGGGTTCTACTGGGGCGGTCCCCTTTTCCATATTTCACCTCCTCTATTGGGCCTCCCAAGAATCTCTCCACCCTATTTGCAAGAGACTGCATTTCGTTGCGTAGCTCCTTAAGGGAACTTTGTAGTTTGTCGGTGTCCCGCTCCGACTGATGCACCTCAAGTGCCTTAATTTTATCTTCTAATTTCCGCATGGAGTCCCTTAATGCCTTTAGTACCCCTCCTTCCTTGGAGATACAGCAGCCTCTTGTGTAGGCTTTAAATGCCTCCCACATCAACCCTGGGTCAGGGCCAGAATTTACATTTGCGGAGAAGCAGGTCTTGATATCGCAGGCTGTTTTCGGCCCAGAACGCATCATCCTCCAGGGCGGTGGCTCTAACCTCCACCGTAATTGTCCAGTAGGCCCCAGTGGCCCAGCTATGCATACTAGGACAGGGGAGTGATCCGAAAGGGTGCGTGGCAATATGATGGATTCTGTCATATTTCTCGTCAGGGTGGATGTGGCCATTATGTAGTCTTTCCTGGACGAGCTACCGTAGACATTGGAGAAGTACGTATATTCCCTTTTGTCTACATGGGCCTCCCACCACCCGTCGTGTAGGTCGTACTGGTGTGCTATACCTGGCCACGCTATTGCCGCTCGTGGTAAGGTCAGGTGCATGGTGGAGGACCTATCCAGGTCCAAAGTAAGGGCCATATTGAAATCACCCACCCAGGTGATACTGTAGCCTGGAAATGTATGCATATGTTTAGCACATGCGTGGAAGAATTCAGTTGAGTGTATATTTGGCGCATATACATTTATCAGCAGTAGTTTTTGGCCAAGAATTTCACCAGCCAGTACAACACTTCTCCCCTCTGCGTCACATATTTGCTCATGAAGAATGAAATTCAAAGAGCTGTGGATATATGTTGCGACCCCCCTGGCATGTGTGGAGTAGGAGGAGCTGTATCTTTGTATGCCCCAGCCGGGCAAACAGGGAATGGGTGCATCGCGGGCCGGGTGCGTCTCTTCTAGGCATAGGATATTGCTGGCATGGTCCCTGCCATAGTTGCAGATCTGCCTATTTTCTTCTCGTTGGTTCGGCCCCTAACATTCAATGACATTATAGACAATTTCGTGGCATAGTCATCCCCCATATCTAGTATGGGCCTTGTGATTTCCAAGCACTAGGCTTTTCCGCCTTGTTGGGTGGTACATTGCTGGTCTCGCCATTTTATCATCCTATGCACTTAGTAGCTGAATCGTAAGCATTAGGTAAGTAGTGAGATGTTCAGTGGATCTGCCATGTTACGTGCCATATAAGAATACTGTTGGACTTACCCTTCGCACCCTATCCCCCCACCCACGCCAGAAACAACAACCTACCGGGGCTCCCTACTCCCCCCATTGAAACTTCCCCAACAATAACATGATCAAACCAGGCCGCAGTGAGTGCGGGTATTGGGGCATTGAGGGCGGCCCATGCAGTCTGTATGCGTCAGCCTTTTTCGACCTGACCATGGCTTCCGAACATGGCCTAACTTGCCCCAACAGGGGGCCTTGCTATTGGCAGCATCTTAGCTTACTGTTAAGAATCCTGTGCGTGTAGCTGGGGTGTACACTGTTGCCAGAATGCCTAAAAGGAGTAAATGCCTCTATGTCAGGGCCCTCCTATGTCCAACGTGCAGGCAAAAGACTTGGGACCAGCCCTTCTGGCATAGAAATCCCCAGACATGTGAAAACGAACAGAAGACTACATTTCCCAGAGGCCCCGCGCGACCGCGAGCCTCTGGGAAGCTATGGGACAACGCACGTCCAATTGCGCATGCGCGCAGAACCCACATGGATCCCCGCTTGCGCTACAGACTCTCCAACAGAGAAGACGTGTCTCCCCGGGCTCCTGCAGGCTGCCATCAGCAGGGCCAATCCCCACCTGCGAACACTGCAGGCCCCGCTGCCTACTTGATATAAGTGCATTCTCTCGAGTTACGCATTTGTTGGAAACGTGGGCGTGAGGGGAAGTTATTGTGATTACTAACCCGCTCCTGAAAGACCGGATATTGGGCACGGCACTGGCACCTTTAACTCTAGTTCACGCTTCTGCCGGATTCCAATGCTGTGGTGTTGAACCGGGGCACCGGCACCATTAACCCTTGATTTGCAGAGTTGCATGTCAGATTCCTATGTAGTGTTGAACCGGGGCACCGGCACCATTAACCCTCGATTTGCAGAGTTGCATGCCGGATTCCAATGTTGTATTGAACCGGGGCACCGGCACCATTAACCCTTCATTTGTAGAGTTACATGCCACATACAGGCTCTAGCAGCACTCGAGCCGATAGAGTTTGCCAATGTCTAACGGTGTTAAACACCAAGCTCATTGATGTTTTGTTTCTTGTAGTGGCAGTCCGCCGACTACGCGGCTTGGCTAAAGAACATTGGACAGTGATCGATCCATGGCAGTCCCGTACTTCTTGAGACGAAGCTAAGTGCCTAAACCTTCCAGTATTGTTATGAATGCCCTCGTGTGAATGTCTTTGAGGCTCTAGGATATGTTAGCTGTAAATACTGAAGAATTGCATGTTAGAATCTACACTGAATGTCAGGAAACACAGTTGGGGCAATTCTATCAAGCAACATGGGGTATTGCCGATGTATCTGAACCTAGAGGAGTAATCCGGTTAATGTGATATGGTATTGCCTAATGCATCTGAACCTAGAGGAGTAATCTGGGTAATGTGATATGGTAAGCACGAGGAAGTACTAAGGTGCATGAGTCTGGCAGTGCCTGAGAGTCCACGGAAAGCCCAGGAGGGCTCAACATTATATTTCCCTGTACTTCCCCATCCCTATCCACAACCTTTCCCTATCCCTCAACCCGGTTTACCTAACTCCCACTACCTATCCAAACCAGCGGACCCTAACCCTCTTTCCCCAGCGGGTCGCGGATGCCTGAGTTGTGAATATTCCAGGCGCCAAGACCCAACGGGGAGGCAGGTGTACGTGCTCCCTCCGCGCAAGAAAACGTTCCTGACACTTACATCACAAAGGATATGGTACCATTATCAAGGCGAGGATTGTGGGAATCCCCCCGGGTCTCGTATGTTCAGAGCAAAACATTCTGGAGTAGTGAACAACATTACCAGCCATTGGGCCTCATTACGAGTATGTAGGTAGCCATGCCCTTAATAAGGGCATTGCTGCCTCCATACTGGGTTCCAGATCCGGGTTCCTCCAATGAGGAATAACTGGGCCATTCCAACATTGGAGGACCCGGTAATTCCTCATTGAAAAAACCCTTCCCCATTCCCATTTGAGCCCCCGTAGGGCTCAATGGGAATGGGGAGGGAGCTATTAACTGGCCCGTTAATTGAGTGACCCACTAAGGCCGTCTGGTCTGACCAGACGTTCTGTGCAGGTCCTGCTAGGGGGCCTCGAAATGAGGCATCCCATAATGAACGGTGCAGGTCCCGTACCGGCACCCGTCATTACGGGAGCGCCAGGGTTGTAATGAGGCCCATTGTGTTGTATGCAGAGCTTTGCAGGGTACATCATGGAATATCTTATACCCTTCCTCTTGAGAGTGTTCTTGACCGCCTGGAACATTTTCCACTGATCATGGACCGCTGGGCTGAAGTCGGGGAAGAGACAGATCGTGGAGCCCTCCCATTTCAGCTCGCCCTTTTCACGTGCCATCCTAAGTATGACTTCTCTGTCTCTATGGCAAAAGATCCTGGCTATCATTGGGCGTTCCAGAGCACCGGGGCGTGAGGGTCAAAGATGTGGGAGCGCGCTCCACCATGAACATATTAGATAGCTGTTGGTTTTCCAGGACATCATTCAGGAGTTGCTCCACAAACTTCTCCATATTGTCTACATGTATGGACTCAGCTACCCCCATGATGCGAATATTATTTCTTCTGGACCGACGTTCCATGTCTTCATTCTTGGCCATAACTTTCTTCACTGATTGTTGTAGCGCAATCATCTTGCTCTGGCAATGTCGCAATCTTGTCTTCCCTGTCCCTGATTCTTTGTTCCACCCCCAACATCCGTCTGCACAGCTTCTCTATTTGGATCACTGAGTTGTCAACTTTGCATGTGAGTGCATCAATCTTCGCTCCAAGGCTGTCTGTACTATTTTATAAAGCCAGAAGCATCTGGTTTAAGGCCATAACATCTATCAGCTCCATTGTCAAAGGCGAGGTGGAGATTCGAGCAGGCTGGGGTTGACCATTGCGGGCGAATTGCTCCTTCTTTGCCTGATTTTTGGGATTGACCATGCTGGGGGTCTACTGTAGATCAATGCTCAGCACGGTCTGCTAATAGGGCGCGCTGTATCAGTTACCGCTTCTGGAAGCCACAAAGGCCCGTTTGGCTCTTCTGTAGGGTGTTCCCACTATGTGGGCTGGAGCGCGGGCTGAACCGGCCCACCAATGTATAGGCCTACAGGGTTTTGTGCTCCAACTGTTCAGTGTCTGGCTGCAGTATGGATGTGATTTCAGGCCTATGCATCTCCCCTGTGCTTCAGCTGGATGAAAATCCGCCACAGTGTGGGATGGTGTCCTAGGTCCCCCGCAGTTCCTTTGTAGATGTGCAAAACGTGGGTAGGTCGTTTATTTATGCAGTGGGTGGGAGCAAGGCCAACCTGAGGGGGTGCCCGGGAATCCAGGGTTGTATGAACAGTCTGTGAGGCAGCAGGCACACCGCCCCCCCCCCCAGCCAAGGCTTCTGCTCGCACAGGCAGGGCTAGGGCCAGTGTGACCAGGTGTGTGACGTGGCGATTACACCAAGGAGTGCTGGGGCTGGCGGCGGTGGAATGTTTCCCAACACCGCAGTGTGTAACCCCTGAGTGTCTGTGTCTCTAGTTGTCCAGGCCGGTTCTGGACAGCGCTGAGCACATACGCAGACCTGCACTGATTGTCAGAGACATGCTGAGGCCTGCTGGAGGTACACCTAGTGGCCCCCCATGCTGGTAGTTTTATGGGGCAGGGCTGCACACCTGTGTCCTATGTGGTGCTGGTCCATGCACAGAATGCTGACAATTGCCCTTGCTCCTGTAGATGGAGGCCCCTGATGTTATGTTGTACTGCTCTGTGTTCACTTAGGCTGACGCCCTCACAGCATAGACTCTTGGGGAGGTGCAGGGGGCCGTGTGCTGTGGTCACTCCCGGTAGATGCCCCGAGTCATGTACCTCCTATGCGGGTGCACTGCACGTTGTGGCTGTCCCCACTGCACACCGGTACCGGCCGCCCACGTGTTCTGGTTATGCTGGAAGGAGGGTCTCTCCCGACGATTCCGGGGTTGCGGGCGTAGAGATTTGGATGGACTCGAAGCTCTCTGGTGCTGAGCCCCACACATGGGCGTGCCCAGACAGCCCGATCTGGATGCACTTCGGGGTAGCCGGGTCCGCCTCGGGCGCAACGAGCATGGTGCTAATCACAGTTGTATCCGCTCCCCCAAAGCAGTGGGACTGGGACCCAACCCCTCCTGGGGAGCCGTCAGTGTTTCTCTCCCGCAACTGGCCATTTTCTCCTAGCTGTGATCCACCACCTCCGTATCTCCGGCGGCCGCGCTGCGTGTCAGGATGTCCCTCCCCACACCAACGGGCGCAGGCCAGGCGTCTCGTTCCTCGCCGCAAGCTCTTTCTTTCAGGGGTTGCGGTTTCCGGCAGCTTTTCTCCAAGGCTGCTGCCGGCTCCGTGAGCCACCCAACAGCACCCCCCATGAAAATGTTTTTAACGAATCATATTTAAGTTTTTATTTTTAAACTTATCCCCAATTTCAACAGTCAACATATACATAAGTGAAAATGCTCTGTATATGTATCTTTTTTAATAAAACTGCTGGATGGATTGTCATTGATTTGAAATAAGCATGCCTTCCGGACCACGTTTAAAAAAATAAGAACAAGATTAACGTTATTTCGTCATTCTACTACAAGTTAACATCTTAATACACACAACAAAGATAATATAAATTAACAGAACAGACAACCTTTAAACCTGTAAAATCCTGGAGATGTAAAAAGAACAGTCAAAGAATTGGCTATTGATACCCTTCAAGCAGAGTAGCAGAGGAATAGACAGCGTAGGACCTGAGCGGACAAGGCCCATCCAAAATCTGTAAATGCCCACTCAGCAGCGCTGTGTGGCCATTTACAGATGTTAAAGTGACTGCGGTGGGCCAAACTACATTAGCTTCGGAGCCCATTTCTAAGAGAATCCTGAATAGCAACTTCAAAAAATATCATTGCATCTGATACTCCAGTGATCCTATTTAAGGATGGCAAAGGTGATATCAATTTCTTCCTGAACTATTTGTATCGGAGGGGGGCAAAACAATATAAAATTACTTTTTGATTCAATTGCATCAGTGCAAAAAGTGCACTTGGTGGCAGTAGTGTGATTTATTTTATGTAGTGTTGTTTTACTTCTATCGGGCCGTGAGCCTGCATGCATCTGGGCGCCAACATATACACATGGGACAAATCGACTTACTGGAACAGGACAACACATCTACCAGTTAGTCTGTCAAGGGGGGCGAAGTTCTAGCTCAATGAAGGAGTTACCTAGAATGGTGACTTTGAGTTTTTTGTGGAAGATGGCGTATGTGGGTTCTAGTCTTATCAGTGTAGGAAGGTTATTCCATTTAGTGGCAAGTTTAATATGGAATGCTTTGCCAAGTGCGTTGGTTTTCTTGTATGTTGCAATCGCAATTTGACATAATAGCAGGAAATATATATGATGATACGATCTTCACTCTAAATTTAGCAAACACATTTCTTTTAAAGGGATTGATTATCGAACTGAGGACGTATTTGCAGCCCCATACTGTTTTATACATGATCTAATGCCCGGTGCACTATTCACTGGCACGGTCCGATATAAAATGGCCCATCGCCCATTCATCAAACGAACCCTCAATTCCATTACACATGCCAACTAGAAAAATCAATTTGGCATTACATAGGCAGATCAAGTTGCGATCACTTAAGCAACAACTAATACGAGAAAGTCACTTCCCCATCAGACCTTCTATAAAGTTAGCTACATCTGATTGAACGTACCTGTCTAGTGCTACCTAAGCCACCCTATTCAGACACAACAAACACACAAGCGACTGCACGGGTCCTCATTAAAAGTTGGGAGCAGGGTCACTATAAGAAATGAAGGAGTCTTGGGGTGACTTCTTCATAAAGACAGCATTTGATGGGAAACGGTTTGTAACCCATTGCAAGCTGGTCCCTTGTATAACACCCCCATGAATTGGTGCCAAATGTTAATAGATGACAGCCACTCTTCTCCATATACTTCAATGGTCAGGAATATCGCCCCACACCGAACTGTAGGAGACTACCACTAAGTACCACTTGGATAAACATGGACCAAATGGCCGTAAACCTGGCATCTAAATAGTCAAAAGGATTAACTTGCAGAATGTTTCCACCATTAAGTCGGAAAAGCACATCAATGTGTCTCCTTTGGCGTCATGGCAAACCATTGTTACTATCTTGCATGGGTTGAGAACTAAACTAGAAAGTCTGTAAAGCAATAGGTTGTTTCCTAATTCCACCAAGGAACGTTGAGACTAAAACAACATCATCGACACAAAGCAGCAAGCCCCAATTTGTGCCCCTGATGTTAGGAGTATAACAAAACAAATATTGGATACTCTCTGCCAAATTGATTGATTGATTTACTTATTTATAGAGGGCTTTACACCAAGGCTCTGAATCATGAATAGGGTCAATACACTCAACCCCTTGCCCAAAGCTTTGTCGTGTGCCCTTATACAATAGTTCAATCATATATATTTATTTAATAAATTGCATTTTTAAAGTGTTCACACAGCCCAGGGGCATTGAGGCACTGTTACAGAATTTATTGTTGTGTTGTTGGCTTAGTTGCATATTTATAACACGTTAAAATACCCAGAGGTTTCTAAGCGAGGACCTGGGGATGAAACCTGTGTTGCTTTGTGTCGTCTTGCTTCCAAGAGCTATCCTCCTGGGACATCTGGGAGATCCTCAGAAATATAAAAGCATTCGAGGGATGGCGTTATCTTCAAAAGGTTTCTGTAGTTTCCTTGTGTGACTCAAAGACTTTCTTAAAATTTGTGAATACTAAGAGCAGTGTCATTTTGTTTAATACCATAACTTTATCAATCAAGGCACACACTCGAAAGATCTAGTACATTGTTCTTTCTTTTTTCCAGGAAATCCTCTTTGTAATTAAATGATCACCTTTTTTTCAGCCAAATTTTCTGATCGATCAAAGAAGAACCTTCACATATAATTTAGCCAATCAAGCAATCAGAGAAATTGGGTTGCACTTAAGGCCTCATTCCGAGTTGGGCGGTAAGGGTTTACCGGTACCGGTAAGGATGCTGGTGCCGCTAAACCCTTACCGCCCCATTCCGAGGTCCCTTAGCGGGACCCGCAAAGGACGTGTGGTCTGACCACACGTCCTTTGCGGGTCCCACTAAAGGACCAGAGCGCTAATAACGCAAATAGCGGGCCCAGTGATTAGCACCTTCCCCATTCCCATTGAGCTCTTTGGGGGCTCAAATGGGAATGGGGAATGGTTTACTGAATGGAGACTTACCAGGTCCTCCAATATCGGAATGACTCGGTAAGTCCCCATTCAGCCAGACCGGACCCGGACTCGGGTTTGGAGGCAGCCATGGTGCTAATAGCACCATGGCTGCCTCCAAACTAGGAATGACCCCCTATGATTTCAGAAAAAGTCCAACTATTGGGGAGAACATGTACACATTCATAGAACTAGAATATAATGTTGAAAATGGGATCAAAGCGAATACTTCTGATAGAAAAAAAAATACAAGAATTCTGTTAGTGACTAGGGAGTACCAACGTTTTGTAAACACAAGGTGGACATAATGTCTGACCACTAAACCTGACTCCCAAGTAGGAGAGAGAGAAAAACATTGAACGTGAGAAAAAGAGAGTGTGAAAGATGAAGACAGAGAGATAAAGACAGAGTGAGAGAGAAAGAGAGGGAGAGAGAAAGAAAGGGAGAGAGGGAGAGAGTGAAAGACCAAGAGAAAGAGAGAGAGAGTGAGAAAGACAGGGTGGTCCTGGGAGGATAGCTCAGTGGCAACGTGCTCCAAAACAATAGGAAGCAACACAGGTTCGATCCCCGGGTCGCCCTTAGAAACCTCTGGGTGTTTAAGCACGTTATAAATACACAACTAAGACAAAAACAATTACGCAACTAAAAAACAAATAATTTTTGTAGCAGCGCCTCCATGCCCGCAGGCTGTGTGAGCACTTTAAAAATGTAAAATAAATAAAAGGGTCACTCTTTCCCTACTTCTTCATCTCTCGTTTCATTGCTATGCACTAGCAATGTTGTCCCTGCTACAGACGGCTAAACTTTGCCTTGCAATGTCTTTCACCTTTGCTGCAAAGGCCTTTATTCGGTCATCCCGCACCACCCTCATTTCACTCAATGCATTTATTTCCTTTTAAGACCCGTTTTCCAATGCAAATGCCAAAGCCACAACTATTGTCTGATACATTTCTAACTACTGGAGAAACTTCCCAGGATTTACTCAAACACTACTGAAAATGAGTGATTTATTCAGCATTATAGTCAGGTCTGGTGTTCAGCTTCCATTTCGTAGGGCCTCATTACACGGTAGGCGGTAAACCAAGGTGCTATTAGCACCATGGTTGCCGCCGGTACCATACCGGTACCACCATGGAGGAAAGGGGAATTACCACCCTATTCCAAGGTTGGCGGGGCGGTAATTCCCCCTTTCTCCATGGCCCTTCCCCATTCCCATTTTTGCCCCATAGGGCTCAATGGGAATGGGGAAGGGGCTAATTACGGTACCGCAAATTGCGGTACCGTAATTAGCACCAAGGTCCCTTTGCGGGTCCCAACTTTAACGGCTGGTCTACACCAGCCGTTAAGGTCGGGTCCCGCAAAGGGACCACGTAGTAAGGTGGTAAGGGTTTACCGGTACTGGTGCCCTTACCGGTACCGGTAAACCCTTACCACCTACCGTGTAATGAGGCCCCATGTGTTTTAAAAAGAAAGTGGTGTAAGTGGTTTCTACCTACGTGGGCCTTCCAGCCATTATGGTGTGTAACTGAAAAACACATCTATATATTGAAAACTAAGAACACATAAGAAATGCACCATATATTTTACATATCAGTCAGTGTTAGGCAACATGACAACATAACAGGAAATTAACATATTCCAGAGCAAATGTTCACATGACATGAGCAAATAAGCCTTTGTGTACATTTCTTTAGATGCCTGATGGCCTTGGAAAAGCTTATTAATATTAAAGAGATGATGTCAGTAGCACCCAGGCTAATACTCAAAACGGTGCTACACATGAATGGGTTCACTCTAAACATGCATCCACAAGATAAAAATGCATTGACTGATAGTTCCCATTGTCCTAAATACTGGCAGTCTCCTAGCAGTCTTAAAATTGAATCCAAAACACGTCAACATACAGGAGCTTGTCTTCAAAGACATTTGACGTGATTCCTGTGAAATGAACGTTATTATCAGATTTGCATGTAAAGCACATAGGAAAAAACGATAAGGTTGCTGTTATGTCGGTTTCTTTTAAGAACCCAGATGCCCATGGGCTATGCCCATAAGAACACACAGGAGCTAATTTTAGTAAAATGGCACATTTGCCCAGATGGAACCACTTACGTTTGCATTTATGTGCGAACAGATCTCCGCTGGGCACTTTTTGTCAATTGCCCCGCAGAGTGCAAAAGAAGTGCAAAGCGACAGAATGCCTCTCTTTTGCACTCTGCACTTCATAATGAGTAAACGCTGACTGCCATGTAATCATGGCAGGAGGCAGTTACAGTGATTTCCAATGTAATTTGCCTCCTTTTTGCAGGTGTGAAAAGTAGGTGGATTACATAAGAAATCATTGGTTTTATACCAGCATAGACATCTTATCCTGGCAATAAACTAAATTGTTTTTGGAGGCAGAGGGTAAACGCGATAGATTTAAATCGGCCCTTTTAAGCCCTCGTGTACCTAGTGGCATGGCGTTATCTTGGAGAAACTTTGTAAACAGTTGGATTATCTTTGTGATCAAATTGTGGTCAATTTCCAAAACATCTGGAAATCCTATTGTATTAGATGTATGTTCCCCTTCACTACAGAATCTTCAGGTAACGATGCTGTATTTTGCTATAAAGGGCGTGTGCATCTACCTCTCTGTTGATTCCCGTTGGTGCTGTTAACAACCCAAAACCCCATCCCATCGGTGTGAAGAAAACAGAGAAATAACAGCAAGAAGAACTCCGAAGCTTACCTGAATTTAGATGCCCTTTGCCAAGGACACCTGGGTACACTGGGTGTGGAGGGGCAGTAATCTTGTAGGGGGCTTTTATACGCTTCCATGGTGGGGAAGTGCACACTAGAGATCCCATTATGTAGGGCTCTTCTACTAGAGCCCTATGAGTCTTTTAAGTCTATAGTCATTGTCTGGTGTACCCAGCATTTGATCCACGAGCCTTTGAGACAGTTCTGAGACTCAAAGCCACACCTAGACCCCATCTGAGCTGTCTAGCAGTTCATGCCTCTGATTGCCCTGTGGGTTCTGAGCCCGCGCCTCACTTTATTGAGCCCACCCTCTTGTAACATCCTGTTTGAAGTAGTCCCTGCAGCGAGCCTTTCCCCGACACTCGCTACACCAAGACCCCCGGATAAAATCCTGCACTTATGCTAAACCAAAAGCAGCAAGAAGACCTGCTTGACAAGGTCAAGCTTTCTAAGAGTCTATGGTAGTGGCCTGTTCAACCAGTTACCCGTTCCCAAGCCCCCTTTGCCAACTGGACCCTCTGCCATTTACCTTGCGGCCCATAGACAGGTTAAGTTTACTTATTGCACCTTACCCACGACATTTTAAAGTTATTATTTTCGTTGTGCCTTTCATTGCTCCTTCATGTATGTGGCCCTTTTTTGCTAACTCTGCTGGAGTCCATTTCCCTGGTTGCCTGCTATCCTACTGTGTCTATTCAGCCTGCACCACTTTCATCTTTTCCCTTGCAGGGCTTCAGTGGTTACTATTTATTTATTTATTTTTATTTATTTTATCATTTGTAGAGCGCACTACAGCCCAAAGGCAACGAGGCGCTATGTTCAGTGATTCTGTGTTGTGAGTAAATAATGTCTGATATATATATACCATTAAGTAGCCATTCTTTTTGTTGTGCTCTCACTGCACTTTTGTTCTGGAGCTTCCTCTTCTGAGCTGCATCTCTGGAGAGTACACCCTGCCCTCTGCCCTGCTACCTACCAATATAGTGGTGATGGGGGTGTACTACCTAATTTTGCTTGTGTTACCTTCATGCCGGAAACACCGATGAGCTAAGGTGTAGTACAAGTCCATACATAGCCCATAGTAGTGTTTTCTCTCTTCTGCACTGCTTCTGGACAGTATGGGTGTCATTCCCTAATGTCGTTGCCAGTGTGTGTTTGTGTGTTTCCCGTTAGTGTAAGGTGCGTGCATTTGAAATATTTCCTGGGAAGCTCGTCAGACAGGTCTCCTTCTGAACCCATCCATATTTAAAACGTGTTTTATTTTTACGTTATAAGCTACTCTACCTGAGCGATGTTTAGGACATTGCAATAAAAGAGTGACGTGTACAAACATATTAGAATATTGCCTGACATCAAACATATGCTTCTTCGTTATACTTGGCACGAGACTTGTGAAGCCTGTCTCCACAAAGAATGGTGCAGGGGCTGTCCTCTAAACCCTCACTTGCTCTGCTTTATTACATGTTAATCAAGGGCAGCAGAAGCCAGCAGCCACCAGCACCCCTTCTGGGCCTACACACAAGCTCTGCAAACTGAAGCAGCGCACAGCACCAGAGCTGATAAATTAAACAGGCAGACTGTCTTCTGTACATCCAGAGGACAATCTGAAGATTCCCCTATCCCCTCTTCTAATCGCTCCCCGACACAGCCACGAGAGGTTTCCGTCACTTCTCACGCTCCTCACTCCAAATAGGCAGAAGACATACAGCCAAAGCGCCGCCATTTCCCCTGGTGCTTCGGTAATCGGAATATTCATTAGCCCCTAGTTTTAATGATTCATGAAAACCTGCAATTAACAGAAACACGCGTGGGCTTTTCTTATGTGTCCTGTTCTCCAAGCGGCTGTAAATTAGGCCTCCTGGAATTGTTAGTCCTGTATCATATAAGATCTCAAAAACCATGTTTTTCCCCTAAAATGGTAGAGCGGAAAAGGGACACCTGGTCGCTCTGTCTCAAAGGCAGGGCTCGCCCTTTTATTTCAGACGCTACAGAAAAGGATTATGTTGACTGTCCAAAGAAATAAACTCCATGCAGGTTCCCAGGATGTCATGTCAGGGCAGAGATTGGGCCTGGGATAGACAGGTATACTGCAAGATGGCCTTATAGTGTGATACAGCCTATTTACCTGTGAGGACTTCTTGGGGAAGTGATAGTAAGACATTTCTCAGGTCTTCAAATGTTAGCAAAATGTAAGGGCTCAAAAGGTTGGGTGCTCAATAATATATGCATAGGAGCTGAGTAGATAGTGGCAGGAGTGTCTCCCTCAACAACAGGGGCAGGAATGTCATTTTGCCCTGTGGAGATTCTGCAA
This sequence comes from Ambystoma mexicanum, assembly GCF_040938575.1. Lineage (NCBI taxonomy): Eukaryota > Metazoa > Chordata > Amphibia > Caudata > Ambystomatidae > Ambystoma > Ambystoma mexicanum. The sequence goes on from NC_090922.1 coordinate 754,650,713, forward strand.
AGTATTTGCATCGGGCAGCCTCACCTGTTGGGTTGGGGATGTGTTAGAATGCAGCCTGAAAAAATATAAAGTGCTGCTCACTTGAAAGGGGCCTTATCAATGTACCCCCTGAACCTTGATTTGAGGAGGTGAGCATGCCAAAGGTGCTGGTGGGGTGCAGGAATACCAGGGGGAGCTGGGGACCTTATAGCAGAATGTTGCAGACGCTATAGCAGAATGTTGCAAAGGAAACTCAGCAAGTTAGGTATCTGTTGCTGATATATGTTTATACCTTCCTGTACATTATATATAATGTACACTTATGGATTGGTATATTTCCCTCGCTTCACTCGTTGTGGGAAATGCTGCACCCATCGTGAAAATCAAAAGCTGGCACCCATGACAGTAAGTGAACATATCTTAAAGTGAAATGCACACATGTAGTTCAATTGTAGTTCAATTGACCCTTTCCCTTAGAAGAAAGTGCACAAGACAAAAGATCATTGGCCTTTACAAAAAAGTAATCAACACTGAAAAAGAAATAACCTAGGAGAGGAGATTTTCTAATAATGGCCCTGGCAAAGTATAAAAGGTGTAACCTTTTAAACAAAACGATTAGGGCCTCTTCACGAGTATGGCGGTAACCCTTAAATGTGGCGGCAAGGTTATTACCGCCGCATTTAAGGGACTGCCAAATCATGGCCTTGGCGGATGTCCCCCTAGCTCTGAGCTGGGGGGAAATCCACGGCAAAATTACCGATATATCAGCACTATTACAACCAGCGAGAAATCTGCCGGCGGTAATAGCACAAATTATCCCCATTGGGCCCAATGGGGGATGAGGAGTTCCCGAGTGGGGAATGGGCACTAACCGTTCCGCCAAACCAGTGATCCGGCACTAATAGCACCGGGGGGTTTGGCTGTAGGGCTAATAGCGCCAGCGGTAAGACCGCCGGCATTACCGCCCAACTCGTGATGAGGCCCTTAATATTGAAATATTCCCTGCCAACCAAAATCCCAATACGAGACATGTGCTTTGATGTCACATTTATGTGGGCTTGTGGGTAAGCGTCTGCACTGGAACATGACAACCTGGGTGAAATCCTGATAGCCAAACACTTGAGCATGCTTGCCAGACTCAAAACCTCCAAAGAGGGTTGCAACTGCCCTCTGAATAAATTGGGGGAATGCTGTTCACCCACTTGCATCCTCTAATTCTGCCCTGAAAAACAGCACCTGGCCACAACCAGGGAGAATAACCTCTCCCATGGCCATGATTTAAAACTCTCACCACATCCTGGATAAATATTTATGACTGACTTGCTCTCTCATCATTTCCACTCCTCACCTCCATGGTTGGCTTTCAACAGTAGTATGTTAAATAAAGATAACTTGACAAGTACACGTACCATTGTAAGGTACTCATACAAATAAAGAAATCAATATACAAATATGTTAGGCAAAAAGTGTACAATTGTGGCATTATTACACCCATCGTGAATGGCAGACTACAAATACCAGAATGCAATTCGGCAGGGGCGAACATGGCCTTTGGGTTTTGGAAATATACTTAAGCCCTACCTGTTTGAGTTTCATTGTTTGACAATTATAAGCTTTGTATTCCATGCAATTACATTAATACATTCTGAAAACAATACATGCTTTTTGGTGTGATAAATATGACCATTGGAAAATAAAGTTGTCATTATAAAACTGTTTTGTGGGATATATTTTAATTGTCCTGGAGGAGGGCATAGAGTTAGGCAGCTAGCAGGAGCTTTGTTTGTGATTTCAGAATAAAAAGTCACCTTTGCATTTATCACCACGGACACGTTAAATACATCTTGTCCAAGACAGTGGCCCTCATTCCGAGCTAGGCGGTAAGTACAGGTACTTTCCGGCATGGCGGAAAGTACGACACCGGCCTGGTGTCAGACCGCTAATTGCAGCCCATTCTGACAACGCGGACAAGTACTGGAAAAGTACCTAGCGGCATGCCGCTGAATTACCCGCAAAACCCCCTACCGGCATGCTGCGACACGTACATAACAACACCTCCTTGGAAGCAGCAGAGTCTGTAAATAACAGTGACCGTAATTTACAGATCCCGTAAATTACGGTCACCGCAAAACAACGGAACCGGAAATTTCATCATCGCACAGGAACGGGAAGGAGCAGGGCGGTGATCTTTAAAAACACAATCCATTGCCATCCTCATCAAGCAGCACCCTTGGGAGCAATCCAAAGACAGGGAAAGGACCACACAACCAGGAACTATGCCAAAAGCTCCAAAGAAGTCTGCGGACCGGCTCCGCAAGAAGAGATTCATCCCTGAAGAGCTGCAGGCCATGGTGGACTACCTGACAGAGCATGCTGGCGTTGTGTTCAGCCCCGACATGCGGAGAGAGTCAGTAATCCGTAAAAAAAACCATCTGGGCACAAATCGCCCAGAGGGTGAGCGCAGTAGGCACCACCCCCCGCACCCCCAAGGACTGCCGCAAGCGGTGGGATGACTTGCGGGTGCGGGGCCTCCTCTCCGCCAACGGTAGTCAGGCAATGCAGACTGGAGGGGGCCCAAGTTCCCCAGTGAGACTTGAGCCATGGGAGGAGACATGTGCGGCATTGATCGGGACGGAATCGATTGAGGGCGTCGGCGAGATGGAGTGTGGGGCGACGTCGTCTGCCGAAGGAGGTGAGTTTCCAAAGTCAACACTGCCAATGGCAATTGCATGATGTATACTCCCCCAAGGGCCATCAAAGGCACATTGTCATGTTGCCTTCCCCCCATCCAACGAATGCAGAGCCAACTGCCACGCAATCAAGGGCCAAGTGCAAGTACATAACGCACATCAACCATAGTGCACTAACTTGCACATCCCATCATGCACACTGTGCAGCAGGTTCGGCAGTGTGCCAGCCAGACAGCACATTACCAGGCCAGGATGAGTCACTCCGAAACCTGCGTACATGTCATACTCATGCACATTTACCACTGCTGTTGCTACACCCAAAAGGCCACAAACCCCAAATGACTGAAATGTGAATGCAGCCATGTATGCTATTAGGACATCATACAATCACTCATGTTGGCCCTCTCTTCCACCCCCATAGGCACAGATCATGACAGCGGTGAGCCACAGACAAGCCGTCCAACCACCTCCATGGGCAGTGGCAGGGTCCGGCACATTCCAGCACCGAAAAAACCACCCACCCCGGCTCCTGAAAGGTCAGTGGAGGCTGCACCACCCCAATCCCTCCCAGCATCTGCGCCTGCCACAATGGCCACCCCAACGTCGGCAGAGTCCAGTATTGCTGGGGAGGTTGCAGCTACGGGCCCCGAGGAGAATGTGGACAGCCCTTCATCCATCTGTGGGGCGTCCGAGGAGGAGTTTTACCCCACAGTCTACACCCTGGAGCCCAGCAATGTCCCCCTGGCATCATGCAGTGACTCTGGGGATCCTGAAACACCTGGCCAAGTGCTCCAACAGACACACAGGGATATGATGATTGTGGCCCAAGTTCACCAGTCCAGTCCATGCCAGAGCACGTAGGGCCAAGTCACTCCAGTGATGAACACCCATCATCTGATGCATGTCGTGCAACTCAGCTAACTGACCTCATCACTGTGTTCATGGAGGACAACCGCCAGGCCAGGGTGGAATGGCTAAATGAACTCCTGGAAATGCGTCAGGCAGTCACTGAGAGCACTAATAGGTTGTGTGACGTCCTAGGACGCATAGCTGATGCCCTTGAGGCTGCACATTCCAATCCGCAGCATCAGCAGGAGGACACAGCCACATCCAGTCGTGACACACCGGCAACTCCTCCGCGACGCACTCTGCTTTCCATGCGGTGCCGAGACATGCCTCCCCCGGGCCCCAGAAGCATGCATTAATCGTCATTGCTGCCACATGTGGCCTTAATGCACTAAATTGGAGTCATGTTGTTGAGTTGGGAGGGAGGGGGGTGAGGGTTTGTTGTGGAGTTGGGGGGGAGGGAGGGGGGGAGGGTTTGTTGTGGAGTTGGGGGGAGGGGGGTGAGGGTTTGTTGTGGAGTTGGGGGGGAGGGGGGAGGGGGGGAGGGTTTGTTGTGGAGTTGGGGGGAGGTGGTTGGGTGGGTGGAGGGATTGTTTACACTCATCCATTCAAAATTTAAATACACCTTTGGAGTTGCAAAGTTTAACCTGTGTGGACATTCATCATTCAGCATGTGTATCATGACGTCTCGTCTGACAGTGCATGGTCTACAAGTATACACACACCCAGGGCCCTGTGTGCCCGTATAATGCCGGCCTCTGCTGTCTTGTGTTTTGGTTGTTATGTCCAAACATTGTAAGCCACACGACATGTCCCTCCCATGCACCGCCTCCATGATGCTGTCTTGCCCCTTCCTCCTCCTCCTTCACTCAATCTTCATCTGGTACTAGCAGTCCCATGTCAGGGGACAGAGCCACATTCCAAGGGATGCACAGTTTGTTGAGCTGTACACATGACATGGGGGTCTTGGACAGCACATTGCAGTAGATGGGTCCCCCACCCGTCCAGCTTCGGCAACTCATATGTGCCTAATGCAAGCCAGGTGGCTGCTTCATCTCCACGCATGCACGGGTATGGCCATTATAATAGGGCTCCCTGGGCCTGGTCTGTGGGTTTCTCACAGGGGTCCGGTACCATGGTGTCAAGGGACAGCCGCCAACACCTGCATGTGTAGCCAATTTAGGTAAGTGTCTGGACTGTCATGTAGGGGAACTGTTCTTGCTTGCCTTGCTTTCCGTCTGCACGTTGGGGGAATGGTATTGCTTGCGGTTGTGATCCACCACATGCATGCCATGCAAGTCAACCTAATCCACGTGGGTGCTGTCAGGGGCACCCATGTCATTTGGCATGCCTGCCAATGCATGGGGGCCAACTTTTGTGTCGTATATCTCCTGGGTAGTCCTTGTTAGGGATTTGTAGCCCCTTGTGTGCCTGAGGAGGTGCTCCAGCACTTCGTTCTGCGTCCGTGTACTGGACGGTTTTGACATGCCATGCATGGGTCCAACTGTGTGCTGATAGGTGCCTGTGGCATGGGTGTGGGGCACAGGCACCACCTTCAATTGTGCCGGGAGAGTGGTGTGTATTTGTATGCTGCTCACTTATCTAGTAATTTAGCCACCAAATTATGGTGGTGAGGCTGTCACTTTCTAGTGGGTAGGGGGTGTGTGTCTGCTAAGGGGTTTCCTTGAGATACAGGACCTGCTGCGTGGGAATGGGGGCTGCTGGGGTGGTGGCGGAGGCTGCACTGGTGCTGCATGCTGGGCCTGTCTCCCTCTCCTTCTCCCCCTGTGTCTCCTCACTTGGGAGGCCTGGTGTTTTTGGTGTAGTACTAGTGGTTGTGACCTTGCTGGCAGGGCCTCCTGCCTCATGTGCTGCTACCACTATTGGTCTTTTCTTGGTGTGGGAGGGGGTGCGATGTGTGGGTCTGGTCCTTTTGTGCTGTAGCACACTCCATTGCCTCCACCTGTGCTGATTGTGTGCACCTGTGGCTCTGTGGACCACTGCTCAGGGTTCTTTACTCCTTCTCTGAGATGCCTGTGTGTATTCCATGCCGGTAAGTGACTTTACGGCCTTAATGAGGCCATTATTTACGTGTGCTCCATACTTGTGATCAGCTCCGGTTTACGCCATGTCGCTAATTTTGGCATGGTGGGGCGCGTGCGCGACCCAAGACCGGTATTTACAGCATCGTAGATTACGGTGCCGTAAATAGCGGTCTGACCGGTCGGAATGGCCCGTAGCGGTAAGCGATGCCGGTAATCCTTTACTTGCATCGTTTTTCCCTTTACTCCAACCTCAGAATGACCCCCAATGCTTCTCTAAATGAGTCATGACATATAATCTGCTTTTACTTTAATTGCTCTGCTAGAAGAAAGAAAGTGATAAACAGTAATTATGGAGCCTGAGGCATCTGATAGGCCACTGTAGACTCTTTTCTTGGGGCGGGCGAAGGGGGCAGAGCTAAATAGCTTGAGGATGGAGGGGTGGCGCATAAAGCAGTCCACACTGACAGCTGCCTCTGAGCTCGCCTGAGGATAAGTTAAGGATTCCTTTCTTAAAAACAAAGGAATGCATATTCGGAACCAGCCTCTGAGATGCTCCAGAGACAAAAACCCTGTGTCCCTCACTCTTTGTGTTGACAGCCTTTGAAGTGGGGACAATTTATAAGTTATGGCTCATTTAACCAGCCATTGTTTTTACACAGCATGTGTTTAACATTTCAGTGTTATGAACTGAACATGGGTCTTTTTTATTCTGAAAGCCACCACAAAGCATTGGTTAGCTGAGTAAATCTACACATTATTTGAAAATAATTAACGTGCCACTCAGTCAAAGTATTAAACCATCACCTTTATTTTCATGTCTTTTTATCCGACAGACCAAAGCTTTGTTTGGTATATTTTTAGCTACATATGGCACATACCTGGGAAGGTTAACTGTCATGTACTTGGTTAGGTATTCAGGAAGCTGCTTTTGGGACATGATCTAAGTGCATCCTCTCAGCATCAAAGATCTTGTCATTTTCTTAACAAGCCGACCGCTGCCTAGCGCACACCAGATGACACCTCAATCTGACTTGGCACCTTGATTGGGAAAGCAGGGTTCATTGTGTGTCACCATGCAAACAGTCGTCCATGGAAAATTAGTACAGTGATAGGTGTGCAGCAATGATTTGTGCGCTGTACTAGTCACCACCTTGTTGGTTAATGGCATCTATGTGGTGCTCCTCTATTTAACAGCACATATGCCTCTTTTTGTCTGATGTGGCCTGTGTCCATACACTAGCACACTGGAACATATTGTGTATGTGGTTCTGATGTGTATGCCATATTGTATGCCCTCACTTAAACACATAAAGCAATCAAAGAAGTTGCCTCAAATTGTACATCCGGTAGGACAACTGCCCTTTCTACACTGCTACACCATGATGTTCACTAGCTACAGGGCAGCACTAATAAGATATGCTAATGCCAGTTCTGTTATATAAAGCATGTTCCTGCTCTTTATTGCAGAAATAACCCCTGAGGCCTGCATAATGATAAGGAGGTAGTGGCTGAGGAACTGTGTGCCTTTAATAATACATCAGAAAGCGGTTTTGTTTAAAATGCTTCACCAGGTTTTACTGGTCAGGCTAAAGTTTGTAAGGCATACAATACTTTCTGTATATCCTTTTTGGGCATTGTGTATTGGGTGTCTCTTGTAGGGTACCCTTTCCTGTCTATAGATATAATTCCCTAAAGATGTTTCGGTATTGGGGGCTAGGCATGCTCACACCGATACCTAGGCACTCATCATCTAAAATTCTCCAGAAACAAGAAGCAAAAGAGCATGTGCTTCATTTGAGTGGCTGATGTTGCAGCCATTTTAAACTCACATCCAAAAATGTAAGCTGTCCAAATGAGTATGTATAGTTCATGGTTACAAACATTTGAATGTTAGGGTGAGTGTTGTAAACAGAGATGTGAGGACCAAGCCATGTTCCGGTTATGCAAACAGAGATTCACACATACAATCCTTTTATCACAGACTTTTTAATCAAATTTAGAGATCTCTGATCACTGTTATATTTCTAAAATGCTCTGCGATTTAATGCAAAGCAGGCAGGAACTCTCATTGGTGCTATTTGTCCCCTTTACCACTCTTGTAGAGGTATTTTAAAAGAGTGCAATAGGAGTTTACCAGACTGCCCATCTTGGAATGATAACCTTCCATCAGCAAATAATTCATAGGTTTGATCTAGTATTGCCCCTTGCGAAATACAAGTGAGTTGGTATGAATAGAACACCTGCAACACAGGGTGAGTGGTCAGTGAGCCCTCAGACCCCAGCAGGCTGATCACACCGCTTAGTGCTATGCATTCAGGGGAATTAGGGTTCTACTAGAGCTCACAATCAATAGGTTACCAGTAGTAGTCCAAGAAGGAGTTTACATCAGGCAAAAAGTAACACTGTTTATTACAGCTGGACAAGCACAAATGAAATAACACAGTGGAACAGAACTGGTTGATGAGAGTTGACATGCTGGCTCACCACAGACCGTAGCTTTATAATGCTAATACAATGTGTATACAGTCAGAAACAATTGCACTTCAAACTTAATGTCTTCTCGGCTCTCATGAAGCTGACTTGTTAGAATATGTCATGCCCCTATAGCTAGACATACGTTAGTTGCACATGATTGGAGCAAAACAGATTTACCCTGTCTGGGCTCATACCCTCCCAGTGTGGTGCCACATTGCTACCCGCTCCACGCCACAGACAGTTTTCAATTAGTAATAACATCATTGTGCTGACCTGTGGATCTTTATTCGTCTGCCAACGGCCATCACCAGAACGGAAAGCGCACAATAAACCCTGAACTAGTGGGAAAGGAGACATTCACACGGCACCTGCCTGTTGATAACCTTTGCAGACACTAATGTGGACACTCTCTGGGCTGGTTAATTTCCAGGGACACCAATACGTACTGTCTGATTAGCTCTTCTTGGAGCACCCCTTAATCCCACGTCCTTATTCACATACCCACTGGTCAATGGGTGATTTGAAACTTGTAAGTGATTTCAATCCGGCACACACTTAAGTCAACGCCTAGCATGTAGTGCACAACTGAAATCCTTATTTATTTGTGTCTAAAATTTATTTTATTCTGAACGATGTACCACTCATATCACGCCCCTCTCCTGGAACCTCCCCGGTCACACTGAACCAGGAATCAGGCTGGTTTACAAAGTTAAAATATTTATTTATGTATTTACAAATTAATCACACTATGTTTTAATGGGTACACAATGATCACCAATGGGGTGATGTAACACTAAATAATCAATTTAATACACAAGGAGTAATAATGAGCAAAACACTAAGCACAGAAATAATACTTGTGTGTGTGTCCAGATCAAATAGCAGTGTGGTTTCTAGTTCCCCCTGCACACCCCTCAGCCCCCCAATAGGCAATGTAAAGAGTTAGGAGGAGAGAGCAGGTATTCAGGAATGACAGAATTCAAACAAAATATCAATCCAATTTCCCCCCAGCAACCCAAGAGAAAAACAGAATTGATTGGCAAGTTATCTTGAGAATGGATTGGGTAAAAACACTAAATATGCTTTAAATTGCTGAAATTGTTTTGATTCTTATGGGGGCCACTTTGGATAGTTGCACACAAACACTAGCAATGATTTGATACTAAGAAACAATGTGAAATCTTAAAATTAAGGTCGGAAGCAATCAAAAGCTGTTTAACTCGTGTTAGAATTTCCCTAAAATGAAATTCGCGGCAAACTTTTCAGCGCACGATAATCGCGATTACGGGAGAACCGTAAGGATTTGGGATACGGTTTTAGATGTGATCTAAAGCTGTGGATGGTAGCTACAAGCAGAAGTTGACGGAGTTATGGACGTTTTGGTGGAAGTCGTTTTTCGAGACAGGCACACGAATGGGAAACAGAAATGGGAAACAGAAATGCACTTTTAAAAGACAAATGGGATTTCTTACACTAGATTATGACTATAGAAAAAGAGAATGCCACACATGAATCTCCACACTTTCTAGCCAGGCAACCCTTCACGTGGTGGCTACCCAATTTCTTTCTGGGATTCACTTTAGTTACTCACAACACCAGTGACTTATGATATTAGAATGATATTAGAATGCAAAAAAGAGTAACTCAGCGCAAGAGAAGTTCTGACAATTCAACAATACTGCTAACAATATCAGGTTCTGAAGACAAGAGAGGATGGGTTTAAGATAGGGATTAACTATGGACAGTACATATGCTAGTGACACAGTTCTATCTATAGATACTCATTAGATATGTTTTTACACGGAACGGTCAGGATTCTAGTCCGCCAAGATTTCTGGTCAGCGAAGGGAATCTGGTTCTGGGATAGACAGCTGGGAACACCAGATTGGACTGGGTTTGTTCACACCACGGCACAGGATTGGATCGGACCTGCAATGGCTGGCGTCACAGCACGGCAGAGGACTGGATATTTTGGGTTTTGATGATAATTATTTTCAGCAGGCAAGCAGTACAGCACAGCCTGGCTGTCTTTTGGTTCCCCTTAGGTTTCTGGGGTTGCTTCTGGTTCTGGAAATTTAAGGCCTAGCTGAAAATGGTTCAGCTATGTAATGGGCCTTTCTGCTTTGCCAAGTTTCTGGAGTCTGGAACAAGTAGGATGGATAGTTCTGCAGCAGGGTGCTTCACCAGAATTAGGATAGTGGGTGAATCTGTTTGTGTTTTTCTGCCCTCTGCTGTCTCTATTTATGCTTATGATAAAGGGGGTATGTGTGCTGGTTTATCCTAAGCTCTCCCCTTTGACAGGGATTGTTCAAGGCCTCCTCTCTGCCTTGATAGTAGGAGAAAAACAGTGTGTCACCTTTATGGTGTGGGTTTATGAGGCTTAGAATCCACCTCTAGCTCCTTCAATACAAAATCTACTTTTGGTACAATACATATATCCACATGTGCAACCTCTATAACAATCATATATACAGATTACATATTTTGTGTAGCAGATACTCCTCCAAGCCCCGTCGCTGTGGGATCTTGTGTCTGCTTCTCACAGAATTTTGCCCTTTTCATCCGGATCACAATGTCCCATTTAGGAGCACATTTCTACAAAAGTGCGCGTTGAACATGGGCATACGTGTATAAAGTTTCATACTTCTTTTAGAAATACATTTTGTGTAATATCACATTTTCCGCTGTTTCTTCCCAGAACATGTCACAGAGTTCTGGCGCCTTTTTCACCCATACATCCAGAAATTACATTAAAAATGCTGTTATTTCTATATTTTGCACAATTTTACATAGTAAGTTATCAGTCTTTTAAAAATGTGTCTTTTGTCTTTGTTAAGCAACAAATGGTTGTTTAGCTCCACCCCTTTGATCTCTCTCTGGGACCCAGGAGCATCTCCTCCCTGTTTCTCCTGAGCAGAGGCCATTTATGACCCTTCTCGCCTCGCATTTCCTTTAGCTGGAGGATGTCCATTGTCTTCTTCCCCACTGCAGACCAAATTCTCCCCCCACCCTATAATCATCACTTAGGTGTGATTTCCATCTGGAGAGAAGCTGCAGGGAGAAGCCTTGCCTCTGTGAGGAAAGCTGTTATTCCAGTTTGGGTGGCTTTTAGCCAGGCTTAAATTTAAATGTTAATTCTGTTGCATTTCACCTTAGCTTAAAATACTTGTGATTTCAAACTAGCAGCTAGAACACTTATTTCAGATTTTACACCATGGGCTCAAACAATTACAACATAGGTTACTCTCAGGAACAGGCCACTTAGATTGTAAACATTTGATTTAAGTTTATACAAGTTTAAAGGTTATCATGCTGGCTTCTGACAGCTGTCATTCAGGCGGCTGAGGGTACTGTGCACAGATTTTGACAGATTACACAGGCAGGCAACTTTTGCTGTGGATGTTTCTTTGATACTTTCATCTTTTCAGGACATTGTAAATTCACAATGATTTCTTGAACTAAGTGAATTGTAGCACCCAGCAAGAATTCTGAATGTTTGAGTGTGTTTTGTACCGGCATTCTGCAGTTTCAGCAACAAAGGAAACAAGGATTTAAATCAAGATTTTGGGTTTCCTTTAGCAGAGCACTGCTTTTCCCTCTGTACTCCATTTTCACTTGTTGTGGAGACCAGTGACATATTTCAGGAGTGAGATCTGTGTTCCACCACTGACAACATGCGTGGTAGATTGAGCAGCCATATTTCTGTGCTTTGCAGATCGCGATTTTCAGAGGTTTTGGCGCGCACAAGTGTTTTGCGGCCATTTTGATGTTTCTGGCACCATCAGAACACAGGGATGCTGCATGGCAGAGCAAAAGTGGGTTGAATCATCCCACAAACTGCCCTTGGTGTCATGCAAGTGCCTCCTTGGATTAGGCTGATTTCCAGAGCTCTCATGAGTAACCGTGGGACTGGCCTGCCTTCCTTGATTGTATCGCCCGGTGCTCTTCCCAGCGACTGCAGTCTGCTAGAGATGAGCATCCTGAATTCAGCTTCCCCCTCCCTCAGCCGCTGTGTACGTGCAATGCATTTAAAGCTGGCATACTGTGTGGGGCTCATCTGCAGCACAGCCAATGAGAGCACTTAACTCTGTTTTTGCCTCCCTCGTATTTACTCAGCAACTTCCCATAGGTCCATATTTGTTTATATACTGAGAGTCCCCCCGTGTTCCCCTCCATGCCGAGTCCCTGGGCCTGGCTACATCCTAAACCCCTTGCTTCAACTCTTGGCATTGTCCCGGACCATCCCACTTATTCCCACAATTGGTAGGTGCGCCCCACTGTCTGATGCTGAATCAGCACCTTTATTGCATTCCCCACTTCGATCTGTCTTTTGATTGACACCTTCTTCCCCATCATTTCTTTACTTTGTTCCTTGGACATCCATAGCTGTGTTACCCTGCCCATGTCCCCACCTTCTTCGTATCCAACCAGTGAGGACCCAGTTATTGGGCAATCTCATCCATTTAGCGAAAATGCTACCCAAAAGCATTATAGTCTTCTGCATTTGTTGGGGGTACTGCAAAAACCACATGCACTCCGTCCTCCCCCTCTTTCACCCTGGAAGGCTGCTTCTCCAATCCGCTACCTTCATAACCAATTTTATTAGCAGACATTATACACCACACTTTTCCCTTGTAAATTGCATTTCCTGATGATCCACTGTACAACATTGAAGGCAACAAGCATCACGACAAGCACAAGGACAGTTATTTTGAACATAGCCGCTAGCCAATCCGGTACCCAGGCAAATAGTGAGTCCAGCAAACTGTCTGAGATGGTATAATTTGTTTCTGTTATACTTATTTAGTGTGGTGTATGTATCCTCTCGACAGCTTCCGTGAGTGTTCCATTGGCAGCATCAGTGGTTAGTATTGATGTACATCAGATGCCCTAAATTATATGGCAGACCCCACCCTCCATTGCAGTCATTAGATCAAGAATTAATCGATTCTGGATTGCCACCAAGTGCAAGGCACAGACCTCTTCCCCCCTCTGCGTTCAGTCGTTTTTCCGTCATATTCACCAACTGTAGCACCTTGTAGCAGGTAATCTGGAGCCAGTAGTAGGGATGTGAAGAAGACCAATGCCTTTTTGAAAAGTCTTAAGTGCTGTGGGATCACGTCCAAACTCTGTGATGATTTGGCGGAGATGGAATTGCTGCTCCTTTTCTTCCTTGCCACCTGCATTTGGTCATCTTTCACCACCTTCTGCTCTTTTTGCTTTTTCCTCTGCTGTGTTGTAGGAAGTTCATTGAAAGGTAGCAGGTCTGCCCTGGGCACAACCAATGTAGGGGTTTGGGGGGTCACAGCTGTGCACACACCTTCTCAGTCTGGAGGCAGGCAAACTTTAGATCTGCATGGCCACCAGTAATCCACCACCGCCATCCCTTTCTGCAACACCGGATGCTCATTGTCTTCGTACAGCCACTGTTCCTCCTCAGTATGATCATCCCTGTTGCTCTGAAACACAAGGCATGCTGTGTGAGTGGCTTTATGTGCACTAGGCAGTGTTTCTCGTCTATCAATGTCAAAGCATGTACATTGACATTCCATATTCCTTTGCATTTGTTTTTGTTTCTTTACCACCCCTTCTTCACATCTCATCTGCTCTTCTGCGCGGCACAGCACCATCCCTCATTTCCATTTCCCTTCGTGAAACACTGAGCTCCATATTTGCATCAGGGGTCGGGTGTGACACCACAGAATAGCATGCCCTGTTAATGTTTTGCAACATATTCTCCTGTGGGTAGTGGCTCATTGTTCCCCCCTCTATCCCCTTATATACCAAATTCCAATATTCCACACTGTGTTGCCTCTTACCTTGCCATTATTTCAAGCTGTATATAATTATCTGCATATACCTCGTCCCTTTCGTCTATCCATTGCACTTCTACTGTATGCCCCTGAAAGAGCCCCTGAGTCCTACATAAGGACAAGTGCATCAGACACCCTTCCTTCTCTTTTGCTACTTTTTGTGGAAGGATTTGTTTTGTTGTCCCTGTAATATGCAGGATTAGCAAGCACAAATAGCAACTGCAATTAGTGCTCTCTCGCCCCACCCTTTTCATCTCGTCGTGCCATACATTTCCAGATGCTGTGTCTCCCTCCTCCCCAATGGAGTCATGGATCATCTCAGTGCTAAATATATTTCTTTAAGTACGTGCCTCCTTTCCATTATCAATGGGCACACCCCTACTTTCTTTATACAATAGAAACCAGAAGAAGATGAAAAGAAAAACAAGAAAGAGACAAAACAATCCCATCCCTATAGTTTTCACATCTTGTTTATACTATCTTCCGTTTCCCCATTTGTGTGCTGCCCTCCTCCTTCTCCACTTGTGGGCTTTCTGTAAAGTCAGATTGCTGTAAAGAATGTCAATAATTGGGTAATACTTCCCATCAAGTTGGTCCACTCTCTTCTACTTCCAAGGGGATGCTGTCGTCTTTGCAGCCGTCAGAAAAGTGGATCCATGCCCTTTTTTTTTATCTTTACTGCTGTGGGTGTCGCATACAGTACTTCGTAGGGACCGATAAATGTTGGTCCTCACCACTTCCATACAAAATTACAGACATATATCTTGCCCCCTGGGTAGAAAACTTGTGTTTGTGGGAATTCTTCCCCGCTGTAGGCACTTGTCTTTTCTTCTGAGTCGGTTGGCCTACTTGTTCAACGTTGAACTTGCCCGGAGAGTGTTTGAGGGCATTTGTCATTTCACTTAAATATGTTTGCAGTTCTTCTCCCAGAACCTGTCCGTGTAATTTACACCAGAAATTAAAAATGCAAAAGGAACAGGCTCATACATCCTCCTTCCAGTTACAATTTCATGCAGGGTGAAATGATGATTCGCACCGGGTGAGTTGCGAAGGGCAAAAAGCACTAATGGGAGGCAATTTAGCCAGTTTTATGCACAATGTCATGGTTAGCTTTGCTAAGCGTTCTTTAAGCAAGCTGTTTAATCTCTCAACAATCCCTTTCACTTGCAGCTAGTAAACTTTGCATAGCCTGTGTTTTATCCCCAGGAGGTGTGTTATTTCCTTGAAAAGGTCATTGGAGAAATGCTGCCCATTATCAGACCATATCACATTGCATACCCTCCAACTCAGCAGCACCTACCGCACTAAGAACTTCACGGCTGACTTTGCGTCATGTATGGACAGACAAAAACTGCTTACATACAACACAATTCTTTGTAAACTCTGCCACTCGCTCATGTACATTTGGAACGTACCACCCTTCATTTATTTCTGCTGATATATGTACTTTGGACACATAGGCAGGAAAGTGCAACTGTTCCAGTGATAAAATTAAAAATATTTTTGGCATTACCGCTTTCCCTGTGCTGTTTTGTCTCCATGTCAAATTGGTGGGTGAGAGGCAACAACCTTTTTGTATCCGCAAATCTTTTTCCTCCTGCACGGCTTCTCCTTGCAGCTCCATTATCTGTACAATCAGTATGGTGTTAAAGCTTTCCCTCTTCTCTTAATCTTGACACTTTCTCCTCTCAGCCGCCATTATTTGCATTCTTTCATTTGCACCTGAGTATAATGATGTGGTCCCTTCAGGTAAATAGGCTGCATCCTTGGCTGCTCTGTCACCCATATATTTCCCTTAAGATATCAGGTCCTGCTCACCTGTATGGGCGGCATATTTTATTATGGCCACCTCCACTGGTAGCTTTAATGCTTCAATCAGTCAACTTGGCAAGTTGTACTGGGGACCCGTCACTTCTCCTAAACCCCCTTCTCTCCCATTGCGCTAATCCTGAATGCATTGTAGATGTCACATAACCTGAATCTGAAAATATGTTAGCTGCATGCCCTTCCATATGATCAATGCAATTATCATGGCCACTAGCTTTGCTGCATGTGCTGAATAATGCAATGGGAGCCTTTGCTGTGAGGCTATTACATACTCCTCGTCTTGTGGCACACTATCTCTGCCCCCAGCATGTCTCACTCCCATATTGGTGCCTAAACTCGATGACCCAACAATAAAGACCATAGGCCTCATTACAAGTCCAGCGGTAACCGCGGCGGTAAATCTGCCTGGTTACCGCCAGACTTGTATTACCATTCCGCCTCCATGACTCCCGGAATTACCAGGGCATTACAGCCCCGGTGTCCCAGGAGTCACGGAGGCGGAATGGTGTTAATCCCCATTCCCATTGAGTCCTATACCATCTCGCGATAGTGCTGGTGTTTCCATGTCCGCCAGCAGGCGGGAGGTGTTCAACCCGCCAGGTCAGACCTGATGGGAACATCACCGCCCACCTGCAGGACTTGGGATCGGGCGGTCCGGAATTAACAGTGGCAGCGGGTTTACCGCCACTGTTAATTCTGGACCGCCCGACCCGTAATGAGTCCCATGTGTGCCCCTTCTATTTCTTCTTAAACCTATATTTTCCCTTCTATTCTGTCCATATGTGCCACACAGTCATGCATGTAATCATCTTCCTCTGCAGGTTCTGCTATGAATGAATTCTCCATGTAAAGTACCTGTAACGCTCACCTGATTCCCACGGAGGCGCTGATCCCGGCTGGGCTGCTATCGTTTCTTCAATTGAGAAGCGTAGAGCTCGGACGACTCTGAGGACTGGGCTTCCTCTTATCGAATGTCTGACTTGCAGGGTAAGTTTTCTGCAGGTGGAAGAAAAAGGGTTAAATACCGTTTCATGGGATTCCTTCTCCAACCAATCGCCAGTTTCTCGCACCGCCTAGCTTTCTACTTGTCTCGGCGAGCTCTCACCTTAGGCGTATAAATGCTGAGCTCTCCATCCTGCGTCTGGTGCAGGGGTGCGTGGATTCCAGTTACGTCACTGGATGAGTTCAGTGTTGAGGCTCAAGTCTTTTGCGGCCTTAGTTGTGGCACTGATGCTGGGTTGCCGAAGAGCGATGCCGCCGTTACTGCACAAGCGGATGCCTGTAAGTATACTGTAGTCTTTAGGCTTTAAAAGATGGGCACCTCAATAATGTCCCTTTTCTTTTGTTTCAGGCCTCGGGATGCTGTGGGCGTAGTTTTCCGTTGCCGCTGCACGTGCCGATGCACGTAAGTATAATGTTCGTTGGCCGCTTTTAATGGCACCTCTAATAATGTCCTTTTTCTAGTTTTCAGGTGCCGGGATGCTGCGGGCTTTATATCCGTTGCCACTGCACGTGCCGATGCACGTAAGTATAATGATCGTTGGCCGCTTTTAATGGCACCTCTAATAATGTCCTTTTTCTAGTTTTCAGGTGCCGGGATGCTGCGGTTGATGCGGCCGCTTCTGCGCGTGCAAAAACTGGTAAGTTAAGATGAATGCGACTGCCTTCACCCGAACCCCTTTTTAATTATGTCCTTTGTCTTTCAGGTGCAGAGAAGCTGCCGAAGAGAAGGCCGCGGTTAGCTCCGTTGCAACCACGGATGGATCAGGTAAGCGGGCGTGGCTGCGAGCGAGTTGCACTTTTCTAACCTTATGTTTATTCTTTGCAGGTTTTGCCGGTGACTGGATTCCGGGATCTGGTAAGTATTGTTCTGTGTCTTTCTTCATCCACAGGTTGCTGTGCGGAAGCTGAAGATGACTCTGGACCTGGAATGCAGGAGCCGACTCAGTGAGCGTCCTGCTGCAGAATAACGCGAAGCACGTGTTTTCTATCGGGCGTGGTTTAAATAACAGAGAAGTGCTTCCAGTGTGTGTTCTTCCACCGGTTCCACCCAGGTAAGAAAAGAGTTCCTGAATGGAGGGAATAGTTCCTCCCAGCCCTGATGGCTGGGGACTTCAACCAGACTGGATTGTTCTGGGTAAATATGCAGCATGGTCTGCCTCAGGTAAATCCACCCAAGCATTATTACATTGTTTATCAATATGAGCCCGGCGCCTATGGCGCCGGGACTGAAACCCTTCATGAGCCTGGCGCCAGGACACGGTCCAAAGGGCCCCTGTAGGGGTCTGCTGGGTCCGGAGTAGTGGAAGACGGGTCTGCTTCCGAGGGCGCTGGGCCAGTCCTGGCCCCTCGGGAGTAGCGCCCATGACAGTACCTCTGGCCAACCCATGGTAATTGTGGTTGTCTTTTCTATTGCAAACGCTGCAATAACTGGGTCTAGAACACCACTATAGTAAGCCAATGGTTTGTGTCACAAGTAAAACTCTCTTTGTAGTTAGGAGTGGCCAACACTGGTGCATGGGCCAATGCTTCTTTTAGTTCTGTCAAGTTTGCATTCATTTCTGATTTCCACTTTATTTCCCTTTTCTCCTTTCTGGGCCTGCAGTAAGAGTTGTAAATGTAGAGTAATCGACAACCCATGCCCTGCAGTAATGACATAGCCATAGAAATGTCTGCTTCTCATTCACTGTGTGTGGACATGCAGTCAAGTGAATTGCATCTACCCTCTCCTGTGTTATCTTGTGTCCTTTGATGGACATTATTTGCCCCAAATACACAACCTCCTCCCGCCGGTATTGCAGTTTTTCCATTTCCACTTTATACCTTGTCTGATTGTAGCATCAAGAGATGCACTGAGTCGGCCCTACCATGTTCCTCAGTCTCACTGCACACCAACAAAATGTTAACATATTGAATCACTGTGATCAACATTTGTAAGTTGCTAAGGTCCATTTGTATCACTCTTTTAAAAAGGCTGGGTGATTTGCAATACCCTTGGGGCTGTCTAGAGTGCTCAAATCGGTTACCCTATACATAAATGCTGTCAAATATCTAGAGACTGGTGTAGTGGGATGGACAAGAAGGCATCATAGGTCAATGACCGTAAAGTACTTTGCTTCACACAAATGTTGTACAGTATTATAGCAGGGTTTGGTACGAGGGGAAACTCTTGCTCAACTACATCTTTAAAAGGGTGTAAATCTTGCATAAATCTCCATGACCTGCCCCTTGATTTTTTATTGGATATATAGCCATGTTGCATGACAATGTGGATGTATGTATTATGCCCTGCTGCCACAGTGCATGTAGGGTTTAGTAAATCCCCTTATCTGCTTCTCTGGACATTGGATATTGTTTTGCTCGGGTACAGTAGCGCCCCTTCTTTTAACTTTATCTTGACCACCCTACCATTTTGCCACTTGTGTGAGTATCGTCAGTAGCTTTTCTACTACTTTTACTGAGCAGGGTATTTGTAGCTGCAATACCATCTCTCCTTTCTCCTCCCCATGGGAGAACAGTTGTTCATTTTCTACTCCTGTTTCTCTCAGCATTGGGTCGATGCATAACACTGCACACCTTTCCATGTTATCACTGACTGTCCCACATAGAAACAGCATGTCTTTGCCTATCACTACCTCTTCAAGCTTTAGCACTACCATGGTGCCTTTTGTGTCTTCCTTCTGACACTGTGGTCGGAATAAGAATTCTGACACCAATCGGAACAGCTTGCCCCATATCCCCAGTACCCATCCCAGCAGTATCTTAACACCATGCTAGGCTCCATGGGTTGCCCTTGAAGTTTGCTCTGAGCATGTGCTGCTAGAAGGAGCGCAGCCACTTGTGTATAATAGATGCATGGCATTGAGCACATCATCCCCTTTCCCGTGAATGATATTGTGGCATTCAGTTTGCTCAGTAAGTCCCTCACTGTTATATTGATAGGGGTGTCATTGGAATACAACAGGGGTGCTACAATGTCCTGCGTCCCTATTGTTAGTGGTAATTGGAACTGTCAATAATGCCCAAGAGAAGCCCTGCATGTCACTTCACTTTATTTGATAGTGGGAATTCCCTCTCACTTGTACAAAATTTGGTGGCTCTTGTATCTATGAAGAATGAGAACTCTCTTGGTCCTATTTTCACTGCTACCTTGGTTCCTCTTTGGGGCCATCAGTTACTGCTAGGAATGCATACACCCAAGTTTTCTCATGCCCCCCTCCCTATTGTTGCGGGTTACTCTGTGGGAAAGGGAAAGTATTTCCTCCTACAACACTGACCCTGATGTAGTGGGGTACCAAGTTCTGTCCTAACACCACTGTACTTCCCACAGATTATGCTGGTGTGTGTGTCATACTAGAAGAGCCATTCAACCATCCGTCGGAACACCTTGGGCCTGCTGCATTTGGGCTGGGTGTGGCTGCTGCCACTGCTGCTTTGCTGTGACAAACCCTTGATGTTTCATCATGTGTATTGCTTGTGCCTCAGCTTGTTGCCCAAAAGAGCATTTGCAGGCAAAATGCCCCAGGTGCCTGCATGCAATGCATTGCCCAAAAACCCTTTATCCTATTCCCTGGTATCCTCCTCTTCTTCCTCATTGCTGGTACCCTCTCCCCATTGGAAATAACTCCCCCTGTATGTAATTCCTGGGGTGTGGGGCTCCCCACTGATTAATATTCTGTGGCAGCCCTTAACCCTGCTGCTGTGGTGCATTCCCCATGGGAAAACTTTCCTGTTGGACAGGTGACACAGTGGCAGCATCAGGTACGAGCATTAGCCCTTCCATATCCTGGTCATATTCCTGGCTACCTGGCTACCCTCTGATCATGGGCCCAGGTCCCCTCCCCTGCCCTGCCAGCTGCACACCTGCAGTACCTCCTGCACAACCCTTGCACTTGGGGGCTGTTTATGTATCCCTACACTCCCCCCAGCTCTTGACACTTGATGTCTGCACTTACCCCTCCACTTGCCACAAGCTGGCCACACTTTTTACCTACTGTTTCTATCTGTTTTTATTTATATTATTTATTCTTACTGTTGATGCTATGTATTGCAGTGCCCCTCCCCCTTGCACCCCACACTTACCCTTTCCCCCTCCCCTGCACTTGCGTGATATCAATGTCACCTGGCCTAGTAAGATCGATGTCTTTGTCTACCCTTTGTTCCCCCTCCCTTGCCGCATCGCGCCTTGAAACACTTGTGTGTAGGCAAGTTATAAATGTCATATCATATATCATGTCATATCATTGTATGCCGTGCACATTTCTTTTGCACCAGTTTGTTTTCTGCCTTTGCAGCATTTTCTGCCGCCTGTCTCTTGCTCTCCTGCTTCTTTTTACAATACTGAACTATTGTTGCCTGTATCTATGTCATCCCTTTGCTTCGATTACTACAATCTTGTCTAGCCAGCATCACCCCAGCTGTCTCTTTCTCGAGTGCCTGTATCCATTTGCTGGCCCCTGCCACAAGTGAGGGCAAGCTGCATATTAGGTTGTCTCGGTCCATTATCTGCCAGGGTACGTAACGTGCATCCCCTCTCCCATTCTGTAACAGCTGCAACTGCTTTGCCCTGGGCCCTGTCCCTCCTCCCCCTTTTGTTGCCTGAGCCAGTGTTATTTTTACCTTTTCCTTCTGACTACAAAGGTGGTCGACCACTCCCTCCTGCGCTCCCTGTGTTCCTTTAATCTCCTTTGCTTCCCCCCTTCTCCTCTCCTTGACAGCGGTCCATTCGTCGCCCTCTTCCTCACTAATATCTTCCCTTAATTCTTCCTCATCTTAGGCTATACTATCCTTGTCCCCTCTTCTGCCTCTTCCTCTCACTGTTCTTGTTCCTCACAGTCCCATCTGAATTGTATCCTCCCCAACAACCATTTCTTTCCACCCCCTCAGCTTCTCTCTATTCTTCCTCCGTACCTCCTGTTCTATCACCCTCTCTATTTCATTGAATAATGCATCCACCTGTTGCTCTGTGTTCTTCTCAATGTCTGTTAAGTATTTCCTCTCACCCCTTTTGTGTGCCTCATACCATCATGTGTCTCTATCCTTCTTTTTCTCTATCATTCCTCCTTCCCCCTCTGGGCTTTCCCACTGCAGGTTTGTATACCCCGTTGCGGGCCGTAATGTCAGATAGACACCATATGGTGGATTTGGAGAGCTTGGTCCATCCCCCTCCGCTGTCTCCTCTCCCTCCTTCTTCATTGGCTTCCCCTTCTTTTCCTCATACAGTCTCCAAATCTCCAATGTCTTCTGCCAGCTCTTTAACTTTCAGTTTAACTTTGAGCCTTTTTATTTTGTTAACAAATAAGAAAACATGTTTTCTATTATTTTACTATCAAACGTTCCCTCCACGGGACATGCCCCCGGGACATGCATGGAAACACTGGCCTGCAGTCTCCTGGACCCACTGAAAGTTGTATCGCGATAGGGCACTATCTCCTGTTTATGGCTGCCCCTCTTCTATACCCTAATTTCCCTAGGCACCCCCTCTCACTTCTCCTTTCCTTCCCTTTTTTCTTTCTTTTTCTTCCTCGTCCTCTTTTATACCCAACTCCCTCAACTCCCACACTCACTCTCAGCCACCCATCTGCCCTTATTTCTCCCTTTCTCTCTGGCCTTCTCCACAGTCCCACCCTTGCTCTCTCATCCGACACACTGCCATTCTCTTCAGGCCCAAACACTCACTCCTGGTTAGTAAGGCAAAAGCCCTCTCCATGCGCTCACCTTCCCCTATGTTAGTAAAGGTATGCGCCAAGTCTCCTCCACTCCTCTTTCTCACGTTCACTGCTACATTGAGAAGCATGCTATTATACACAAGGTACCTGTCTATATTGACCCTTCCACCTTGGTCACCACCACAAAAGAAATACGAGCACCACTTAACAAAACTAGCGCATCCCTCTCTGCTCCTTCATAACTCTGCTTCAGCAACTACACAATATAATGAAACCTGTCTCCCTAAAATTACACAACTATGCAATTGTCAGTGAAATGCGCAACTCCCATCTACCGGGGTCTGCCTCTCAATACGAACCTCTACTGCTCTACCGCAGTGGTTCCACACACACGTCCACTCCCTATGGGGTGACATGTACTAAAATCTACGACTACTACAGCTTTTTGTCCTCCTACCACTGAAATGCATCCTAAACCCCATAAAATGCAGTCCCTCCCTCTTCCTCCGAGGGCATGCAACCACGAGACAGCGCTTTTGTAGCTCAGTTAGACTATTATGTCCTAGAGATCCTTGAGTGTGGGCTCACTCCTCCCCCTGAGCACGGGAGGCGCTCAGGACCTGGAAGACCTTCATTCACTCTCCATCTGCAGGGCCTCCACAGTGTTGCGCATTGTTAGTAAAGATTTCCCTTTCATGTGTAATTTTCCCTCCAGTTGTGTACCCACCAGCTTTTCTGCTTTATTTAAACACCATAGTCTGACTTTTCCAGAGGAGCACAGCCTTCAGCTGCACTCCCTTGGGCTTTTTGGTCATTTTTTATGGGGAAACTGACATGCCCTTAAAGTTTAGTCAGTACTGGGAGACTTTGTTTCCCTTAGTCCTTGTCAATGTTGCAACTTTTCTGCAACATGTAATAAGAGCACAATGTAACTTACAGTACAGTGCACTTGGGTCTAACAGTCATTTCCAAAGGCCCTAGATACTCTTGAAGGATTTTTTTAGGAGAACTGCAGATGTGCCTTGGACTGGGCTGGTGGCAGCTTATCATTTAGTTTATTTGTAACCCTTTCCTGCCAGGTAAAATGTGGTTACCATGTTTGGCACGAATAGGTGGCCTGGCTCCAAAATGGCCATGCCACGAGGTTCTTTGTCCTGTTCTTTGGCCATCTAGCCCCTTCAACTTCCCCAGGTCAAGACAACCTGGGTCAGTGCTTGTTTGGGCTTGCCTACTCCTGCGAAACACCAAGCTTTTGCAGGCTTCTGCATCCCTTGTGTGTGTGCCCCCAAGGATGTGGGCTGGGCTATCTAGTTCCAATTCAAATCCTGGGTGCCAGAAAGTCTGGTGTGCTGTAAATGCCTGGGACCACTGTGGTCCATGATTGGTCCACGTATGGTATGTCTGTATGTAAGCAGATCTCCCATTGGGTCCTCTCCGTTTTGGCGTAAAGGAGATTTTGGATAAGAGAAGGCTCCAAACACCCATACCATGTTGATCTCTGGAGTTCTCAATGAACGAAGGATAGGATCCAAGTATCCAGAAAATAAGAAGCCGAGTCAAGGAACTGCTTGTGACCCGCTGGGAGGTTTGGCACCCTGAGCCCACCGTCGTCCCGTGGGACCCCTCTGCATCTAGTCGTCCTAGAAGGTCTGCGAAGACACTTCAACCCATTGGAATAGTTGGACCAACTATTCTCGGCAGCTTCATCAAAACCTGCATGTAAGCCTTTTTGGAAGCATCCTTGGGCCAACCAGTGGGCTGACCAGCTTGCACAGGAGTTTTGCCCTGATACCGCCGCTGTTTCAAGGAGGCCCTTGAAACTTGTTACATCGGAAGCTCTGTGTTCACAGCTCTCGCACACCGAATTTCGTACACATGGCGTTCCAAGATCTGGAGTAAAGTGAGTGTGTCGAAACCGGAGTATACACGGTTACCGTGTCACCCGACCATGGTGACGAACTTTGGAAGTTCATTGCAGCTGTGGTCCTCTGTGCCCTGAAGCCTGCAACAGTGGAACTGGCCTGATCCATCCACCAGGAGTGGAGAAGTCGCCAGTGTTGTATCCAGCTAAAAGCCGCAGAGCCACGAGATTGCCACATTTGAACCTGCAATCGAAGTGGACTCGACTGTGGAAGTTTGGTCCGGAGTGTGCCGGGGGTCGGTGAGTAATTGCAACCCTTACCAGTGGCCCCAAGTGCACCAATCAATTTTTACGCATGAGTGGCCCCTGAGGGCTCCTCTACTTTACACTGTTAGTGCGAACTAGCAAACTATTCCCAAACTCTGGAACCTGCTCTGCCCTGTTGGGGAGACCCTCCACAAAAAGTGGGAACGTATTCTTCATCACCTCACCTACCTTCCTGAGCTGCTACAGACCCCTGAAGAGACCCTGTTTTGCCCATATGCATTACCGTGTGCGTCAGCATTGCAAGTACATTTGAGCAATAGGCTCCACTCTTCTTAGGGATTGGACTGCCTCCCAGTTAGGATTGTGTTTGATGCAGAAGGGACTAAATACTATTTGCACTGCCTGTTTCCTTCCCCTTTTAGGTTGTGGACCCATTTTGTGCATTAACCCTTTATAGTACATTGGTCTTGTATATATGTATATTGATAGGATTGTGTTGGCTTAGAATTATTACTGTGATGTTCTTTGTGTGTTGAAACTCAAAGGCCTTGAAATACATGTATTTGTATTCTTTATATATATCTACACCTAACTGGGAGTGATTTGTAAGAGTGTTTTACTCTGTGTGCTCATTGAAGTCTTCCATTCACCCTCACCCCTCCTGAGACCAAGTCTTGACTGCTGCCAAAGCTACCTTAATTGGTATGACTTGTCCAGAATTGTACCCTATTCTAAGACACTAGGCTGGCCTTCTGATCCTCTGCCCACCAGGTCAGAGTTCAGAAATCCGTCTTAACAAATTGGTGTACAACGGTGGGATAGCATTGAAGGTATCCAGTGTTGCACACTAGAGAATGCATTTCAGATTACCCCTACCCAGGACACATAGTAACTTTGTAGTCATAACTGTAAAGGCCATAGACCTATCTAATATAATGGGAACAAGTACCATTATTACGCTGTATGCTTCTAAGTCAGAAACATTAAGAAAGATGTGTACTGAGAGGGGTTTGCCTGCTCAAGGTACACAATTGGAAATGATTCAGAGAATCATGGAATGGCAAGAGTTGCAACTCATTGTAATAGCCTCAGATGAGAGTGCAGAAGGAGGTGGGGCTGCTACCACTGGCAGAACTGACAGTTCTGTTGCTGCCCTCCTCCATGGTGCCCATGAGGACCTGGATGATTTAATGTCAATGTTTCCTCTGCAAGCTCTGATGCTGACGACATACTGGAAATCAAGAAGCAGAAGCTGCTGTTTAGGCAGAAGGAGCTTGAATTTCACATGGCTAAGCTGAAGATAGAGCAGGTTGAAAAACAGAAGGGCAGGGATCACCAGTTGGAACTGGCCAGGCTTCACATTTCAAATGGATCCCAGGGAACTGGACATGGGCCTGGGTCCTCCTCTCATCCAAGATGTCCTAAAGATCTGCTCAGTGTGTGTGGTGAGAAGAATGACATTATAGAATGGTTGAATGCATTTGAGTATGCATGTGAAGTTCACGAGGTTGTAAATGCTGACAAGATTGCATGGTTGCTCAGCAGACTACCCCAGTTGGCTGCAGTGCTATTATGGAAATGTCAAAAGCTGAAAGAGTAGAATTTGCAATCTTGAAGCAAACTCTCATCTTAAAGTTTTGAAAGACTCCTGCCCAGTACTTAAAGAGGTTTAGAGAGTACAGAAAGAAAGAAGGAAGTACTTGTGTGTCATATGTGACTGATCCTTTAAAGAATTTGACTGGCTGGGTTTAAGGCTATAAGGTCTCCACCTTCGAGGGTATGATATGTCTTGTCATGCTTGAACATATTTTTGCATCGTGGTCCCCTGAGCTTAAGCAGCATTTGGCAGATTCAAAGGAGTTAGATCCTAAGAAGCTGGACATTGCAGCAGATTTCTGGGTGTCACATAGAGTGTCCCATAAGGACAAGACTCATTGTGGTAAGCAGGAGGAGGGAAACAATTCCAAAGATAAGGAGGGTGGGGGATCTGGTAAAACATCATCCCAAAAGATCCACAAAAGAAATATAAGGGTAAGTCACAAGAGGACACACAGGGTAGTGGAGGTTATCCTCCAAAACAGAACTCTGGTTACATTAAGCCTCCCTATGTCCCAACACCCAGAGGATCTTGTGTGGCTTGTGGAGCAAGTGATCATGTTAAGGGGGACCCCAGATGTAAGGTCAGAACCTTAAGGGTCCACTCCGCTAATCTGGCCTTCTCCTCCTATGAGGAACAACAGATTACAGGGTCATTCTTCTCCTCAGACTCCTTCCCCAGTGGGATAGATTATGAGGTAGTTTTCACTTCCTTGGGTTCCTGGGAGCCAAATGTCTCAGAGGATTATGCTAGGATTCCAATAATACCAATCACTACTTTAAGGACAGTGTGCTGATTAATGGAGTAGATACTCCTGCCCATAAGGATAGTGGGTGCAGCAGAACTGTACTGGATTCTACCTTGATAGACCCAGAGGAAGTTTCCAGAGCTCTTCTGTTACCCACTAAGTTGGCTGATGGCCCACCTCTCAAGTTGCCAGTTATGCCTGTAAATCTTACTATAAATGGTAGAGTGGTCAGGATTTCAGTGAGCATTCAGAGAGATGTCCCAGGAAAGGTCTTGCTGGAGAATGATCTCAGAATGTTACGGCTTGTGAGAGACACAGCAGAGAGACCATGGTCACAAACAAGGGCTGCAGTGGCCAAATCCAACGCCATGCCCAAGCCAAAGGGGAAACCCAAGGCTAAAGGAGTCAAGAAAGACAGAAGAGGGAAAGAAATTATTCCCCCTAACTCACCTACCACTGGGGTGGTGTTAGTTGGTCACACATCTGAACCTGACAAGGAAGAGGTGTTACCAGACGTGTTTGAGCCCAATAACCATCCTGAACTACAAGGATTGTTAGTATAAGGTGGTCCTGACAGGACTGAATTCAGCACGGGATAACGTGAGTGCCCATCTCTGGAAGGCCTAAGGAGACAGGCCTGCTCCCAGCTTGAGGGTGAACCTCCTACGAAGCATAGGATGTATTGGGAAGGTGGGCTCCTTTACAGTGATCCTACAGAGTCTACAGAAAGAAACCATAGGAGGTTGGTGGTTCCCCTTGCTGTAAGACCCTTCCTCCTGCAGTTGGTGCATGAAGTGCACCAAGAATCCCTTGCTGGATGTCTTGGCATCAAGAGAACCAAGCAAAGGTTATCCATGGATTTCTACTGGCCCACGATGGGGGTTCAAGTAGAAAGTCACTGCAGAGGTTGTGCCACATGCAAGTTATCTGGGAAAAGTGGCACAACAATCCAAGCTCCATTGGTACCACTCCCAGTTGTGGGGGTACCATTTGAGAGGTTAGGGATCAACATTATTGGTCCCCTTGACCCCCAAACATCCTCAGGCAATAGGTTTATCCTGGTGCTGGTCGACCATGCCACCAGGTATCTTGAGGCCATCCCATTGAAGACTGTGACTGCCAAGTCAGTTGCAAAAGCTTTACTTGTCACATTGACTAGGGTTGACTTCACTAAAGAAGTTGTGTCCTATAGGGGCAGCACCTTTATGTCAAAGTATATGCAGGCCATGTAGAAGGAATGTGGCGTCACCTATAAGTTTTCATCCACATACCACCCACAAACCAATGGTCTAGTTGAAAGGTTTAAATTAACCTTAAAGAGCATGATTGGGGCTCTGGAAGAGCCCCAAAACAAGAAAATGGGATTGTCTACTGCCATACTTACTGTTTGCCTATAGAGAGGCACCCCAGGAACCTCTGTTTCATCACCCTGTGGGGGGACCCTTAGCCATAGTCAAGGAGGGTTGGGAGATGCCCATTCCCTCCATAACTACCAAAGTAGTAGACTATGTGCTAGGGCTCAGAAAGAGGATGGTACACCTGATGGCTCTGGCTAGTGAGACACTGAAGGCAGGGAACGCACTGGTGAAACATTGTATGCCCAGAAGGCTGCCCTCATCAATTTCACACCTGGTCAGCAAGTCCTGATCATGAATCCTATAAGGCCTAGAGCTCTACAGGACACATGGTCAAGCCCTTACACAGTGGTGGAGTCACTGGGTGAGGTCAACTATTTAGTGGATCTTGGAAGGGCTGGACATGCTCCGAAGGTGTTCCAGGTGAATAGGCTGAAGGCTTTCATCCCAAGAGTTGAAATCACTGCACTGCTGCTGGCTTCAGATGTTGAGTAGGAGGAGTCAGAACCATCAAGGCAGTCCTTCAGACAGCTCCATTGAGGGTGTCCACATGGCCCCTCACCTGACTGCTGATCAACAAGCAGAGGTAAAAAGTTTGCTGAGGCAATTTTCCCCCTTGCTCTCACGGTCTCCTGGTTTGAAACCTTGGTGCAAACATGACATTGACACAGGAGACAGTGTACCTACCAAAAGTAGGGGATACAGGATGTCAGACAAAGTAAGGTCTTACATTAAGACAGAGGTCAACAAAATGTTGGATATTGGGATGATTGAACCCTCTACTAGTCCTTGGTCCAGCCCTGTGCTTTTCGTTCCAAAGGCAGGTACCGCTGAGTAGAGGTTCTGTGTGGATTGGAGGGCTCTGAATGCTCTCACTGAGACAGATGCACACCCCTTTCCTAGAACAGATGAGCTGGTGGATACTTTGGGTGCTTCCCAATACCTCAGCACATTTAACCTCACTGCAGGCTATTGGCAAATAGCCCTTGCTGAACATGCCAAGGATAAGACAGCTTTCTCAACACCAGAGGGTCTTTACCAGTTCAGGGTAATGCCTTTTGGGTTGAAGAATGCCCCTGCCACTTTTGAGAGGCTTGTTAATCATGTCCTTAATGGGTGGGATGAATTCTGTCTTGCATATATGCTATGATATGATATGATTGTTTATTTATATAGTGCCTATAAACAATGTGTTTCAAAGCGTTTCACAGCAAGAGAGGGAACAAGGGAAAATACAATGATATTCTTACAGGCCATGAACAGTAAGGATGTTAAATTAACTATCGTACTCGGCCTGATGACATTTCAGATAGTGCAAGAGCTAAGACATAGATAAGGAAGGGAGGGGGAGAGTGGGAAGGAAATGGAAACAGACAGGCGACTACCGTACTAGTCCTGACAACATTTCTGGTAGAGACGGAGAAAACAAAAGGTGAGGGAGAGGGGTGCAGTAAGGGAGGGGAGGAGCAAAACAAGAGACAATCGTACCAGGCATGACGACATTTCAGATAGTGCTGGGGGGGGGACAAGTAAGGGGGCAGGAGAGGAGACAGACGAGGTTGCTATCATACTAGGTCCAGGGACAATTCTGATAGAGTAAGTATATAGACGAAAGTAAGGGGAGTAAAAGGGAGAAACAGAGAGAAGAAGAGAACAGAGAGTGAGCAGTCAAAAAGAGTGGAGAAGCAAGAGGGGAGCGTGAATACAATTGCAGAAGTCAGTAGTAAAACATTAATGTTACAAGCCAGGGTACAAGATTAAGATGGGAACAACATGATTCAGGGCCACCATGAGTAGAAGATGCAAAGGAAGTTCAGCATGAGAACTGAGAAAGGGTGACGCATTGTGAATCAATGAAGTCCATAAAAGTCAAATCCAGCATTGGCCACTAGACAGTGAGGGTAAAACCAGAGTGTATCAGGACAGTCTCCTGCAGAAGTAGGCTAGGGGGAGGAGGAGAGATGGGGAGCAGGGTAGAAGAATCAAGCAAAACAGGCAACACCTGTGTGCAAGAAGGGTGGGGGGCACAAGAGAACATCACAGGGGGACCACAGAAGGTGGGGATGGCCTGTGGGGAATTGGGGGTAAGCACATGTTGGTGCATGCTTACATGCTGTCTGAACAGGGTTTCGGGGAACTGGATCCTCCTGGTCCGAACAGGTCCAAACAAGAATTGCCCTTTTCTTTGTCTGCCCTTCGCTTCAGACGCCCGGGCGAGAGATGCCTTTGATCTAAGAGTTAAGAGCAGGAAAGTAGAGGCAGGGCTAAGAAGGTAGGTGGTGCTTTGGCCAGGTGACCTAGATTCACTTGCACCTGCTCCCCATCTGCCTCATATCTGGATGATATAGCAGTCTTCAGTGTCACCTGTGAGGATCATGTGAAACACCTTAGGATTGTGTTGCAGGCTCTTCACAAGACCCACCTGATCATAAAGGCCAGTAAGTGCCAGATTGGAAAAGGATCAGTGGTCTACTTTGGACATGAAGTAGGTGGAGGGAGGATACAGCCTCTTCCCAGTAAAGTACAAGCAGTACAAGACTGGCCTACCCCCGCCACTCAAACCCAAGTGAGAGCCTCTTTCGGACTCACTGGGTACTAAAGGAATTTCATGGCAGACTATGGCACCATAGCTGCTCCTCTGACTGCTCTCACAACCCCTAAGAAACCCAAGAAGGTAACTTGGTCTGAAGAGTGTGGGAATGATTTCAATGACTTAAAAGACTCCTTGTGCCAGGCCCAGATTACCAAAGACCTTTTATTTTTAAGACAGATGCCTCTGACCCTGGGATAGGAGATGTACTATCACAAGTAGATGAGAAGGGTAAGGAACACCCTTTTGGCTTCCTTATTCGCCAGTTTAAGGACAGAGAGCTCAGATGGTCCACAGTAGAGAAAGAATGTTTCTTTGTTGTGTGGGCCTTAAGGAAGCTGAGGCCCTATCTCTATGCGACCAACTTCACTGTGAAAACTGACCATAAGCCCTCAAAGTTGTAATGAACATGAAGGGAGAGAATCCAAAGTTGCTCAGGTGGTCCATAAGCCTTCAAGGCTTTGACTTCACTATTGAGCATAGGCCAGGTGTCCAACATAGCAATTCTGATGGGTTGTCCAGAATGTTTAAGTGACCTGAACATGAGACTCATCCAGGGATGGATTAATTCCCCCTGTCCTTGGTCTGGGAGGGATGAGTGTTAGGCAAGATTTCCATTTCATGTGTAATTTTCACTCCAGTTGTGTACCCCCCAACTTTTTGCTTTGTCTAAACACCATAGTCTGATTTTCCCCTGGGCTTTCCGCTCACTTTTTATGGGGAAACTGACATGCCCTTATAGAGAGTCAGTACTGGGAGACTTTGTTTCCCTTAGTCCTTGTCAATATTGCAACTATTCTGCAACATGTAACAAGTGCACAAAGTACCTTAAACTACAGTGCACTTGGGTCAAACAGCCATTTCCAAAGGCCCTACATACGCTCAAAGGATTTGTTAGGAGAAGTGCAGATGTGCCGTGGACAAGGCTGATGGCACCTTAACAGTTTGTGTATTTTTAACCCTTTCCTGCCAGGTAAACCGCAGTTACTGTGTTTGGCCCAAATTGGTGGCCTGGCTCCAAAATGGCCATGCCACGAGGTTCTTTGCCATGTCCTTTGGCCATCTTGCCCCTTCACCTTACCCAGGTCGAGCTGACTCAGGTCAGCCCTTATTTGGGCATGCATTCTCCCACGAAACGCCAAGCTTCTGCTGGTTTCTGCACCCCTTGTGTGTGTGCCCCCAGGATGTGGGCTGGACTGTCTATTTTCCAAAACAAATCCTGGGTGCCAGAGAGTCTGGTGTGCTGTGCATGCCTGGGACCACAGTGTTCCATGATTGGTTCACGTATGGTATGCCTGTATGTGAGCAGATCTCCCATTGGGTCCACTTCGTTTTGGCTCAAAGGAGATTGTGGATAAGAGAAGGATCCAAACACCCATACCATGTTCATCTCTTGAGTTCTGACGGAACGAAGGATAGGATTCAAGTAAGGTTTGCGAAGACGCTTCACCCATTGGAATTGTAGGACCAACTATTCTCAGCACCTTCATCAAAACTTGCAAGGACTCCTTTTCGGAAGCGTCCCTGGGCCAACCAGTGGGCTGACCAGCTTGTGTAGGAGTTTTGCCCTGATACCGACACCGTTTCGAGGAGGGCCTTGAGACTTAGTACGCTGCAAGGTCTGTGTTAACGGCACTCTCACACCGAATATCATACACATGGATTTCCCAGGTCTGGAGTAAAGTGAGTGCGCCCGAACTGGAGTAAACGCGGCTACTGTGTCGCCCAGCCGTGGTGACGGACTTTGCAAGTTCATTGCAGCTGTGGTACTCTGTGCCCTGAAGCCTGCTACAGCAGAACTGGCCTGATCCATCCACCAAGAGTGGAGAATTTTGGTCCGTGGTGCCCTGGGGGTCGGTGAGTAATTGCAACCCTTACCGGTGGCCCCTAGTGCATACATACATTTTTATGCACAAGTGGCCCCTCACAGCCCCTCTCCTTTGCACTGCTAGTGCGAACTTGTGAACTATTCCCGGACTCTGGAACCTGCTCTGCACTGCTGGGAAGAATAGTGGTAACTTATTCTTCATCACGTATCCCACCTTCATGAACTGTTACAGACCCCTGAAGTGAGCCTGTTTTTGCCCATCTGCATTTTCGTGTGCACCAGCGTTGCAAGTACATTTGAGCAATAGGCTCCGCTCTTCTTAGGGATGGGAATGCCTCTCAGTTAGGAATATGTTTGATGTAGAAGGGACTAAAGACTATTTGCACTGCCTGTTTCTGTCCCCTTTTAGGTTGTGGACCTATTTTGTGCATTAACCCTTTAGACCCCATTGGTCTTGTATATATGTATATTGATAGGATTGTGCTGGCTTAGAAGTATTTTTTTTAAATATATATATATATATATATATATATATATATATATATATATATATATATACACCTGACTGGGAGTGATTTGTAAGTGCCCTTTACTCTGTTGGCTCATGAGGTCTTTCAGTAACCCTCACCCTTCATGATATCTAGTCTTCACTACCGCCAATGCTACCTTGATTGGTCTGGCTTGTCCAGAAGGTTACCCTGTTCCAAGAAGCAAGGCTGGCCTTCTGAATGTCTGCCCACTAGGTCAGATTTCAGAAATCTGTCTTAACATGCTTAGAACAGGTCTGTGTTCACCGGAACAACGCCCCCAGGGAAGGCAAAGCAATACCGTAAGTTAACTGAGAGAACTGAGGAGCTGGCTGGGGACTCCAAAATTTACTAGGAATCCACTAGAGCTTAAAATCAAGTTCCCAGTCGAATTCCAAGATTGGGCATACACCAGGCAAGAGGTAATGCTATTTATTACAGTTAGGCAAGAACAAATAAAAAAGCACAGTGGAACAGAACTGGTTGATGAGAGCTGACAAACTGGCTCACCGCGGATAGTACCTTCATACCGCTAATACCATGTGTATACAGTTAGAAACAGTTGCACTTCAAACATCATGTCTTCTCAGTTCTCATGACGCTGACTGGTTAAAATACGTCATGCCCCTATAGGTAGACATACATTAGTTGGACATGATTGGAGCAAAACAGACCTGCCCTCCCGTGGCTCATCCCCGCCCAGTATGGCACCACATTGCGCCCTGCTCCAACATGTAAACAGTTTTCAATAAGTAATATCATAATTGCACTGACCTCTGGATCTTTTTTTATCTGCCATTGGCCAGCACCAGAAAGGAAGGAACATGAGACACCATGCACGCTAGCCAAAGGGCGATTTGAAAGCACCCTTGGTGTTATGCAAGTGCCTCCCTGGATTAGGTTGATTTTGCCAGCTCCCACGAGTAATCGTGGGACTGTCTTGCCGACACTGGTTGTATCACCTGGTGCTGTAACCAGCGACTTGCCTACTGTGTGAGGCCCACCTGGGGCACCCCCATGGAGTGCTCTTACCTGCATTTTTTCCTTCCTCGCATTTACTCAGCAAGTTCCTCTGTGTCCATATTTTTTATAAACAGAGTGTCCCCTCTTCTTCCCCTCCATGTTGGGTCCCCTGGGAAGGCTA
Source organism: Ambystoma mexicanum (assembly GCF_040938575.1). Taxonomy (NCBI): domain Eukaryota; kingdom Metazoa; phylum Chordata; class Amphibia; order Caudata; family Ambystomatidae; genus Ambystoma; species Ambystoma mexicanum. Next base: position 754,684,973 of record NC_090922.1, read on the forward strand.
CAGCTTCCAGTTAATCCCTTGCTTCCCCCCTTGTTGGTGACCCCTGCCCTTCCCCCTTATTCCTGCAATTGGTAGGTGTGCCCCTCTGTCTGGTGCTGAATCAGCACCTTTATTGCAGCAGCAAGGGCTTCCCTAACAGCATGTGACAGAAGAACCATTTATTTTGGCAGCAACAGCTGTGTTTTCAAATTAGATTTCTTCTATAAAGTACTTGAATTGCAATGTAATGAAAGCTGCTTATTTTATATAGCAATGTTTTTTTGATATTGAGTGTTAGATGGTAGGGGGCTGCCCAGGGCCCCCACCGGCACTCACACGCACACAGGCACACGCACAACATGACCCCACAGGACGCGTGTGTTCTGTTCAGGTCCCCGGTTCGAACTGCCGGAGGACCGTCTTTATTCAAACTGCGCATGCGCGAGCCTCTGTCCCGCTCACGCATGCGTGTCAACGGCGTAGTCACTATGCAACATCCCTCCTTTTCCCCCAAACAAGAAACCATGACAATTTATGCAATCAACAACGGTAATTCAAACTTTAACTAACAGTCTTTCATGGGTTACGAGGCAGAGTCCATAATAAAGTCTTGGAACCTCTGCGGCGGCTTGCGCCGCGCCCGCCTCGGGTACCTGCGTGCCTCAGCTGTGGGTGCCTCTGGTGTCCCTGGAGTCTCGGGTGGTCCATCATCCCTCGGTGACGATCCTGCGTGCTGTTCGGGAAACTGCAACACTTTGCCCACCAGAGCGCGCGGGATGACTATCTGGTGCCCCCTCAGCAGTAGACCGTCCTTGGCCACTGACAGCTCATCACTTGCCTTCCAGAGCACCCTCAAGTCATTTTGTGCATCGTCGCCCCTTCTGGCATTGTTCATCAACACTTCGCGCCATTCCCCACTTGACACGGCCTCCTTGATCCTCAAGAACACATCGTCTGCATTCGATTAATCTGCAATCTCCTGGCGCGCTAGGCCGATGGGCAGCGCTGCCTCCACCACCAGGTGCACCGCCTCAACACAGTCCGCCACCTCTGCCGAGTCCCTGGGCCGCCCAGCACCCGGGTGTCAGGACAAATAATCTGCCGGATTGTGCGTGCCAGGACGATACATCAGCTTGACCCCGTACTCCATCAGTGAGAGCATCCATCTCTCGATGCTGCGGTTTGGACGATGCCCCGGACATGATCAGAATCAGGGGCTTATGATCGATCACGACCACTACGGGCTTCCCCAGAATGTAAATACGAAAAAAAAATAGGATAGCCAAGGCTTCACGCTCGATCTGTGAATAGCGTCTCTCGGTCTCGGTGAGAGCGATGGGCCGCATTGTCCCTGGGGGATCCGCCTGCATGAGGACCGCTCCCAGTCCTACCGGGCTGGCGTCCACCACAATCTCTGACTCCCGGTCCGGATTGAAGTAGGCCATCGTCTCCTGCCCCGACAGGGCGTTCTTGATGGCAGCGAACGCCCTCTGTTCCTTCCCGGTCCAGTTCCAGGCCACATCATTTCTGGTCAGAGCCCGCAAGGGTTCCGACAGGAGGCCAAGTTGTGAATAAATCGTCCACAGCAATTGACCATCCCCAGGAAACTCCTGACATCCGCGGGTGACCCCGGCGGGGCGGCCCTCTGGATGTCCTTCACCTTCTGCGGATCGTGGAGATGCCCTAGGCGTGGAACACAAAGCCGAAGAATTCCAGCCGGTCCTTCAAAAACTCACATTTTTGTTTGTGGAGAGTCAACCCAAGGCCGTGGAGCCTTTCCAGGGTGTTTTCCAGGCGCTTCAGGTTTTCCGCCTCTGACCTCGCGAACACCAGGATGTCGTCCGACATGTTGATTACTCCTTTAAGTCCCGACAGGGCCCCCCTGATGGCATTTTGGAAGACTTCTGCTGCCGACGAGACCCCGAAGCTGAGCCTCCTAAACTGATACAGCCCCTCGTGAGTCGTAAAGGTGGTAATGTATCTTGACTCGGGGTGGAGCTCCAGCTGGTGGTAGCCAGACCTCAAGTCCAGTTTAGAGAACACTCTCGCCCCCTGCAGCTCACTGACAATGTCATCCAGGGTGGGCGTGAGGTGACGTTCCCTTTTGATCACCAGGTTGGGCAGCCTCATGTCCACGCAGAGGCGGAGTGCCCCAGGCTGTTTCGGCTTTGAGGCCACCACTATTGGCGAGAGCCAAGGGGTGGATCCTTCCACTCTCTCGATGATGTCTAAGTCGACCATCGTCTGTAGCTCCTTCTCCACCTGCGCCCTCAAGTGGAACGGGATGCGGCAATGCTTGAGCGCTGTTGGCCTCACCAACCCGTCGATGTGAAGCCGTATGGGGTCGGCCTTTAGCTTCCCAATGCCTTGGAAGATCATGTCAAAACGCTGCAGCAGGCGTACCAGGTCAGTATGATATACGGCAAACATGAAGTGCACCAAGTTCAGTGCCTCCGAGGCAGCGCAGCTTAAGAGGGAGTGCGGGCTCACGCTGGTAATGAAGAACCTCGCTTTTATCTTGCTCTGGCTGTAGGACACCGGCGCCACAAACACCCCCTGAATGGGGAGTGGTGAGTCACCTCCGAATGCATATATCCGCGCTGTGGATTCTGCCAACTCGGGCAGGCCAAGGAGTGCTTCATAATGGTCAGATGCTAACACACAGACTGACGCCCCTGTATCTATGAGGAATGGGGTGGGGACTTCCCCGATGTTTACCGTACATGTCGGTTGCCGGCTTCCTCCGGGGCCCTTGGCAATGCTTGAGATAAAGAAGATTTCTTCCTCCTCCTCTGCAATGTTCAGGTCCTGCATGCCTTGCTTGACAGCCGACATGCCCCTCACCCTCCGAGTGTTGCTCCCACAATCTCTCGCTGGTCCTCTCGAGGCTGCTACCGGCGCGGTAGCCCTGCACACCCTTGCATAATGTCCTGGTGTGTCACACCGGCCGCAGACCCTCGACCTTGCCGGGCACTCCCCCACGTGTGGCAGGTCATATCCACAGTAGGGGCACAACTGACCAGCCCCAGGCACTGGAGGGCCATCTCCCCTCTTTGGTGTCCATCTCGCCCTCCCTGGGGCAGAGCGTCCAATGGCAAATGGCTCTTCGCCCTTGCCAGAGTACGTGGCTGCATCCATCATCGCCCCCCTGGCCTCCGCCAGCTCGTATGCTCTCCCCGTGTCTAGGATTTGCTGCAGGGTCAGACCAGGCTCTCTCAGTACTTGCCTTCTTAGCTTCCCAGAACTGCTCCTTTGCAACAGCTGGTTACGGACCATCTCCTCCTCATTCACCCACCTGCAGGAGGTTGCCAGGTGTCTCAGCCACGCACATAACTGGTCCAGCGATTCTTCTTCATGCTGCCTTTCCGCGCCCATGACAAATCTGTCAAAGTCCACGCTGGCCATGGGCAAAAAATGATCTCGTAGGGCTTGCTTCACTGCGTCATACGTGACCACCGGGATATTGAGAGAGTCATAAATTCTGTGCACCTCCGTGCCTGCAAAATACACCATGATGGCAATTTTGGCGTTGTCATCCTCTTCCCCAGAGGCCCTGAAAAACATTTCCAGTTTCTTGACCCACAGGAGCCATTTCGGCCCCAGCTTGGAAGGTGGGCCCCTGCTGTCAAATTCAGGCATGGGGGCTAGTGTGCTGTACATCCTACGTGGGATGGGTGCAAGGTCACCCTCAGCCTCTCCGTCCTCCCCATGCTGGCGATCAGGCAGAATACTCACAATGGCACTTGATGGTGAAGGCGTGATCCCGGCACCAGAGGGGATGATGGTGCTCCAAACACCAGTGAATGTTGCTGGAAGGCCTGCAGATGCCCAGCCAGTAAAGTCTTTGCACCCTTGTAACAGCTTCCAATACCCTGCAAGGGGAAAGATTCTCCTTTCTTTTCCTCTTTTTTATTGAGTCCACAGCCCTACAGTGAGCTAGTTCTGTGAGAAGGTCCAAAAATTGTACTTAAAGCGCCAGGGATCGCAGCCGGCGCATGAGCACCAACCGCTGTGATCCTTAATGACACAAAATGGCCGCCGGCCGTACGCGTTGTTGGGTGTCCTGACCCACGTTTGAGCTATCATGCTGCAAATTTTGGTGCTGTGGGCTTAGAAAATCCAAGATGGCCAAAAAGCCCACATGTACGCCAGAATAGGAAAACTGTGCAGTACTTGCATGGAAAACATCATGATGGCCAGAACTTCCCAGAAAATGCACAGGGAAATGCATGAAGAATAGGCTGCCACCCATTTTTGCCTATGTTGTGAGCACAGGAGGGCACTGCCTCAAACCACCATTGGGCTACCCACACAGTAGCCTGAAACCATTCGGAATGGCAATGCTGATTGCCAAAAGCAACCTAGAACTGTGGGGAATTCATTTTCTTAAATCCCAAAAATGGTTGCATTACCAGTACTCACCACTATCAGAAAGCCGGCGTTTTAAAACAACCAGACTTTTGTGTAAAACTGAACAAATGAAACAAAACCAGACCAAGGAAAGACTTGCTAAGAGGTGGATACAATGTAAAACTATACTCTGAAATGATTTGAAGGAAGTAATTATTTAATGTGTATGTAAAAATCGTAAGTGATTTAAACGGGGGACAAAAAGTGACATTTTATCTAAAACCTGGCTTAATGAAACTGAATTCTGCCTGACATCTACCCCCACAGGAGTTAAAACCTGCTCAGCCACTCTTCCCCTTGCCGAAAGGAGTTGTCACCTCTCTGATTAGATTAGGGGTGGAGCAGCTACAGGAAGTTGAACAAAGGCCTGTCCTGGACTCAGGCAAATGTTATATTGGGGGCGTCGTAAAAGTGGCTTCCTCTTGCAGATGCGTTAGGACCCTGTGGTGTATTCTGGGGGGTTGCTAGCGGAAAATAGGGTCTCACTCCAAATGTCTGCATGTTAAAAATCTGACACTTCATCAATTAATGTCCATACTCCTTGCGCACATGTGTGTAAATTTGGGTAAATGTCCGATATTGCAAAACCAGTTAAAAAGCGCAAAATATTGCCATTTCTGAATGCAAGCCCCCAGGAAGAGCAGAGTTTGAACAGAGTATACCTCATGTGATATGTGATGGGTGCATGTAATTTTAAACAACTGTGTATCTGTGCAATATGTATTTGGGTCAAATATATATTTGTTGGCAAACTGACCAGGGAAGGATCCTCTGACCCATAAAACCTACAGCATCACTCTGACTCACATTTCCTTCCCCCAATCATGGGAGAGGGGAGAATTGGGCCAATGACAAGTAGAGAGGGGCAGGCTTAGCTAGGCCCAGGCACACACCCATTTCCAAAACACATAAAAAGAGACTGCTGGGACAGGTAGAGACATTCAAATCCAGTTGCTGCGGAGCGTTTTGCCGGACCACACAACATCCAGAAGATACCAGTTCCAGACTGACTCCAGCTACATACTCCAGAACCTAGAACTTATACTTTAGAACCTAAATCAGAGGCCTAAAACCACAAGCTGAGTTCTCTGCAGCAGGCCTCAAATCATTGCAAGCTACTCACAGCCCGGCGAGCTGCTTGAATCCCTTGCCAAGAACTTTTGCCAGGACCAGTGCAGAGATCCAGGAGCCGTGCAGAGACCGCTGTATCCGGACAGACCAGACCAGTGCCAGACCAGACCAGACCGTACAGAACCGCAGACCCAGAGACCAGATCGCTGTGAAGTGCCGCTAGCCTGATTGATCAGATCCGTGACGAGGTCCAGTCCTTCCAAAATATATTGTGAGTACTTAGGTCAGATTGTGACAGAAATAAGCTCTTAGCTTAAAATAATCTAATCCAAACTATTTTAATCTAACCAGAACTGCCTCCTAGAAGTTGTCACTTGTCATTTTGTAAAGCTGCACCACTGTCACTTGTCAATTCTGCAGCTGCATAGCTGTCACTTGTCATTTTGAGTTTACTTTAAATCCGAAAAACTACCTTTATTTAATCATCCGTATCTCTGGAACCGTTTGGGCTACGAACTTGGTTTAACTTTCCCCTTTTCCACAATCACGATTCACGCACTTGCGAATTTTAACGCGATTTGCGATTTGGTTAAAAATCCAGCCACGTGTAACCATCAGCAGTCATTTCTTTCATTGCTAAAAATGTGTTTGCCTCTTAATCACCATCTCTGAATCATTGCTAAAGTGAGCCTGAACTTATCCCAAGTAGCTACCACTCCCCCTGAACCTCCTAAAGGAAATTAAAATCATTTTCAGCATATCTCTCACTTCATTGCCATCACCTTTTAAAAGCATTTTGGGTCTGTGTTTCAAACTTCTATCTGTGGTCTAAGCTTGCTGGGGTGAACTGAATTATATTTGATTGCATTCCTAAGAACTGTGGCCCTCATTACAACGCCACCGTTAACCCTTAACGCCTGATTCCCACCTTAACGCCTGCTTTTTGCAGGCGTTAAGTTCCATGTTGCTAAGGCACCTTGGTGCTAATTACGGCACCGTAATTTACGGTGCCATAATTAGCGCCTTCCCCACTCCCATTATGCCCTATGGGGCAAAAATGGGAATGGGGAAGGGAAAATGGGAAATGGGGATTTACCGCCCCACTCACCTTGTAATGGGGCGGTAAATCCGCCATCCACCATGGTGTAAACGTAGTTTACACCATGGTGGTAAAGTTGGTGCACTTAGCACCTCAGTTGTAATGAGGGCCTGTGTGTGTTACTTCCATCTCCTTCCATTTCTTACATTTCATAGGGGAGGGGGGTGAATTGCCAGAGAAAAAGTGGTTATATTCTCTTTTGCTAAAATCATCTCAAGTATTTCTGTACTGCATTTTATTCCTCATTGCTTTCCCTTGAAATCATAAAAGTATTTTTGCTACTTGATCCATCCTATACTAACTCCTCATTGATTATAAAGAAGTGTGCTAGTGTCAGATTACCCATTGTTGATTAACATTATATTTATAAGGGCGATATCGATTATTAATTTATTATAAAAGCGTGGTATCTATATTTTGTCTTATTTCTGGCAGATTACTATCCAGCTAGAAGTATGGGGCTCATAGGCCAGTACCTCCCAGGAATGGATGGGCAGGCATCCGGGTATGGGCACCCAAGCACAGTGCAATTTAGTGGGGAAGAGGAGAGTAGGCCCATTAAGGGCATCCTGAAAACCTCTGCCCAGTTAGGTCAGTGGGGGGGGAGTACCCAGCAAATCCTGGCAGCAAGGAGGGGTCTGAAGACTCCTCTGAGCATTACAGGACACAGGAGACCAGGTCCCCACATTCTGCCAGCCGTTCCCAGGCTCGCAGAATCCGGGAAAACCTGGAAGATCAGACGGACACCTCTGGGAGCAGTGCTTCTGAGTCGGAGGATGAATGGACCAGGGTTACCCGAACCAAAAAGGCCATAATGCTTAAGGACCCCTTAAAGCAGATCAAGGCAATCAGGAGTGTCATCACTCCTTATCATAAGAACGCCAAGTATTCAGTTTGGGAACACTTGGAGCTCTATGAGCAAATGATGGAGACTTTCCATTTGAAGGACAGCAGTAGCTGCATCCAGTACGTCAAATGGACATTCTCCCCAGAATACTCCAGTTTCTTTGCGGGGCAGGAGGACCAAAATCATTTAAGATGGTCCACCTATAAGGCGGCCATCTTGAAACATTTTTCTGTTCACAGAAATCCTCAAGAGGCTCGCAAGGCAGCCTACAATTTGCAATGTGGGGAGGATCAGGCCCCACAAGAGTTTGTGCAAGAATTAAAGCATGCTTTTGCGCAGACCACCAGAAGGGTGCGCACGGATAGCAGAGAATTTATCAATACGTTTTTCCATGCCTTACCCAAATACATAATGACCCAGCTCGTGAGAGATTTTCATGAGAAAAGATCTTTAGACTGGGTCATTGAACAGGCTACCCGGATCTATGAGGTGCAGAAGCCCATCGAAAATAAAAATAATGCGCCAAAAAAACCCAAAACCAACAGCACCCCTGCTACTGCCAAGGTGGCAGAGGTAAAGGTTGCCCCCGTTTTAGATTTGGAGATGGGGGGGGCCTAAAAACCTGCCTGCACCAAATAATTCACAGCCCAGAAGGCCCTCGGGCCAGTCACAGACAGGGAGTCGAGGAGGTAGTCCCACAAATGGGGTCCCCCGTCCCCCTGACTATGTAAGTCCCCGCTATAAGGGAAACCGACCAATCCTGGGTTATGTGTGGACTCCTCCAGCCCAAGGGGGGGGATCCAGCCAAGCACCTAACCCAGGGAACTTCCCTCCCAACTTCCCACAGGAGGGCAGCCATTCTCCAAATCCTGGGCAGAACTTTTTCCCCAGGTATCCACCCAATTTCCCTCCCCAAAATCATCCATCCTTCTTTCCCCAATTCCCTGAGCCCAGACAACCTAATCCGGGAAAGGGGAGGCCAAGGGTGGAGGGGTACCAAAATCTTCCCAACCAGGGATACTACCAGAGAAGGGATAGCTACCCTTCCCGGGATCAGCCCAGGGGAGAAAATAGAGCCCCGTATCAGCCTGAGCGGGTTTCCCAGTTAAAGCGCAAGGTCCTTAATATGGCACGAGATCTGGGTCACATACTGAGGGCTCAACAGAACCCTCAGATGAGCATGCCACCGCAGAATGCCCCAAACTCTGGACCTGGTGCTCCAGAACAATGACGGGGGCAGCACCCCGATAACCCACCGGTTCCCAGGGAGGAGGCACAAGGGGAAGGGGGTGTAAAGCCTTGGAGGAAGCTTCCTTCCCAACTTGTAAACAGCCCCTGGAAAAACAGGAACCGGAAACAAAATCCACTACCCCTGAAAGTCTGCCACCCAAGGAGCAGAGAGGAGGTAGGAGAAACAAAGTACCCAAACAGACCCAGTTTGCGGAGGAGGTACAGATCTTCCAATTTGAGGGAAGGGATCCTAAGAGGATCCTGGGGAAAGGATCTTCTCCTTTAGAGATGGGGGAACTCCTCCCAAGGAAAAATGGGTCCCAAGGGACGCCAATTCAGACTGGGGAGATGTGGAGACTGAGCTACCGCCGCCCATCATCTCATCCCAGAACCCACTATACCAAAATCCCCTGGTTCAAACCCATCCTGGTGACTGCCTCCAAAAAGGGGGGGGCGGCCCAGAACCGGAACCAGGGGAACCCACAATGGCTCTGATCTCCAGTTGCCAACTTTTTCTTTCAGATTCCCAAGGCTCTCCACAGAATTCTGCCCAAATCTCTTCGCTAGCAATGTCCAAAACCAGAAAGTTAGCCCACCAGTTGTCCAAAAATGTGCATTATCTGTGCCCCCTTGAGGAGAAGGAGGGAAGATACTATGCCCCGGTACAAGTACAAGGGCAGGGTACAATTTTGGCACTGGTGGATACTGGATCCCAAGCTACCCTTCTGTCCAAAAGGGCCTTTGAGGAACTAAATGCAGGAAGGGGGGAGAATTACCGAATTCCTCTCACCTCTCTTCCTGGACAACTGCAGAACTTTGACGGGAAGGAAATTCCCGTTGAGGGGACTGCAGACTTGGACATTAAAATTGGGCGACACAAGGTGAAACACCCGGTCATAGTAGTGACTCCAGAGGGCACCCCTTGTTTACTAGGGCATGACCTCCTGAGAAGGTTGTCACCCCTAATAGATTGTGTAAACAAGGTCCTCTGGACCCAGACTAGCCGACCCATAAAATTAAAACAGAGTGTCAACCATGTTAGTTTAAACGGCACCTGCCACATGGTTGAACAAAAATCTGACCAAGTAGAATTTCACTTCCAGAACAACCAAACCCCAGACGTGACAGTAATAGCAGTAGGACAACAGACTGGTGATGGGGGGGTCCTCTCTATTTCTGAAAATCAATCTTCCTTCCAGTTTAAGGTGGTATTCCACACTGGAAGGTAACACTCTGAAATTCTTTACTAATCCACAATCAGAAACTCCCACTCCTATAGTCCAGAAAGATGTGAAATCAGCTCAGAGCCTGGCTGATATTCAGCAAATTGGAGAGCAGTTGTTCATCCCTGTTAAGTTAAATGATGGGAAGGACTCTGTTCTCACTCGAGTGTGTGTGAACAACGGTAAGAGCTTCATCAGCGAAGCCATGTTCCGCCAACTCCCAAAAGATCCAGCCATTCCCACATTCAAACTGATAGACAAATGGGAAATGGACCTGGAAGCACCCAATTCCAAACAGCTCCTGCCAAGCAGGTGTATGCTCAAAATCTCCATTGGCAACAAGAGCATAGTCCATAATTGTTGGGTCGTGAGAGATGTCACTGCCGCCTTTTACTTAGGCAGTGACATTCTCAATCGCTTTGCCATTAGTTTGGACCTAATAAACTTCAAAGCTTGGTCCCGATTAGCGGATAATCCCATGGGCTTTGATGATCCAGAAAAAGCATTTAGGTCAGCTCAATTGCTACCTTATGCAGTTGAAATTCAGATCAAAGAGGAAGTCACCATCCCAGAAAGGACCCGACAATTCTCCCTGGAAGTGAAAGTTAAAAGAGGACAACAATTGCAAAACCCTGATGCTTACATACATCTAAATGCTTCTCTCCAACAGCAAGGGTTGGGGGTAAACCCAACACCATTAGTCAGCATAGAACATGACACCATTCCAATAGAGGTGGATAACAGCGACTTAAAGAGTATTACTCTAGCCGCAGGCACCATTATTGGAATGGCGATTGATGACCGACATTTTTCCATTGATTTAGGAAATGAACTGTTAGGACCAATCCCCAAGGACTGCTTTGACAGTGACAGTGATGACAATACAACACCAGACAGGATTTTTACCCGGCATGGGGGGAACTTCCTGGTGTACACTTCTTGCCCTTATTGTAAGGAAGATGTGACTTGTGACTTCAGGAGGGATGAGGTGATTTTCAAGGTCCATGAGGGCTGCCTTTCCCACCTGGAGCCTCCAGTCCAAATCAGCACTCTGACCAGGGACTTCTCCACCCAGCTGGAGGAGGCCGCTGAAATAGCCAAACCAGAGGTCTGTCCAGGCTTCAGGCAGATGGTGGAAGAGAGAGTCAACCTAGCTGATGCCTGTGTGACTCTGGAACAGAAGCAAAAGTTGAAACAAGTTTTCTTGGATTTCCAAGATCTCTTTGCGGTAGACTCATATGACTGTGGTCGCACCAACATCCACACAACAACAATTCCCACGGACCCTGGAATGACTCCAGTGTTTGTGAAGCAATATCGTTTGCCTCTCGCATCCATGGAGTCCCTTACTGAAATAATTAAGAACCTTGAGTCCCGGGGGATAATTCATCCAATACACAGCACCTTCAATAATCCGGTGCTGGGAATATTGAAGCCAAACGGCCAGTGGAGACTCTGCGCCGACCTCAGGGAGCTCAACAAATGAGTCCGTACTTCCCGATGGCCTCTGCCCTACATTGACCAAGGGCTGGCCCAGATCCAGGGGTCACAGGTATTCACTGCAATAGACCTGACCAATGGATACCGGACTGTGCCTGTCAGTAGGGAGGACCAATACAAGCTGGCTTTTACCTTTGGGGGCCAGCAGTACACATGGACCCAGACTCCCTTCGGATACCTCAACTCCGGCAATGAATTCAACATTTTCCTACACAAGGCCATGCCCGACCTGGGTGCAAGGGGTAACCTGGCTTATGTAGATGATGTCCTCATCAAAAGTTCATCTGTGGAGGAACACATAGCGGAGATCCGTTATGTTCTGACCCAGTTGAGGTCCGCCGGAGCAAAACTTTCCTTTCAGAAAGCACAGTGGTGTAGAACCTATGTTAATTTCTTGGGGCATGAGATTAATCCTCAGGGTCTCTGTCCCCAGGAAAAGAAATTGGAATCACTTCAGAAACTGAAAGACCCCACAACTCTGCGGGAACTAAGGAGCCTCCTTGGACTGACTAATTACAGCAGAAAGTTCATTGAGGGCTACGCACAGATCACCAGACCCCTGATTCATCTCCTGAAGTGGGGGGTCAAGTGGGAATGGGGTCCAGAACAAGCCGAGGCAGTAAGACAACTCAAAAGAAGCCTATCACAAGCGCCCTGCCTAGCTTACCCTGTCAGAAACAAGGAGTTCTTCCTGGAGACAGGGTTCTCTAATACATGCTTGACGGCAGTATTATACCAAAAGCATGACAAGGTCAATAAAGTAATCTCCTATGCGAGCAAAACTTTATCCTCTGTGGAGGAAAAATTCAATGATTGTGAGAAGGCACTCCTGGCAACGGTGTGGGCATTGAAGAATTACCACCCGTTTATCCATGGGGAATACATCATAGTGGAGACTTCACACCAGCCTCTGCAATATCTCCAAAGTGACAGAATCCGGGCCGGAAATGTGAGAAATTCCCGAATTATTTCCGGGATTCTGTCAATGCAAGGCTTTCCTGTGGAGGTCAGATATGGCCAAAACAAGAAGAGTCCCCTCGCGCAAGGTCTGGCTGACTTGCATGATTGTGCCAGAGTAAACTGTCTCGAGGACGAAAGTCTAAAAATCAAGGACAACACAGAGGCATACCTTAATTCCCCGCACAAAGTCTTTGAAGAGGACAAATGTGAGGGAATGCCCACTGTCTATGTGGATGGATGCTCGTATCATGTTGACAACAACGGGGAGAAAGAACTGGTGGCCGGCGTAGGGAATGCCTGGGTGAAGGAGTTTCCGGAACCCTCCGCTGGATACAAAATTGGTCCCCGAAGTAGTCAGGTGGCAGAATTGATGGCTGTGCATCAGGCCATCCTCACTGCTGTCCAGCATCAACTCCACGAACTGGTCATAATCACAGATTCGGATTATGTACGGAACGGGTTCGTGGAGCACCTGGTTAATTGGAAAACCAGAGGCATGTTATGTGCTAATAACAAACCCTTGAAACATGGGAAGTTAATCCAAAACATTGATGATCTGTTCACATCAAATGGGATGACCATCTACTGGAAAAAGATCAAGGGTCATTCCAAAGTAGAGGGACCAGACAAAACTGGAAATGACTTAGCTGATCAGCTGGCCAAAACCGGGGCCATCCAAGGGGATCTAATAGAAATAGAGTCCCTGTTGGGTGAAATCCAGGTCACTGCTATCACTAGGTCCCAGACAAATGCTCACAATGAGTTTTCAACTGCACAATGGAGTAAGGAGACCCCTGATGCTGATTTAATTACAGCTCAGAAGGGGGATCCAATTATTGGTAAGTTTTACCAACACCTTGAGGACCCTGAGAACTTTCCCCTGACGGATACCGATTACATTAGGAAAGAGGACCTAAGAGTGTTGATGAAATGTCCAAAAATGTTCCGAATCCAAGACGGTTTGCTGGCAAGGAAATCCAAAGCTGGCCACGATCAGGGGGTGGTTCCTACCTCATTCCGAAGCCTGATGTTAAGTCACGCCCATGATGCGGCCACCGCCGGTCATAGGGGGTTTCACACAACACTGGAAATCTTAAGAGAGGTTGCATACTGGCCACACATGGGGCAGGACCTCGACCAATACTTGAAGGGGTGTCTTGTGTGTGCACAATTTCAGCCATCATCCCTCACACACCGTGCGCCTCTCCAAAAGAGGGGGATGACACTGCCATGGTCAGATTTGCAAATCGACTTTGTAGGCCCTGTGATTTGCTCATCTAGAGGAAACAAGTACATGTTGACCGTTACATGCTTGTTTACCAAGTGGGTGGAATGTCTCCCAGCCCCAAACTGCAAGGCAGAAACAGCAGCTGCCCTGATGATTAACCACATCTTTTCCCGTTTTGGTCTACCTCAAAGGATTGAGTCAGACAGGGGTAGCCACTTCACCAGTGAAGTAATGACAAAGATGTGGGATATACTGGGGTTCAAAAGGAAGTTACATATTGCTTACCGGCCAGCTTATTCTGGGGCAGTAGAGAGATATAACCGAACCATTGTGAGCATATTAAAGAAGTTTGTGGCAGATTCTGGGCCACGTTGGGATATCCGATTACCTCTGGTCCTAATGGCCATCAGATCTACCCCTTCATCTGCAACCAAAATGTCACAATTTGAGTTGATGACTGGACGCAAGATGGTTCTTCCCCAGCATTTGCTCTACAGAACCCAAGAGCAAACGTTGATAAATGCCTCCACAACTCATGAGTATGTGGACAATTTAAGGAAACACCTTCAACATGCTTTTGCCTATGCTCAGCGGAATCTAGAAAGATCAGCTGAGAGTATGAAGACCCACTATGACCTGAAAACTTCTAGGAAGGAATATCAGGTGGGGGATCGGGTCTATCTATACAATTTCCAAAGGAACCAGGCCAAACAGCGAAAATTCTTGCCTACATGGAAGGGACCATTTGAAATTATAGACAAGATCTCCCCTGTGGCCTACAAGATCCACATCCCCAAAGGCGGTTTGGCAGAAGGGGAAGACAAGTGGGTACATATAAATCAGCTAAAGTGTTGCCATCCCAGGCACACTCTGCAGCAACTGGAGGAGTCCTCTGCAAAACCAGAGGGGGCCGCTCCAGAGTAATTCAGTTCCAACCCTAAAATATTCCACATATAGCATATAAAATTCTGTGATCCATACATATATATAGATGTTCTTGTCTCCTAATTTAAAAAAGAAAATGTATATGTTCATATGTTCCGATTCATAAAATGTATATGTTCACCACACCATTAATAGTGGTGGAAAAATGTCTAGGAATGTGTATTGCCGCTTTGCTTTATCATCCTAGGAGAGATGAAACCATGGAGACTGACCAAGGAGGACGATCCGGAGACCGGGAGCAGAGACCCAAGGGGCCCGGGGTACCGCCTAATATTCCCATCAGGACCGGCGAGGAGAACCGATCGATCAATACCGGATGGAGGAAAAGATGCTGAACTGTGCCATTTGTAGAATTGGAAGAAGATTATGCGGATATACCAGTGCGTGGGTCAAAACCTTCTGTGCACCTGACTCCCCATCGACTCAAATTCAAAGTGCAGTCGTGTGGGGGGCTTTGTTGGGTGTCCTGACCCACGTTTGAGCTATCATGCTGCAACATTTGGTGCTGTGGGCCTAGAAAATCCAAGATGGCCAAAAAGCCCACATGTACACCAGAATAGGAAAACTGTGCAGTACTGGCATGGAAAACATCATGATGGCCAGAACTTCCCAGAAAATGCACAGGGAAATGCATGAAGAATAGGCTGCCACCCATTTTTGCCTATGTTGTGAGCACAGGAGGGCACTGCCTCAAACCACCATTGGGCTACCCACACAGTAGCCTGAAACCATTGGGAATGGCAATGCTGATTGCCAAAAGCAACCTAGAACTGTGGGGAATTCATTTTCTTAAATCCCAAAAATGGTTGCATTACCAGTACTCACCACTATCAGAAAGCCGGCGTTTTAAAACCACCAGA
The DNA here is from genome assembly GCF_040938575.1 of Ambystoma mexicanum. Taxonomy (NCBI): domain Eukaryota; kingdom Metazoa; phylum Chordata; class Amphibia; order Caudata; family Ambystomatidae; genus Ambystoma; species Ambystoma mexicanum. The sequence continues at coordinate 754,700,325 of NC_090922.1, forward strand.
CTTTTGTGTAAAACTGAACAAATGAAACAAAACCAGACCAAGGAAAGATTTGCTAAGAGGTGGATACAATGTAAAACTATACTCTGAAATGACTTGAAGGAAGTAATTATTTAATGTGTATGTAAAAATCGTAAGTGATTTAAACGGGGGACAAAAAGTGACATTTTATCTGAAACCTGGCTTAATGAAACTGAATTCTGCCTGACATCTACCCCCACTGGAGTTAAAACCTGCTCAGCCACTCTTCCCCTTGCCAATAGGAGTTGTCACCTCTCTGATTAGATCAGGGGTGGAGCAGCTACAGGGAGTTGAACAAAGGCCTGTCCTGGACTCAGGCACATGTTATATTGGGGGCGTCGTAAAAGTGGCTTCCTCTTGGCAGAAACGGGGAGGGGCAGCCCCCTCTGAGGACAGGCTGAGCTTAAAGAAAGTGGATAGACTGGTTTCTCCACCATGTGACCTGGGAAGACACACCCCTTTTGGCCAGAATATGATTTTAAGAAAGATGTATAACTCATGGTGCGGACTTGTCAAAATTATCTAAATGATACCATAATTCTTGTGATTTTTCTGTGAGCATTTTGAGATGCGTTAGGACCCTGTGGTGTATTCTGGGGGGTTGCTAGCGGAAAATAGGGTCTCACTCCAAATGTCTGCATGTTAAAAATCTGACACTTGATCAATTAATGTCCATACTCCTTGCGCACATGTGTGTAAATTTGGGTAAATGTCTGATATTGCAAAACCAATTAAAAAGCGCAAAATGTTGCCATTTCTGAATGCAAGCCCCCAGGAAGAGCAGAGTTTGAACAGAGTATACCTCATGTGATATGTGATGGGTGCATGTAATTTTAAACAACTGTGTATCTGTGCAATATGTATTTGGGTCAAATATAGATTTGTGGGCAAACTGACCAGGGAAGGATCCTCTGACCCATAAAACCTACAGCATCACTCTGACTCACATTTCCTTCCCCCAATCATGGGAGAGGGGAGAATTGGGCCAATGACAAGTAGAGAGGGGCAGGCTTAGCTAGGCCCAGGCACACACCCATTTCCAAAACACATAAAAAGAGACTGCTGGGACAGGTAGAGACATTTAAATCCAGTTGCTGCGGAGCATTTTGCCGGACCACACAACATCCAGAAGATACCAGTTCCAGACTGACTCCAGCTACATACTCCAGAACCTAGAACTTATACTTTAGAACCTAAATCAGAGGCCTAAAACCACAAGCTGAGTTCTCTGCAGCAGGCCTCAAATCATTGCAAGCTACTCACAGCCGGGCGAGCTGCTTCAATCCCTTGACAAGAACTTTTGCCAGGACCAGTGCAGAGATCCAGGAGCCGTGCAGAGACCGCTGTATCCGGACAGAGCAGACCAGTGCCAGACCAGACCAGACCGTGCAGAACCGCAGACCCAGAGACCAGATCACTGTGAAGTGCCGCTAGCCTGATTGATCAGATCCGTGACGAGGTCCAGTCCTTCCAAAATATATTGTGATTACTTAGGTCAGATTGTGACAGAAATAAGCTCTTAGTTTAAAATAATCTAATCCAAACTATTTAATCTAACCAGAACTGCCTCCTAGAAGTTGTCACTTGTCATTTTGTAAAGCAGCACCACTGTCACTTGTCAATTCTGCAGCTGCATAGCTGTCACTTGTCATTTTGAGTTTACTTTAAATCCGAAAAACTACCTTTATTTAATCGTCCGTATCTCTGGAACCGTTTGGGCTATGAACTTGGTTCGACTTTCCTCAGAAAGCTTAGAATCTAAGCTTTCCAACGAGCCTAGCACCCACCTCCTACTCCTTATAATTTTTCCGCAATCACAATTCACGCACTCGCAAATTTTACCGCGATTTGCGATTTTGTTAAAAATCCAGCCACGTGTAACCATCAGCAGTCATTTCTTTCCTTGCTAAAAATTTGTTTGCTTCTTAATCACCATCTCTGAATCATTGCTAAAGTGAGCCTGAACTTATCCCAAGTAGCTACCACTCCCCCTGAACCTCCTAAAGGGAATCAAAACCATTTTCAGCATATTTCTCACTTCATTGCCATCACCTTTTAAAAGCATTTTGGGCCTGTGTTTCAAACTTCTATCTGTGGTCTAAGCTCGCTGGGGTGAACTGAATTATATTTGATTGCATTCCTAAGAACTGTGTGTGTTACTTCCATCTCCTTCCATTTCTTACATTGCATAGGGGAGGGGGGTGAATTGCCAGAGAAAAAGTGATTATATTATCTTTTGCTAAAATCATCTCAAGTATTTCTGTACTGCATTTTATTCCTCATTGCTTTCCCTTGAAATCATAAAAGAATTTTTGCTACTTGATCCATCCTATACTAACTCCTCATTGATTATAAAGAAGTGTGCTAGTGTCAGATTACCCATTGTAGATTAACATTATATTTATAAGGGCGATATCGATTATTAATTTATTATAAAAGCGTGGTATCTATATTTTGTCTTATTTCTCAAATAAACCTTTTAAACTTGCAAAACAGAACTGCTTCTTGGCTCAGTGGGGTCAGGGGGATTCTAAGAGAGGGGTGTTATATAGGGGTAGTCACCCAGAACTCATGAACTGGACATAAAGATATATCAATAAGGGTTTCCATTCAGTATCCCAGACTAGGCATTGACTTAGCTGTAGTGTTCAATTGAATCCTCTTACAGCGTGTGTTCGAGATGACACGGAGCATCAATTCTCAGTCCGACACCGTCGGAGCGGGTACAGGACACTCCTGAGCCTCCTCGTCATCAGTGTTAGATGGGGGGGCTGCCCAGGACCCCCACCAGCACTCACACGCACACAGGCACACGCACACCAGGAACCACGTAGGACGCGTGTGTTCTGCTCAAGTCCCCGGCTCGAACTGCCAGAGGACCGTCTTTATTCAAACTGTGCATGCACGAGCCTCGGTCCCGCTCATGCATGCGTGTCAACGGCGAAGTCACTACGCAACATCGAGGGGGGGTTTTGTCACGCAACAAGGAGGTGTCATTTGGGAGTGACGTTTTCTAGTCAGGCCGGGTTCTTGATTCTAGTGTTTCAAGCTGGGCACCAAGTTGGTTGGAAATTGCTCTCTGCCACCGGGAGGGATTATTTATTTTCAGAGCTTCACAGGGGAGTTGATGCTGTGGCCTCACTCAGTCAAACTGTGCCGGTTGCGAGCATTGCATATGACACTGGTGTCTGAGGGCCCCACTGGCAGAGGAGTCCCGGGCAACCTGACAGACTGCCCATGCCTTGGGATGGCCCTGTCTGAACACATCACAACAACCCTGCGAACATAAAGTGCTTGTTGTATATCAATTACCAGAGATACTGTATTGCATGTCTTTACAAAACCCATTTAGCAGTACCAAATGTCTCAAACTCGGAAGTAAGAAAAGCTGGGTCATTCAGGAGGTGGAGTTAAACCTGTGATCTGCAGCCTGAATGCATCACTGGTATCTCACCCAAACCCTCCCAACCCCCATCACCGTTGTCTGCCACACCATGACATGACATGCAACAAGTTGCAAATTGTCCAAAACAATGCGATTAGAGCTGCCTGATTTGCCCTCCACAACTCCATTAGAGCCAGCAGAATGGCTCATTTAAACTGCCTTGAGGTTCCACGTTTCAATCTCCAAAGATCAGGTGGAATTAGCTTCCCTATCTTGGCAGCTAAACTCTGGAACACGCTTCCTAATGAGCTTAGAGCAGAACCCTCATTCCTGAGATTCAAACACCTTACGAAAACCTGGCTGGCCGCCCAGGACCTTTAGCTCTGGGTTCTCTGCTTAATTTGCACATGTATATATAATCTGCTTGTCCTCTCATTGCTATTATTATACCTGTAAATTCTGTATTATACTTGTAAACTTTGTTATTATGGTTCTGTCTGTTTTTCCTATGTTGTAACTAAGTGATGCGCCCGGTTGCCCCTGGGCCTGGTGCGCTATACAAATAAATAAAATACAAAATACAAAATACAAAAGCCCAACACATGACCAATTAGATATGACATGACATGTGATAAATGGAAAGAGGCCAGAGACAATCGCACCTGACATGGAATCAGATGAAATGTGTTGCCAACAACCTCCCACACATACAAAGTCATACACAAATGCATGCCACCAGTGGTACCATCAACAAATCACTGGATACCTCTTGTCATGCACATTGGCCAAGCCAAATCCTCTAATCCCTAACCTGTGTGCTGAGTGTGTCTCCTGCAACACAGTGCTCAGCACACAGCACACTGAGCAGCCATTGTGTTGGAGATATACCTTGAGCATCATATAAAAAGGACCAGTAACCAAAATAACCTACTGACACATGTACACCATCCCCAAATGGTAAGTGATCATGCGCTGGAGGGACACAGCATGCCAGAAAAGGCAATCTGTGTGTGTGTGTGGGCATGGAAGGGTGGTTGTATGTGTGGTGGAGCATTGTGTAAGTGTGTGTGTCAGTAGGGATATGTACTCAATACATGCATGTGAAATGAAGTGACCCTCAGTGTCCTGTACACATCACATTTGAACATTTCCCATGTGTACACCCCATTATGTCAAACCACAACAATCCCCTGACACCTGAAAAATAAGCACAACACAGGAACAGACATTGACCAGCAGAACAGATCATGCACATAGTACCCCACAATTTGAATGTCAGAGAGTGCCCAAACACTGTAGCCCAAGCGTACTGCACCACAACCAAAGGCCCTCCCTCATTGACACATCACCATGACCTTCTGAAAAACTGTGTATGGGGTACATTGCCTTCTTCCATCTAGTCTACATGGCTATAGGATCCCCATACCACTTGGTTTCCATGTTCTACCTTGTATCTAAATAGGGTCCAGCCCCCTCAGAGGCTTCCTTGACTGGTAAAAATATCAAATTACAGAGAACTCAAGGAGCCAAACCCCCAAACCAGGGAAGAAGCCTGTAGCCTCAAAAAAAACCTGGAAGAGTCTCCAGTAGATGAATAGAAGTTCCCAAAAATTGCTAAGTACAAGTCCAAGCAGAATGATAGACGTACAAACCAGGTAGCACAGTTCAACAATGGTTCAACAGGATGGGTAGCATTTTCAGTACACAATAATCAATGAGAATGCAACAACTGATGGGTAGTGTCACAGCTCTGGTCTCCAGGCGCAGGAGTGGCACGAACCAACCATCCCTACCGCAGTCTGGGCGCCTGCAAGGTAAAACTTACACAGTCCTCCAAGACCCCAGCAGGGAAAGAGGGTTAGGTATCCGTTCTTTGGATAGGCATCAGTATTCAGGATAACCGGAAAGAGGGTCAGGAGAGGGGTGGTAGATGGGCGAGGGAAAGTAGGCCAAAGACAAAATACAACTATAGACAATAATACATACTCAATCGGCAAAACCATGTTCTTCATGCACATTGCACAAAATGGGTCAAATGCAAGCCAAAGAGACACTTATCTCTGGGGTGAGTGCTGGCCTCCTGCCTGCACGCTCTCAGGTCCGGTAACAGGAGCAGATCAATGCTACAAAGAGAGTCTGAGTTACTATTCTGTGTGTGTTTTCACCACACACACAACACCATTCATGCCTCAAACTTGGTGACTTCTCCCCAAAGAAACACTCTTGTCTGCTACTTTGTTCGTATACTTTAGCTTGCCCCTATGATGGGTCACACACTGTCAATGCTGTAAGCCAGCCTCATGTGGCCCTGCGGTAAATGGAGGAGCAATGTGTCAAGGATCACACATGATACAATGGTCCTAGGGTGAGCTGCTAGACGCATGTGGTGAGGTGCGACTTCAGCACAAGTCGTGTTCTGACAGTGGCAAATTTCCATAGGCAGCAAATGTGGCAATTAGCATATGCAAATGATATTCACTGCACTCGAGTCTGTGCGTCGCTGGGTGCCCCTGTGTGATGTTTCTGGCTAGGAATGCCACTGCGCTAATAACTCTGTCTCTATAGAGCAGGGGGACCTTGAGGATAGGTGTGACCTCCCCTGCGTGTGCCCCTGACAACTTGTAAAGCCACTTGGCATTTGTTACTCAACACGGCTTAGCTGTACTGTGCGCTTCTTCCCCAATGCCTGCCCAAGCTCCCCAGCACTGGTGCAACTTAGCATGCATGTGTGAGGGGGCTGGAGGAAGGTCGGCTGGGGTATGGCCCCTCATGCTGCTCACCTTGCTCGGAGCTCCTGCAAACATGTCTGCTTCTGTCAGACGTCTGAGCACAAGCCCTGTGCGTCTGCTTGCGAATGCATGCGCATGCATGCGCACGTGTGCACCACCCAACGTGGCCAGGTTTCTGTAGTTTTTGGCCCCGTGTCAGCTGGGAAAGGTAGTCTGGAGGCTCATTTTCCTTCTGAAAGGCCATACAAGCTTTGAATAAGGCTGGAAAGTTTCCTGTGTGTGTGTATTCACGCTGGTTGTCACTGTGCCATGTCTGAGACCTACATACAACCTCCTTCCATCATCAGTGTGACTTTGACCGCCAAAGGGTGCAGGCTACTGTCTACAGCATGAAGTGCATCAAGCACATATACAGGCAAGAAAAGAACATACATCACAATCAACATCAATTAATGGACATATCAATGGTGTACTCACCAAAATTGATTGCAGACATCCCATGGAGAAAACATACATTTTTCCCCACTAGAGGTGCCAACACAAGTAGTACAGCAGGAGACAGCCCACAGATATGACGAAAGTCCAATGCCCTTGTGTAAATGGTTGTAACACCGAACCATCCTTGCGAGCCCATGGATAGGGGAAGCAGGAGTGGCATATGTGAGTAAGGACCCCAAGCTGAAAACACATACACAAGACAAGCTTGAAGGGCCCAGCTGGAACAGACAGATACTTTCAAAAGCCACAAAGCACCACACTGTCACATAAATGCATAAAAGACAAGCAATTTGAAACTATATGAACTAATTAAGCTAACTATAAAAATCAAAAATGTTCACCTATGACCCCGGGTGGGAGAAGGCACCCAGGAGGGGGGAGGTACAGGGTGCACCTCAACACCCACATGTGATGATGTTGAGATTTTAAAAAAACTCCATGGGCTCAACACTTGGACGGCCCTACCTCTGTTGGAGATAAGTTGTCGTCCTCCTCACCCTCTGACTCAAAGGTGGACGTGACACAGTACCCTGATCATGCCTATGCGCAGCTTGCCCCTTGTTGGCAGCAAGTCTGCGGGATCGTTGAGCCTGGTTCTGTGCGGCAATGACACGTAGGTCAGCATGCAGAACCTCACGTAATATGCATGCTTCCTCTTGCAAGGTAGCACTTGTAACACAGAGTTCTTCCTACATGGCCTGGCATGACATCTGGAACACCTTCCGGCAAGCACGTAGCTCAGCCAAGATGGTATTCTCAAGCTGTTTCAACCTCTCCTCTGTCCGCTGCCTCTGGGACATCAAGAGCACACCCAGAGTAGATCGGAGGGATGTATGGTCATCCCTCAGGACCTCCCTGTGTGCCTCTGCGTGAGCAGCAATTGCTTGATGCAGAGACACTTATTTCAGCCCGGCGTCCCTGTCTGAAGCCACCATGTCCAGCCTGAGTGAGCGGGCCGTGGACTTTGCTGCCCACTACTGGTGATCCACCTGCCTGGCAGGGGGAGCACGGATTGGGCCACAGGTTCCATGCTCTGAGCGATATTATCAATAGCTGCTCCCTGGTGTTCGGAATTGGCAACCATGGCTTTCTCCCACTCAGTATACCTTGGTGGTGCACGGCCACTGCGTTGCTGGGCTTGACACCCGCGGGGCCCAAGGAACCATGGTCCTTGTTGGGTTGGCATCGCCCGTGGCTGCAGGACTACATTCCTCCATTGACGTGATGCCCCAGGAACATCAGCAACTGTTGTGGAGTGTGACCATGCATCCCGATCCACCACAGGCGGACGTCCCACGACCGTCTGGCCCCTCAGTGCAGGTGTCATGGACAGAGGATCGTCCACATCAGAATCACTTACCATTGACAAAAGGACATGACGCACATCCAACTCAACATCGTCGTCAGAGTGATCATCCGGGCTTGACTCATTTCCAGCCCTAGACACGATGGTCTGGAGCACAAGTGGGTTCTCGTGTCCTACCACCCCACGACCCCCACTTGTGCTGGGTTGCTGGTGTGATTGCAACCCTGTGTCTGGTATGACATCACCATCCTCTGGCTCCATTGTGTCATCATCTGAAAAGTGGAAAAAACAAACATGTGTTCACATGTCTGAAGTACATAACCCACACACACATAGACATCACATCGACAGCCAACACATGAATTAGACATGTCACACACAAATGAGAACCTGGCATGTATCCAGTGGCATTGATATGCAAACACATCCCAAAAGCAGAAACAGATGTGCCTAAATAGGAAAGTCCACACATATACAAAATGTAGTATTTCACCTCCATCAGACACCACCTCGGTCTGACACATGTCACAGGCAGAAAAGACAGATGGCAACAAAGAGATGACAGATACCATGAGCAGATCTGAACTGCAAATTGACCATAACTGCAAGTGGATCCAAACACACAATGACACACATAATATGCATGTGCACATGCATCACTAAACCATCATCATCAATATAGCTTCATCCATTTGCAGCTTGGCCCGTACCAGGTGTCATGGGCCATGTAGATATAGTGAATGTCCCGAGCAAAGCAAGGGCCTGCAAGCAGGCATGAGGGACCATAACAGCCAGTACGGTCTGAGCTGCAGTCCATGAAGCCTCCTGAACACCCCTCATGGCCTGATTGAGCACATTGTACTATGAATGTGCAATATTCCATTATTCTGTGTGTACATTCTGCACAGCCAGGTCCCACCATATCAGGTAAGTGGGCCTGGGCGTACACATACTGCACAACAGTGCACCTTAAGGATTATGCCAGTTGAACATAACGTGTGCAATGCTGAAATCTCACCAGCATTAACGGCAATCATCTACATATCAGTCAGTCAACAAAAAAGCTGTGCAAGACACATGTGTAAATTAACACTTTTACACACACATAAGTTGGTAGCCGCAATGTTGCACTACACAACATAGAAGCTGCTTGCATATGTCCATGTGAAAGCGTTCCAAAACACACCTTTCCCTGTACACCTGTATTGTGAACATGAACATTATCCAATACAGCAAAGCAAGCAGCTACAACACTGATTGCTTTGATGTATGTGAAAGTGTACACATACACATGTGAAGGCAGCTCTACAGTCATCACAAACCAATTTGCAGGCTACATTCAATCCGCGCCCCATACCAGTTGTTATAGGCCGCACATTGACCTATCAATTTAGCTAAACACCCACTAGGGAGTTCCAATACTGAGTACATGTGTCACAGGATGCACCTGTGCCTGTGGCATATATATCAAAGAAGGGATGAAAAACTGACCATACATGCCAGGTCACTTTGACATTGCAGCAGTGAGTAGGCATGTAGAATGGTGTAACAGGGCTCAGAAGTGGGTTGCTGCAGTGCAGAACATGTGTACCTGTTAGGGAGAATTCTCTGTTTAGGTTGAATTTCCTAACCTAGTGAGTCCCCCAGCAGCTTTGCTGGATTTCTGGAGTTTTTTTTTTTTTTTCCATCCTGCCAAGAGTGAGACTCTTTTCTCCCACTCTTGGACATGAATGTGGTTAATTCCTTTGAATGTCAATGTGTTCTATGGGCTATGGGGTCTTTTACTCCATATGGTATCATATGTTTTGCTATGTGTGTTACACCGCACCCTCCGTGCCCTAACACTGGGGTGTCCTAGAGGATCCCCACCATAGACTCCATACCCTGGGACTGACTACTGTCTCCCAGGGCATATAAAGTCACCATTGGCTTTACTAGACCTAAATTTACTAACAGAACTAGTACAAACCATCCTATTGTGGACGTACTGACAGGGGTAATTCGATTACCCCTGGGTCTGTTGTTGGAGGGGGCACTTTCCCGTCCCCCCTCATGTAGTTTTGGCTGGTGGCAGTAGAAACTACTTGTTATATTCGACTCAAAATATAATTCTATGGTATTCTTCCCATTGTTGGAGGCTAATACTTTTTCCCGTTAGTCTCTAACATACCGCCGGTTTATTTGTCTTAAATAAATCTACCGGTTGGTATTTTCTGCCAGAACTCGGTTTTTAAAAAGGCGTCTGTGTTCGCCTCTGTAACTCCGAACCAAAGGTTGAGCCCTTTGTTACACTTTTGGTGGGCTTCTGCACAGACGCCCTCCAAAGTGGAGCCATTCTGTCTGGGTACCACAGGGGGTGTGGGAGGGGGTTTAGGCACCCTGGACTGAGTTGCCTTGCCAACTCAAGTCGCACTCTGAGGCGATTGGCCCAAGTGGTGAGCCCCAGCGTGGTTTGATTGACAGCTAGGCTGAATGAATGGGGGTTTTCTGCATAAAAGCAGGGCTTTTGGGACTGGATCTTCAGAAGTCGCCACAGGACCTAAGAATCTGACGAGGGTAAAGCTGAGCCGACCTGCAACGACGACACCTCCGGTAGAGCCCTGCTGAACCGTCTCACCACTTCCCAACGACAGAGGAGATCTCCCTGCTGGAAAGTCTTCTTCCCCTGACTGGTGGGAACAACCAGTCCCTTCGCTTTTTCTTCACTTTCAAGGCATAGTGGTCGAATTGCCTGTGCTGAGCACCACGGCAACCGGATAGCCACTAGCCCGTACCGCGACCAAAAGGTGGTGCCTTGTGATGGAGCACTCCGCGGTTGGTCTCTTCCATGGTGGTGCAATGATCTTCAACTTTCCTTCGACGACGAGAGCATCTCATCTCTTGGTAAAGCCCCGACTTGCATCCACCACCAGGAACAACTGCCCCCGCCGGAGCTGTCTCTGCACTTACAAGGTACCGTGTCCGCCTGGCTTCCCTTGTGTCGGGTAGCGTGGGGTGTCTTAAATCCCTACCTTCCCCCTGGGTCACCTCCAGACCTTCTTAACTTTCTGTTCTAAACTGGTCCAACCTTTCTGTGACAATTTGCTACAACGACTCGAAGTGCATTTCCACTGTGATACTTGTTGGGACATATCGCCTTGCCTCTCTCCGAGTGGGCCTGGCCTCTGAACTTTGTGATCCACAGTAGACCCTGCCTTACTTGCCTTGAATTTGCTTCGTAAAAGTGTTGGTACTGAGTTGATTTCATACCCTGCCATTTCTCTCCCGTTCTAATGAATATTAGAGTGCCATCTAGGTTAAAGCATTCACCTCTGTCTGCAAATAAGTGGTGCCGTTGAACCTAGACTTGTCGAAATATTGTTAGGAGATCGATATACTCATAGTATTTGTAATTGAAGTTGTTTGCTGTATTAGGGCCAGTGTGTTTTTCATAGATGTGTTTTTAAAAATAAATAACTATATATCTTTACACCCAAGCTCTGTTCCATGTCTGCTTGTTCTACTGTGTAAATTGCCCTATTTTGTATACTCCACATACTGCCTAACTCTTCTTGAGAGAAGTCTGACTGCTCAGCCACAGCTACCAAGTGAATCTGTGTGGTACAGACGGCTACCAAGTGGGTTTACTGCCAAACACCTGTAGGCCTAAATCTTTTGCAGTGGTCCCAGAGGGAACTGCACAGGTTTCCGCTTGACAGTACCTTACCCACTATCTACATGAACAAGTACATTATGATGTCAATAAATAAACATGGAGGCAGTGTAAGGGCAAGTGCTGGCATCACGTGCAATGTGCATGCAATGCATTGCATGCCTACAGGCAAACCCCCTCCCTTAAGTGTAAAAGCAGGGAGTCATTGCATGGCAGTGAAAGGGTGACCATAGAACTGTGTATTGGCAGACAGTGTTGACTAGCATCAACTGCATCATCTGAGTCAACTGACAATACCGCAGATGAGAATGTGACAGTAAGCAGGACACATGATGAACCCTCAGTAGTACACCCACGTGTGCCGAAGCCACTATACCAGTTGAACAGAGTCAGGGGGACAGAAACAGGGGGAAGCCTGTGCCCACACAGACTGTGACACCCTAAACATGTGAGTGATGCAGGACTGATCCAGAGTGGCCATGGAATGGATGATCAAATGCCATTCAGAGTAGGTCATCCTGGACACGTACTACAATGATCATCCATGCAAGGACACATAGGGGCATGCATGGAATGCACATGGAGCATGAATGTCACTCATGTCCCTGCGGAGCATCTGCCATCTGCACAGTCCCAGTGAGACACCCTGCATCAAGGACAGAGTATGTAGGCCACTGTATGCGTCTGGCAGGTTGACATGGAGAAGTGTGCATGTACAGAGGAGCGTAGAACAGGCCATTGCAGTAGTCCAACATGACACCGACCAGTGCCATGGTGAAATTGGGGTGCAGTGGGGTGGAGGGGCAAGAGAGCATGCCTACGTGGAGTTCCTGCATGCAGACAGAACATACATGCATGTTAGTAATGTGAGGACATAGTCCCAGTGCTGAGTGGAAAGACACCCCAGGCTACACGCAGAAGGGACAGTGAGCTGCAACAGGGACTGGAAGGGCAGCCAGGTGACTAGCATGTGAGTAGGGTGCAGGTGTGGTGATGAGGACAGTTTCTGTCTGCTCTACATGGCCACCATCCTGCAAAGCAGGCACGCATCAGTGAAGCATTGCAGGACTCGCACATGACAACCATGTACACATAGCATGTAGTGGCAGTCAAGCACAACACATCACACAAGCAAACCACACATGGTCTGGACAAACACGCAACAGCACTCACTGGATGGGGCATCAAAGTCCAGCATCTCTCCCACTCCTTCGTACAATTCTGCCGGTATGAACTCGGCAGCGACTGACTCGTGCGAAGTGAGGCCACTGCCAGTCAACCCAGTCATGGCATAATTGGAGGCACGCTTTGCCTTAGCACAGCGTCGGAGGTCATTGTAACGCTCACCTGATTCCGACGGAGGCGCAGGTCTGGCTTCGAGTGCTGATGCTTCTTCAATGGTGAAGCGTAGGACTCTGAAGATGGACAGGAAGGGCCCTCTACTCTGGCTTCTCCGGCTCGCAGGAATATTCCCCTGTGCGTGAAAAGAGAGTATTACCTACTGACTGAGTTATGCTCAAGCCTCCCACTCTCTTTCAACCCTCCACGATACCCTTCCACGATTCCCCGTGAAGTCTCACCTTAGGGTCAGGAAGGATGAGCTCTCCATCCTGCTTCAGATGCAGGGGTGCGTTGAAACCCAGTTACTTCACTGGATTGAGGATTGATGGGAGTTCAGGTAAGCTTGACTATTCAGGTAAGGCTCTGTAAAAGTTCTGTTGCAAGTTCAAAAGTCCAAGCTTAATAATAATGTTCATTGTCTTATTGCAGCAAGCGCTAATGCTTATGTCTTTTTTCCCCTTAGGGGCTGGGGTTCGGAATGCCGGAGATATGGCGCTGACCCGAAGTGAAACGTGCAGTTCCAGTTCCAGTAAATGGCAGGTTAGTTCTGGATGAGCGCTCGGGAACTGTCTTTGCATACGCTCATTCAATGTCTTTGGCCCTCATTACGACCCTGGCGGAGTGGGTCTACGCCAGCGGTATTCGCGGCGGACCCGTCCGCCCTACTACGAGTTCCTGTAGCGCCATGGAGCGTTTTCTGCCTGGTTTTTCCGGGCGGAGAAATCCATGGCGCTACGGGACCTTGTTGTTAATTACGCCACCGTATTTTACGGTGGCGTAATTAACGCCTTCCCCACTCCCATTATACCCTATGGGGCAAAAATGGGAATGGGGAAGGGTAAAATGGGGAATGGGGATTTACCGCCCCGCCAAGGTCGGAATGGGGCGGTAAATCCGCCAACCCCCATGGCGCTATCGGCAGCTTTCCGCCGTGCTCCATGGTGCATATTGCACCACGATTTCCGCCAGGGTCGTAATGAGGGCCTTTGTCTTTTTTCCCCATAGGGGCCGGGGTCCGGAAAATGCCTGGAAGCGGCAAGACCCGAAATGAAATGGGAATGACCCAACAGGTAAGTCTTATTCCCTTCCTTCTCTCACCTCTTATTCTTGTCTTTTTCTCTAGGCTCTGGGAAGTGGCTGTGTATCCGGATGATTGCTGCTGAAGATGGAGGCACCCAGGAAAGGTGAGTGAAATGCAGCGCTGCAGCGATCGTAATGAAATGCTTTTAAAAATGATGTCTTCCTTTTCAGGATCGTCGGTGTGATGTCTCCGTGGTGCAGATTTAGCTGGTAAGGTCTCTTGTCTCCCTTTGCAGGTGACCCAGGATGCTGACAGGCGTGGCTGAAGTCCAGATGCAGGAGCTGACACGGTGAGCGTCCAGCTGCGAGGAGCAGAACAACGTGAAGCGTGAGTTGCTGATCGGGTGTGGTTTAAATAGCTTTGGAAGAAGTTCCAAGTGTGTATCCTTCCTCCGATCAGGTATGTATCCTTCCCCGACCACACCCGGGTGGAAAGTAGTCCCACAGGTAAAGTAGTTCCATTCAGGCCTCAAGAGGGCCTGGATGTGGCAGCATGGTCTGCATCAGGTAAGTGCACATTAAAACACTTGAACACATGTATAGCTTTATGAGCCTGGCGCCTAAGGCGCCAGGACAGAGGTCCAACATGAGCCTGGCGCCTAAGGCGCCAGGACTGCGTCCAAAGGGCCCCAGCTTGGGCCCGCTGGCACTCCCCTGGGGGAAATGATGCCTGCCTCTGGGGTTGCTGGGTCGTTCCTGGCTCCTTGGAGGTAGGCATCATGACAGTCATCCCAATGCTTTTTGCACTCTTGAGCTGTGAGCACCTCATGTCCGAATGCACTCACACAATCCGCAACCTGCTTCCAGTGGGACATACGTTGGGCAGCCGTAGTGTGACAATTCGGGCGAACTAGCATATCATGGTTGTGTTCCTGCACGTAGTCCACAAGGAAGTCCAGTTCCTGCTTGCAGAAAGGCTTCTTCCTCGACGTGCCAGAGGCCAGAGCCGTGTCTGGAGTCGCAGCCTCTGCTGCAGATGTAACCTTCCTCCTCTTGAGCAGTGGTCTGGACCCTGGCAGGCAAATGCCGCCCTGATCAGTATGGGCAGTGGCGCTGGTGGATTGAACCGAGGGAGTGGCAGGTGGAACAAGGACAAAAGCCATGACTTGCGTCAGTGGCTGCTGGGTGCCCTGGAATGGACCCTACACAGCAACATCCGCTGTGCCAGGGTCATTGACCGGGACTGTCCTGGATGGTAGATTCACAGCCGGGGTGGTGTCGACTGCATCTTCCCATGCATTTGCCAACACCCGGCTAGTCGGGGCAGCAGATGACAATACTGCTCCAGGGACACGTGCCTCGGTCAGGGCAGCCCTGTGTGCACTTAGGGTGTGCCTCCTCACCTCCTGAAAATCATCCTGGGACTCTTCAGGTGTCGACGCAGCATGCGCTGGCCGACCCTGAGCCTGTGTGGTGGTGTCCACAGCTGCACCTGCAGCTACCACTACCCTTGGGCCCGTGGCAGTCGATGAAATGGACTGCCGGGTTACATGGGCGCCAGTGCCAGATGCAAGAGCTGCATCTCTCGGAGCCGCAGGGGTTGTGGCATGACTGCACCAACACGTGGCACTACATTGTGCCAAAGTGGAGCACCCCTGCCTCTTCCCCCTCTGCAGCCACCATGGACACCATGGAGTCCCCCTACTCCCTGGTCACCCCGGCGATATCTCGACCACGCCCGCCACATGGAGTACGCCCAGCTGAGGCGCCCCTCACCTTTCGTGGCCTCCCAACCATGGCACAGACATAGTAGTGCCGGCATAGATGTAGTATTGCCAATGGGAGGCATACATGAAAATTGACCTGGGCAATTGCGGTGAAGTGGGTAGGGTACTAGATATTAACATCACCCCTGCACCTGCAAGGCTGTATGTGACCCCGGTGATAAAGTGACGGGTCACGCAATGTTCAGGCACCCCAAAACTGCAGTAAAACCATGCACGCAACCCCCGGTAGCCCACATGTGTGGAATTAACCTCCCGCAGTACGCGGTGGCACCCAGGGACACGAAAAACACGTACGCGTGGGACACGCAGGCTAATATGACCTCAAAAACAGGTCTGCGATACACAGGGGCACCCGTAGTGGGAAAAATAGCGTGCGTGACTCACCGTCTGACTAGTGTGATAATGAAAAACATGCATAGCCAATAGACCCACCAAAGGAAGAGATACGTCCTTGATCTGGTGTGAAGTTGTGATGGCGCGTGAAACAACCAGAAGAAGCAACACACATGTCGGTCTCCAGGAAAAGGCACGTACAGCGAACCGCTGGCCCCACTCACCTTTAACCCGTGCTGAGGGAAACGCCTGCACACGTCACGTCATATACACGCTTAGGCCCTTCCTCGAATTACACGCATTAACATGCGGACATGCTGTTTTCTCACGTGCTGAAGCACTCCGTATCAAGCTGGCCACGCGACAACACACGGAAGACCACGCTCCTGCCCAGAAGGCCGAATTACTGCCCCCAGAGCCCCGAGCAGCCTCCCATGAGCCATCTGCTGCTGCCTGCCTTCCTGCGGCCACCATGCACTGCCATTTAGTGCCTGCACATCTGTCATCTGCAGGGGTCCAGTTTCTGTGACCACCCCTGCTGGAACAGAAGACTTCCAACTGGTATTCCATCGCACAACAGCCCAGCCCCAGGACCCAGTTGGCCGCCCACACCTGCCTCAGGGATTGCCATGTCCGACACAACACAATCTGGCACCAGTGGCAACCCATAGAAAGGTAGGACACTGGTTTTTTGTCAACAGCTGTTCACTCATCACAAACTACATATGTTTAGTACTAATTGTCAATTTTAATATAGTCTTTTAAAAATCAAGAACATAATACATATAAAAAACATCAACAGACACTCTAAAAAGGTACATATATGTAACAGGGCACAAAACATATAACAATTTCTAAAATATAGAGACATCGATCATATCAATCTATGTGCAAACCTATGCTGTAATTCCTTATGAAAATAGGGGTTGTGATCCTGATGGATCACTCACAGTTTTTCTCCCTCAGTCTAATATTCAATTTAGATTGGGACAATCCCTAGATGGAATATTCAATACTATCATACAATTTAGTATTATTCCTAAATTGAGAACTGGACATGTTTCAGTCCTCCTAATTATTGTAGGGACTTTCTTCAGGAGTGGTCAGGGCAATAGTATTTAGAGTAAGGACAGTTGGTCTGGAATCTTCTAGTTTTGAAGAATTATTCAGTGGAAGCCATTAGCTGTTGACAAAACCATAAAAAAGAATCACTAAAATCCATTGGCCCTCATTACGACCCTGGCGGAGGTCCATGGTGCAATTTGCACCATGGACCATGGCGCAGAGCTGCCAATACCGCCATGGGGGTTGGCGGACTTACCGCCCCATTCCGAGGTTGGCGGGGCGGTAAGTCCCCAATCCCCATTTACCCTTCCCCATTCCCATTTTTGCCCCATAGGGTATAATGGGAGTGGGGAAGGCGTCAATTATGCCACCGTAAATTACGATGGCGTAATTAACGAGTCCCGTAGCGCCATGGATTTTTCCGCCTGCAAAAAGCAGGCGTAAAAATCTCCATGGCGCTACGGAATGTAGTAGTCTGGCGGAGAGGTACGCCATGCATTACGCTGGCGTAAACCCCTCTCCGCCAGGGTCCTAATGAGGGCCATTGTATTCTTTGGGCACAGATGAATGTGTCAAGAGGAGTTCAGGATCAATAAAGTTACCTGACTTCCTAGTGTAGGTGCTCTCTTGTTTTTCAGTAGAAAAGGTCCACAGCTGTTGAACGTATTTTCTTAATAAAAGGGAAGGTATTCCTCTTTTACCTGTAACACATATGTTTACAAGAGAGTCTTGAGATCAATCTTTCATATTATGAATTGAGCTAGACAGATTCCTTTAGTCAGGCGTTGGCAGGCTGTAAAAATTCTATATGTAGCGTTCCGCTTAAGGTGAGTTTGATAGTCCATACAGTTCATAAGCATTTCTACATTGTTGTGACAGGGGCCAGTTTACCACCCAGCAGATGAGGGTCCTGGAGCGCATTCGCCTAGTGCTTCACCACCAGATCCTCAGGATGCAGGCCCGTCTGGAGTCGAGCAGTAAGTGGCCATGCATTCATGGTTAAAAAAGGGCATATTGCAGTGTTCTGGTCGTTAGCTACTTGGCTGCATGTGTGACATGGGTCATGTATGGATGTGTGTGTGCAGGGACATGATGGTGCTTTATGTGAGTCCAGTCAGGAAAACCACATGGATGGTGCATGTGTTACAATGCAACATGCGGAGCAGCATGCGGAATGCACACATGAATGCATGCCTGTCTCTGTTCTTGGACATGTTTGGGGTGTGAGAGATGGGTGCTGCTGTCATGGACATGTATGGTGTATATGTCTGTGTGTCTGAGTAGCGTGTGTGTGACTTGTAAATGCCATGGATGCATGACACATGTCCGTGACAATGTGTTCATTCACTGATACAGCCTAGTCTTCCTTGTATCCACTGTGTCTGGGGTATTTGAGGCCAGATGCATGAACCTCCGGTGATGTGTGTGCCTGTGATCAGTATGACCCATGGTGCATGTGAGTGTCAACCTACCATTGTATGTTTCTACAGTGCCTTGGACATGGATGAAAATGTTTGTTGCATGCACCGTGCCTGTTTCTGCATGTGTGTTGCCTGCACTGACCCATGTGTTGTGGAGGGACATGATGGAAGTGACATTTGACAGTGCCACTCCTGTGCTATTGCTTTGTTTCTAGGCGACTATAGTTCAGTACCCTGATGCTTGTGTTCAATGTCTCCCTTTACACAGCGGCGAGTGAAGAAGAGGGCGGAGATGGCGCTATGGAGCAAAGCAGTGGGTATGCCTCCACCGGCTGGCGACGCAAGGAACGGTCACCCTCCCAGGAATTTCCATCATGCGGGAGCGAGGGGACTGGTGCCGCGTCTGCCACTACGGCTGCAGCGGAAGGGGCGGGTGATCACCCACAGGGGCTTGGATTGGCGCAAGATGGTGCAGAGCTATCAAGGTTCGTGGTGTGAAATGAGGAGGAGGCCACTACTGAGCCGCACATGGGGCCTGGTGGGGGTGGTACCACTGGTGCAAGTGGTGCAGTCCAGGAGCAGGGGTAGGAGGCAGCAGAGGTCACCACGGAGGGGCCTGTGCATGTCACTGTCCCTGACACTGACTGCATCACCATGCACCAGCAGGGATGCCCCGTCCCAGGCCCGTCCGCAGGTAGGGGGGAGGCCCACATCATCTGGCACTACCTACGGACGAGGGGAACCGTGACCGGATGGAGTCCGTCCTGATTGGTGTTGCGTTGCGCACGCGTGACATGTGACATTCGTGATGATGTGCGTGCTTCCTGGGGGACCACGCACGTCATCACAAAAAGCTGCGTGCCAACGTGGCCCAGTTGGGAGGGGCCATGGTCGGGGGTTTCCTTTATGTGTCGGGCTGTCTCGAGGTCCTCTCCTCCTCTGTGCAGACTATATGCCAGTTGTTCTCCTTGCCGTCTTACGGCCCAGATGCCACCAGGGCCCCCTGTGGACCTGCCCCAACCAACGCAGCCAGCCTGGTGGAGATCCCATCCCTGCCACAGTCAGGAGTCGGAGGTCCAGCAGGGGTGGCCACCCCACCAACTGGACCCCAGCAGATGGAGGATGTGCCGGCATCATTGGGCAGGGCATGTGCACGACGGCACCACCGGATTCCATCAGCCTGGAGGCTGTCATGGTGGCAGAGGCAGTTGCGTCTGAGGCAGCAGCAGGCTCAGCGTGGGATGCATCATGGCTTGGGGCCATCAACACCCGGGGGCAGGCATCGGCTGAGGGGCAGGAGGACCCCAGACTGGGAGTGTATTCCGTGTGGCAGCGGTTGGGCCAGCAAATAGATGCGGAGAGGCGGTGGGCGGAGAGGGCATGGCTCAGGATGGTCAGGGTGGAGAACTCCATGCTCCGGGCCTTGAGGCGGGCAGAGGGCCTTGAGGAAACTCGCAGGGAGTGGAGGGATTCCACGGCTGCATCCCTGAGAGACCACGAGGCCAGGGAACAGACCCGCCTCTGGAACATCGACATGGAGTTCGATGATGCCCTGGCCCGGAACATCACTAAATGAGCCGTGGGACTGGCCCGTCGCCTTTGTAAATAGTTATGTAGGTGTACATTTCCTTTCTATTTTTCTTTCCTTTGGGGCACATGGACTATTCCCCACCTTTTTGTATATAGTTATTTATTAGGTAGGTTTTTTGGTAGGTTTCCTTTGGAACGTTGGGCTAATGGACCCTGAATTTTTAAATTGTATATAGTTCTGGACTGGATTTCACTTCATTATTTTTTTTTTCCATGGAGTAATGGTTTTCTTATTTTTTGAACTTTGGATTTGGTTTAATGGACAAACTCTTTGGAGCCCTTTTACTTTAGATTTTATTGAAATCAGCATTGACATTTTTTCATTTATTTTGGGCATCCAGGCTTTTATTTATTATTTCTTTTCTTATGTGATTTTTTTCATTCCTTCAATTTTGTATATAATACATTTTTATTTCATACTTCATTTGTGTGGTCTTCACTCATTGGTTTCATGCATGTCACGATGTGGGTTTTCTCATTTATGTGTCGCCATTGTGTGTGTCTGACGGACATGTATTAATGGGCATACTTGTCATTTGGGATCTATCATGACATGGGGATTTCAATGTGTAGAGGATGCAATGCTTGGTTGGGTGTTTGGACTGGGGTGGCGTGGAGTGAATTTGGGTGGCCATAAGGGCCATGAGTCTGGATCGTAATGGCGTGTTGGGTGGGGGGACATGAGTCGGAGCCTGCTGGCAGGTGTCCGTCACTGGGGGTGGGGTGGGGGGACATGAGTTGGGGCCTGCTGGCAGGTGCCCGTCACTGGGGGAGGGGTGGAGGGACATGAGTCGGGGCCTGCTGGCAGGTGCCCTTCAAGGGGGGTGGGGTGGGGGGACATGAGTCGGGGACTGCTGGCAGGTGCCCATCACTGGGGGTGGGGTGAGGGGACATGTGTCAGTGCTCCCAGGTGCATGGTGCCATGCAGGCTGCCTGCGGGTCATGCCCAGGGATGATGGGCTGCCTGCGGGGCATGCCCGGGGTGTAGGGTGCACCAGGGAGGGCCCACACTGCCAAATTGCATGTAAAACTCTCCACATACCCTTCAGAATACACGTACCCCTCTCGTGCTAGCAAAAATGCATGTTAAACTTCCCACACACCCCTCTGAATACACGTACCTCTTTCACACTAGCGAAAATTCGTGTAAAACACCTTGCGCACCCCTCAGAATACACAAACCCCTTTCGTGCTAGCGAAAACGCGAGTAAGACTCCCCGCGCACCCCTCAGAATACACATACCCCTCTCACGCTAGTGAAAACACGTGTAAAACTCCCTGCACACCCCTCAGAATACACGCATGCAGCCCATCCACCCTCCCCATGCCCCACAAGCAGCCCATCACCCCAGTGCATGCCCCACAGGCAGCCCCCACCACAGGGGGGACTTTTCCCACACATTTTACCTGACACAGTGGGGTACGTGTATTCTGAGGGGTGCATGTGGAGTTTTAAATGCGTTTTTGCTAGCGCAAGAGGGGTACGTGTATTCTGGGGGGTGTGCGGGGAGTTTTACACGCGTTTTCGCTAGCGCGAACCGGGGGACGTGTATTCAGGGGGGTGCGCGAGGAGTTTTATACGCATTATCGTGGTTGGGGGGCTGTATGCTGGTCCACTGGCCTTTGCGCCATGTACTGGATTTGTGTGACTTTTTGGCACCCGGGGCAGGGTTGGGCGCGTAACTGGCACTGCTGCAGGGTTGCTGCGCCACTCTGCGCCATGGCTGGTTATGGATGTTAAAATCCATGAATACACTGTGCGCTGAAATGGGTTTTGGTGCACGCGGCTGGCGCATACTGCCGCACGCGCAAACTGTGCGCCAGCCACGTGTGCCACTTGTGCGCCGAATTCTATGAATTACCCCCTAAATCTCGACTTGGATGTTATACAGACCTGCTACTTTTGTCACTATTTGTACGCCTGTTCACGCATGTCACGTTTGAACAGCCCATGTTTATGGACAATGGATGTCAAACTGTGGAATGACTCAGTTAGTGTAGCTCAGTGCAAACGCTCTCGTCCTAGAAGCAAGGCGACGCAGAGTAACAGTGGTCCGAATACCGGGTCCGCGTATATTAAGCCAATATAAAAAAATAAATATATACAAATACAATTAATGATACACTTTTAGAATGTTCTGAACGTTTTCTAAGAATTTCTCAGGTTAATAAGTATGAGTCTGCCATTACCATGTTCACAACCACCTCTTTCTGCTAGTGCTTTTAGTTGAAAAAAAATCGATCTATATAATATATCCAGGGGATGTGTGGTGTATGCAATTTCATGTCTGATATAACTTTATAATAGAATGTTAGAAAACACTGGAATATTATAGCCCACCTCTTCTGGTAATTATAAATAAACTGCACAAAAATACACCAAAGTAGCACTGTTTGGACCTCGTTTAGAGTTAGGGGACTTTAATGACTTATGCCCATGGAGTACAAAGTGGCTACAAAATGAGGAAACATGGAAAGTTACACATGACTCTAAATAATGGAGACAGAGAGTATCCAGCAACTCATTATCCAGAATGCCATCTGGCAAGGGTGTAAAATCCCTGAGAACCAGGGTTCTCGACCCAGCCCTTTAAGACGAGGTAGTAATACTTTGAGATGGATGGGGATGCAGAAGATCCTCAAACATCAATAATCTAACTCAGGAAGTTGGCAAATCAAAGCTGTTTTATTTGCAATTGTCTAAAACAGAGAGTTACAACGAAACATCTTATATAGTAAAAACTCATCATTGCTGATGTCATCATATGTGGTTGATGATGTCATTCTAAGTGGCAAACAAAAAAACCTATTGGAAAAAGTGTTAGGTTTAGGGGGAACATCTAGGTAAACGTTCCATTCTTGTCTAAGAAAGTGCTAGGGTTTCTAATATTTGGTGGGGGAACAGAGCCCTCGCCTCAAACAGGTCACTATGAACATCATCAAATACACAATGTCCCATTGGTTACACAACCTGTAGGGCTCTTTACTATGTGGCCCTCTACAACTGGTTGGCACCCTTACATCTGTCAGTACTTTTCCACATACACCAGCAGCACGCAGGATGGCATCCAGGTGCTGGTGGGTTTGACTTGGACATAGCTTCCCACCAATTCGCCTACTATCCATCATCACACTGCTGTCTGCCAGTCAATTAGCCCTTTGAAGATTGGCCTTGAGTTTGTTCTTCATGCCTGAAGAATAGCACGCTCTGTCTCCTTGGGTAGGTGTAGCTCATCACGATTGTCCATTTTCAGCTATCCAAGTGACTGGAGACCATGGTTTTGAGCTTTAGTGCATTTGAAATACTATTATTTAATGAACCTCTGACATCTTCATTACTTTTGTGCTCGTCTTCTGAGCAGGGGTTTGTTCTTTCACATGTTTGTAGATACTGTCTGATCATTCCAGCACGGAGTGGCCTTGGCTTCTTGGGGCTGGTCCAGCCTCGCCCTTCTTTGATTCACCTCTGTAATTCGATTGCTTGTCAGCTGCAACACACAGGAAAAGCCTTCCTTTTTCTGGTCCAGCTCTGCTAAAATGTGTAGTGGAATCTTGCATAGTTCACTCATTCCTATATATAAATATATATGTTGGTGCATGCCACAGTCAATTCACTACATATCTAGCCTTAAGAATACTTTGTCTGCTCTTGTTTCTTAGCATCTGTACACGTGTAAAATTACTTGATATCTTCATCTTTTCTAGAACATAAACATCTTCATCTCAATCCCGAAATGTTGCTTATCTTTGATACTTGCTTGATGCCTATAGAATATATTCTCTTGTCTCTGCATCTCTTCTGGGTGCAACAGTCTTGCTCCATGTGACTTCAACAATCTGCTATTTTGCTCACTTTTCACACTTCTTCTGGTATTTCATTTAAATGACCGTCATACTGTGTATGCAGGTATGGCTTTCTTAATGGGAACCTTGCTTCCAGGATTCTCCTTGGTATTGGTATCTTCACTAGCACTGCACATATTTCACATTCTGGTTCCCAACATATAGGCAAGATGGGCACAATGCTTGAGTTTGGGGTATTTAGCTCCCTCTCTAAACTTCCGCTCTGGGTGATTCATCGAACACTCTCCCATTGTTCTTCACATCTAGACATCCTTTTCTGAAGAAATGCTTTTTCAGGACCCATATTGTTATTACTCCTTTCAGACATCCAGCTGATTTTACATGCTCATCTTTGTTCCCTGTCATAAGCATGCACTGTCCATTTGGACTGTAATAGATCCATTTCCCCACATACTTCTTACGGTTCTTTGGGTACTCAGGTGCATGGATGCTGGCTTTTACATGATCTCTGATTTCTTCATATGTTAGTTCCTTAGTCTTCCATCCTGATTCGACATCAATCATGATCTTCATCCGTATAGCTTTCTTTACAGTCGTCTTGCATTGTGAAATAGCCAATCTGATTACACAGAATCCAAGAAACAGAATCACTATCAGGGCTCCAAGAAACTTGAACATATCTGCCATGCATTGTGGAACCCACAAAAAGAATAATCCAAACCAACTGTCATCAGCAATATCTTCCACTTTCTCTACCATCTGGATGTGCAGCTTCTTCAACATCTCTATGGCCTCTGTCAAGGTGTCATCCTCATCATCATGAGAAGGTATAAATGTGCAACATGATTCTCCAATTTTGGCACAAACACCTCCATTCATTGCTGTAATCATGTCCAGAACGTACCTATTCTGAAGAGTCATTAGTCGTATGGCTCTCAGCTCTTCCTTGATAGCATTGAATCCCTTTATGGTAGTGTTGATTGTCTGCAACAACTCCCATTTGGATATTTGTGACCCATTAGTATTTGCATGTGACTAGATTCGAGGCACGAAGATTATTGTGAATGTTGCTGAGTGTTAAGGAGAATTCTCATTTTATGGCTAATTTCCCTCACCTAGTGAGTCCCCCAGCAGATGGATTTCTGGATTTTTTTGTTTTACTTGGAACGAGTGTGCCTCTTTTTCCCACTCTTACCTGTGTTTTTTTTTTGCCATATGTATTTCATCTGCTTTTGTGATTTTGGACTCTGGAGTACATCACTTCAGTAGCCCCCTTCTTTTGTGTGTTACACAGCACCTTCAGTTCAGTGACACAGGATTGTCTTTTAGACTTCCCACAGACTCCATTTCTGAGGCTGACTACTGTCTCCTAGAAGAAGGTAAAGTTGCCATTAACTTTGTGTAACGCTCACCTGATTCCCATAGAGGCGCCGGTCTTGACTGGGCGTATACCGTATCTTCAAAGGTGATGTGTAACACACGGCTGGCTCTTTGGGCTGGACCTCTGTGCACTGTATGTCTGACTTGAAGGGTAAGATGTCTGCAGATAGAAAATATGGGATTAAGGAACTGGGTTATTGAATGTCTCTCTCTTCTTCCCTTTCTCTTCTCCTGTAGAACCCCAAAGGTTAACGCTCTCACCTTAGGTAAGTGAACGCTGTGCTCTCCATCTGCCTCGGGGCAGGGTGCTGTAACCAGTTTCTTCACTGGATAAGGGGAGCAGGCCTCTTGACTTCAGAGGACTGCTGTCCGTCGTTTACTGCACGAACGGTAAGTTTCGAGTAATTCTAATGTCTTTAAAGTCTTTAGTAATGATGTCTCTTGTTTTGCAGAGTTCCGGCGATGGCAGATGACGGGCTGAAGTGAGTTGAAGATGGAGCCCGTGTGATGAATAGAAGCGCCTGGAAGCACGTAAGTAAGCGCTTGTTGCCTGCTTCACGATGCGCTCTAACTGTCTTTTTATTTTGCAGGTAAAAGTTCGGAGCGGCTGCAGGGTGCCGGAATACCCACTGGGTTAGATGTGGAAAGGAGTAATGGCACGTGAGTATTAAAGTTCCCCAATGTCTTTAAACGCACCTTGTTTTGTCTTTCAGATGCGGGATGCAGCGCCGAAGGCCTCCGGAGCGTGCAAAGAGTTGGTAAGCTTTTGTCTTTCAGATGCCGGAATGCAGTGTGAAGACCTCCGGAGCGCACGAAGAGTAGGTAAGCCTTTGTCTTTCAGATGCCGGAATGCAGCGCGAGGCGTTGGTGACAGCCGATGGACCAGGTAAGTGAAGAGCTGTCACTGAAGACCGTAATGCTAACCTGTTCTTTCTTGTCTTTATAGGTGTTGCTAAAGACTGGATTCAGGATGGTAAGCCTTTTTCCTTAGGCCCAGGATCAGATGCAGAAGACACGATGAGCGTTCTGCTGCAGAGGATGCAGAATAACGCAAAGCAAGATTCATCCATCGGGTGTGGTTTAAATAGCCTCCTGTAGTGCTTAGGTGTCTCCTTCCACAGCCACGCCTAAGAAAAGAGTTCCTGCTTTCCAGAAGAGTTCCAGTGTTCTGAATCTAGGGAGTGGCTCCTGCCCCACCCAACAGGAAAAGTAGTTCTAAACAGAAGAGGATCAGAGGCTCAACTGGCAGGCAAGTAAGCAGCATGGTCTGCTGCAGGTAAGTCCACCCAAGCATTATGAGCCCGGCGCTTCCAGCGCTGGGACTGGGCATATTTATGAGCCTGGTGCCACTGGCGCCAGGACTGGGTCCAAAAGGTCCCAATTGGGACTGGTTGGCACTCGGAACCTGGGTTATGGATCTGCTTCCAAGGGAGTTGGGAAAACCCTGACCTTTTGGAAGCAGAGATCATGACAGTACCCCCCCTCAAGGCCCCTCCCAAACCGGGCTTCTCCGGGGGTTTTGGCTTGTCAGGAAATGTTCGGTGAAATCTTTTGATTAGGCGAGGAGCGTGGACATATTCAGCAGGTTCCCAGGATCTCTCTTGGGGGCCGTAGCCTTTCCAGTCAATTAGGTAAAATAGTTTAGATTTGGAGATCTTGGAGTCCAGAATGCTTTTGACGTCAAACTCGAGTTCTCCATCAACTAGGATAGGTTTTGGAGATTTAGTTAGTCGGGTTTGAGGTTGCACGGGTTTTAATAGAGAGACGTGGAAGACCGGATGTATCTTCATGTGCGGGGGCAAGTCCAACTTGACCGCTACTGGGTTTACTATGGTAGTGATGGAATAGGGAGCAAGGTATCTTGGGTTGAATGTGCGTGGCCCTTTTAGAGGTAGATATTTGGTGAATAACCAGACTTGATCTCCTACTTGATATTGAGGGGCTTCCTTCCGATGTTGATCTGCTCCTTTCTTGTATTGTTCTTTAGCCCTTTGAAGGTGAGAAACAGCTTCCTTAAAGGCTTGGGTGATTGTAGAATGCAGGTAGTCTACTGCTGGTGTTTCAAGATCTTGGAGGGGATCCAACTCCGAGGTTCGAGGGTGACTGCCGTACAAAAGAAAAAACGGGGTTTTCCCAGTTCCCGAATGGACAGAGTTATTGTAGGCATATTCGGCTATCCAAAGGATGTCTTTCCAAGTTTTTTCAGTTTGTTGCAGCATGCAGCGTAAATACTGTTCCAGAGTTTGATTGGTCCTCTCGGTTTGTCCGTCGGTCTGAGGGTGGTGACTGGTCGATAGTCTCACATCAATTTGAGCCGACCGACAGCAACTTCGCCAAAAATGAGAAATAAATTGACTACCTCGATCCGAAATTAGAACCGAAGGAAAACCGTGCAGTCGGACGATGTTTTCGAGAAATTCTCGGGCCAGAGTTGCTGCTGTTGGCAAGCCTTTGAGCGGAATGAAATGCGCCATCTTGGAGAATAAGTCCACGATTACTAGAATCGTATTGTATCCGGAGCATGGAGGTAGATCGGTGATGAAGTCCATAGAAAGCGTATGCCAAGGGCGAGGTGGGATGTCAATAGGGCGTAAGAGGCCTGCTGGTCTTTCCTTTCGACTCTTGTTTTGGGCGCATACTCCACAGGACATTATAAAGTCTCTGATATCTTTTTTCCAAGACGGCCACCAGAAGTAGCGCTTGATCTTTTCTGAGGTCTTGGCCATACCGGGATGTCCTTCTATTAAAGAATCGTGATAACAAGAGATTACTTTTTTCTGTAAATCTGTGCAGGGTAGGTATAATCGTTCTTGGAAATACAATAAGTTGTCCTTTACTGCAAAGTCCTTTCCCTGCAGATGCCAATTCTGTATGTCTGCTGGAGTTACAAGTTGCCTGGCTTTATCCTTAACTTCCTCTATGGATTCTGTGGCGATTACACCCAGAATTCTTTGTTCGGGAATGATTGGTACAGGTTTAGGGTTGATCAAGTGTTCTTCCACTCCCATCCGAGAAAGGGCATCAGCTTTACCGTTCTTTGTACCAGGTCGATAGGTAATTATGAATTCAAACTCGGCAAAGAATAATGCCCAACGGAGTTGTCTAGAGGATTGGGCTTTTGCGGTTTTCAAATATTGCAGGTTTCGGTGATCCGTAATCACAGTAACGGTGTGTCGGGCCCCCAGCAGATAATGCCGCCAAGCCTTAAAGGCAGACTTGATAGCCAGAAGTTCCTTGTCAGTAATCGTGTAATTGATTTCAGGAGGCGAGAATTTGCGGGACCAAAATGCCACGGGATGCAACTGATTGGTTAGCGGGTCCTTTTGTGATAGAACTGCCCCCATGGCAAGGCTTGAAGCATCAGTTTCCACGATGTAGGGGAGTTCGGGGCGAGAGTGTTTTAAGATTGGTGCAGAGATAAATTTAGTCTTCAAATCCTGGAAAGCTTGTTCCGCCTCGGTAGACCATTCAAAACGTTTGTTTTTCTTTAACAAGGCAGTGATGGGCTGGACTATTCGAGAAAATTCGGGGATAAACCTGCGGTAAAAGTTAGCGAAGCCTAACATGCTTTGCACACCTTTTACGGAGGATGGTGATGGCCATTTGAGAACTGCATCGACCTTCTTTGAATCCATACGCACTCCGCCAGGTGATAATATGAATCCCAAGAATTCAACTTCAGTCACGTTGAAAACACATTTTTCCAACTTAGCGAAAAGTTTGTGTTGACGCAATCTTTCGAGGACCATTTTCACGTGTTTCCGATGTTCAGATTCCGATGAAGAATAAACGAGGATGTCGTCAATGTAAACAACAACACACACATCTATGAGCTCTCTGAGGACATCGTTCATAAAATATTGAAAGGCGGCCGGGGCATTGCAAAGTCCGAAGGGCATGACCTGATATTCAAATAGCCCATACTTGGTGCAGAAGGCCGTCTTCCATTCATCGCCCTCTTTTACTCGTACCAAGTGGTAAGCTCCTCTAAGATCCAGCTTTGTATATATGCATGCTTTTCTGACTTGGTCCAGGAGTTCAGGGATCAAAGGTAACGGATATCTATTCTTAACGGTGATCTGGTTCAGGGAGCGATAATCTATACAAGTTCTAAGGTCTCCTTCCTTTTTTGGAACGAAGAACAAAGCTGAAGAAGCAGGGGACTTGGAAGGACGAATAAACCCATTTGCCAGGTATTGATCCAGGTATTGTCGAAGGTGAAGGTTCTCAGGCTCGGTGAGGGCATAAATTCTACTACAAGGAGGAGTAGATCCAGGTATCAGGTCTATCTGGCAGTCATAAGACCTATGAGGAGGTAGAGAGTTAGCCTGATCCTTCCGGAAAACATCTTGGTATTCTAGGTATTCGGGAGGTAACTGGGGAGTCTCTGAAGAAATTGCTGCCAGTGCAACACCAGGTGGAGGGTGACAAGTAGAGACACATTCTGGAAACTGGACCGTTCTTGCTCGCCAATCGATCAGAGGATTGTGTTTCTCTAACCAAGGTATTCCTAGAATAATCTGAAACTGAGGGGCCTTGATCACATCGAACACGATCTTCTCATGGTGTCCATCTTGACTTACTAGCGTCACCTCTTGAGTGGTATGCGTTACTGGCCCGGAGGCTATCTCTGTACCATCCACCGTAGTAATGACGTCCTTTACAGCCTTGGGACAAAGAGCTAGATTCATCCTCAAAACCATTTCATGATCCACATAATTGCCGATGGCACCGCTGTCGACGTAAGCTTCAATTGCATGTAATCGATCCGGATTATCAGGGCTAATGAGGACCATAGGTATCACGAAATGCGAGGTCACGGAACTGGTTTTCACGCTCGGCAAGAGGACGTCTATTCTTGTCGGGCGAGGTCGTTTCCCTGCTCAGAGTTTGTAACTTTGGTAACTGCAGCTCCTACTGCCTTCTTGGCAGGTTTCACCGGACAGTCTCGAAGAAAGTGCCCTGAGTTTCCGCAATAGAGGCATAATTGCAACTGTTTTCTCCTTTCCCGCTCCTTTTGTGTTAGAGGACCTTTCAGACCCCCTATTTGCATGGGTTCCCCGGAGTCTACTCCTTTGGAAGGAGTTGGCGGTTTGGAAAATACTCGAGCATCAAACTTGGAACGATCGGCCTTCCTGTTCTGCAGTCTGTGATCTATTTGAACGACTAAGTCTATATAGTCCGAACAATCTTGTGGGGGATTCACTACTTGGGCTAACACATCCTTGAGCTCTCCACGTAGACCTCTATAAAACAGCGTAATCCTTTTGTCCTCAGGCCATTGAGTTTCCACTATCAGTCTGATGAAAGACGCAATATAAGCCAAAAGGTCTTGATTACCTTGTCGCAACGAAAGAAGCTCATTGTCCAAGGGCTGCCCCTGTGAATGTCTTGCGAACAGTTTTTCCATACTGAGCTGAAAAGCTTGAAAATCATGGAGGACCGGATCATCTTGATTTACTAGAGGGATCGACCAGTCTGCCGCATTGCCACTAAGGTACGAAAGCACGAAAGCTACTTTAGCTTGATCAGTTGGAAAGGCTGCTGGCCGGCATAAGAAATGCAACCGGCACTGATTGATAAATACTGCAAACCTCTTTGGGTCACCAGAAAATCGTTCGGGCGGAGCCAGAGGTACATTCCCAGGTAGGTTGATCTGCACTGGATTCATAGAGGATGTAGAAGGAAGATTTCCCCCAGATGCGGGTAACGGGGTCTGTCCGGCTTGTGACTGTAGCAATTGTCTAGCGAGATCATCTGTTCGCTCCTTGGAAATAATCAGTTCCCTTCTTAGAGCGTTCGTTTCCTGACAGGCTGCATGCACTTCTGCCCTTAGTTCCCCAAGTAACTGGGCTAGCTGGTCGGTATCCGAGGTTTCCATAGCGCCTGGACGGGAGTTTTGTGGTAGGCTTTGCGTTCTGTAACGCTCACCTGATTCCCGTAGAGGCGCCGGTCTTGACTGGGCGTATACCGTATCTTCAAAGGTGATGTGTAACACACGGCTGGCTCTTTGGGCTGGACCTCTGTGCACTGTATGTCTGACTTGAAGGGTAAGATGTCTGCAGATAGAAAATATGGGATTAAGGAACTGGGTTATTGAATGTCTCTCTCTTCTTCCCTTTCTCTTCTCCTGTAGAACCCCAAAGGTTAACGCTCTCACCTTAGGTAAGTGAACGCTGTGCTCTCCATCTGCCTCGGGGCAGGGTGCTGTAACCAGTTTCTTCACTGGATAAGGGGAGCAGGCCTCTTGACTTCAGAGGACTGCTGTCCGTCGTTTACTGCACGAACGGTAAGTTTCGAGTAATTCTAATGTCTTTAAAGTCTTTAGTAATGATGTCTCTTGTTTTGCAGGGTTCCGGCGATGGCGGATGACGGGCTGAAGTGAGTTGAAGATGGAGCCCGTGTGATGAATAGAAGCGCCTGGAAGCACGTAAGTAAGCGCTTGTTGCCTGCTTCACGATGCGCTCTAACTGTCTTTTTATTTTGCAGGTAAAAGTTCGGAGCGGCTGCAGGGTGTCGGAATACCCACTGGGTTAGATGTGGAAAGGAGTAATGGCACGTGAGTATTAAAGTTCCCCAATGT
Source organism: Ambystoma mexicanum (assembly GCF_040938575.1). Lineage (NCBI taxonomy): Eukaryota > Metazoa > Chordata > Amphibia > Caudata > Ambystomatidae > Ambystoma > Ambystoma mexicanum. The sequence continues at coordinate 754,732,237 of NC_090922.1, forward strand.
CTTTAAACGCACCTTGTTTTGTCTTTCAGATGCGGGATGCAGCGCCGAAGGCCTCCGGAGCGTGCGAAGAGTTGGTAAGCTTTTGTCTTTCAGATGCCGGAATGCAGTGTGAAGACCTCCGGAGCGCACGAAGAGTAGGTAAGCCTTTGTCTTTCAGATGCCGGAATGCAGCGCGAGGCGTTGGTGACAGCCGATGGACCAGGTAAGTGAAGAGCTGTCACTGAAGACCGTAATGCTAACCTGTTCTTTCTTGTCTTTATAGGTGTTGCTAAAGACTGGATTCAGGATGGTAAACCTTTTTCCTTAGGCCCAGGATCAGATGCAGAAGACACGATGAGCGTTCTGCTGCAGATGATGCAGAATAACGCAAAGCAAGATTCATCCATCGGGTGTGGTTTAAATAGCCTCCTGTAGTGCTTAGGTGTCTCCTTCCACAGCCACGCCTAAGAAAAGAGTTCCTGCTTTCCAGAAGAGTTCCAGTGTTCTGAATCTAGGGAGTGGCTCCTGCCCCACCCAACAGGAAAAGTAGTTCCAAACAGAAAAGGATCAGAGGCTCAACTGGCAGGCAAGTAAGCAGCATGGTCTGCTGCAGGTAAGTCCACCCAAGCATTATGAGCCCGGCGCTTCCAGCGCTGGGACTGGGCATATTTATGAGCCTGGTGCCACTGGCGCCAGGACTGGGTCCAAAAGGTCCCAATTGGGACTGGTTGGCACTCGGAACCTGGGTTATGGATCTGCTTCCAAGGGAGTTGGGAAAACCCTGACCTTTTGGAAGCAGAGATCATGACACTTTGCCTATTCATTTAACAACAGATCCAGTACACACCATCTTACATGGAGTACTGGAAAGGGGTAATCCTTAGCCCTATTTATCTAAACCTCCTAGAGCATTGTTTTGCTCTTTTAACATTTAGGGCCTCATTACACGGATGGCGGTAAGGGTTTACCGGTACCAGTATTTTACTGGTACCGGTAAATCCTTACTGCCTTACTACGAGGTCCCTTTGCGGGTTGGGGAATTTAACGCCTGCTTTTTGCAGGCGTTAAAAACCAACCCGCAAAGGGACCAAGGAGCTAATTACGGTACCGCAATTTGTGGTACCATAATTAGCGCCTTCCCCATTCCCATAGAGCCCTATGGGCAAAAATAGGAATTGGGAAGGGCAATGGTGGAAGGGGGAATTACCGCCCTGCCAACCTTGGAATAGGGCGGTAATTCCCGTTTCCACCAAGGCGGTGCCGGTATTTTACCGGCATGAACCATGGCGCTAATAGCGCCATGGTTCACCGCTATCCGTGTAATGAGGCCCATAGACTTGGCTGGTGGCAGTGGTATCTACCCTAACTTTTCTACCACGATTATACTATATAAACGTGGTATTGTATTAGGCTATTATATTAGCCCCAAACATAAACCCGCTTGACCAAATACTCTTTCTTTTGGCTCCGGTCGGGTTTATTCACCATTCCTTTTTGTTAAAGTCCTTCTTGTGTTTTACTTTGCGCGGCAAACCAGGTTTGCCTTCTTTGTTCACTGTCTTTTGGCGGGCTTCTGCCAAGAAGCCCTCCTTCAGGCGCCTGGGTGTCTAGGTGGGCTGAATGTGAGGGAGGGGTGCTGTCACCCCCTGCAGAGGGTATCCTAGGAAACCCAAGACGCACGTTGCCATGATTGGCTGAGGTGGTTGTCCCAGCTGGACAACCCCCCTGCTGCGTGATTGACAGCCAGGCTGTGTGAATGGGGGATCTCTAGTTCAATACAACCTCAAAAATACCTTAATCTAAGTCTAGCCACATTCCTCCTTCTTTCTCTAGTTTAAGACTAGCTCATAAATAGTCAAATCTCAAAGTAGCCAAATTGCTCCTTGCTGCATTTTTTTACCTTAACAGCTCCCAATTCTTCCTGCACGACGTTCCGTGTGGCGCAAGTTCGCCATTTTGAATGCAGCCTCCTTTTGAAGGCTGGAGGGAAGCATGTCTTTGAGTGAACACACCACCTATTAACATATGTCAAGAAACTAACAAGCTCCACTCATGATCAAACCTCTATTCCCGCTCGATTTGTGTTTGATTTTATGGAGAATAGTAATAGCACATTCCCAATACAAGGGAAAAAAAACTCTTTTTATACGCTCACGGGATCTGTCTCAATCCGGACGCGCCCCTCGCTATTTAAATATGAACAAAGTAGCAATAAATAAGGCTGCGTACAATGTTTACTAGTCTTGGAGTTACAAGCTGCTGCACACTCCCTGCTTGTGGATGGTCGGAATGAAAGTCCACACTCAATGGGGACCCACTCAAAGACCTGCAAACCTTGTTTGCTTGCGCTGGAACCAGAAGGCATAGTGCGAAAAGAGGGGGGGCACAAAATCCTTTATCCACCTCTGCTCCACGTATATGAACCAAGTAGCGAGCTATATCCCTAAAAAGTGCCATACGTCTCGCTTAAACTAGCTACTATTGGAATTACCAGGTAGTTTCCCTAGCAGTACTGATGGTCATCATTATTATTTGAACAACAAACTTTCAAATAATAAAAAAAAAAAATCAACAAGCAGATTGCCTGTTAATCAACAACAGTTCAGCCTGGTCATGTGCCATAATAAAACAGTAAACAATATTGTTATGTTAATCATGTTATTCAATTAGAAACTAAAAAAGCACATTAATTCTAAATATTGTCAGTGGATAACCTCAAATTGACTTTTAATGAAATGTGATGTTCTCAAAATTAAGCCATGAATGCATGACTAAACACAGTGTTACTCATTTCTGTTAGTCACTACCAGGAATCGACCAGAACTTTGTCTACGTGTTCTATTCAAAGTGACTATGTACCAATTTAACACCAACAATCCCTGTTCTATGTTTACTGGAAGACCCCCATATCTGTATCTGAATTTAGACCCTTTAAGGCTGTTCTATATTTGCAAATCAGAGTTGCTTCCAATTTTCTTGGATCTTTCTGTTGTCGTCACCCCTAGTGTTTCTCGGTAGGCTCTTAATGCCTACAAACCTAATTTTAGCCTTGTCATCCATCTGATTGCTTACTTTCCAGTGTTCAGCTAAAGGCAATTTTATGTTTCCTTAAGTAAGATGTTTACATGTTCACATATTCTAATTCGAAGTTTACGTATTGTACTGCCTAAATATATAAGGCCACATAGACACACAATCGCATAGACAATATATTTCATTTTGCAATGAATGAATTATGTTATGTTCAACTTTAAAAAAACACACCATCTGTAAAAATATCACATAGAAAAACACTACACAAAACCCACCTCTCAGGAAAGAACAGAAAATAAGCAAATATAGCACAATGCAACTCTCTGTGTAATAAATCAGTGTTGTAAGAAAAGTAAAAACCACAATGTTCTTTAAAAAGAATATGTTTCTTGGATGCAAAAAAGGGAATTAGTGACCTAACCAGTCTCTAGTGCCCAGAACTTAACAGTCAATAGTACCTTCTAGCCGTGTTGCGAGCGGATCAAGCTCAGGTCGGGTATGTTGAATTGTGCGGGCCAAGCAGCAAAGAGACATCAAGCTGATTCAATGTGGTAGCTCTGTGTGTCTCAAAGGCCGCTTTTGGCGATGCAGGTCGGGGCACTCCTCACAAAGTCACTGAGTGTGTGCCGAGTCAAGTCAGGTTGTAACTGCCAAGAAGAGTCGAGTTACGCTCCAGTGGTTTGAGTTGATGGGTGGCGGTTGTCGAAATGGTGACCCTATTGATACAACGTGCGGTTTGGTGAAGCAGCATTTCAAGGGATGAATTGGGTCAAGTCCTGGTTTAACCCCTTGTATGAGTTATCAAGTGACTCTACAGTAATACGAGTCGGATACCGGAGTTGAGTGGATGATTTGAGCCTAAGAGGTGACATGCCCATCAAGGGCACAATGCAGCATTGGGTGGCCACTATGTGCAAGCAATTGTTTCAGCAGGTGATGTAATTCAGGATACTGATGCAGCAGGACCTAGATACACACTATGATTTCGGCATGGAGCTTATGAAAGGGGAATCTGGTCAAAATCATAATGCATACACTTACCCTTGAAGTGCCAGTCCACTGTCAATTGCAGTACCTGCTTATCAAGAGCAAATAGTATGTTCATAGGATACACATGCATACTTGACAGCTGTTCTGGACCAAAACCAATGCAACCAGAGGTGACATTTAGAGTTCTGCAACTCTCATCCCAAAAGTACTAAGTGCTTCCATGTAAACCTGGCAGCAGAGCAAACTCTAAAAATAAGCTATGCTTAGTTATGGTATAGTGACTGATAAGCGCTGTGAGGAATGAAAGCCGGACGTACAGTTGTCATGTATCTGGTTAAAGACATTTTTTAAATAAAAATGGGTCGAGAAAATGCCTCTCTGGCTCTATTCAAAAGAGGAACAATTCCTACCTAGAAACCAAAAACTAAGGATCTGTCTGTGTAAGGATATCAGTAACTGAAAAGCTGTCCTTGTGTCCAAAACGTCCTATCCTGACCCTCCCACTATAAACAAAACAATAAAGGGTGCAAGGAAATGTCTTTACCTTGCCAAAGGCAAAAGTGTTCAAAACCATAAGTCTAAGAATGAGTACAATGAACATGTTCTCCAGTGTAAAGACCCATGGATCCAGAAGGTGGTCCCCTTCCCCTGGATTCTTAAATAGGATGGTAACAATTTATGTTTAGCTAAAAGTTCCTTTGTGTCTTCACTAGACTCACAAAGTTCTTGTTTAAGAAATGTGTTCTGTAACAGTCTTTCTGTAGTATTTCTTGTAACTTTGCCTGGTATACTCCCCTGCCAGGGAAATGTATACAATTTCAGTTGTCTGTGTACTCGCCTGCCAGGACCTCTCTTATGGTTTTTCAGATCGCCTGGTAAACTCTGCTACAAGGAAGCTTTATGCAATTTCAGCTGCCTTCTGTACTCGCCTGCCAAAATATCTAATGAGTTCACAGTACTTTGGCTATACCACAATTGCATATACTGTGAGGTGCTTGGTATATCTGTCTATGGTAATATATGCTCAAACGTTTCCCCAAACACTCTTCTTATAGGATGTTGAATTTGTATTTTGCGATGACTGCATTCAAACAAACTTGGGGTATTTTCTGAAACAGCAATATCGTACCATTCAAACATTTGTTGGCTCGCTGGTCGGAACGCCCCAATGTCCCAACCTGCGATGTGCAGACTCACCGGTTCCTTCCAGTATCTCTGACCGTGCCTCTGTGGGATGATTCCTTCACCCGCTTTCCACTGCGAAGTATGGGGATGCTCTTCCAGCATCATGCGTGGCTCCGTGATTACACACCGGCTTTCCTTTGAGGCCTGGGTTGGAGAAGGCTGTCTTTTTGAGCGGTCAAACATACAGGAGGTCCTGCACGGCTCGCAGCATGTTCACAGCCCTCTTTGTTCCCATGCTGCATTACTCCTCCTGTCCCGGCAGCAATCTCCATTCCACCACACCTGTCCTTGGGCCTTGAGGTTGTGAGCCTCAGCTTGGGGTTCAACATCTTCTCCTGCACTGCTCGACCAAGCAGTGCGGTTGCCATCTTTAAATATCCTGTGCACTGAAGCCTTCGTCAACCAACTAGCCTGCATGTTGTACTTCGAGCTCCTGTCACTTTGCACAAACCTCCTCATCTTCCTCCTCATTATAGTACCTAGGTGGTTATGAGAGTTGGAGTCCAGGCATATTATTGGACTTGGTTTTTCCAGAGATTTCACATAAAGGCACATCCGAAACAAAAGTTGTTATGTGTGGGTTACGGGTGTTTGGGCCAAAGGTGGGGTCTGACCAGAGTAGATTAGAGAAGGGATTTTATAGATTTCCTTTACAATGCAGAACCGTTAGCTGACAATAGGCCATTTAGGTGTTAGGTGTCATAGGGTCTTCCTCATGGGAAAGGGTGTAATACTGCATTTCACCTGATGGACTCAGGAGGTTGTCCCCTCCCATGTATGGTCCCTCTTACAGCCGCCCTAGTGTCGGGATCAGGTAAGAGCTGCCGTCCCGTGGCCACATGGGAGGAGATCACTGCGGGAGAAATAGTGATGAGTCCATCAGATTCATCACAGCGCACACAAATATTAAAACCACACCAACCAGATATGATGCAAGTGATGTAATGTTAAGTTGTTTTGTAATGTGCACCGTTACCATTGACACTGTCTCCAGGTGCTCATGTGGCTCTGTAAGAAAGAGGGCTAGGTGGGTTAGTGAGGGATAGGATAGAAGTTGTACTCTCCTGCTCATGCTTGGGGAACCAAGAGAAACTGGCAGTCTGATTTCTAGGGGGGATTGATTGTGTGAACAGGTTTGTTGTATCCAGAGGGGTAGAGCCCAGTGTCAGGGACTTATTGTTGTTTTGGATGAGTGTTTTGTGTGCAATTTGGCTGACTGATAGGGCATGTATGGTACTTGGGAGGTATGCTGGAGGGGAGCAGGGGTGAGGGTGGTTAGTACATTGGCTACTCTCAATGCTCTCCTAAGTGCAGAACCTTGGCTCCCTTCACAGTATGGTATGACATGATATGATATAATATTTTATTTGTATTGCGCTCATACACATGTGTTTCAGAGCACAACGAGGCAAGGGCGGGAAACTAGGGAGGACAAAAACAAGTGATCCTACTAGGCCCAGTGACATTGAGAATGACCAAGTGCAGGGGAGAGGGAAGGGGGAAAGTGCGAGGGGGAGGGGAGGAGTGGAATGTGCTGAATATGTGATAGAACAACAAAAGGTAGTGCGGCCAGCCAATGGCAAGTGCAAAAATAGTTGTAGACAACATGTGTCAAATAAGTGCAGGACAGGGAGTGTAGGGTTACAGATACAGACCCAAGTGTAAGGGTTGCCAGGAGGCAGTGCGGGTGAGTGGCTGCGTGTTCAGGGACCTGGGCCCAAAAATCAGAGGGTAACCAGGTGCCTGATGCCAAAGCAGGCAAATCAGCAGGGGAGAGGAAGAGCAAAGGCAGAAGCAAAGAGGATGGTATTAAGGTGGTTCTGGAACCGAAGATGGTTCTCCTCAAGTTTCAGGGACGCGGTTCCAGAGGGAGGCCTAAGCCGAGGAAAGAGATATACCCCAAATTTGTTTCTTGGAAAAGCGACTTACCCTGAGGGAGTTGGAGGTGGAGGAGTCAAGAGCTTGTGTAGGAAGGTATTTACAGAGGGAGAGTTGAAGGTATTGTGGGCCAAGGCCCCAGAAAGTCTTGTGGACAATGCAAAGATTCTTGAATTTAATCTTTGCATCCACTGGGAGCCAATGAAAAGATTTCAGGGCTGGAGAGATACGATCCCAGTGCTGAAGCCAATGACAAGTCTTGCAGTCCTGTTCTGGAGGAGCTGCAGAGGGTGGAGAGTGGTTTCAAGCAGATTAAGAAAGAAGCTGTTGCAGTAGTCAAGCATAGAGAGTACCAGAGCTCTAGAGATGGGATGCTTTTCAGGAAAGGAAAGGAAGAATATCTCTGAGGAGGTGCAGTTGATAGTTTGACTTTTTTTGAGACTTCATTGATGTGTGGAGAAAAGGAAAGTGTGGAGTCAAAGATGATCCTGAGGTTCTTAGCCTCACAGGTGGGAGCAGGGAGAGGGCCAAGGGAGGCCAGCCAGAGAGTGACAGGAAAGGGAGGAGCAGGTGTGCCGATTAGGAGGCTCTCAGTCTTACTAGCATTGAGGCAGAGGTCATTAGCGGCGCACCACTCCTGGATTGCAGACAGACAGTTAGAGATGAGAGAGGGAGAAGAGCTGGCAGAGGGTTACCTGAAAGCAAGTTGGGTATCATCCGCATAGCACTGAAAGTTTGAGCAGAGGGCAGCAATGCAGTGGGCGAGCGGTCCCAGGTATTGCTTGAAAAGCCAGGGAGAGAGGTTAGTCCCCATGGGAACACCACAGGTAGAAAGTGAGATAGAGGAGAGCAAGGACCCGAGTAGGACCTGGGAGGGTTGATTGGAGAAGAAGGACATCAGCCAGGCCAGGGCCTGATCAGTGATACTCAGGTTATCGCAGAGGCGATTGAGCAGGATAACATGGTTGACCGTGTTGAAGGCAGAAGAAAGAACGAGTAGGATGAGGACAGATGGGATATAAGAATCCAGGTTGGAGAGCAGGTTTTTACAGATGTTCAGGATAGAAGTTTCCGTGTTTCTGGCTGCTCTGAAGACAGACTGATTGACATGGAGCCAACCAACAGAATCAGTGAGAAGATTAAGTTGGGAGAAGGTCAGCTCTTCCAGGAGTTTGCCCAATGAAAGGAGTGATAGAGATTGGCCGATAGTTAGCCCGGCAGGAAGGTTTGGCTGTGGGTTTTTTGAGAAGAGGGTGCATACGAACGTGCTTCAGAAGGGAGGGGAAGGCTCTGGTGGTGACGGAATGGTTTCAGAAGTCAGCCAGAGCAGGAGCAAGGGTGTCAATTTGGTTCTTGATGGTTTTGTATAAACAGAGAAGAACCTATTTTTGATGAGACATTCATAGATCAGACTTGTCTGGAAATCTTGTCAGGGAAGAACAGACAAAAAGAGGAGAATGAGGGAGGAGAGGCTGCTGCAGGGAGGCCAGAGGTAGTGGAGAGAGAAGTGGGAGGAGAAGGAGAGGACAGGATGGTGGACAATATGTCCTCAGTTTCTTATATGAAATGAGAGGCAAGGGCTGTACACAGGGCCTGGGAGGTGAGAGGAGAGGTCTAGACTGCAGCAGGGTTGGCTAGCTTCTTCAGATTTTAAAGAGTTTAGGCCAATTGTTAGATGCCACAGAGACGTGGGCTTGGATATGGGCTCTCTTCTTAGTGTGAACAAGGAGCCGGTATTGTCTTTCGAGAAGGCAGCATGCCAGTTTATCAGAGGATGCAGAACAAGCCCGACATTTCCTCTCAACCACCCTACACTTGCGTTTAAGGATAACTAGCTCACTCATACCAAGAGTTGGACTTGGCTTTGTGCTTCAAGCAGATCCTCATGACAGGGGCAAGAACATCGAGAGTATCAGCGATAGAAAGGTAGAACAGGGAAAGGGCTGTGTCAGCATGTGAGTCAGCCAGAGGAGGAGGAGGGAGAGAAGAATTGGCAGCGAAGGCCTCAAAAGACACTTGCTTCATGGGTCGGATGATCGAGAAGGTAGGTGGCAATGTGGAGTTGGCTTGACCTGCGGGGTAGTGAGGGAGAGATGGGAGGAAAGGAGAGAAGAGTGGTCACAGTGGTAAAAGGAGGGAGGTATGAGGAGATCAGAACATCCAGATTGTGCCCTACAGAGTGAGTCTGGCCAGAGGGGCGAATAGAAAAAGAGAGAGAGGGTTTCAAAGGTCATGAAATAGTCCAGAAGCGGGACAGGAAGCATCCGGGTGGATGTTGCAGTCTCCAAAAAGGAGGAGTTGAGTGGTCGAAGCCAGGAGGGAGGAGAGGAGGTTGGCCCACTCAGAGAGGAAGGAGGTGCTCTGCCCAGGTGGCCAAAAGATAGTAGCCACAGTAAGAGAGTGGACAGGGGAGAGAGAAAGCCTGCAGACAAGGCATTCAAAAGAGGGGTAGGCCTGCGTAGAAATGACAGGGGCAGGAATCCACTCTGGGAAGATCAAGGCTAAACCCCATCTGGAGTGGTTGGATCTGGGCATGGAAAGGATTGTGTATCCATCAGGGAGGAGAGTGTCAAAACTTGTGATAGAGCTGGCCGTAAACAGACATCAAGGTCGAGTTCTTCCGGGAGGTGGCAGATGTCAGAGGAGTGTTTGACTGCTGAGCGAGAGTTCAGAGTGCCAATATGGAGAAGGTTGAAATCCTTGAAGGACTTCCGGGGAGGGGTAGAATTCAGAGGTACTCCTTGCGGAGGTGTAGAAGGAGCCCAAGGGGAGGCAGGAGAGGAATGAGGAGAGGGCATGGAAGCAAAGGAGGAGGCAGAAGGGGGAGGCAAGGAAGCCGAGGGAGGGAGAGAAGGGGCAGCAGGAGAAGAAAGGAAATTGATGAGGCACAGGAAGCGTCTATTAAAGAGGAGACGGTTGGCCTGAGGGCCCTGGACCAGGACGGTGCCCTTCAAGTAAAAATTAATGATGACCTTAGAGGAATGGAAAGGGGCCTGGAGGGCCTCCCAACGGGTGTCACGTTAATGGGAGAAAAGGAGAAAGGAGAGAGCACAGAGACCATGTAAAGAATACATAGGTCGGCGAGGGAACGACAAAAAGGATGTCAGTGAGGATCTGTCTGGAGGGAGCGCTAGTTTAGGTGTCAGCGATAGGGGGACCAAAGTTAGAGACCAAGATATCTTTTTTTAACTTCATCCTGCCAGACTTAGTGAGGAAGATTGGATAGTCAATGGAGAAACAGCTAGAGATGATAGGAGAAACAGAGAGCGCCATGGGTGAAGTGGAGGAGGGAGAAGTGTAGAGAGAGAGGGGGGATAGCAGGTGGGGTGGATCAGGATATGAACAGCAGGAAAGAGTAGCACAGTGCAGTCACTACTCACAGCCAATTGCAAGAGAAAGGCAAACAGTACAGCCACAAGGGCACATTAAAGTAAGAATTTGTTGGCAGGTAGAATAGAGTACAGCCACAGGTGCTAACACAATTAGAATTGGCAGCAGGTGGAATCAGCCACAAAGGCACACCAAAGTTCAAAATTGGTGGCAGGTAGAATAGAGTACAGCCACATGTGCACACAAAATTTAAATTGGCAGCAGGTGGAATCAGCCACAAAGGCACAGCAAAGTTTGAAAGTGATGGCAGTTAGAATAGAGTACAGCCACAGGTGCAAACAAAATTCCAATTGGCAGCAGGTGGAATCAGCAACAAAGGCACAGCAAAGTTCGAACATGGTGGCGGGTAGAATAGAGTACAGCCACAAGTGCAAACAAAATTCAAATTGGCAGCAGGTGGAATCCGCCAAAAAGGCACAGCAAATCTCAAAATTGGTGGCAAGTAGAATAGAGTACAGCAACTGGCAGAAGACTAAGAACCAAGGGGGAGAAGGGGTAAAAATAGGAAACACATGACAAACGTAGGGGGAGGCAGAAAACCCATGGTTATTTCAGTATAAGCATACCGTGTGTTTGTATTAATTTATTTGTATAGCGCTCCAAACCCTCAGGTATCTGGGCACATTATTCCATTACATTTGTACAAGATAAAGATACAGGTTAAATTATATTTGGAGAACAATGAGACCGTATTTACAGCATAGATATTTTACAAAGGCAAGAAGTATAACATGACATTATGTACCATTGGGAAAGGAGGCAACAGGTGGAGCACTGTAGTTAATTGGTTTTGAGGGTGACAAGCCAATTTTCTGCACTAGTCCTAAATTGGAGAAGAGTGGGTACAGTTCTTAAGGCTGTAGGTATGGAGTTCCACACTTTGGAGGCTAATACAGGGAAGCTGGTGCCTCCAGATTTCTGGCGGTTGTACCTAGGGACTTTAAGGCAAAGTAGATGGGCTGATCTAGTCTGTCACGTAGACTGGTATTTGGTAAATCTGCAGGTCAGGTAGTTTGGAGCTGAATTTGTAAGACACTTATAAGTCAGTGTGAGTGTTTTCAAGGAGATTCTGTAATACAAGGGGAGAGCAGGAGTGCCAGTCCTGGTGAGCTGGTGGGGGTGTGTGAGAACCTCCTGGACCTTCCTGGAAGCAGACAGGGGGCAGGCAGGGGCCTTAAGAGTGGGCCTTGAGAGGAGGGCTGGCCAAGTCTGCCAGCTCTCCAGTAGGCCGAGATAGTAAGGCCTCACCGAATCAGAGGCGGCAGCATCAGGCACAAGGCACTCCAGTGTTCAAGGTGAAGGCCACCATCTTGGAATGGCCGACACACACAAGAAAAAGAGAAGTAAAGTTTTGCTTCGAACAAAACTGGTGCTCACCCCCAAAGATTCCTTTTTTCTTTTATTTGCAAATGCAGAAAAATGCTGAATGCAGCAAACAGATGAAATTTCATTGAAAAATGGTGTTGTAAAAACCCAGAGGGGGCTTGCCTTGTCTCCTTAATCCTTAACTAATACTTCTGGGTTGTTATACACAGGCTACCATTCCCAATTATTGTAAATGCAACACATAGACTAACTTGCACAAGTATTTCTAAGTATGACACATGGGTTAATCTGCACATTTGTTTCTAAGTGTTATGCATGGCTAATCTTCACAGTTCTTTCATAGTGTGACACATGGCTAATCTTCACAATTCTTCTAAGTGTGATGAATGGCCAATTTCCACACTTCTTTCTAAGTGCAACACATCGCTAATCTTCACTGTTCTGAATGCAGTACATTGGTTATCTATGAGTGCTCTTCTAAGTGGTCTTCTAAGTTCAAAGCTTGGACCTACCCTCACAATTCCGCTAAGCACAGTACATTGTAATACTGTACTCCTAGCTGTCCCACCTTACCTGGTTGTCTCTGTAGGATGTTCCGTCAAGCATCCATGGGCAAACAGAGACAAATAAGGAATGGGAGCTGCCCAGAGACCCTGTGAGACCAAACCAGCTATGTGAGGGGAATGAGTGTTCATTGCAGCCTTTCTGTGTCCACCTCAGTTTATTTATTTATTTTATTGTATTTATTTATTTATTTATTCATATTTTTCAAACGCACATCAGCCCAAGGGCATTGTGGTGCTGTTACAGATATACATTGTTGGTTACAAAGGAAGTCTTAGTAGTTACATTGATATTAGCATTTACGGTTCATCTTGGGGTTACATAGTACTTAGAAAATGGCATATACAGTGCAATTTCTGAGTTTGCAGGGCGAGGAGAGCTAGGGCTCTAGGATGTAGTGTGGGTTATATGAATAGCGTGGTTTAGAGGGATTTGCGAGAGGCGGGCAAGGACGGTTCTGCTCTGAGTATGTTGGGGAGGGCATTCCAGAGTTTAGGAGCTATATGAGGGAAGCCAAAGCCGCCGGCATTGGCTCTTTTTATGGAGGGTACGCATAGTTGGCTTGCATGGTGGCTTCTTGTGGGACGGGCAGAGATGTTTTTGGATATAGTTTCTGATAGCTAGGATGGGGCAGAGAGATTGATGCATTTGTACGTAAGTGAGTGCTGCATAGGCAGGATGCTGGCCTCTTTGATTTTCCTGGAAGAAGGATAACACATCCACTTAGGCCATACATGCTCTCACTAAGAGATCCTATGGGAACCCTGCTTTTAAAGGGGCACTCACTTAACAAAGGTCAGCCTAACACCAGGATGTTGCACCTTAAACAGATTTGCAAGTGCAGGAATGTAAAAGGGGTGGGTGAGGATAGCTAGATACAGTGAAGTGGACCAGAGAAAGTGTTCCACCAGTGTTCTTTCTTGTGCGGCTTGCTGTACTTCCAGCCTATGTCCCCTGACCCATTTATTTAAGGAAAAGTATGCTCTGGGTATGATCAAGAAGACAAGGGTTACTTGTTAGCAACAATGATTGAACCCCTCACAGCATGCTTGCTTCTGTTCAATGACATGTGAACCTTTACATTCATAAGGAAGGGGTCATGCACACCTTCCTTGGTTCTTTCCTAAACACCAGAAGAAGACATCTCTGGAATCTTGTTGGGAGGGCAGTCCATGCCAACTTCCTTTTGAAATGTGCATCCAAAGCAGAGGAGGGTTCTGTACCCTACACATCAACTGGAGCCAGCAGGGTGAACTGATGTGGACTAAGGCATCAAATACTGGCAGCAGTGAAAAAAGGCTCCTGAAAACTGGATATGGGGAATATCGTGTAGGTACCAGCCCCTGGATTGGGACTCACAGCAACTGAAAAATGAAGGAAGTGATCCCTGGATCCCCCTGTATCTCCAAACTATATTGATGCCAGTTTGGCCACCTTCAACATAGTCCAAACTGCTGTGAGGGAACTGCTGGATTCATCCTTGTCCTTGACATTCAAAGACCTTTTCATGAGATACCTTTGGCTGGCCATTAAGTTTTAAGAAGACCAAGGAAAGACTCTCTTTATATTTCTACTGACCTAAATTGGGGTCTGATGTAGACAAGTTCTGTAGGAGCTGTCACACTTGGCAAACCTCTGGCAAGAGTGGAGCCAAGAATGTGGTACCATTGGTGACTCTCCCAGTGGTGGGAGTTCCTTTATAGAGGGTGGGAATCGATATTGTTGGGCCTTAGACCCTCCCACATCCCCTTAGGGGCCCTTAGGCCCTCCCACATCTTCAGGAAACAGGGTTATGCTTGTTGTAGTAGACCATGCTACTAGGTATCCTGAAGCAATACTTATGAGGACTGTTACAGCCCAGGCTGTTGCAAAGGCCCTACTTGGTATTTTTACCAGTGTAGGTTTCCCTAAGGAAGTCATCTCTGATAGGGGATCCAATTTTATGTCCCACTACATGCAGGCCATGTGGAAAAACTGTGGAGTAACTTACACGTTCTCAACTGCCTACCATCCTCAGGCAAATGGATTGGTAGAGAAGTTTAACCATACAATGAAGAGCATGTTAGGTGCTTTAGAGGAATCCCTTAGAAGAAAGTGGGACCTTCTACTGCCATGCCTTCTCTTTGCATATAGAGAAGTCCCTCAGGAGGGAGTTGGATTTAGTCCCTTTGAACTTCTTTACGGCCATCCAGTTAGAGGCCCTTTGGCCCTAATTAAGGACGGTTTGGAGAGTGCTCCTTCCCCCAAGCCATTGAGAGTCACTGACTATGTGATAGGTCTGCGGAGGAGAATGTCACACATGATGGCAGAAGCATCTGATAACTTAAAAGCAGGTCAGGCTCTGGTCAAACATTGGGATGGCCAGAAGGCCAACATGGTTGAGTTTACTCAAGACCAGCAAGTTTTAGTTATGGTACCTACAAAGCAGAGGGCCTTACAGGACAAGTTGATAGGACCCTTCAAGGTTGTGGGTAAACTTGGAGAGGTCAACTATCTGGTGAATTTAGGCAATCCTAAGGAGGTTCCCAGAGTCTTTCACACCAACTGTTTAAAGGCTTATGTTTCAAGACCAGAAGTGGGAGCTTTGCTTCTAGCTTCAGCCTAAGAGGAGGAGAAGAGTGAACCTCTACCTAACCTACACAGAAGCCAGCCTTTCGATGAGAAAGTAGAAGGAGTTAATCTCTCTTTTAACTAGACACCTGAACAACAGGAGGAGTGAACGTTTCTGTTAAATCAGTTTGCCTCCCTGTTTTCACTATCACCAGGCTTGACCCCTCAGGGCCAGAATGATATTCAAACTGGTGACTGTTGACCTGTGAAAAACAGAGGTTACAGGATGTCAGATCATGTAAGATCCCACATAAAGGAGGAGGTCAACAAGATGCTTGATCTCGGGGTAATAGAGCCCTCTACCAGTCCATGGTCTAGTCCGGTTGTTCTAGTACCAAAGGCAGGATCCAAGGAGGTGAGGTTCTGTGTGGACAATAGAGCTCTTAATGCAGTCACCAAGACTGATACCCACCCTTCACCAAGGACAGATGAACTGGTGGATAAACTCGGTTCAGCCAAGTACCTCAGGACATTTCACCTTACTTCAGGCTTTTGGCAAATAGCACTGACAAACCATGCCAAGGAGAAAACACTGGGCCACCCCTACTACTCAAACCCAAGTGAGAGCCTTCCTAGGCCTCACTGGTTACTATTGGAACTTCATAAAGAACTATGGGACCCTAGCTTCTCCCGTGAATGTGATCTCCTCTGCCAAATTCCATAAAAAGGTCAGGTGGAATGAGGAGTGCACTAAAGCATTTGAAGGCCTAAAGAAAGCCCTTTGTCAAGCTCCAGTCCTAAGAGCTCCTGACTATAACCAAACCTTCATTGTGCAGACAGATACTTCAAATACAGGTATAGGTGCAGTCCTTAGTCAACTGGATGACAAAGGTAGGGAGCACCCCATTTGCTTCATCAGCCGAAAGCTGAAAGAACCAGAAACAAGGTGGACAACCATTAAGCATGAGTGTTTTGCTATTGTGTGGTCATTGAAGAAGTTTAGACCATACTTGTATGGATCTACTTTTGTGATTCAGACTGACTACTAACCCTTGAGATGGTTGATGCAAATGAAAGGGGAACACCTAAAACTACTGAGATGGTCAATCAGCCTGCAAGGGTTTGATTTTACCATTGAACACAGGTCAGGGTGTCATGACCAAAATGCTGATGGTCTCTCAAGGATGTTTGACCAAATGGAGTAAGAAGATTCATCCAGGAGTGGATTAAATCCTCCTGTCCTTTAGTCTGGGAGGGATGAGTGTTAGGGAGAATTCTCAAAATGTGCTAATTTCCCTTACTTTTTGAGACCCCCAGCAACTTTGCTGTATTTCAGGGATTTAATTTTTTACCTGCGAAGATTGTGATCCTTTTATTCCCACTCTTCCATGTATTTTGTGTGTGTTTTACTTTTGTGTTCTTTGGTTATGGAGTTTTAAAACAACTCCAGTGGCATCATCTTTTTGTGTGTGTCACAGGGGTGTCTTTTCAGACTCCCCAAAGGTTTAAATACCTTCCCTGAGAATGACTACTGTCTCTCAGCACACACTATCTTCCAATAGCGTGCTGGAGGGGTTGCTTAGCTTCCCCTGAGCCAAAACACTCATGTAACAGTAAAATGTTACCTTTTCCTATTTTAAATGGCTGGTGGCAGTGGTTTAGATCAACTACTGTGATTGTTTGCAACTGCTAACAAAAGTAGCTCAAAATCAGGGATAGCCATGTTTTTCAATATGGCATCCCAGACCTATCTGTAAAAACAGACTCCGGTCATCTTTTTTCACCATTTAATTTAGGAAAATTCCTTCTTGTGTTTGTCTCTGCGCGCCAACCCAGGTTTGGTCCCTTTGATCATTGGCCTGTGGCGGGCTTCAGTGCTGAAGCCCTCCTCTGGTGCCAGGGTGTCTGGGGTGGACAGGATGTGAGGGAGGTGCCTGAAACTCCCTGTGCTTAGTCTCCTAGGAGACCTGAATGCACTCTGGCGTGATTGGCCGCTGGCTGTCCGGCAAGGACAGCCACCCTGCTGTGTGAGTGACAGCCAGGCATCAATGAATGCGGGAAAACTGTTTAAGAGCAGGTCTCTGGGACTTGGAAAGCATAATCAACCACAAGAACGAAAGAACCGAAGAGGAGAGGAAGGAAGAGAACTCCTGAAACTCCTGGACAACTGGTGAAGCCCTGCTGCGGGTCTGAATCACCCGAAACTCCAACGACAGAGAAGCCCTTCAATGTTAACTTCTTCCCTTGCGTTTGGTGGGAACAGCCTACTCGCAAGCCACCTGGACACCGTCCTATTCTGGTAGAAGTTTCTTCAGAGTGCTGTTGAAAACCAGATAGCCAGAAGGAAGGAAACCAGGGGGACTTTAAGGCACTCACATCTCAAACAGACATCCAGCTACAGCTTTTGGCCTCTTCCCTGGGCAGTGCATGAACCTCCCAACATCCTTCTTCTTGTGTCCATGGCTGAAGCTCAGGAACGGCGAGATCTGCTCGAAATGCCAGGAACAATTGCCACAGCTACAGCTTTTTTCATTGACAAGGTACTGTGCAAACGCGGTCCGGGAATCTTTTCGCCCATCGAGAAAGTGTGTGAAACTTTCCTCAACTACGAACGCTTGTCATTCCCTAAACATTTGTGAAACTTTTCACCTAGCCAAATCCTTTAAAAATCTGTGGCAAAGACTTAACCGTTATCTATCAGAACTGTGCTATCCTATACAAAATTATCTGAACCATTGCCTTTGGCCCAGGCCTGTTGAGAAGAATTGCTGGTTGCATTTAACTGAAACCCTTTGCCCTGCCTATGAATGTATTTGGCTGTCTATTCTTATAAACTTGTCTTTTCCTGCCTGTTCTAAGTATCTGAAGTGCCATTTTGCTTCTACTTCATTTTTGAGGTAAACTTGTTCAGTTACTTACCGGTTGGATTTTTGTGGTGTATTAGTGTCTGATATTGAGCTGCTTGTGCTAGTGTAATGTTTTCTAACTAACTGATTAAATAAATGTATATTCTTTTACTAAGAAACCTTGAGTAAGTGTTTACTTGAGTCACTGGGCCTCATTACGACTATGGCGGAAATCGTGGCGCCAAATGCACCATGGAGCACGGCGGAAAGCTGCCGATAGCGCCATGGGGGTTGGCGGATTTACCGCCCCATTCCGACCTTGGCGGGGCGGTAAATCCCCATTCCCCATTTTACCCTTCCCCATTCCCATTTTTGCCCCATAGGGTATAATGGGAGTGGGGAAGGCGTTAATTCCGCCACCGTAAAATACGGTGGCGTAATTAACAACAAGGTCCCGTAGCGCCATGGATTTCTCCGCCCGGAAAAACCAGGCGGAAAACGCTCCATGGCGCTACGGGAACTCGTAGTGGGGCGGACGGGTCCGCCGCGAATACCGCTGGCGTAAACCCACTCCGCCAGGGTCGTAATGAGGCCCACTGTCTTTGTTGGTCCTTTGTGTAACTTGTTCTGCTGCTCACTAAACTCTTGAGATAAGTCTGGCTGCTCAGCCATCGCTACCATTTTACTGTGTAGTACAGGCTTGTACCAAAGGTGAAATTGTACTTACACTTGTAGTCCTAATTGCCTGTAGTGTTCCCAAAGGGTACTACTGCAGGTGATTCTACCTAACAAACAGTCTCTGCTTCTTTACACCTGTGGCTCTAGAGTCTTCCAGTGCCGGCAACCTGGCATAGTCTGCTGCCTCCAGTATCTTTGACCTGCAAGCCGTTGCCACTGCTGAAAGGCACTTTACTGAGGGACCCAGAACTGCTGTTCCTTGAATTGACATGCACACACCATTGAAAGTCCTCAGAAACAGTTTGATGCTGAAAAACCTCATCCTCTTCTGTCGAGCATTGAAGGAAAAAAATAAGGTACTGTGAAGGGGCCTTGTCCACCTGTTCCACTTGCTGGGACCATAGAGACACTTAGGCACCCTTTCTTTGCCTTTCTTCTGCAAAGAGAAAGCAGTTTGAACATTTATATTCCTGCAATTTCTTTCCTGTGCACGCCTGCTCAAGTACCCAGAATCCAATACTGTAGATGTCTGCATTTTCTGCAGACAGGGGTTGCAACGTTAAGGTGGCTTTATCTGAATTTCAGGGGTTTTGTTGCGTTAAGTTCTCACCTTAAAGTCCCTGCAAGTAAAGTTTTTTCCTTGAATATATACATATATATTCAGCAAAAGCTACTTTAACTTTGCAACCCCTGTTGTTAGCCTATGTCGCCAATGAAAACATCACAGTTTTCAGTGGCCACTTATTGTGTTAAAATACACAGTGGGCACAGCCAAATATTGTTGCCACTGCCCATGGCTGGTTATTGTTGTAATGTAATCAGTGATTCCATCAGTGATGTCAGAGATGCTGTAATAAGTGCTGTCATAAGTGATGTCATCAGTGATGTCACCAGGAATTCTGACTGTGAGGTCATCATTGTGGTCATATTGTGGTTACATCACTAATACCATCATGTATGACTTCACTGACATCACTGATGACATCACTTATAATATCATATATGACAACGATGATTATTTAACTGATAGCATCAGACATAAGATCACTCTAGGTACTTCAAGATATTTAGACCATCATTAGGTTTCTATATGTGTGATTTCAGCATTTTAGAATAGTTCATAACAATGGCCCTCATTACGACCCTGGCGGAAAGTGACTGACCGGACCGCCACAGCGTAAATAGCGTTTCCGCCATTGCACGATGGAGCAAAGTGCGGCTCATTCCGACCCATCGGGCACGAGCACCACGCCATGGCGGAAGTGCAAAGTCCGCGATGGCGGAAATGACCCCAAAACGGCCCACACCGCCGCCGTACGGCGCCCTAGGTGCAATACCGCCACCCATCTCAGCGGACACCGCAGTGAGCGCCAACCGGAAAGTACGGTGACCGTAAAAATACGGAAACGGAAGTAAAAGCATGGTCCCGGAACGGGAAACATCACGCCGTACACCTATAAAACCACTAAATCCACACAACCATTAAAAATACTACCCTGAGACACATCCCAACCCGTCATCCACCCTAGTGAAACCAAGAAAAATGGGAAAAGTAGCGAAGAAAGCGTGCGACCGCAAGCGGCAGGTCCACTTCTCCCGTGAGGAACTCACCGTACTCACAGAGACCCTCCAGGAGAATGCAGCCGCCGTCTTCTCCACGCAAATGACCAGGACGGCACTTGCGAACAAGAAGGCCATATGGGCCCTGGTGGCACAGCGGGTAAGTGCGGTGGGGACCGCACCCCGCAACCCACAGCAATGCAGAAAGCGATGGGACGACCTGCGGATACGCGTCCGTAGCATACTTTCTGCCAACCGCAACATTGCCACAGCCACCGGGGGAGGATCGGAATCACCCATCAAGTTGACCCCCCTGGGAAGAAATCTGTGCCTCCACCATAGGAATGGAGAGCATAGAGGGAGTCGGAGGGATGGAGAAAGGAGTGCAGACATCCGAAGAATCAGGTAGGTGGCCCAAATAAAACAATGCCAAAACCACAATGTCCAATCATGTGAAGTACCACGTGCCCACATAGTGCAACAGTAACACATGTCCAGGAGAACGTCCACATACATAGGCCTGATAGCACACTTCAAAACTCACATCAAATACATAAATAATTAAAAATCCTAAAAACACCCTCTACACGTGCAGCAGGCACACCCTAACTGCAGGCTGCCAAACAACTGCACCCTCACACCACACACAAATGAAACCACCTCCAAGGCCCCGACCCAAATCACCCTCAGGTACCACCCCAATGCATGTGATACATTGCCATTCCAATTTCCACAGACCCATTAATAACGCTCGCCCTCCTTTACTCCACCACAGGGTCCGATCCAAACGACGAGCTCCAGGACACCCCTACCAGCACACCTGCAAAGAGGGCCAAGACCAACGGCCAAAGACCCTCCACCTCAGCTGCACGCATCAAGACACGGCAGCAGCACAAATCAAGTGGCAGCACAGAGGAGGGAACTCCAACAGGCACCCCAGCAGCCAGCATGCCCACACCACCACCACCACAGGTCCCCCCAATGGATGCCACAGTAGGCACTGCTTCTGGTGGCAGCAGCACGATAGGTGACACTGCATTAATGGCAGCATGCTCCGACACAGAAAACGGGGATGTCGAAGTCAGATCCATCCATGACCTGTCCCAATCCCCCTGTCTGTTCCATCCCGTACACCATGAGGATACCACGCAGGGGCACCCACAAGACGACGACTGGCCATCCCCCACAAGCCCTGTGGCAGGGCAACATGAGGCGAACAGCCACTCTGTGACACCACCGCAAATGGCCATGGCCCAGCAGAGGCAACAGTCCCTCGACCAGTTAATCGTGCAACAGCAGCAACTGGCCACGCTCCTCAAGGACCATGCCGATGAATGTGGGGGCACTAAGGCAGACATAGAAACATCAACTGAGACACTTAGGGCAGAAATGGAGAGAAGTACAGAGACACTAAGGGCACAAATGGAGAGTAGCACCGAGAGCCTGAGAGTCCAAATGGAGAGAAGCACCGAGAGCCTGAGGGGGGAACTGCATGCGACGTCCAAAGACGTATGTGCCGAACTTGCCGCAGTGCGCCGTGTGCTCACTGAGCTCTCACAAACCCTTAGGGACATGCATGGACGTGAGCAGGCAGAGACATCATCCGTTGCAAGTTCCGTCCAGGGCAGCCCCCAACGTAGATCTGGGAGGAACCTGCGCTCCACAGGCAGGGGTGCCCCTGATACCCGCAGAGGGGGCTTGCAATAGCGACTGCCCACTGACAATGAGCATCTCTGGACACTGGTGTTCGGGGGGGAGGTAGGAGGGTGGAGGGGGATGTTGGGCTCACTTGGGTGGCGGGTCGATAGGGTGTTCAACATGATATCACATATGCCATAAACAATGCACGATCAACCAATGAGATGTGTGGACATTGATCTTTGTGTACGAGGCCATTATAGGCGTACAGTCCATATTGTGCATGTACCATACACACACAGTGCCACGAGTCCCGTGTCCATGTATCAGCCACCAGGCGTGAGTGCTAGAAGCATGCATCTATGAGATGCTGACGAATGTCACGGCCCTCCTGTGCCTCGCAGACTCCTTGAGGTGCTGCCACATCCCCACCCTCATCATGACCATCTTCAGGTGCTTGCAGTTCTGCGTCAGGGGGCATGGGCACATTTCTACATACGCACATGTTGTGTAGCATGACACATGCCATCACCATCTTCGCAACCTTCACATGGCGGTACAGGAGTGCCCCGCCAGACCTGCTGAGGCACCGGAAACGAGTCTTCAGTAGGCCGAATGCCTGTTCTATGACTACACGGGTACGTGAGTGGGCATGGTTGTAGTCCTCCTCATGCTGGTCCCGTGGGTTCCGGACTAGTGTGAGGAGCCATCTCTTCAGTGGATATCCGGCATCACCTGTATGTGGACGATAAACGAATCATGTGGAATGCCATTGCTACGTACGCACCCCCCCCCCTTCCTGCCAGGTCATTGCCGCATCACATACCCCACATCATCATGCATGAAATGAGACTCACCGAGTAGCCAGGATCTGTTCCCTGCGTGTCGCTCCATGTAGCGTGGTATTGTAGAGTTCCTCAAGATCATAGAATCATGGGTTGATCCAGGGAATCGGGCACAACAATGTGTAATGATCCTGTTGGAGTCACACACCATTTGTACATTCAGAGAATGAAATTGTTTCCGGTTGCGGTACTGGGCCTCCATGGCATGTGGGACGACCAATTCCACATGGGTGCAGTCAATGGCACCAATGCAACCCGGTATGCCGGCAAGTGCATGGAATCCCACTTTTGTGTTCGTAATTTCCTGCTCCGAGCGTGGTAGAGAGATGTAGTCGTCTGCGTGCTTCAGGAGGGCATCGAGCACTTGCAATAGTGTCCGTGAGAACAGTGGTTGTGAAATGCCATGCAACTGTCCGACTGTGTGCTGGTAGGTGCCTGTGGCCAGGAAGTGGAGTACAGACACCACCTTCAGTAGGGGTGGGATGGCGGTTGGGCTATCTATCATGCTGACAAGGTCAGCCTGTGTCATGTCCACAATGGCGGTTATGGTGTCCCGGTCCAAACAGTAGAGGGTGTGGATCTGCTCATCAGTGAGGTTGAACGGATGTGCTCGGAGGCGTGGGATTGCGGGCTGCCTGCGTGGTGGTAGTGGCTGTGCTGGCGGCCCTTGCTGGCCCTGCCTTGCCCTCCTCCTCCTCCTGCGTCTCCTCCGTGCGGCCGGTTGTAGTTGGTGTTCGTCTTCTTCTTCAAGTTGGAGTACCTGCAGTGCTATCAGGTCCCCCAGGGCCAACATAGCTAGTCCTGCCGGTAACATTTCGGAGTGGTTGTGGGAGGAGACTGGGCGTGCAATTTATGTGTTTTCAGGCTGTATGGCCTCCACCTGTGGTGATTCATTCCACCTGTGCAAGCTGCTCTCCCCTTTGGGCGAGCACGTCCCGCACACCACGCTGCAATTCGACGAATGGCATCTTGCTATTACAATCATGTATTTGTACCCGATGGCAGTGTAACATTGGTTGATATGTTCATTCGGCTATGGTCCCATTGTTTCACATACTATCTTTGCAGTCGCGAACAGACTTGTGAAGGGTCAGTGGAACGTAGTACTCGAGTAACGGTGGACCCTCATGCATCACTGTACCGAGGTTCAACGACGGGCGGGGCGTCCCATTTGTGAGTGAAGGCAGTTGCCATTTTCACACACAGCCGCACTAGATGGATTAATTTGTGATTTCAAGCGGCCACAGATGCCTTTTCGACGTGATGTTGCAAATGAGGAATTCGAAGGGCGGCGCTTTCGGTTTTCAGCTAGCGGCGAGGAGATACCCACAGGTCTGACTGCAAATATAACGTTCTATTGTTCAATGTCCTTGGGACAGGGGCCATGGCGAGGATGCAATGATTGATATGAATAGTTTGGGATGCGCAATGGCGAAGTGGACGATGAGGCCGGACGTTCCCAAATACATGTTACTTCACAACACTGGAATTACGGGCTGGGGCACAGTGGATTTTGCAGGCTGCATAACGCACAGACTCAATGGAAATTTCACATGTAATGTGAGTATGGAAACAGGCGTTTTCATTACGGGATGAGGGAATGATGAATGGATGCATGGACAGATGAATTGATACAGAGTTTGCCATGTACAGGGCTTCTTGGAATCTGTCCGCCTCCCCTGCGCTATGTGATGCAGGGCTGCCATAGTGGGACCATCGTCTATCTGGCCTTGTTGAGCCCTCCCTGTCTCGACGCGCCTTCAGACACTTGTGTCTATGCACGTTACCAATCCCATCTGATGGATTCTGCTTTAACAGACGCATGCACAGGTACACTCGTTTGTGATGGTGTTTTCACCTCGATATAGATAGTTATGATTCGCAAGTGGTTTTTGGGTGGTGATGATCCTTTGGAGTGGGCTAGCATGCATATGGCTGTGGATTTGGTGTGATCATTGAAGTGAGTAATTCAAATGTAGTTCTGATGGCCATACTGTTCTTTTTAATTTCATTTGGTTGACAGGTATCTCCTCCCCTTTTGCCACTGCCATCTGTATGCCACTCCTGCAGATGGATTTTACTCCCGACACCTGCTGCTTCGTGTTAATCAGTGGAGCAGCATTACGATCTTATGGGACGATCGCCAATGGGCCACATGCCCTTACGCAGTACTAGTGGCTAGGAGCAACATTTCGGCCTTTCAGCTGGACTAGTGCCTCCCTATTGGGACGGCCCTGCGGTTCTAGGCGCTTCCATGTTGCCTTTTCGTACGAGAATGTAGCCCCTGTGTACCATGAAGGAACAGGGCGTCACACAAGAAGTAGCTGGTCATTTATTGCGGATGCAGCCCACAATGGTGAAATGTGTTTTGGGGTTCATGGCCTAATGGCTGTATGGGCTTGGTGAATTTGTTGTGCATTAAATTTCTATTCTGATATGGACCGTCTAGCGTTCTTCTTTGCAAGTGATGTGGCATATTCCTATTTGGGGAGCGATGTATTGTGAGGAGATCTGCATTGGGTTCCAGCTTCGGAGTATAGTTGCGTGGTACTGTGCTGGGCGCGTTTGCCTACGAAGCCCAGTGAGGTCAGGGATGAGGGCTGCCAATATGACTGTTTTAATGATGTCATGCTCAGGGGCGGGGGATTAGCTTTTGTGTAACAGATGCCGGTCAGCCAGGTGGATTGGTGGAATGATGTGATTTTCGGAATATTGCTGGTCACAGGTGCCTGTGTTTGCGTGCGTTTCTTGGTGGGAGACTGAGGTCATGTCCATTGGGATGGCTTCTGTATTCGTGCCATCTGTGCCCTGCAGCTCCCATTGGCCCCTCTTGAGATTCATTTGTTCGTTGGCAGGCATGGATGACTAGTACATTTCACTGGTTGCATTGTGTGACTTTATTGCACCTACGGGGAGTTGTACTATGTGGCCAGGGAGCGGTGTACAGGCACTCAGTGGGGCCGTTTACGGTTGGTTTGCGATGCCGTACTTCTCACCATGGCGGAATGGTACTTTCCGCCGTGCTTGATGGCGTTAGGTGCATGTCCGCTAGGGTCAGAATTCGCGTACCGTTGCGCCATGGTGGTAATTACGGTTTGGCATGGCGCGCGCGCGCGTACTTGGTGCAGTTAGCGTTGGCGTTCACTACGGTGTCGCTAATGGCATCGTACTTTGCGGTGACGGGTCATAGTCGCACCGAGCGCTATTCGATGGCGGTATTGCATTTCCGCCATCGTTTTTCGATTTCCACCAAGGTCGTAATGAGGCCCAATGAGTACATTTGGAGAAATAGTCAGCAGCTACACATCCATCATATGTATGAGCTCCCAGCACCCTGCATGGCGAAGGGAATCACCTGATTGGCCGCCATGGACCTATCCCTGCTGCCCAGCACCAAGCCAGAGGGCAACGCTGGCCACCCCACAAGGCCACCAACCAAGGCGATCTGAGATGCACTCAAACATATCAGCTGGTCTGGTCAGGGTATCCACTGAAGAGCAGACTCATCCTGTGCTGCTCAGCTGTACCTCGACTGCAGTAGAGAATGGAGTCCTCAGAATCATCCCTTAACTTATGCTGCAGTGACCAGAGTGCCTTTCAAACACAACATGGGAAAGGACATGAAGATGGCCACCCCCGTGACAAGAGCTCTGCTGAGCTCCCACCACCCTGAATGGCGTAGGGAATCACCTGATTGGCCACAACAGATATATCCCTGCCACCCAGCACCAAGCAAGAAGGCGACACCAGCAACCCCACAAGGCCACCACCTATGGCCAAGCGAGATGGCCTCCAACATCTCTGCCAGTCTGGCTGGGGCATCCACTGAAGAGCAGGCTCATTCTGTGCTGCTCAGCTGCACCTCAACTGCAGCAGGGACTGGAGTCTCTTAGAATCATCCCTCGACTTATGCCGCAGGGGCCAGAGTCCCTTTTAAATACAACATGGGAAAGAATATAAAGATGGCTGCTGCCATGATAAGAGCTCTGCTGAGCTTCCAGCACCATGCATGGCATATGGAATTACTTTGTTGGCCGAAACAAACCTTAACTGTTGCCTAGCACCAAACTGGAAGGTGACACTGACCACCCCTCAAGGCCACTACCCAAGGCCAAGCAAGATGGCCTACATTGTCTCTGCCAGTTTGGCCAGTGCATCCATGAAAGAGCAGGCTAATCCTGTACTGCTTATCTGTACCTAAACTGCAGCAGGGACCCTGGTCCCTAAGAATCATCCCTCGACTTATGTTGCAGAGACCAGAGTCAATTTCACACACAACATGGGGAAAAAAACTTAAAGATGTCCATCGCCATGACTTGGTCTCTCAGAATCATCTCTCGACTTATGCTGCAGGGACCGGAGTCCCTTTAAAACACAACATGGAAAAGTACATAAAGATGGCTGGAGCTGTGACAAGAGGTCTGCTGAGTTCCCACCACCCTGTATGGCATAGGGAATCACCTGATTGGCTGCAACTGACCTATCAGTGCCATCCAGCACCAAGCCAGAAGGCAACGCCAGCCACCCCACAAGACCACCACCTGAGGCCAAGCGAGTGTGGCCTACAATGTCACTGCCAGTCTCTGCCGGGGCCACACGGACTCACAGGCACAACCCCCTCAAATGAATCCCCTACCAGCCTCCAACACCATCAACAGGTGTGAAGGTAAGCCCACATTTTCCCTCAATGCTCATGGCTACTTACAGTCCAGTAAAATGTGCACAACGCAAGCGTACTGCACAACGATTACCACTCTGACTGCACCTAGCCTGTACCCCCACAGTGCTGCCTCTCTACCACAAACCTTCCCCCACCAACTACGTGGCAATACCAACCACCACTAAGGCCCACGGCACATCACACATCAACCTTACCCCAAGCCCATCTCCAAAACATGTGCTAAACATCTCTCACACATCTCAACTTGTCAACTGCATCACAGCCTCTGCGCATTGTGCCCGGCACTCTACTATGACCATCCAGACACCCAACTCTCACAGGAACTCCAGGCTGTGCTCAGAACTTGGAACTTCCCAATCTCTATCGGCACTCAGCCCAGGACTAACAGGAATCTGCACATTGGCATACGCAGTCATGCACGACCAGTCAGCGAAACACACCATCCCCCCCATGATCACAAGCACTCTCCCACAACAATCACCCAGCCCCACTCCACCCAGCCACCCACCATTACACCCCACCCTACACCAATTGCCATCGGAACCAGTGCAAGCACCACCGCTAGTGAACATACCACACCCACAACACCACACTACGTAAAACACTTAAGGCGGCCCTCATCAATGCCAGATCCATTCCAGCACATGCCCTGGATATAATCAACCTTATTAGTAACCTAAATCTTGACCTGCTGGCCGTCACTGAACATGGCTACAAGCAGCATCCAGACCAACGCTTTCCCTGGCAGTCCCCACTGGATATGTTATATACAATTGCAACAGACCTAATGGGAAGGGGGAGGCAGAGCCCTGATTGCCAAATAAACCCTCTCAATCAGACACATGACTACTTCCTTGATTGGGAATTGTCACTTACTCACCATTAAAATTGCCACCTCTACACCAAAACATTTAACCTACATATCATCTACAGCGCCCCAGGACCTATCCTCTCCTTCAGAGAGGACCTCCTCATTTACTAGGCTCCTACATTAAGCCCAGAACCAAAACAATACTGCTAGGCAACCTGATCCTCAGTCTCAATGACCCTGCGGACACCAACGCTACCTCTGTAGCCAACTCGCTCACTGCACTGGCATTTACTCACTGTATCAATGATCCCACCCATATCAAAGGGCGTAGTCTTAATTGGATGGCATTCCTTATTTGTCACATCGCTGTCAGCGCCAACACCCTCTTTCCCTGAAAAGACCACTACATTGCGTCCTTCACCATCCTGCCCTCTAAACCGCTGACCCTACCCGCAGTCGTCCTGCCTCGTACTCTCGCCCACAGCTCCTGCAAACCAACTGCTACAGGATCTGGATCCCCTATACCTCCACTCCAATTACCCAACTTCACTAGCAGACCTATACTCCGGATACTAACCACTGCGGTTAACACCATTCCACCTCTAGCCCCTGCAAACCCAAACAAGCATGACATGCCAATGATTGGTTTACACCAGTGCTCCTCAAGCTCTGTGCTAAAAAACGCACAGCCAAAGCCATCTGGAGGAACTGCCCCACAGACCTGCATACAATCCTCTTCGCCAGTGCCTCCACAACCTACAGACAAGCTATAACCACATAAAAAGGAACCTCTAGAACACTAGAATTGCCAACACCAACTCTAGCACAAGGGAGATATTTACCATTTTAAGAGAACTAGAAACACCTGCTGTCCCGCCTCCTGCCATCACCAAAGATCTATCTTGGTGCACAGAGGTACAAAATGCCATGCTGAATAAAATAGATCTGCTACCCAAAAAAACCCTCCAGAATCAATCCCTACTCAAATGCTATGGCATGCCCACTTCAGCACACACACTGGACCATGCCAGCCAATCCACTGAACATACCGTATTGTTCATTTCAGACCTGTTTTTGAAAAGGAGACAGATACCACCCTAAACAGCCTGAAACCCATCAGGTACAAAGGAGACATCTGCCCAGCCTCCATCATCAAGGAATGCTCAGAATCCCTTGTCCATTTATCACCAAATTCTTAAACAGCTTCTTTGCCACCAGTTTAGTACCTGCCAGCCTGAAAGAACTCTAGGTTCTCCCACTCATCAGGAAAGGTTCCCCCGATCCTACCATCCCAAACAACTTCCAGCCCATCACCACATTACCTTTAACCCTGAAAATCCTAGACAGAGCAGCGTACACTCAAGTCCAGCACTTCATTGAAGCCCACCGCATCCTAGGAATGCGACAAACAGGCTTGTGTTCAGGCCATGGCACCAAGTCTGTCTGCTCGACCTGAAGAACCAGCTGGATGAGAGCAGCGACAAGAAACTCCTACTCTTGTTCTACTAGACCTCTCAGCTGTCTTCAACCTCATCAACAACCACATCCTCTGCCATCACCTCACCACAACAGCCCACTTTTCACCCGAGGCTGTGGCCTGGGGCACATCTTTCTTGAAGGACAGATCCATGAGAGAGTTCACTGACAAAGCCAGTACCCCACCAAAGCCCATCCCCAGTGGAGTCCCTCAAGGATCATGTGTAGTCCCTAACCTATACAAAATATTCATCTGACTCCTTCTTGACTTACTTGACCCCATTAACATATTCATCACCAGCTATTTCGATGACACCCAGATTGTCCTCACTCTGTCCGGCCACCACTCAGATGACACACAGGCTCTAAAAAAGGTGTACTCAACTATTGAGTCATGGATGGCCACACACTGTCTCTTGTTTAAACGATGAAAAGACAGAAGTCCTCCTGCAATCAAGAAACTCAAATCCACCTACGCATCCTTCAACATTGACAGCATCCAAATCTCCTCTTAAGTTAAGACCCTTGGAATCTACCTCAATGCCACCCTGTCACTCAAACACCAGGTGAATGCCATCACCTCATCTGCCGCTCACACCATAAAAGTCATCAGTGCCTGCAGAGCCTTCTTCTCCTAGGATAATTGCCTCACCATCCCCAGAGCAATCATTGAAGCAAAGCTTGATCTACTGCAATGCCCTGTTTGCAGGCACCTCGCAACACGACATCAGCAAGATGCTGGTGATCCAGAACAATGCTATCAGAGCAGCCCTAAACAGAGCCAAAAGGGAGCACATCTCCGGCACCAGGAAACAGGTCCACTGGCTGAAAGTTCATGAGTGGATAACTTACAAGTCACTATCCATGACACACATGACATACAGATGCATCACCAATTCAGCCCCACCCTACCTCTCGCCGAAGATCAGGATGGCATAGACGAACAGGCTGCTGCTCCCTAAATTGAAATAATCCAAAGCAGGCGGGGGACGTTTCACTGCCTTTGCAGCTAGACATTGGAATGCACTCCCGCCACCTCTGAGAGTTGAACAATCATACTGTGTGTTCAGTAGAATGCTGAAAATGTGGTTGTTCAACTAACCGTTGCCTTTAGGCCCTCGCCAGTGTCTGTTCCTGTGCATATCCTACTGTTGTCCCCTTGACGCTTCCTCCCTCCCTATTCTGCATGCCCACTCAAGATTTAAGGGTAACTGGTTTGTATCAGTGCCCTCATGCCTCCGGGCTTAGTGCGCTTTATAAATGTACAAAATAAATTAAAAAAAAAAAAAATCACTACTTGTGAAACTTTCATTTGTATCAGTTTAGTAAAAGAGATAGCTGAATTTTACATATGAAGGAGTGAGAGGTAGATGAGACCCACTTGCCACAGGAATCCTATTCCACCATGCAGGGGAGATTAAAAGGAGTAGGAGAGTTAAATGGTAATAGATGTCAAATTGAGACCCACAGCAAGGGCAGAAGCAGGGCACAGTGGCATCATGCCGAGAAGCATAGAGTCCAGTATAGAGACAGCATCGGCTCTCCAAGGTCAAGGTCTGTGATTGAAGTACCACCCATAAATCGCCAGAAAACCGTGTCCATGTGCAGCAGGTTTACTCTGGTCACGGATGAGCGGAGAGCTGATGTTACCAGTGATGCCATCAGTGATGTCACCAGGGTTGTCATTTGGGATGTCATAATTGTGGTCATATGCTGTGCAGCAGGGGGTATGAAGTTAAGGTGGCATCAGCTGAATTTTAGGGGTTTTGCTGTGTAAATTTCTCACCTTAACGTCCGTGCAACTAAGATATTTTTATTTGAATTTCAAGAGTTTTGCTACAGTGTATTGCTCACCTAAATGTCCCTGCAACTAACGTTTTTTCCTTGAATTTCCAAGGTTTTGTTATACTGTAGACCACTAGCCATGGCCTGATGACATCACATATCCGGGGTGGTTGCTTATGTTCAGTGATTGTGAGCATTTTAAAGTTAGAATGGTGCTGTATATCTGGACGTTAACCTTGTCATATGTTCTTAAGGAATTTCCCCTATGGTGTGGCCTGAGCTCATGGTGCACATACATGGGACAACAGGCAGCCCCCAACCAGACAATACTTTTTTGTACATGATGATGTACTCTAATCTTACTGTCATTTTCTGGTCATGGTGTTTCTTTCCTCTTTACTAGAGTTTCCCTGTATGTGCCTCAGATTTATATGCATTGACACTCTTTAAATGTATTTTTTGTGCTAACACATGTGTGTGGTAATTCTTGTATTATAAGCTGTTAATTCCAAGTTTAAACTTTAGTCAAGATTCTGATAGGCTTATATTTATGGTGCTACTGGCCAATATTAACAGATTAAAAATACTGTACTTCAATGATCTATGCTGCAACCATTGCATGTGTGTGTGTGATGTTACAATGCTGTATTAACAACAACACTTCAATATAACGTTTTGGTTTAAATAAATAATTTTGTTGATACATGGAGTAGTTCATGAGAGGTCTCCCAATCACCCTTGATAATTTGCTAGCAACATACTACACAGAAACCCTACTAGGGCCCTATCATTGGAATTGATATGACATGTAATGCCACCAATGATGCACCTCCTCAGAGATATTCTTCCTTTCCTCTCCTTCCCCCAGAAGTTCACTGTCTCTAGGGCTCTTGTTCCCTCTAGGCTGGACTACTGCAACAGTCTCTTTTTAAATCTGCCTGATTCTACTCTCCACCCTCTGTAACTCATCCAGAACAGGACTGCGAGACTTGTCCTTGACCGCAAGCCCTGGGATCATATCTGTCCAGCCCTGACATCTCTTAATTGTCTCCCAGTGGCTGCAAGGATTAAAATCAAGACCCTTTGCATTGTCCACAAGGCTTTCTGGGGCCTGGGTACACAATAACTTCAACTCTCCCTCCGTAAATACCTTACTACTCAAGTTCTTTGCTCCTTCACCTCCAACTCCCTCAGGGTATGTCGCTTCTTCAAGCAACGAGTTTCCTTGGCTGGGACCTGCCTCTGGAACAGCCTCCATGCCTCTATGAAACTTGAGGAGAACCATCTCAGGTTCCGGAAGCACCTCAAGACCTCCCTCTTTGCTCCTGCCCTCGCTCTTCCTCTCCCATGATGATCTGTCTGCTTCGGCACCAGGCACCTGATTACCCTCTGATTTTCGGGCCCAGGTCCCTGCCCACACAGCCACACACCCATGCTGCCTCCTGGCAACCCTTGCACTTCGGTCTTTATCTGTAACCCTACAGTCCCCTTATCTGCACTTATCAGACACTCTCTGTCTGCGCTTTCACCTTGCACTTGCCACCCTGCTGGCTGCATTACCAGTTGTTGTTTTTCATCCCTTCCTCAGCACTTTCCACTCCTCGCCTCTTCCTTCCACTTCCCCATTCCCTCTCCCCTGCACTTGCGCATTCTCAATGTCACTGGGCCTAGTAAGATTGTTGTTTTGTCCTCCCTTGTTACCCTCCCTTGCCTCGTCGTCCTCTGAAACACGTGTGTATGAGAGCGATACAAATAAAACATCATATCATATCATATCAATGATGCCATTTGGGATATCATCTTGTATGTTCTGGGTGCTAGTCTTAGTAGTGCATGGTGGTGGCATGAGTTATGGTTGCATAGCTTGCCATAACTGGCTAATTTCTTGGGTTTTCCAATTTTACTTGTAACCATAAGGTCGCTTTAACAACGTTTTTTCAGTGAATTTCATAGGTTTCTATTAGTGAAAATGTTTCATGATGTTACATAACTGTATATAAGTTATTAATAATTACTTTTTTAACATATATGAAAGAACTATAAACCACCTTTAACAAACACATTGTTTGCAGCACATACTGATGTGTGTAGTTATCAGCAGCGCATGCTGGGAATGCAAGTCATAGTTGAATTGCCTAGAGCATCTGTTTTTATAATGACCTCAGCCCCACCAAACCACCCCCATTATCCACTGCACCATCCCTGCCTCCTAGCTCAGTGTCCACTATACCGTCGTAATATGACCAATGGCCAGTGCTCATGGCGTGCAGCTAACGGCCACAATCCATGGGGTATGGGCTTTGTCCATGCCCCATGCTCCAGTAAGCAAATCAGAGTAGACATGTGTCCTTGCTGAGGGCCGGGCCCACTGCTCAGGCACCAAAGTTACATCACAATGTGTTGTATTTACATATTAACACTTTGGAAAAAATAAAACGCTGGATAGAATTGCAAAAGCATGCTTTTCAGGTCCTCGCTGATGCTCCTTGCAAGCACAATTATTTTCCCTTTGAAATCTAGGACTTCGGCCATGCCGCATGCCCCAATAAACAAATCAGAGTAGACATGTTTCCTTGCTGAGAGCGAAGCCCACTGCCCAGGCACCAACGTCATGTCACAATTAATTGTACTTACAATTTGACACTTTGGGAAAAATAAAATGCAGGACAGATTTGCAAAAGCGTGCCTTCAAATCCTTGCTGATACTCCTGTGATGCCGGAAATGCCTGATGGAGGGACAGGACCACCTAGCCCTTGTCTTACCAATTCTCTGTGTGTGTTTTGTCCATGTTTTCTGCCACTGAGGACCAACCTGGACCTCTGGCAATGCAGCTATTCAAGTTTTCATTTTGGTGAACAACACTCATGGGATAGCCTTATGCCACCAATGGGTGGGAGTACACCTTTGTATGCCTTATATGTGTTTTTGTGCACATGTTTGTTGCCCACATAGCAGTGTATGGGCTGGTGGCAGCTACATGCTGATTGGGCCGTGGCTTTGAGTGTCCTCCATATTTGGGACACACAGGCCGTGCCATTGGAATCAATGGAATCCTGCAGGAAGGCAATATGACCCCTTGTGGCCTCTTGGTTTCTATTGCATTTTACCTTGTTTCCCCAAAGTCGTGCAAATCTTTGCCTCTGTACCTTACCCCTGAATGGCGGTTGGGTGGAAATACCACATATGGCTATTGGGCTGCCTCCTGTCAGAATGACTGGTGCCTTCCCAGGGGTTGTGTGTTGTGGGTACACCATTGGGATGGGACCTGTATGAATGGAGTATGCCGCGAACTCACATTCTGTGTTGTTGTTGTCTGGTTTCTATGTGGGTGACACAATGAAAGAGACAGCCCTGACTGAAACTGACATGAACGCAGTGTAGTGTGCTGAAATGCTGGGCACTTACCCCAATCCACATTCTTTGTGATGGGTGTCAGGGTAGAGTGAACTGCTGAATTGCTGTGAGCCTGATTGGCTGCCCGCCTCCATGAATGCCATTCTGCGTGATTGGCTGACTGAGCCTGGCTCAGCCAGAGTGAATGGGGAGAAGATGTGCATATATCTGGGGACCTCTAATTTACCAATTTGCTGAAGTCGAAGCATGAAGAAGTTGTTACTTGAAGTCCATTTTCTTTTCTTTTATTGTATATCGACTTTCCAGAATGCACCAAGGATGAATTCACATTCATCAACATTTCTCGACTACAATGGTGCTAACGTTATTCTCCATACATAAAACAATTAATTTAATAAACTCAATCTATGTCACTCTGCAAATATTTTCTAAAAAGTTATTCACTCTAGTTCTCAGTGCAGTTGATGGACCATTTAACATTTCAAACCAAACTTTGTCTCTATGTACATTAGAGACATCATCAACAAATTGTGCAAAATATTCAATCCTTTCCTTTATCAAAATCGGGCCAATTAGCAACAAATGAATCAATCTTTCGGTTTCCCCTGCAATTAGACAGAATCGACAAAATTTCTTCTCTTCAGGAACTAACTTATGTATAAAGCATATTTCATTGGTTATTTAGTACATTAAATCCAAATCACATTGTGCTATTTCTCATGTGACTCCAAGGATATTTTGCAATATATTTCTCAGGCTCAGGATACCACTTCCATGCAGATATAATTTGCAAATATATTTTCGATTTCAAACCAGTCAAATACTTTAACCAACGTTTTACCTTAACTTGGTATTCGACAAAGCATTTTGTTGCAACACCAATATCCATCATTATTGTTTCAACATCACTTTTAAGAGTTTGCATGAAATCTTCTGTCACATTGTCACCAAATAATTTGTATGGTGAACTTTTTTCACTATTTAAGCATTTTCTGTATAGAGTTATCTTTTTACATTCCATAACACTTTTTAAAGATCGAAGGCTGAATTTGTACCTTATTGCTTCCATTGGGATACATTTTGGCAGGAAAAACAGAACATTTCTCTATATTAGTGCTTCTATGGTTTTTAAATATGTTGACAATATAGCAGGGAAAAATTCAAGCCCAAATGCTAATCTGGGAATGATCTCCTTACAGTAGAAGTCCCTACAAATGGACATTGAACATTTTCCAAACTTCTTCTCAATTACTCTCATTTGACACCCTGCCTCTATAGCCTTCTTCTTTAAGCAATTTTTGATAACATTTTGGGTCGCAGTACTGGAGAAGGAATAGCCTAGATACCAAATAGCTTTCTGCAGTTTGATCTTTGCACCTTTGACATTCCATATTGGCTTTGTGTATTTTTTGTTTGTCCCAAGTTTATTATTATAGTTTTGTGGGGATTTATTTTTAGCTTTAAATGCTTTATAAACTGAGCAAAAGAATTAATTATTCTCTGCAGGCAAATTTTGGTCCTATCGAAAAGCAAAAAATCATCCACATATGCAACCCATTTTAAAGCTCTTTCTCCCACCTTTGGTGCGACTAATCCGCTTTCATCTAAGGCGTTTCTAGCACCAGGCACATATAGATTGAACAAAATTGCGGCCAATGCACGCCCTGCTTTAGGCCATTCATTGCCTTAATCTCTTTTGACATTAGTACATCATTGCTGAATCTCACTCTCAACACTGTGTCCGAGTATAAAAGTATAATCATGTCAAGTAGACCTCTGTCAATGTTCAAATCCTTTAACTTCTGCCATAGCATGGCTCTATCAACCTTATCAAAGGCCGCAGAGAGGTCCATCGAAGCTGCATACAAAGGGAGTTGATTTTTGTGTCATGCTTTATGTTGCAGTATAGTAACAAGAAGATCCCCCACAACGGTCCCCATGCCCTTCCTAAACCTGATCTGTCTTGAATCCAAAATGTCACATTCATCCATCCAACTTATCAGTTTTTCTAATACTATTAATACAAAAATCTTTGCATCTACGTTCATCAATGATATGGGCCAATAAATTAGGGATTCAGTCGGTCCCCTTTTTTAAAAATCATAAGAACGTAAAACGTTTTCCATGAATCTGGGATCCAACTCCAATTTGAGGAGAAGTCTGCTGCTGCATTTCTTTGTGTTCTTCCAAGGACTGATCCAGAGAGGACCTGCAAAAGAGACCTCTTCCTGAGCTCTGAGGGACCATTGTGCAAACTGCTGCTCTTCATCCAAAGTGCCCTGGAATCCAGTTCTGTGTACCTGCCTTCGGACAAGGAGTGTTTGTGAGTCCTGACGAGGAGTGCCCGGACATCTCAAGTCAATGAATTCCATTTGTGTCACCCATGGTCCGTGCGTTTTGTGACTGCTGGAAGCGTTGCTGTATATCACCCAGAAGAGGGGGTAACCTGGCAAAGTGCTGCTGGACACTCAGAGCTGCAAAAGTTCCAAACTGCCTAAGAACATTTCAAAGAACAACTTTTCTATTATCACTGACCACTTTTGCCCGCCAGAGAGAGTCCAGAGTCGCTGAGTGCAGAGGAAAGTCCATCGGTGGGTTTCCCACCACCAGAAGCTAACAAAGAAGTCCCAAGGGGCCAGACTTAGTGAGGGTCTGAGGTACACTCCAGTGTTCATGTTTGGATTGCTAGAAGCTTTCCAGTGGTCCATGCTGTGGCTGTAGTACTAAAGAACCGAAGGTCGGAAAACCGTGATATCCTAAACCTGGCACCAAAAGTGACCTATACACCCGTCACTGCCAGGAGTCATCAAAGGGTCCCATGGGACTCTCATCTGCGAAGCCTTTAAGGAGCCCATAGCAAGTTTCACTCTACAGTCAGATAAATTGTCGACCAACGGAGATCACTGCAAAGAGAAAAACCCATGGACTTCAGAAAGACTTTGGTTCCACTTTCCTTTTTGAACTCTGCATCCCAGTGCTCCTTCTTCCAAGAGGTGTGGGGCGTCCATCCTCAGAAGTAATCGTCAAGTGAAACCGAGAAACTCTTCTACTTAGGCTGCCAAGACACTAAAGGTAACGTGATGAGGAAGAGCATTTTCTAGCCTCATGAGTCACCCAGGGGTCCCAAATTCGTCTTGGACGCGTGGCCTCTCAGGAACTTTGGGGTGGTAGAATCTTTTAAAATAAAGCTGTAAAAGACAAGATGAGTTACTCTGTAATGTGTCGCTTACAGGTTGCCCTGGTGTAGGCATCTTCACACAGAATTGCTTATCTAGTCTAAAAAAACATTCTGCCACTGTTCACAACTAACTTGCCTTTTTTCCCTAATCTATGCTGACACACCTCACTTAGGAATTCAAATGCCTATTTAAATCGGTCTGCAGCCAGTGCCTCTCTTACTGAATTTAAGTACTGTGTGGTACCATATAGAGTGCATACATTTGCCATTCCTTGAAGCAGTATTTCCAAGTACAACGTATTATTATTTAATATATATATATATATATATATATATATATATATATATATATATATATATATATATATATATATATATATTACATGGCCACAGTAGTGGCCATGTAGTTATGGTTAAGTTGGTGTTTCCATAGGAAGAACACTTTTTGGGTGGCTTATAACTTCGCTCCCCCTGGATGAATCCTCACCAAACTTTGCAAAAAAAGCATATGGCCCACTGAATTTTTTTGCAAAGTTTGGTGAGGATTCGTCCACGGGGGGAAAGGTTATAGGGGGGTCCCAAAACTTTTTTTTTTCCCATAGACTGAATGGGAAAAAACTTTGCGCACGGCTACAGCCCGAAAAGCTGGACGGAGTTACACCAAATGTGCGGCAGGATCGGCGGCCTGGTCCCGGAAGCGCGCTTTGGCAAATTTGGTGTAAATCTGTCCAGTAGTTTTTTTTAAAAATTACCAAAATGTAAGGCAAAAAAATTAGTGATATCTATGTTCACTTCGTGGCCAGACTTCACTGTTCGCTCCGCGGACAGCACCCCGATTGGCCCAGCGGCTTGCGTCATGTCCGCGGACATGCGACGTGTTCACTGATTGGGCGGCGTGGTGCGCGTCAGATTTTCTGTTGCGCCCGCCATCTTGCATTTGCAGACGTCCGCAGACAGCGCAGTGAAAGTTTGTTCAAAATGTGTATTTAGTAGAGTGTGTTGGTGTGTAGAAGTCTTTGGGGAGGATGGGGGAGTATGAGATAGGTTCAAAGTTGTATTTTATTTATGTGCTATATGCTTTTGTTGTGTTCGATTTGTCTGCGGACAACACGGCTGTTCTGGAATGTTCGTAAATAAACAGAATGGATTTGGTGTCAACTTGAAAGTGTTCTAAGAACACTCGTGGGGTCTTGGAATGTTTGCAGGGTGTGTCCTGGAGACGTTGTCTGTATTGTTCGTTGGCAAGGTGAAAATGTTTTAAGAACAATCGCGGTGTCCTGAAATGTTCGTACATAATGAAAATGGGGTGTCCTGAGGACGCTGTTTATATTGTCCTCTGGCAAGTTGAATGTGTCCTAGGACCTTCCCCCTGTCCGCGGACATAAAAATGGTTGCAATGCTTGCATCTATGGGTGTGATATGCTGCGGTGGTTGTGGCCAGGGTATAGAATGTTGGGTGTATGGCCACGTAGTGCCCTGAGTTGGTTGTGGCTCCTGCGTGGTAGATTATACCTATTGTTGTGAAGGTTTTCCTACCAAGTGATATTTGACCATGTATGAATCCAGTCAGCTTGCAGTTGTTTTTCGTACCATCTGCATTGTAACGTAGAAGCATTAGTATTACGTATTTACTATGTATTTGTATTAGTAATGTGGAGCGATTATCCGAATTGCAGGTAGAACATAATCTACCGTGGTTTGCATGTTGTACAAATTGCTGAAATGGAACGGATTCACAATCAGGTATTGATATATAGACGAAGCTATCATTGGGGATTTGTTCTTGTGTCACATTGTTGCAGAGAGTGCATGTATGTTTCCACATGTATGAAATATGGAAGATTTCATTTATAGGTATGTTTTTGTTTTCCAGTACTAATAGTAAGTACATTAGAAATTCTTGTGGATCTTCCTGTGAGTTTATAGTGAATTTCACCATTCCAGCACAGTAGTCCAATTCTTGTCTTATTCCATGAACAGTATACGGGGTGTCAGGATCGTTTTTTGCGTTTCTATGAAGTACTAACATTTGCATACACAATGGGTCTCTAAAGTGTAAGTAAATGTTGTCAACAATTGCTGGTATATGAAATAGAATATTGATTACTACATTTGCGTAGCAACTTACACCTATTTCATTTATATGTTTAAATGGACCAGGTAGTTCTGTAGCTGAGTGATTTTTTTTTAGTTTGTCTTCCTTCTTTGACGAAGTACTTGGTTTACTTTCTCTAATTGGTTCTTTTTTGCTTGTGGTACTTGATGAAGTTTTAGTTTCTTTTAGTCTCTTTGGAGGATTTGCAGTGACATCCGATTTGCATTTCTGTTTGATTTAGTTTTCTTTTAGAACATTTTCCTTTTTGTGGAACAGGATATGTTTGTAGATGGGGGGTGTATAGTGAACAAAATCTATTGTATTCAAAAATGCAAGGAATATCAGCGTTTACTTTACTTGTATCAAAGTTTATTAGAAATAGACCGTCAATTGTACGTAGGCGTGACAGTGCTACGTAGCTCATGCCTTCTTTAAAGACTGTCTTACCAATGTCTATCATTGCTTTGTCTAGAGTAAGACCTTGTGATTTATGAATGGTGACTGCGTATGCAAGAGTTAGAGAAAATTGTTCTCTCCGTACATACATGTCTTTGAAGAGAAGGAATCGAGCTGTTGAGCGTCCTATTCTTTTTACTTCTGAAAGTTTGTCAAAGAGAATATTGACAAACTGAATTTTGTTGTCACTTGGGTATGTTTGAAAGCCAACAACTGTACCCAGTGCTCCATTAACAAGTCCTTGGTCCACGTCAAGGTTACGTTTAAGCATTACTCTGCAATTTAAGGATAATTTTAATATCTTTTCCAAGCCTGCTGTGTTTGAGATTGATTTTTCTAAACTATTTAGTCTTGCTGTGGCTTGGTCACACATGGGTAGTGTCATTCCATGTACATCT
The DNA here is from genome assembly GCF_040938575.1 of Ambystoma mexicanum. Classification (NCBI taxonomy): domain Eukaryota; kingdom Metazoa; phylum Chordata; class Amphibia; order Caudata; family Ambystomatidae; genus Ambystoma; species Ambystoma mexicanum. Next base: position 754,772,934 of record NC_090922.1, read on the forward strand.
AGTTTGTCTGTGGCGCTAATTTCCATAATTGGTTGCATTTCTTTGCTTAACATTATTTCATTGAATTTGAAACAGCTTGCAAGAGTTGGCATTAAGACCATACAATTGACATTTTTGTGGGATAATTGTTCCATAACATCTGTAGCACATGCATTATCACCATAAAGTGCATGAATGTGGAGGGTTTTCAATATTGCTTCTGCTTCTCTAGAAAGTATACCAACTCTGATACTTTTTAAGATGTTGGCATAAGTGAGATCTGCAGATTGGCGCATGTTTTCTGTTAATTCTCTGTATTGGAAATGTTGCCAAAGGTTGACATTTCCAATGCTGCCAACAGTTTTACGGCAGAGTTTGTGTCCTAATGTTTTAAAAATAGGCTCACCTTTTACAGGTGTCAATTGAAGAAGATCTCCGAAAACAATGATGTGTTTTCCTGCAAAGAGCTCTTCATAGTTTGTTTTGAGTACTACTTGTAATCTTAGGTGAATCAAAGCCAACATTAGGTTGGGCACCATGCTCACTTCATCTATTAGTAGCATTTTCATTTGTTTCAATACTCTGCGTACTTCCATTGCAGCTTCTGCAGAAAGTTTGTAATAATCTAACTTGTTTTGGTGTTCTACTGGCAGGAGTAGTAATCGGTGTAAAGTGACACCACCTATGTTGTAGGCAGCTAAACCTGTGGGGGCAGTGACAACAGCTGACAGTTTGTTGTTTGTCAATTGTTGAAGGAACTTACTGATGATTTTGATTAGGAATGTTTTGCCAGAACCAGCTTCACCACTGACATACAATAGTATAGGTTTGTAATTTTGGCAGGTGCATTCTTTGTTTTCATGTTGCACACCATGTGCAATTTCTTTTGTTATTTCTTGAAAAATGCTACGTTGCTCTTTGTTTAGTTTTGATTGTAGTGTAGTTAAGTCTTCTTTATCTTCATAGTGACACATGGTGTTTTCTACTTCTATCATAGCTAATTCTGCCTCATTTGTTATTAGTGGTTCTCCCATTGGTTCTTGGCTTCCTGTGACAGAAGGTTGACTATTGTCAGGAGTGTCCTTATCTAGTTGGGCCTCTTCGTGTTGCTGTTCATTGTGCAACATTGTTTTGTACTGTGCAAAGTTTACATCAGTTATACTGCTTTCATTGGCTTTGAAAGCGGCTTCATATCAGTCATAGGTATCTAGTATTTCTTCTTCTTTTCTCCATGGTTTGAAGAGTTGTAGCAGGGACATATAATATATTTCTTTATGTTGAGGTGTCTTTAATGACAATTTGATATGATTAATTAAATTTGGTTTGGTGAGTTTTACTAATCTGCCATCACAGTTTGTCACTTTGTATTTATGGTTTTGCTCATCAGGTTTTATATTATTTTTGTATGTGTAGTTTTGGGCTATGTGGTATAGACACATGGTTTCCAAAGTGGTACTCCTGTTTGGGTAGTATGTGTCCAATAAATTGTTTTTTAAAATATCTTGGCTGTTGGGATCATGTTTGGCTATTGTTTCTATATCTTCGTATGATTTTAGAACTCTTTTTCTAGATTTAGCTGGACCAAGACTTAGCCATACTTTATTTGCAGATTTACCATACAATTCAGTACCAGTTAATCGATCAGCTGCTTCATAGGATCCACATTCTCTATGGGACAGCATTTTTATGCCCAAGCTGTATAATTTCTGAGACACTGTTTTATCTGATGACAGGTCATTCCAGAGGTCTTGGAGCTCTGTCTTTTCTGATTTGGTTAAGTATGCTGTGACATATCGTGCAACTGCAGTAGAATTGTCTGCAATGTACTGCACATCTATGTTTGCATTCCACAAGTGGGCAATGATTGCATTGTAATTATTGATATATTTTTCTTCTTCTTTTCTTTTTATGCAATATGTATTTTTAGGTGACTTACCTTTAACACTATGTCTAACTGAAGACATGAGGTTGTTCACTTGACCTGTATTTGTAACTGGTCTAGGGAAACCAAATCGGCATTTCGTGTAGTATTTCCCTTTGTTTTTGTATTTGCGACGACAATATGTGCCACATTTGTGTCTTTGGAATTGTAAGATTTTTGCATGAAGATCACTATTTGTGGATTCTGACGGAATTTCACAAGTGACATATTTTTCAATAAACTGTAAAACAGTGGCATCACTGTCTTGACCAAATTTAGGAGCATCTTTAATCCATAAAAGCATGTGTACATGTGGCGCTCCTCTGGCTTGGTATTCTTTTCTCCAAAAGAAGTGTTGCACTTCTCCAAGCGGAGGAACAGTTTTATTACAAATAAAATGTAGCATAGCAATGAAGCGATGGTGAAAATATCTAGAAACATTAACAGGATCCTGAGAACAAAGTTCTTCAGGTGTTAGTATATCTATGTTTGTTTTGTTTTGTTTTTGTTTGATATGCATAGGAAATCATGTAAATCTTCCCATGCATATTCTGCACAACTTAATGTAACAAACCAAGTGGGTGGGCCAAGGTTTCTGATCATACAACGTACATCTCCATGGCGTTGAAACCAGTACTCTTTAGTACCTCACATATTTGCTAATAGATTTGTAAGATTAGCCTGTAAAACCTCATCTTTTTGTTGAACTTTTTGTAATAATTGCGTGGCTGTCATATTTGGAAAGTGTGATCCTGATTTTAATATGTGTGTAACTCTGTAACATAAAGTTGCTAGTTCACTTTCAAAGAGTAGGTGAAATATGTATTCCACATTTTGTTGAAATCTGGGATCTTCAGAATACATTCGTAATGAGCGATATTCTGATGCTGATATTTGAACAGGTCTATCATCGTATCTTCCTCCTTTGCCAGTAGGAAACAGTAGAGGAAAAGCACGTGCTTCTATACTTTTTTCCCATATGCTGATTGGTAATTCATCTTGTAAGTGGGTTTCATTTCCAAAATATTTTTTCTGTATATACTCAATTTCTTCTAGTAGGTCTTTTAGTGTACCATGTAGAAGAATGTTATTTAAATTGGCTAGTGCTAAAGCAGTGCTAAAGCAGGACTTTTTGCATAATACAGTTTATTAACTAGATTTCTTATACTTGCATGATGTGTTGATATCCTTTTGATATCATGGAAGGTTGTTTTGGAAGTAGCTCCTGATATGCAGGCCAACGAATGTCCTTGCAGTCCTGTGTGCTTGCGTACTGGACAAGCATCCATACTTTGCAGTATTTTAATTTTGATTTTGTCTTTGCTTTTCACATATTGATTGAGGAATAGGCGTAAAGATTTGAACATTTTTTTAGGAATGTTACACATTGACGTGCATGGCCATGTGTAAATTAGATGTTCTGATTCAGTTGAATGGAGGGGTAAATCTAAGTTTTCAGGGCATATTTTTGTAAGGAGTACTTCTTGTTCCATTATGGTATTATTAACTTTTTCATAACCTCGACCACTGCTATGTATGGCAATTGTATTTGTTTGCTTTTTGTTTGTACGCTTCTTCTTTAAAGTATGGTTCTGTGCTTGTAGTGTGACTCCATTCACCTCCACAGATATTTAAGAAGTTATTTCTGTTCACATTTCGTTTATTGAGAAGTCTTTTTTTAAATTTAGTTATAAGTTTTGTTAGTGGTTTAATTCTGTTTAACATAACAATAAATAAGTTTCTTTTGAGAAGAATTGCACTGTCTATCAACGCTTCTAAGATTACTTTCCTACGATAGGTTTGAAGTGTTGAACCTGGTTTCTCTCCTGTTTTTATCAGATTTTGAAGGACTTTGCGACGGAACATTTTGGCTAATATACTTTTCTTGGTATGCTTACTTTGTACTATATCAAGATTTTATTTGTAGTGATAGTTGATTTTCTGTTAATAGTTTTTTGGGTCGTTTTACTTTGTGATAGAGGAGGCAAAGTTTTTGCACTAGAAACTTCTTCTGTTTCACAACATGACTGTATTAGCTGTTATGTTTCAACGTTTTTTTTACAAATTCTGCTATAGATGGGTGTTTATGTTGGAGACTTTTCTTTTCATTTGCTCTACTTCTGCGTCCCTTTCTACAGAGTTGCTTTTTGGTGGGCATTCTTTTGCGTCTGTTGAAAAAAATACAGGAGGTATGGGTTGGGGTTTTCTGCAATGCATGTGTGTTGTGTGCATGATTGTTTGAGTAAGATGATAAAGATGTATGTAATGGTGTGTGATTGTGAATTGGGAAGTTGAACTACTTGGGATGGGTATTCTTCAATTAATGTGTTACTAAACTGGGGTTCAGATGACCGAAAAAAGTAAGCCAGTGGTGTGCAGAAGAATAAATAATATAGGTAAAGCTATACAATTAAAACAGTTGTTTGTTCTACAACATCTACATTCTAGCAGCTGAGTTGGGTAATTTGTGAGCCGACAAATAGGAATTGAGGGCCATTCTGACAGGAGATCACTGTTTAAGACGGGGGGGATCTTTGGTCAGAATGGTGCAGAATCTCTATTTTTAGGCACAGAAATACCATGAATGAACCGTACAGTGCGTGTGAGTTATAAATCAAATATTATGGTAACAATCTACTTACTTTTTTTTTCTCGAAAATGAGTAGTTTGCTTCTTAGTTGTTCTTTGTAAATCAAAATCGGCTGCTTCTATTCAGGAGAATGGGCTTCACTGCAATTGTAAAAGAAAGAAATTAGTAATTTGGTTGCTATATAGCACTGTTTCCATTTTAGACATAGATTATTTTTAATTGAAATGCTCAGCGCCTTCCTGAAAACCATTAAAACTATATTATGACTAAGAGTAGGAAAGAAAATATCTTTACTATGGTTTGTGCAATTCATAATCTACCAACGTATACCACTATTCGTGTAACTAAGCTTTTCCACGTAATAGTGAGTCATTGTCATCATAGCTCACAACCATGTGTGTCGCAAAGGCGGGTGAAATCACCTGATTTTGTTTTTGGCGGGTGAGATGCCCATTGGAATGATTGGGCGTGCAGGATGCTTGGCGGGTGAGTCAGTCCTTTAAAAAGCGGGTGACACCCGCCAAAAGCGTGTGAGTTGAGAGCTATGTGTCATAGCCTGCTTTTGCACCTAACAGTGAGTGAATGTCATAGTCTGCTTGTCCTATATAAATGTATGTAAGTACTTATATAAACGAAAAAAATTAAAACCAATTATGTGTTTGTACAAATATTATTGTTTGAGATTTGATCATAGAGTGTGTATGTTATTTTGTGTGATTATACGTTGTGTATATATTTTATTTCAAAAATGTTAGTTTAATAGTATTTGCATGTGTGTGTGTGTATGAAGAAATTAAACGATATAAAGGTTTGTAAGTGACAGGTCATTTTAGGACAATGAAACAATGATCGTCCATTCATTTTTCAGATTATAGAAGGTAAAAGTCAATTAGAAAATGTGTTCATGTACTGTGTAGAAAATATGCATACCTGTACTTTCTGTTAATGTATATGGATATGGACCAAGCTGCAAGTAGAAATATTGGAGATTTGTATAGTATTTCTCGTAGATCGTGGTTGTCAATGGTATGAGACTTGTACTCCGAGAGATACACCGTACATTTGTAGTGCTGCTCTATGATGATGCAGTTACATGTAGAGTTATTGGATTTGATTGGTGGATGGTCATGTGATTGCTTAGCTACATCCAATGAGGGAATGGCACAGAGAGTGAAATCGAAATGGTAGAAGGGCTGTACATGTTACGATACGTTCGCGGACATGGCGGTAGTTCTAGGCCACCGCGTATTACATCCGGGGAATTTGGGGAGGGGAGGTATGGAAATGAGATTGGATGAAGCAAGGGATTGGTCAGTAAAGTTTAGTGAGTGTGTTGTTCTAGGAGAGGTTTTCTCAGATATTGTTTTTGCAGAGAGAAGAACAGATAGCTATGGCTGAGTGTTTCAAAACACAGATTGTATGGATTTTGGGAGACTCGTGGATTCATTGGTTGAAGGTGCATGCAGAAAGCTGTGGAGTATCTATAGATCTTGGATTCCAACATGTGGAAGTGCACTGGCATGGAGTGTGTGGAATGAAGTGGTTGGACTTGCTACCTCTCTGTGCAACTTTGAAGATAGAAGAACATCCAGGCATACTTCTAATTCATTGTGGAGGGAACAGTTTAGGACATGTGTCTGGAATTTCTTTGCAATTTGCAATGAAAGAAGGACTTCAGAAGATAATGGACATGTTTCCAAACTCTAAAATAATTTTTTCACGGATTGCGCAGAGACAAGTGTGGCTTCGTTCTTTCTCATGTGGTCCACAAATGGAGAAAGTAAGGCAGGCGTAATGTTAATAAGGCTGTTTGTGCCTTACTAAGAGATTTTGGCATGTCCTCTTTTAACAATGCAAATATTTTGTTTCATGGTACATACATTTTTCGCAAAGATGGAGTCCATCTTACTTATGCTGGCAATCAGATTTTTCTGAGAAATGTACAAAATGCATTGCGACCTTTTTTAGAAATACAGCATTCGTTTTGAAGTACGTCTTACGTAGTTAAAATGTTTTACATTCAAACACCTCCCAAAGGCTCTTTTCAGAGCCACCACTTCCTGTTAGAGAAAAATGCATTGGTTTCAATAGGGTAGCAATGCAATTGTTTTTCTGTTCGCGGACCGTCCGCGGACTTTCACGAAATGGAAATGGCTATGCTTTATGTATCTTCACTTCTATTTTTTAACTGTGAAAGGCGGCTCTGAAAAGAGCCTTATTTTTTTTTTTGATTTTTGTTATTTTGTATTTTTTTTGTTCTTTTTTATACACGACACACTAGGAGAGGAGGGAAAGGAGGGTAAAGGGAGGGGGACACCAACGAAAGGGATAAGAAACGGCGAGCTGAGAGAGGAAGATGTAGATTGGGTTTTATTTGGATAGTGAGCAGGTCTTCTGCTGCTCTGAGACGATCGTCTCAAAAGCACTCCGAAGTCGCTCCCCCCTGCAGAGTACTGTGTCACAGTACACACATACAACTGTGACCCTCGAAAAGTAAGGGTCATCAGAATTCGTTATGGCCTGTGAGGCAGCTTGAGGAAGACGCTGTCCCACAGAGGTCTTCCTTGTGGTGACAGGATCAGGAACAGAGGATGAAGTAGAGGCAATCAACCTACTACGCTTCTCGCAAGGTACAACCTTCCGAATGGCCCCATTGTGGAATGAGCGCAGGTGTCGCTTCATGGTAGTGGTCCCAAAGCTATACGAACCATGCTTCCCGCGACTGAGTACCATTTTGCACTCATTACAGGTGACACGGTTCGCATGAGACTTAGGACCGTTTCCATGAACGGTAAACAACCGCCACACCCAAGATTCACGCCGACGGCGGGTAGTAGGGATTTCCTCTACCTCATTCTAGTCATCCTCTTCTTCCTCCTCTGTATCCTCACTCCTGTTCCCCTCTTCAGACCCTTGGGGAAATGGTGGTGGTGGAGGGGGTGGGGGTGGTTCTGAGGCAGATGTAGCACCATGTGGTAATAGTCGAGCCATGGATGTCATAGGCTTGGAGATTGAAATCTCAAAATCTGCAAAGTATGCAGCAAAGTGCAGTGTGCTCTGTGGAATAGTCAGAAACACAATGAGAATGCGCTCTAGGGCGTGGTCTTATATCGGGATGCTTGCACGCGGGTCGCGCACATGCGCGCCATCCGCAAGACAGATCGAACATCAAAAAAGGTTCAAAAAGTCCCAAAAACTATGTGGAAAGTTAGCATTAGTATGTGGGATTTGTGGTATGGTGATTTTTTAATGAGAAATATTGTGGATTACTTGGAAATGTACTTTTAAACTGGTCCGCATTTAGAGCACGAGATGAGCGTGGGCGCGGTCACATGATTGTTTTGTGAGCATGTTCGCTAAGGTAGCAGTCGTCCACAGGACACCCAATGTACGGACATTGTTTTGCGCATGCGTGTTGATGTTCTGCGGACAGTGTTCGGGTCCTGAACTAATTAAAAGTGCATCACATGTAAAACGAACAGTTACGGACAGCCGTTTGTTCTTAGCACAGTTTAATTTATTTGCTAACAATACGGACAGACATAGCGTTTCAAGCACACCTCCATTTTTGTTTATTTACGAACAATTCAGGACACCACGAGGGTTCTTAGAACAGTTTCTGCTTGCTATCGAACACTACGAATAGGCGTAGTGTTCTTAAGGACACCTCCATTTTCGTTTATTTACGAATTTTCCGGACACTACGAGTGTTCTTAGAACATTTTCAACTTGCATGAGAACATTACGGACAGATGTAGTGTCCTCAGGACAGTTACATTTTCGTTTCTTTGCGAACATTTCCGAACAACCGCGGTGTCCGTGGACACCTAAATTGGTTTTATCACAAGGAACTGAAAGTAATTACAACACAATATAAGAAAAGTAACTTTATTTCATATATATATACAATTATGACTGGGAAGGTGGGGCAGAAACAAAACCAAAAAAGAGGAGAATTAGGGATTTCTAGATAACTGGGATCAGGTGAAGAAGGGAAGGAAATCTCATCGAAACGCTTTGGTCCATAGACAGGGTTTGGGGTTAACTGCGTGGGATAGGGTGAGGGGAGAAAAGTGTAGGTTGGGCAATGGTGTGCTGTTGGGGGTTTCACATGATTTTCCAGAAAGTTTTTCAAATCCATAATATTTTGTATAAGGTCGTCCATTTTTTGATGAATCTGCTGTAGAGTGATATCCTCTGATTGTTGTTATGAGATGCTTGGAATTTTTGTATGGTGTGTAATAAAAAAAATGTATATGTTAAATGTATACAAAATAATATTTATTAATTGGTTTATATAGTAAAGTGTGTACCATTAGGGACTATTTTCTAACATTTCCTCTCGAGGGGAATGCTCCTCTAGCCAGTCGAGAGTACTACACATTTCTGTGAGAAAACAAAAAAGTAATATGTTATTTTTTTCTAATATAGAAAGTTTATAAATATATGAGTAAAAAGAAGTGCACTTACTATGTCTGGTGAGATTTGTAATCAGTAGTGTATACGTCTGCTGTTGGTTGTGGAGCGTCTGTGAGGTAATTATGGTGGAAACCACTTTATCTTCTTTTGGTATATTCCATTTTAAAACATATTGTATTTACATGAATGGTTAGTGTGTTACATATATGGGTAACATTTTTTAAGTATTACTACATATACTTTGTATGTGTGCTGCTTTGTGAATTTGTTAAATGTTCCTATGTTATGATATAACTATTACACATACCTCCCCATAGTTTTTAGGTGGTGGTACTGTTGTCCAAACATGTCTGCAGACCGTCAAATTCAGTAGAAAGGGTTCAGTATGTTCCATATTATATGTACATAAAGTCAAAGTTATTATTGTTAAGTTGTGCTACTAAAAAACTATGAAATTCAGTAAAAAACTTTGTTAAAGGGACGTTATGGTTAAGTTGCGCTACTAAAAACCTATGAAATTCAGTAAAAAACGTTGTTAAAGGGACGTTATGGTTAAGTTGCGCTACTAAAAACCTATGAAATTCAGTGAAAAAACGTTGTTAAAGGGACGTTATGGTTCAAAGCAAAACCGAAAAACCCCTGAAATTCGGCAGTTAAGGTAAGATAAGCAACCATAACTTGCGCCGCCACCGTGCACTGCTAACACTAACACCCAGGACATCAAAGATGACATCACAAATGTCATTGATGACATCACATGTGCATTTACCTTTCATGAAAAGTCTGTACAAGGGATTCTTAGTGTAATGTTAATAAAAAAAGTGTCAAAGATTATTGGAATAAATATCAAGTGCTAATCAGTGCATTAAGCTATGCATTGATATAAATAGCATTCTATTATTAACTTCAATCCAGTATACTAAGGTACTCATGTAGAAACATAGGCATTGTGTGCAGCATACATGATGGAGGTGCAATATTCATAAGCTTGCCATGTTGAATATTGAAATGATAACTGTTTTCATATTAGAGTTTTGCGTACAGTGAAACTTGTGATAAGTAGTTAATAAAACCCACTTACTACATAATTGCATTATGTTGCAGACTTGATGGTCGTGCAGATTATGAACAACCCCTCTGTCCTCAAGCACCACACAGACAACACCAGAAAGCCCGGGTTGAGGGACAGCCGGAAGAACCCCTGGAGCGCTGAAAAGCAAGTTGTACTGCAGTTTATAATCAGGGCAGGACAATGAAGCAGAAAGGGAATAATAATACGGTTTACCTGTGAGCGTGAGGTAGACCCAGACAAGAACAGGACCCCAAACCGAAAAGCCAAAGCAGGAGGCAGGGATAGGTGAACACCTAGCGTGGGACCAAAGATTCAGAGTGACACGTGGTCAGTAGAATGAGAGCGTAGGCAATCCGTGAAACAAAGCGGTGTCCGGCAACAGGTGATCCGAAGTCCGTAGCAGTTTATGGGAGCAAGCACAAAACAATCCGTGAAACAAAGCGTGGTCAGGTAACAGGTGATCCGAAGTCCGTAGCAGTTTATGGGAACAAGCACAAAACAATCCGTGAAACAAAGCGCGGTCAGGTAACAGGTGATCCGAAGTCCGTAGCAGTTTATGGGAACAAGCACAAAACAATCCGTGAAACAAAGCGCGGTCAGGTAACAGGTGATCCGAAGTCCGTAGCAATTTATGGGAGCAGGCAAAGACAATCCGTGAAACAAAGCATGGTCGAAAGCAGTTCCAGTAATCCTTAAACCATAGAACGAGCGACACGTAACCCTGATGAGACAGCTGTGAAGCAACGCTTTCTGTTTCCGGGCATCCTTTATCCAACCGGCAGAAGTCACGTGATGCGTGTGGAACAGAAGCGTTGCGTCGTTGCTAGGAGACAGGGAATCACGGGATCCGTGGGGCGCAGTGACGAGCGGTTCTCCGCAAACGGCGCAAGCCGATGCGATGTGGAGACAACCTCCAGTTCAGTTGCCACAGACGTGAAGGGCGGTAAACGCCGGTCCTAACATGCTGTGACCTGCTGTGACGGAAGTGAGGGGTACGTGTGCCAGTTTGTGTATGTCGGGTAACAGGACGGATGGAAGTTGTGTGCGGGGAGGGGCGAGACCTAGCAGGGGAGGGGCGTGACCTAGCAGGGAGAACACTAGATCGTGTGGTCGGCGTGACACATTATTATACACAAATCACAAAGAGACAACACCACATACAAATATGAATATATACAAGGGAATTGAAGTAGGAAAAAGAAACAGCAATAGTAGCAGAAAGTGTTCATAACCATATTACCTTTATGCAGAGAAATGATTGCTCTGTTTCAAAGCTGTTACTTACCCTATCTATATATATCACATGATGTGTCTGGACCCTAAGGAAAATAGTGTGAGTACAACATATAAAAATATGAGCATATACAGGGAAAGTACAGTAATAAAAAAACATCAAAAGTATCAGAAAGTGCTGATAAATCTACTGATAATTTTAATGCACAAAAAGGATTGCTGTCTTTCAAGGTTGTGACTTCTCCTATGTATATGTTTCATATGATATTTCTGGACCATAAGGGAATTATTCTAAGAACATACTTGAAGGATAAGTCTACGAATATAGTAATTTACAATTTTTAGTTCCTGACTGTTACTGAAGAAAATCATGTGGCCTAGATATGTCAGGAAAGGAAAAAAAGGGAGAGCCAGCCACGTAGTGTCATCAGTGATGTCATCAATGACATTTGTGATGTCATCTTTGATGTCCTGGGTGTTAGTGTTAGCAGTGCACGGTGGCAGCGCAAATTATGGTTGCTTATCTTACCATAACTGCTGAATTTCAGGGGGGTTTCGGTTTTACTTTGAACCATAACGTCCCTTTAACAACATTTTTTCACTGAATTTCATAGGTTTTTAGTAGCGCAACTTAACCATAACGTCCCTTTAATAAAGTTTTTTTACTGAATATATATATATATATATATGTTACATAGTTATGGTTAAGTTGCTAATCGCATAGAAAGAGCACTTTTTGGCTGGCATATAAGTTCACTTTCCCTGGATGAATCCTCACCAAACTTTCCAAAAAAAAGTATATGGCCCATTCTGGACTATTTTGAAAAGTTTAGTGAGGTTTGGTGGAGGGGGGGCAAAGTTATAAGAGGCGTCCCAAAATTTCTTTTTTTTCCATAGACTGAATGGGGAAAATACTTTGTGCACACCTACAGCCCAAACCGCTGGACGGATTTTCAACAAATTTGCCGCAGGAGTAGCGGCTTGGTCCCGAAAGAGTGCTTTTGTAAATATGGTGAAAATCCATCCAGTAGTTTTTTTTTTAAATGATCAAAAAGTAGGTCTAAAAAAGTTAGTGATATCTATGTCCGCTCCGTGGACACACTTCCCTGTTCGCTCCACAAACAGGACACCGATTGACTAATCGACTTGCGTCATGTCTGCGAACATGCGACATGTCCGCTGATTGGCTGGGATGAAGCATGAGGTGCGTTGGATTGTTTCAATGCGCCCGCCATCTTGGATCCGTGTATGGTGTCCGCAGACATCGCGGTAAAAACATATTAAAAAACACAACATTGCACATGTCAAACTTATCAAATAACCTCTGGGGAGGTGAGGGGTGATGAGGATGGGATGGGAAATGGCTGCAAGAAGCAAAAAACAGGTGTTTTTTGTCATGAAAGTCCGAACAGTTAGGATGTTCGTGAACAGTCCTGTGCAGGAACGGAAGAAGTGGTTGATTCCATCTTCGCCTCCACACAAAGCACTTGAGAAGATTGTGTTTGATAAAACTCTCAAGAGATCTGACGGGACTCACAGCATTATGTAACAGAGTAGATTTGGAGGTGTTCCACAATATGTGCCTAAAGTGCATGCCAAAGAGATTGCATTTTGCCATTCAAGGGATGGAGATGTATAATCATGGAATTGCGTGCGATTTTGTTCCAAGTACACATACATTGTCAGAAAACATTGCCAGCATGCCCTGTGCACCTAAACCAGAGCTTGTGGAACAGTTCAAATCCAGGTACCAATGATTAACATCGTTTTTTTTATCAACAATGTTTTTAAGAAGTGTCCAAATAAAGCATTCAATGTATCTGTTAAAATGTATCCTCTTTGTTAATTTTTTTTTCAACTATTCCACTTTTTACAATTGCCTTACAATCCCACAAAAGGGATGAGACCTAGGCTACATAAGTGAAGGAGTCTGTGATCTAAACATAGATGGGGCTATTGCTAGAATCACATTGACTCTTTTTTTTGAACCCTCTACTTCAATGTTGGAGTGGGGTGTATTCTGTCATTGCAAAGTTTTCCTACCCCTTAGCAGCACCACGATCATCGAGCAAGGGCAGCTCCCACATCTTTCCTACTGTGCATGTGCATCAGAATTACAGTTCTCATGGATGCGGTGAGGGAAATTGTTGCAAAATAAGAATGTATGTTGATTCTGAGTGAAGGTCACCAGCTTTGAATGTTTGCTTGTGAGCTAAGGAAGCCCACGCATCGGACACACAATATAAGGTTCAATTGTTTTTTGACCTTGAGAGAAAGGGACCATTCCGAAAGGAATTGAATGAAAGTAGGAGTGTAATAATGTAAGATATGATAAGGTTATGCAAGTATAATGTAAGTTTGATTTTTGATGATTTTATACCTGAACGAGCATCAACTTATCATTATCTGACCATTATTTCTGGGTTACATTCTACTCATTTGTTCTGTGTGGCATATTGAAATGAAATGCAAGTATAACCTTTGTGTGTAATGTTCTTTCTACCGCCCAGATCCGCAGGCCAGCATTGAGATGCATGTAGACCACTACTCAGTTAACCCAGGTTCAACGCTAATATTTAATTAAAATGCTATCTATGAGCAACTCGAATTGTAGCGTCAGCTTCCGTATCCTGTTTAGAGTTGATCATACTACATAGCAATGTCCACGGAAGCAAATTGTGTACCACTTTCCACGTTGTTTTCTCTCTGTTGAGATTGTTTCATGTCTGTGCTAATTGTTAGTTTAAACTCTATGTGAATTAATAAGTCAATAGATAAATTATAATAAAGATTGGCTAGTGAGTCACATTTTATTATGTTTTCGATACAGGTACATCCTGCCATTCTGCGATTGTCATAGATTCCAGATGCCAACTGATGGGTTCTTTAACAGGCAGCTGCAGTTACTTGTGAACAACTGGATGTATTTGACTCTTTTTTGGGACAATCGCCAAGGGCCCATATGCCCTTACGCTGGACTAGCGATTAGGAGCAACATAACATCCTTTACGGAGGTCTAGCCCCAAGTTGATGCACAAGCCCTGGAATCACTGTGCGACGCAAGCGGTTCTTTTACCCAAAACAAACACCTTGTGTACGCAAAAAGAACAATGCGTGACTCACGATAAACATTTTGGATCGCCAGCGAAGAAAATAAATTCGAATTTGAATGAATATGGCAATAGTCGGATGTTCTCGGAGCGTTTATTGTGAAATAAAAGTACTTTACAAATTGTACAGTCTTGCTGTTTCCTTTTAAAGTACAGTTTCATATTCCAAATTGTGACGTGCTGTGTTGTTAGATGATGTGTGCTGATTTCCGGGTTCTGCGTCACGTGACGTAAGTGATGACTGGGCGCGTTTGGCTACGCTGCCCAGTAACGTCACTGAGAAAGGCAGAGAATATCACTAGGTTTGGTGATTTCAGGCTTAGGGGCGGGGCATATGACTTAGTGACGCCAGGGCTGTTCACATTAGGCTGATGCAGCAACGGATAATGTTAGCACAAGATAGCTGCGCCCTGCTGCCAGGTTTCACATGTTTACAAAAGAAGAAAACTAAGGTAAGGTGCATTGGAAATGTTTGTGCGATCGATCAACGTATGTATAAAAATACATGCCCGAACCCTCGGGAAAATAATATTTTCTGAGCATTGCACTTATCAAACTTATCAAATAATCTCTGGGGAGGTGAGGGATGATGAGGATGGGATGGGATATTTCTGACCTGATTCCGAATGAGTTTACAAAGTTTGGTCGGATCCTGTCATGAGGGGTGGAAATTAGAGGGGGGGTCCCAAAATAATGTAATGGCTTATAAATGAGGTGCCATTTGACGAATCTACACCTAATTTGGCAAACTGATAATAGATCTAGATATAAATGTTTTTGCGAAGTTTGGTGGGATTTTGTCCAGAGGGGGCAAAATTAGAGGGGGGGTGCCAAAATAATGTAAAGGTTTATAAATGAGGTGCCATTTGATTGATCTACACTACTTTTGGCAAACTGGTAATAAATCTAGATATAAATGTTTTTGCGAAGTTTGGTGGGATTCTGTCAAGAGGGGGTAAAATTAGAGGGAGGGTGCCAAAATAATGTAAAGGCTTATAAATGTGGTGACATTTGACAAATCTATAGAAAGGTTTGCTAAAAGATTATGTTTTCGTAAAGTCTGAATGGATTTTGTCAAGTGGGGGCTAGGATATATGACGATTGTATGTGCATTCATTTGACACTTTCGAAAAAATAAAACATGGGTGGATTTCCAGCAAACTTGTATAAGGAACATTGGCAAGGACCTACAAGCATGGTTTTGCAAATGTGCCAGTGTTTTATTATTTGACAAGTGTCATAATGTAGTTACAAAAAATAGCTGTATACCTTTAGTGACTATGGGGTAGCCTGTGTCCATGGCCAGTGGCCAGATTGTCCGGTTCATGGAATAAGGTCATGATCCGGACAATCTGGCTACTGGCCATGACCACAAGGGACAAACCATAGGATTAAAGTGGCCATGTCCACCTGGGACTGGCTTTGTGGTGATGTTATTTGAAATTAGGATAGATCTGAAAGGGAAGAAAAATGTGTTTGTGGTAATAGGGTCATATGGTTCTATTTTGCCTTCTGCAGGCTGCCATGGAAAGCGAAGAGGGCCCTGTATGGAACCAGCGACTTCTCTTTCTATGGTGGCCATCTTGGAAAAGGATTTTCCTCTTACACCGGGACTCCACAGGCATCCTGGTGTAGGAAGCAAAATCCTCTTTTTTAGCACCTCAGGTTCCTGCTTTGGGAACGTAGGTTGCTAATGGCCTTCATCCCCCATTTCAGGGGCTGGAATGGGGGGATAATGGTCCAGAGACCTCGTTATCCACCCTCACTTTGCTTGGGCTGATAACTTGGGCTGCTGGGCTGGTATCCGCCGTTCCCGTCCCTGGAACGGAGGATGAACGCCACAATATTCCCATTAGTATAACACAAAATGCAAATGGAAGAAATGTTGGAAAATCTTATTGAGTCTATGTACTTTACTGAGAAATATAAAGTAGATGGAGTCTATATGTTTTTTTTTAGTTCTATGTTTTAACTGTGAAAGGAGGTTTCTAAAGGAACATTTATTTAGTTTTTGGATGCATTTTTTTTGGCAGGAGAGCCTAGAACGAAAGGTGGGGAGGGAAATGAGGGAAGAGGCACCAAACACTAATATGGAGGAGTAGGTAGACAGGGGTAAATGTTGCGCGTGTGTTATTTCTAAGGTAGTGGGCAGTGTTTCTCATGATCCTTGATTACAGCAGTGGTGGTGTCTCTTGGGGAGGAGGGATGGCATTAGCTGATTCTATTTTAAGATAAATAGCAGTTTTGCTAAAAGTATGTACTGTGTACTAGATTGTTAATGGATAATGAGTTGGAATAGGTGTTGGAGCTGTGCAAGGGACATTTTCAAGTTGGAAGTTCCTAGATCAGTAGAAAATGCAGTTCTCAACTATATATATATTCAGTGAAAAAATCGTTGTTAAAGGGACGTTATGGTTAAGTTGCGCTACTAAAAACCTATGAAATTCAGTGAAAAAACATTGTCAAAGGGACGTTATGGTTCCAAGTAAAACCGAAAAACCCTTGAAATTCGCCAGTTATGGTAAGCTAAGCAACCATAACTCGCGCCACCACCGTGCACTGCTAAGACTAACACCTAGGACATCAAAGATGACATCACAAATGTCATTGATGACATCACTGATGACATCACATGTGTATGTATTTTTCATGAAGTATGTGTACAAGGGATTCTTATTATAATGTTGCGAAACAAGTGTCAAGGATCATTGCAATAAATATCATACCCTAATTACTGCATTGAACGATGCATTGATATAAATAGCATTCTATTATGGGGTTCTATCTGGTATACTAAGCTACTCATACAGAAACATAACATTGTGTGCAGCGTACAACATGAAGGTATAATATTCGTAATGTTAATATGTTGAATATTGAAATGATAATTGTTTTCTTAATAGATTTTTGTGTACTGTGAAATATGTAATACGTAGCTAATAAAACACATGTATTACATAATTGCATTACTATAGACCAAACACAAAGACACAAGAACACATACCAATATGGGTATATACAGGGAAAGTGAAGTTAGCAAAAAAGCTCAAGTAGTAGCAGAAACAATTCATAACTTAACTGATTATTTTCATGCAAATAAATGATTGTTCTGTTTCAAAGCTGCTATTTACCCTATGTATATGTATCACTTGATGTGATTGGACCCACAGGGAAAGTACAGCCATAAAAAAAAACA
The DNA here is from genome assembly GCF_040938575.1 of Ambystoma mexicanum. Classification (NCBI taxonomy): domain Eukaryota; kingdom Metazoa; phylum Chordata; class Amphibia; order Caudata; family Ambystomatidae; genus Ambystoma; species Ambystoma mexicanum. The sequence goes on from NC_090922.1 coordinate 754,790,454, forward strand.
GAACTATCAGGAAGTGCTCATAAGTCTATTGATTATCTTTATGCACAAAAAGGATTGCTGTCTTTCAAGCTTGTGTCTTCCCCTATGTATATGTTTCATATGATGTGACTGGACTCTAATGGAATTACTGTAAGAACCTACTTGAAGGATACGTCTACAAATAAAATATTTTTTTTTGTTTCTGACTGTTACGGAAGAAAACCATGTGGCCTAGATATGTCAGCGCAAAAGAAAAAAGAGTGAGCCAGATATGTGATGTCATCAGTGATGTCATCAATGACATTTGTGATGTCATCTTTGATGTCGTGGGTGTTAGTCTTAGTAGTGCACGGAGGTGGCGCGAGTTATGGTTGCTTAGCTTACCATAACTGGCAAATTTCAAGGGTTTTTCGGTTTTACTTGGAAACATAACGTCCCTTTAACAACGTTTTTTCACTGAATTTCATAGGTTTTTAGTAGCGCAACTTAACCATAACGTACCTTTAACAAAGCTTTTTCACTGAATATATATATATATATATATATATATATATATATATATATATATATATATATATATATATATATATATATATATTCCTGAATCTTATTCTATAAAAAAACAGCTATGTTATCACCTAACATAGTTTGTGGACATTTCTTTGTGGAGGCTTTGGGGATTCATTGTACTTAAGGACCAGCCTGCATCACTTCCTGAAACCTTAAGCCTGGCTGCTCATCCATTGCTACCAAAATGAGAGCTTTGGCTGGGTTGTTCTGTGCCTTTACCCTACAATATAGAGGGCAGAGGTAAAGATACCCCCATCCAGACTTTACAGCTCCTCACCCAAGTTTTCTGCAATTCCGTACAGCACTTTGGGGTGTAGCTGCAAGCCGTATTTATTTTCCCATTCAAGACTAGTTCTTTGGCCATGCAGCATGCCCCAAAAATCAAATCAAAGTAGACATGTGTTCTTCCCGAAGGGCCAGGTCCACTGCCCAGGCACCAAAGTTATATCACTATTTTTTGTACTTGCATTTTGACACTTTAGAAAAAAATAAACCCCAGGGCAGATTTGCAAAACCATGCTTCCACATCCATGCTGATATTCCTCACACACATTTGCTGTGATCCTGTCCAGCACTGTGGACTGGTGCCACAATCAGAATTTTGTGTTCCCAATCAAACCTATGCTGATTTCGAAAATCTTTACCACATCCCTAGTGGCAATGCCCTCTTTGACCCCATCGCCTATCCCTGGTGGCCATGGCCACTGGCTAGATTGACCTGGTTATGGCCGCCCACTGGCCATGGCCACAGGCTATACCTCATTCAGCAAAGGTAGATCACTATCTATTCCACTTTCCTAAAATATCAACAGAGGCATTCATACCACAGCAAGAAAGCAGGGCCACCCATTCACCCCTGTGCCCCCGACATCTACATATCAATCTTCGCACAAGGAACATCACCAGAATACTACAGAAACCTCCTAAATCTCTCACTCACAACAGGAACTGTACCAAGAGCCTTCAATTCAGCATGTATCAAACCGCATTTAAAAAACACAAGTAGCAACGTGGAAGACCTCTCCAGCCACAGAACGATTTCAAACGTTCCCTACCTGGCAAAAATCCTTGAAACTTACATATACAAATTAAACCTAGACCATGTAGAAAAACACCACCTGCTAGACTGAACCCAAGTTAGTTTCAGACCTGCGAGAGGAACAGAAACAGCACTACTATCCATCTGGGACGACCTAAAAACAAATGCAAACTCCAGCACACCCTCACCTCTGATTCTGCTCGACCTCTCTGCAGCCTTCGACACCGTTAGCTATGACACCTTAACAACCAAAATACTGGCAGACATAGGCATTACGGACATGGCACTACTCTGGATGAAATCATTCCTAGCAGACATAACAGAAACTGTATGGATAAAACCATACAAATCCACCCCACGAGTTAACGACTGTGGAGTACCACAAGGGTCCTCGCTATCACCACTGTACTTCAACATCTACCAGACTCCAGTAATCAGAATCTTCAAAAAATACAAAATTACATGCTACAACTACGAAGACGACACTCAAATCATCTACAAATTTGAAAACACTCAAGCCGATCACTCAACCCTAATTGAGTGTCTAAGAGAAGTCTTCAACTGGATGAACGCCAACAACTTGGAAATCAACCCAGGAAAGACAGAAATCATGATTATATCGAAAAACCAAGAAAACAACAGCTACAATCCGTGGCCAACGGAAATGGGAACCACACCAACACCATCTAAGGTAGTAAAAAATCTGCAAGTCCTGATGGACAACACCCTAACCTTAGAACCACAAATAAATGCAATAATCAAGAAATGCTTCTTCCTCCTTCACACAAGAAGAAGAATCTTAACTTTCCTCTCCTTCACCCACAAAACACTCAAAATCATCACCCTCATCATGTCAATAATCGACTACGCAAACAGCCTCTATCTTGGGATGCCAAAATACCTACTAAAGAAACTACAAAGCATCCAAAATACAGCAACAAGACACCTCTTCAAACTAACCAGAAGAGAACACCTCACTCCAGCACTAAAAGCACTGCCTTGGCTCTCAGTCAAACATCGCATCACCCTCAAAACAATGTGCATAACACACAGGGCAATTAGCGGACAGGGAGCTGAATTCCTACAAAAGAAAATAACAATCTACAAGCCAACGAGACTCCTCATATCAAGCAAAAAAATCCACCTGGAACAAAAACCATACCTTAAGAATAAAACTAGGAAAGCCTGCAACAACATCACGAAAGAAATAAGAAACACCAAAGACCACCTACAATTCAGAAAACTACTAAAAATCTGGTTCTTCAACTTTACAGATTCAAATTGAAAAAACTAAACACTCAAACAGGAAACACAAATAACAGGATAACAGAATCTAGAATGGCACTGACAAATATACAGAAGTGACTAAAGGAAACTCCTACTATAACAAGAGAGATGATGCTAGGTCGAATAGGACACAAGCGACACCCCATGAGCACAAAAACAGCATCCCTAGCCAATCCAGCCAACAACCTCACTGGTTCCATAATCGCTACCAGGTATCATATTTGAATAGAGTTGTGTGAATGTTAGCAGTTGCAACACTTGAACTTAGTTCTGGGCATCGGAATGGGCCGAGCCCGGATGTGGTTGTAAATGATGACAGGCGCCGTTCCTGGACATAAATACAAGCATTGGAATGTCTCACGCTTTGAAAGGGCTGTGGGCGGTAGCCTGCATAAGCAGCTGGGTAAGCCGATGAATGCCTACCTATGCCACATATGGGTGGAGTAGCATTGGCTAACCGATGCCGCATACCGACTGGATTGGAAATGCTATTCAGGCCAAATTTGGAGGGACTCACTAACACCTGCTTGCTCCTCATACAGACAATTTCACCCCTCTGCATACACCTCTCAAACTTTAACCAAACACAACCACAAGCCTGTAACACAACAATCCGCACAAACTTCACTACACTGCAACAACAAAACAGACCACACATAGACTCGCACAACAGCACACAACGACTACTGACCGAAAAACACCCCAGCGGAGTTAACCGGGTTGTGGCCTCCAACAGCACATCACTGCTCTCTTGCACTTTTCCGGCTTATTCCCACTAACTCGCCCCCCCCTTTCCTTTATCAGAGCCTCTAGAGTGCCAGGGGGCCACTCCGGTGGTGATAGTGTGCAGTACAAATATCTTTTAACAAGCATGAATCTTTCAGCACTGGATTCAAATACAGAGGCTTGTAAGTGATTTCAACCCGGCACTCCACCTAAGTCAATGCCTAGCGTGTGATGCACAGTTAGAACCCTTAATTATATATTTTTGTCTATAAGTTCTTTTATTTCTGAATGATGTACTCTTATATCACGCCCCTCTCTTTGAATCCCCCCAGTCTCACTGAACCAGGAAGCAGGCTGTTTTGCAAAGTTCAAAGATTTATTTCATGAATTTGAACAATATATATATCACACTATTAATATTTATACAATGATACCCATCGGGTGATGTCAGAACAATCAACAATCTCTTGAATCAGTAGGAGTATGGATAAGAAAATAATGCAGCATAGAATAATATTTGATATGGATAGGAAAACAATGCAATGTCACTTTTTCCCCCTGTACACTACTCAATACCCCCAATATGCAATATAGAGATGGAAGGAAAGAACACAGGTTTCAGGAATAAAAAATCTCAGCCAATGCAGTTTCAATCCCAACTCCCACCAGCAATCATAGAGAGAAACAAGAATGATTTCAAAACAGGTCAAATGCTTTTGAATGTGGTTTTGGATGAATGGGAAAAACACTGAAAAATGTATTTAATTCTTGAAATTGGGTTCAAAACTAGTGGGAGCCACGTTGTATAGTTTCAGGTAAATGCTAGCAATGATGATTGAATAACTAGCAGATTGAAAACTGAATTCAGTGGTTGGATGCAAGAAATAGCTGGTTTACACGTGATGAAATTGAGCCAAACGAAAGATTCACGGCAAACTTTTCAGTGTGCGAGAAATGCGATCGTGGCAAAAATATAAGGAGTTGGAATGTGATTTTAAAATCGTTTAAAAGCTAAGGATGTTAGCTTCAATTGGACACTTCAAATTTGTTTCTAGCATGTACGGTATAGAAGTTACAGAGGTTTTAATAGAGGTTGATTTTTCTCAGAAAGAGTCAAGATTTACAAATTAAGGATGCGCTTTTGAAATTACAAACAGGAATTTCTTTACACTAGGGAGGCTATGAAGCTACACGACAGCACAGCCACTGATCCAGTGACGCCCCCGGATGGTTTCTACCTGCCGAGACGCTTGTCTTTCTGCAGCAAATAAATTAGTGCAAAGATGATATTATCACTACAATTAACAAAGGACTATATGGTTGAGAGAAAGATTCAGAAAATACAAAAGAGATTCTACAATGCAGTTCTGGATATGATAGAATGGTTTTGGATTGGATTACTTAAGGATAAGAGATTAGCTATGGACAATTCTATGCTAGATACTCACAACTATGGTTTTGGAATAGGCCCGTCAAAGATCTGGTCAAAGGTTTTGGACTGGAATCTGCTAGCCCACCGGACAGGATTCAGGCGCCCGGTTCTGCACTCAGCACGGCACTCTGGACACTGAACGGACTCTGGTCTGGATCTGACTGGTTGGTTCTGGGTTGAAGCTATCAGGTTACAGCTCTGCTCTACTGGTTTGGATCTCTGGGTTCTAGCAAGAGTTCTTGGCAAGAAGCAGAAACAGCACAGCCCGGCTGTTCAGTTTTTGGTGTTCCCCTTGGAAGTCTGGGGTAAATCAGGTTTCAAGATTTTAAAGGCCAGCTGAGAAGGGTTCAGCTTTGAAATTGGGCCTTCTGCTTTCAGGGTTCTGGAGTCTTGGATCTGGGTATCTCCTGCAGAGCGCTTCACCAGTAAAACAGTTAATGGATGAATCTGTGTGTCTCTCTAGGTCCTAAACTGTCCCTATTTATGTATTTCTCTAAGGGGTGGGTAGGCTAAATTATACTAAGCACACCCTCTAGGAATCCTATTGGTTAGGGCCTGTCCTCTCTCCTGATTTGATAAGGAACACATGGTTTCATGATGATGTGGCATTTTACAATCCAGGGAGTACCTCCCCTTTGTTTCAGTAAAGTAAATCTATTTTTCACATAACTCATATTTACAATATCGCCAACTTGCTAATAATACATATTCACATCACAGATTTAGTACAGCGCGTATCCGTCCAAGTCCCAACTCAGTGAGAGCTTCAGTTCAAAATTGACAGTTTTTCACGCTTTTGGTTGGGTACCCAGTGTCAGATCTGTCCACATTTTTCTCCTGTCTTTGAACATCAGACAGAGTTCAGAGTATTTTCTAACGGTGAGCAGCATTTTCATATTAACAACCTATAAATTACAGATTTTTACAAATTTTGCACAGTTTTCTATGAGTCTTTTTTCAAAAAGATATTTTCTACAGTGTCAGATACACAAATCTGTCTGGTCCCGCCTCCATGGTTTGCTGGGCCCAGAGCAGTCCAGGGCTCTCTTCCTATTGGCAGTTGGTTTCTGTTGACACCTGAATTTGCATTCCCTTTCAGTCCAGGAAGCCTATTGTCTCTTCCCAGAGAAGCAGAGCAAAATCTCCTCCTTTTTTTAATTAGTTTCTAATTGATAGTTCCTGGGCAGAGAGCAAAACGGAAGGCACCTTTGTTTGGGGCAAACTGTGGAATGTGCCTTTGAAGTCCAGTGTGGCTGGCCTCAGTTCACTGTAAAACACTTTGCTCAAAATTGTCTTTTGCTAAACTAAATCTTACATTTTCAACAAGTATACACACAGATCTCTAATTACAGTCTTTTTAAAACATCGAAATTAAATTGTAGCAAACTATATTGCTTTTGATGGCAAGTCTCTTCTTTACCACAATTTGATCTTAATGTACAAGTTTAAATGACAGGGTAAGTAAATGACAGCTTTGACACAGGCGAGCGGCGGTGCTGCACCCATATCTGACAGGTTTTTCCAGGCAAGCACCCTTTTGAATGGGGATATTTTTGTGATGAAAGGTGCTTCTCCTGACATTGTGCTTATGGGGATTCCTTAAATAAGGTGATGGTGAACACTCCACAAGGATGTTGGATCTTCTCTGCTGTTTGGGGAACATGATTTTGCAATTTCAACAGCCAAGGAAAAACAGATTTTAAAACACTTCTGGGTTTTCCTGGCAATGCAGCACTGCCTTTTCAAGCAGTTCTATTTCACTCTGTGGGCAGCCCAAGGACAGGTTTTGGCAGTGTGGTCTCCTGTTTTACCACTGACATAGGCAAAATGGATTGGCAGCCTATTTTTCCAGTTTCCCTTGCACACTTCTCAGAGATTTTTAGCGCACATCAGGCTTTTTGGCGGCCATTCTGTTGTTTCTGAAGAAAGCAGCACACAGTGATGTTGCAGGGCAGAGCCTAGTGGGTCAGAACATCCCACAGACTAGCCATCACTGATTGGAGGAGAGTGAAGCCACGTTTCAAGTATAGAATTTCCTAGGAAGGCAAGTCTAGTTGAGTATCATTGAACAGGTGTTGAAATCCCCTAGTATTCCAACAGGCCACAGTCCTTAAAGTTAAAGCGCCCTCAGCCTCACGGTAAGCATTATCAGAGGCTGCTATCGCCCCCACTATCCAAGACGAGTCCTCTTCAAGTATTAATGAAACAGGGCATTTTTGCTCTTCTGTGGCTTTATACCCGTTTTGATACATAGAGCAAATATAGAGTGCTTTCCGCTAAGAAGGCCATCACTTTCTGATTCAGTGTGGCCTTGGCTGGCAAGAGGAGTCTGTGGGGCACTCGTGAGGAGGGAGCTGACTGGCAACAGAGTAAGGAAGGTGTGAACTCACAGCTGTGAAATATGGTTTCCTATTTCACTACAGTGACTCCATACGGAGGAGTTATGAGTTTCTGATGTGGTATAATGCATAATGGCCTTATATAGAAGCTACATACAACATCCTGGTTGGTCACGTAGACTCCTGGTGTGTTCCTGGATGTTCTAGTGCATGCATGGTCTATAAGGCTGCGGGCTTTCATGTTTCCAGACTGGGATTACAACAGCATGCAATACAAGAGAAACATTCAAGTACAGCTGGTTCTCACTGTCCATGCAGGAGGAAATCAGAGTGATGGCTGGTAAAACCATATCGTCCAGCTATCGTCCAGCCAGGAGGGACTGAGAGAATGGGACGTTGTTAGGGGGAAAGAGAGATACATGTATTTTTTTTCTGTCTCAAATGTCAATTTTGGACAAAGCCAATCCCGTTGGAAGAGGGCATTGCCAACATAAACTGTTACAGAAGGTAAAGCTGTTTCTTAATATAGACGATATTTGAAGAGAGTCTGGCGATGTGAGTTACTAATTGCATAAGTCTTGTCATCGTGATTTGGTCAGTACCCTTCTGTGACGCTTCGATATATTCAGCCCATTTAAAGCATTGCAATGGATCGTACAATACAAACTGGCATAGATGTCCACAGACGTCATGTCTCGTGGGTCCTCTTCAGCCTGCGACGGTTGTTTGGCCAAAAGCACACTGAATGCTGGGAATTGTACTTTTCTCTTTCCCGAGTATTAACACAAATATATATAGACCTGCAAGTCCCTGCCAGCAGCAAGAAGTATGCAAACATGTTAACTAGACATGACTGGCTGAATGTGACCCATTGGAGACTAGGCCACATGGCAGACATGTCAGACATATTGAGAGACGTTAAAGTTTGTTCGTGACACCATTAACAGTAGGGTACCATTAATAAAAGGCAGGACGCCACCACGATGGTACTGGGAGAATATAAAGTGTCCCACATGTGAAAACAGGAATTCGTAATTTTTTGCAACAAATTGTGCAGTATTTGGGGTGGCGTTTTTTGGACAGTTGAGATTATTTTTGCCACATGGAGTATTTTAATGCATTCAGTAACGTCGGTCACAACTAGGAGCTGCTCAATAGAATACGTTTAGAAACAGACCCCTCTTCCCCCGCCCCTCCCTCAAAACGGGCCCAGGGTGACTTACCTGAGCAGCCCTTGGGATACTGCCCTATTGCCCTCTGGGCCCGTCCAAGCCTAGACTGTATTCCCTGCGCAATGAAACCCAGTGCCTGATATTGTAAATGACATTGGCATCTCTCGCAAGTACACACTGCTTTATCAATATTATTGGACACTTCACTTGCGGGAAACCGCGGCCATTTGGAAGAGCAGCTGATGGAAATTCAACAGAAGAGTTAAGAGTCGAGTAAAAAGCGCAGTTAAAATTAATTGGCTTGTCTGGGACGATCCACTGCAGACTCAAGAGTCCAGGCGGGAGAACGCCCATGCCCTTAGCATCCCACCTCCTGGGCCCAAAATTATTTATGAGGAGAAATTCTGAAAGATGAAGAAAAGGTTGATTAAATAAGTGTTAATCCAGAGAAGTATTCATCTTCCAGGGTACAGAGAAGTGCTGATCAATTAGGGAATCGTTTAAAGCAAATAGCTGCAAATTATTGGCAGTACCTTCATAAAAAGGGATCGTTATGTCTGCACGAGAAGGTGAAAATAATGAGGATTTCTTTTCGGGAACAGCATTATCATTGCTGGTCTAGGCTCCAAGATTAAGAGAATTTAAAATACGTTCCATTACTGACCTCTAGTGGCCAAGTGTACAACAGCCTAAGCATGCCCGTTGACTAAACTGATGATGTCCTGTTCTGTTGTTTCTAAATGGTTGCACTTGAAAGCGTTCACTTTGACTTGTTGTGTTGCATACTGGTGTTGATGGAGGCTATGGGGAGGTAAGAAAAAGATCTGTTGCAAAACATGCATGATCTTATGTAAATGTATCTTCCATAATGAGGTTCGTTCTCTGCGTTTTTTAGAATCTGTTTCTCGAATATTAATGGTGTTACGTGACAGAGATGAACATCTTATACATGGCGCAACTAATCCTTGAAACGTTGCTATGTCCATCACTCTGCATAAAGAATACAGCAACTTCTTGCAAGCTGTGACTATAACCTTGGGCAAAGCATTAATTAATGCATGGATGAATTAAATAATGTACAGTTATTGTGTCATCTTGTGGCGACTTCATGTCAGTGAGACGACGGCGATTTGTGTTGAATTTGAAGTCTCTGGTTACTATAGAAAGTCGGCCGTGGCCCTGGTTAGTGAAGTCTTCTAGGGCCAGATTACAGAAACTGTGCACATGTGCAAGTGCAAAGTTGCACGGTATTAGCACTAGGGAAAAGTTTGCCCTTTTTTAAAAAAACACTGGGAAAACTATCGCACCAGGACAAGTACAGTTTGGCATGATATAAGCACTAGGACAAAAATTGACATAGTGCATAAAAGATACATTTTTTATGCATTTTTTCAGCTGGGCAAAGTTTGCCCTAGTGCTAATACCATTGCGTATTAGCACTAGGGCAAACTTTGTCCTGTTTCAATAATGCAGTGAAAATTAATCTTTTTTGCCCAAGGGAAATGTTTTTCCTACTGTTTGTACCCTGCCAAACCGCACTTGTCATGGTGTAATAGTTTTCTAATATTTCCCAGTATTTTAAAAAATCGGGCAAACTTTACCCTAGTGCTAATATCGTGCAAATGTGCCCTTGCAATGGTGCAAAGTTTCTGAAATCTGGCTCCAGGTTGGCATTCATTTAATTCCTCAGCTGAAAGTAGTCATTAGGTTATTTTCATTCCTTCTCCATCACTCTTCATCATTCTCTTATTTCTTCATCATGAAGGGTGTCTGTCAGGAACAGGGGATTAAGGAGCTGCACACCTCTTATTAAAGAAATAAAAACAATCCGCTGTAAACTGTAGAATGAATGCTACCGATAAAGAACTGCCGTCTTCTGGACTAAGGATACTGCAGTTATGATAATATAAGCTATGGTTTATACTAATATATACATTGCGGGATAGCCTGAGCCTTTTAAAAAAAACATGTTTTCAATGAAATGTGTGGTTTCATCTTTTTCTGAAAGTGAGATCTGCTAATCAGACCCCACTTTCATAATGCTCCATCCCAATATGCAGAATGCACACATTAAACGTGCAGTGACTGGTTCCTGACTTACCAGCAGCTCTCCTTAAGTGGCAACAGGGCAGGATCAAAAGTCATATGAGCATTCCTGAAAGCGGCTGCTGGAAGTGAAAGTGGCAACAGAGAGGGGTGACTGTCTACTCTTTTCCAGCTCTGGTTCAAAACATTTTAATTGTTTGCCCCAGAAGTTTGGTGGCAAATTAATATCTAAATATTCAGTAAAAAAAAAACTGTGTTAAAGGGACGTTATGGTTCCAAGCAAAACCGAAAAACCCTTGAAATTCGCCAGTTATGGTAAGCTAAGCAACCATAACTCGTGCCACCACTGTGCACTGCTAAGACTAACACCCAGGACATCAAAGATGACATCACAAATGTCATTGATGACATCACGTGTGAAATACATTTTGATGAAAAGTCCCTACAAGGAGTTGTGTTTATTTTGTTGGTAACAAGATGTCAGGGGTGATCCGGAGACCTATCTGAACTACTTAATCTATTAAAGAAATTATCATCTAAAATCATTGTATTGGAGTGTTGTTGTTAATACAAAAACCTAATCATATATAAACATAGACAATGACTGCAGCATGCACCAGTACACTATTTATAATCTTGTAATTTTGGATAGTATAATAATGAATGCTACCTTATCAGAGTTTTGAGTAATGTTAAACATGTAATAACTCGCTAACAATTCAAGACTTGCAACACTTGTGCTGGTACAAACAATACATATGAATAACCACAATGCATACAAATCAGAGGCACATACAGGGAAACTAAAGTAGGGAAGAAAGAAACAGCATCATCAGAACATGTTAATGACATTAAAGTTTATCTTCATGTATACAAATGAATTGTGTGTTTGAGGCCTGCTCATTTCTCAATGTATGTGCACCATGAGCTGAGACCAAACCCTAAGGAAAGTACTTAAAGAACATATGACAAGGTTAACTTCTAGATATATAGCACCTTTTTCCATTTTAATATTGTGACTGTCAGTGAACAAAACCACCTGGCCTATATATGTCAGTGAACACAAGCAAGTGGCCCAGATATGTGATGTCACAATGACATTTGTGATGTCATCTTTGATGTCCTGGGTGTTAGACTTAACAGTGCACGGTGGTGGTGTGAGTTATGGTTGCTTAGCTTACCATAACTGGCAAATTTCAAGGTTTTTTCGGTTTTACTTGGAACCATAACGTTCCTTAACAAAGTTAATGAATTTCATATGTTTTTAGTAGCGCAATTTAACCACACGTCCCTTTCTCAACGTTTTTTTCACTGCATTTCATAGGTTTATAGTAGCGCAACTTAATCATAACGTCCCTTTAACTATGTTTTTTTCACTGAATATAGATCTAGATAATGTAAATGTGATAAATGTTTACTAAGACTCCCTTAGCTTACATACATATAACATAGACAATACTGAACCCCCTGCCCCCACTAGTGATTTTGATGTCCACGAACCGTGCGCATGTCTGCGGACGGACGCGGTCACCATCAACACTATCCAAAAACTCAGGGGGTATCTTACATTATTGTATCATACAATAAAAACACAAAACATGTTCAACAAAGCTCCACATAAATAGATTACATTTAATAATAAATATGAAGTGGAAACTGTATATGTAAGACACCAACCATCCACTGAAATAGTGTTTCCAATATAATGGAATATACGGAGAAAAAAAATATGCCTCCGACGAATTACCTCACAGAAACTGTGCAGCAAAAAGCAAGAGCATACATACACAGCAGTAACACCAAAAGTTTGTAAGAAAGTAGTTAGTACACTATATTTATTTCATATGTTTATACATTTTCTGTAATATGTACACTAAAACTAATATATATATATATATATATATATATATATATATATATATATATATATATATATATATATATATATATATATATATATATATATATATATATATTTAGAAAAAACCCATTACCCGATCCGAGATGGAAACGGGATGAAATAAGCGGAATGCACTCCCAAAAAACGAATAGAGAAAGCCCTAATGACTCTCTATACTGAGGCAAAAAAAACCAAGTTGGTCCACACTAACATGCCTTTATTTTAAAGTCAGCATGGATAAGAAAAAGCACATAACACAACGCGTTTCATGGTACACTGACCGCTTGATCACGTAGAACAGTGTAAACATAGACAAGGTGACTATATATGGACTCATACAACTCTATCCCCAGTTCGCAATATAGAATGTCTCCAAGACAATTGACTGCTGTCTCAATTCTAACACAGCAGACATCTTAACACTTGTTAAACACTGCACGATTCCCATAATCAATACATATCAGACTCATTCCCAGCGCTTTGCATGTTTTTGTTATAATTTCTGTTTGCATAAAATAATTGCAGAACCAAATGCTCACAGATGTGTAATGAGAAAATGAAATGCTAAATACAAAACATTTCTCCGCATTCGTAAATTACAAACCATTTGTCGAGCATTGATAATTAGTGCAGGCAGTGGGACTCTAGGAGCTAATGTACAGAAATGCTACTCTAGAGCAATATGATCCAAGATGCCACTTACGCCGAACAACTTAAAATGTAAAGCAAATCATGACAACATGTAAAATATGGGAACCATGACATAATAGCCCCAAAATAAATGCTGGCTATAAAGTCGCTTGCCATTATCAATTAGTAGTAGACAGAAGGGTAACCTATGGAAAAACCTCTATTACTGGCATCAATGAATAAGGTGCCTAATGCTTAGCTGGATGGAAATATCTGCCAGCAATAAAGTGCATGGTGCATGTTGCAGCAGCTTTTTAAATGTACCCTATGTACGAAGATAAAAAATGCAAATGCCTGGGTGTGCGAATTTGCAATCACCAACCCCAATGGTCAAACTGCAATTAGCAATTTAGCAGCTAGTGATATATCCTACATAGAGGTATTTAAAGTGCTTAGTGCATACGATACCTAAATATTGAATCTGTGCAAATATGCAAAACAACCTAGTCTTGGATGTAATACTAGAATTAGATATAATAAAGTGCATAGTGCATTTGCATAATAAAGTGCATAGTACATGTAAACATCTAGTTGGCATCTGGCAACTGATCTGTACAAAAATGCAAAAAAATGTTTTTAGTATATATGATGCCTGTTATTACCATTGTACCCAATTCTGCTTAAAACAATATTAACCTAGGGCAGCCTGAACAGCAGTGCTACATGGTCCCACAAAATCAAACACAGGCATATACAAAAAAAGCCTATAAACGGAATAGAATCTAAAAGAAAAAAATTATTAAGTAGTCTTGGAAAGACAGGGGAAAGAGAAAAGGAAATCACAAAAAAAAGGGTATGTACCTAAAAATATATGAGCCCATATACACTTGTTCAAGGAACAGAAGAATAAAATAGATGTTCAAGATAGGACATGCATACGTATGTCCTAATTTAAAAAAACATCCTTAGCTTCATATTTTCCTCTATTATGTAAAGGGGATGACAACTAATATGCCACAAGCAATGGACCAACCTAAAATGTAAAAGAGAGGGTACCCAATTACATAAACAGTGCGATCACTTATGAACCCTCCAGTTACAAAGAACCTCAACGGCCCAGAACTAGGAGACACGTAACCCAACACAGAGAAAACAGACTGAGTGTGCAAACTGCAATGACAACCCAACATCATGATTCACAAAACCTCTTCAACTAACATTTGAACCTGAGTTAGAGTGTGTAACTGAATTACAACGTATTCATAATAATACAAGAATAAACAACCTGAAAAATTATCCTGCAAAAAATTCCTACAAAGAATCCCCTGCAAGAAATCACCTGCAAAAAATCACCTGCAAAAAATCAATCAATAAAAGTGGAACAGGAGAAAATTAATTTGCTAATCTAGTAGTTCTTCCAATAGCATGAGAAAAATGCATCAACAAAATGGTGTCATATGAAATGAAATGAGCATACATAGAAGTCATAATAAGTTCCTAAAAAAGTATAAAGTTCTTCATCCAAATTGTGACCTCTTGGTTTTTTAGTTTCTAGGTCCAAAATGCATTTGGTTTCCAATTGTCTCAATGCCAGTTCTCTGTTACCACCTCTCGGGTGTTTGGCTATGGTATGAATGCCAAAAAATGTAAAACCATCCAATTTGCTGTTATGTACTTCTTGAAAATGCATTGCCATGGGGTAAGTAACATCCACATTCTTGATAGCTCTAATATGCTGTAACATTCGTAGCTTGAGTCTACCTATAGTACTGCCTACGTACCACTTGTCACAAGGACACCTGAGCACATAGACCACATACTCAGTGTCACAAGTGATACGTGTCATAATAGAAATATTCTTGGCCAAAATCGGATGTTCATAATTGGAGACATCTGTTGCATACTTGCAGGCCTTACATTTCCTGCACTTGCGGAAGCCTGCAGTTGGTGTATTTAGCCAAGTAGAGCCTATAGATGGAATAGAAGGGCTCATAAAGCTAGAGACAAGATTGTCCTTAAGTGAGACAGAGCGTCGAAATGTAATGTTCATCTTATCGCCCAAGATCGTTCCTAAATGTTCATCCAGTTGTAGGATATGCCAGTGTTTCCGCATAATCCGTCGTATGTGCTGGGAATTAGTACCATAGGTGAGTATAAGTCGTGTCTCACTTGTTTGGTCAGTTATTGGTAACTGCACTGTTGTAGTTAACAATGAGGAACGGTCTTGGTCCCTAGCTTTGTGAAAGGCTCTTTCAAGTATGCGTTTGGGATAACCCTGTTGTTTAAGTTTTTGAGCCATATATGCACATTCTGCATCAAACGTCTCCAGTTTGGAACAATTCCTTCTAATGCGAATAAATTCACCATATGGTATAGACCATTTGAGGGAGGTAGGATGATTACTTTTCGCATGTAGTGGTATATTTGAACTTGTCGGTTTGCGATAAAGTTCTGTAGTAAGTTCTTCCTGAGCCACCTTAACAAGAATATCGAGATATACGATAGCAGTCTTGTGGTGGCTTTCCGTAAACTGGAGATTTAATTCATTAATGTTCAACCTCTGGACAAATTCTAACCATTCTGAGCTAGTACCATCCCAGATGATGAATAAATCATCTATGTACCGCAACCAGAGTATTATTTTGGCTGTATACTCATTATTCTCTGTACCCCAAACAACAAACTTCTCCCACCATCCCATAAACAAGTTGGCATAGGTGGGAGCAAATGTGGTCCCCATGGCTGTTCCCTGAAGTTGCACATAATATTCTTTGTTAAATAAGAAACAATTGTTTGTCAAACAGAGATGAATCATGTCCAATATCATACGGCTGTGTGACAAAAAGTTCATGGACCTTGTATGAAGAAAGTGTTCACACGCTCGTAGACCATCTGCATGTTTGATGGAGGTGTATAGGGATACTACATCTAAGGTAGTGAGTAGATATGTGGATTCCCAAGTGATTCCATCTATTTTGTTCAAAAAATCTTTGGTGTCCCTTAAGTACGATGGTAATGTAGTAACAAAAGACACCAAAGTCTCGTCCACGAATTTGGAGGTATTCTCATACAAAGCCCCACAGAGTGTCACAATAGGACGTCCTGGGGGTTTGCTCATGCTCTTGTGTACTTTGGGCAAGAAATAGATAGTAGGCATAACAGGGAATCTTGGTTGTAAAAATTTACACATATCGTCCTCAAGTAGCCCATTCTCCCTATATGTGCTTAACAAGTCAAAAAGTTTCGCGGTCATACCTGCTGTGGGGTCTGTGTCCAATTTTGCATAGCAGGAACGGTCATTTAATTGTCTTGATGCCTCCTTGATGTAATCGGCACGGTTCATCACTACAATATTTGTGCCCTTATCCGAGGGTTTAATAATACAGTCAGACAGGGTACTGAGATCTTTCAAGACATTTTGTTCATGATAGGTAAAATTTCCTTTGTGGTTCCATTTGGTCTTCCTGATCCTTTTCAGATCATTTATTACTAGGTCCTGGAATGCCTCAATGTATCCTCCTGGATTAAACATTGGATTAAATCTGGATTTGCACTTTAATAGACTGGTCCCTGGCCAATCTGTATGTATATTCATGGAATCCCAGTCTATATCGCTGTTGTCCTCAGATAATGTGCACTCAGATCCCAGGCTAATAAGGTTACCAAATGTTGCCATATCCTCAATGGTAACAGGAGTATACCCTCCCGGTATTTCTTGAGCTGATTGTTTGGACAGATTCATTGCAAAAAACTTTTTTAGCCGTACTTTGCGCATGTATTTATCGAAATCTATGCGCGTCTCGGCATAGTTATAATAACTTGTAGGGCAAAAGTTAAGTCCTAGTCGTAATACTTTTTGATGGTCTGTGGAGAGTGTATGCGAGGAGAGGTTGATTATAGACATATCTTGTTGCTCCATATTGGTTTCTATAAATTCTTGGTTCCAGAGCGGGTCTTCCGTGCTGCTTGATCCTGCTTATATTCAGTAAAACAACTTTGTTAAAGGGACGTTAGGGTTAAGTTGCGCTACTAAAAACCTATGAAATTCAGTGAAAAAACGTTGTTAAAGGGACGTTATGGTTCAAAGTAAAACCGAAAAACCCCTGAAATTCGGCAGTTATGGTAAGATAAGCAACCATAACTCGCGCCACCACCGTGCACTGCTAACACTAACACCCAGGACATCAAAGATGACATCACAAATGTCATTGATGACATCACTGATGACATCACATGTGCATTTACCTTTCATGAAAAGT
The DNA here is from genome assembly GCF_040938575.1 of Ambystoma mexicanum. Lineage (NCBI taxonomy): Eukaryota > Metazoa > Chordata > Amphibia > Caudata > Ambystomatidae > Ambystoma > Ambystoma mexicanum. Next base: position 754,807,833 of record NC_090922.1, read on the forward strand.
CTGTACAAGGGGTTCTTAGTGTAATGTTAATAAAAAAAGTGTCAAAGATTATTGGAATAAATATCAAGTGCTAATCAGTGCATTAAGCTATGCATTGATATAAATAGCATTCTATTATTAACTTCAATGCAGTATACTAAGGTACTCATGTAGAAACATAGGCATTGTGTGCAGCATACATGATGGAGGTTCAATATTCATAAGCTTGCCATGTTGAATATTGAAATGATAACTGTTTTCATATTAGAGTTTTGCGTACAGTGAAACTTGTGATAAGTAGGTAATAAAACCCACTTACTACATAATTGCATTATTATACACAAATCACAAAGAGACAACACCACATACAAATATTAATATATACAAGGGAATTGAAGTAGGAAAAGGAAACAGCAATAGTAGCAGAAAGTGTTCATAACCTAACTGATTACCTTTATCCAGAGAAATGTTTGCTCTGTTTCAAAGCTGTTACTTACCCTATCTATATATATCACATGATGTGTCTGGACCCTAAAGAAAATAGTGTGATTACAACATATAAAAATATGAGCATATACAGGGAAAGTACAGTAATAAAAAAACATCAAAAGTATCAGAAAGTGCTGATAAATCTACTGATAATTGTAATGCACAAAAAGGATTGTTGTCTTTCAAGGTTGTGACTTCTCCTATGTATATGTTTCATATGATATGACTGGACCATAAGGGAATTATTCTAAAAACATACTTGAAGGATAAGTCTACGAATATAGTAATTTACAATTTTTAGTTCCTGACTGTTACTGAAGAAAATCATGTGGCCTAGATATGTCAGGAAAGGAAAAAAGGAACAATGTTTTTTTACTGAATTTCATAGGCTTTTAGTAGCGCAACTTAACCATAACGTCCCTTTAACAACGTTTTTTTACTGGATTTCATAGTTTTTTAGTAGCACAACTTAACAATAATAACTTTGACTTTAGGTACATATAATATGGAACATACTGAACCCTTTCTACTGAATTTGACGGTCCGCAGACATGTTTGGACAACAGTACCACCACCTAAAAACTCTGGGGAGGTATGTGTACTAGTTATATCATAACATAGGAACATTTAACAAATTCACAAAGCAGCACACATACAAAGTATATGTAGTAATACTTAAAAAATGTTACCCACATATGTAACACACTAACCATTCATGTAAATACAATATGTTTTAAAATGGAATATACCAAAAGAAGATAAAGTGGCTTCCACCATAATTACCTCACAGACGCTCCACAACCAACAGCAAGACCAGACGTATACACTACTGAATACATATCTCACCAGACATGGTAAGTTCACTTCTTTTTACTCATATATTTATAAACTTTACATATTAGAAAAAAAAAAAAACATATTACTTTTTTGTTTTCTCACAGAAATGTGTAGTACTCTCGACTGGCTAGAGGAGCATTTCCCACGAGAGGAAATGTTAGAAAATAGTCCACCTAATGGTACACACTTTACTATATAAACCAATTAATAAATATTATTTTGTATACATTTAACATATACATTTTTTTATTACAGACCATACAAAAATTCCAAGCATCTCACAACAACAATCAGAGAATATCACTCTACAGCAGATTAATCGAAAAATGGACGACCTTATGCAAAATGTTATGGATTTGAAAAACGTTGTGGAAAATTATGTGAAACCCCCAACAGCACACCATTGTCCAACCTGCACTTGTCCCCCCTCACCCTATCCCAAACCCTGTCTATGGACCAAAGCGCTTCGATGAGCTTTCCTTCCTTTCTTCACCTGATCCCAGTTATCTAGAAATCCCTAATTCTCCTGTTTTTGTTTCCGTTTCTGCCCCACCTTCCCAGTCATAATTTTATATATATATGAAATAAAGTAACTTTTCTTATATTGTGTTGTAATTACTTTCACTTCCTTGTGATAAAACCAATTTAGGTGTCCACGGACACCGGGGATTGTTCGGAAATGTTCGTAAAGAAACAAAAATGTGACTGTCCTGAGGACACTACATCTGTCCGTAATATTCTCATGCAAGTTGAAAATGTTCTAAGAACACTCAGTGTCCTGAAATGTTTGTAAATAAACGAAAATGGAGGTGTGCTTGAAACGCTATGTCTGTCCGTATTGTTAGCAAATAAATTAAACTGTGCTAAGAACAAACGGCTGTCCGTAACTGTTCGTTTTACATGTAGCGCACTTTTAATTAGTTCAGGACCCGAACACTGTCCGCAGAACATCAACACGCATGCGCAAAACAATGTCCGTACATTGGGTGTCCTGCGGACGACTGCTACCTTAGCGAACATGCTCACAAAACAATCATGTGACCGCGCCCACGCTCATCTCGTGCTCTAAATGCGGACACTGTTCGTGTCCCCGACCAGTTTAAAAGTACATTTCCAAGTAATCCAGAATATTTCTCATTAAAAAATCACCATACCACAAATCCCACATTCTAATCCTAACTTTCCACATCGTTTTTGTAACTTTTTGAACCTTTTTTGATGTTCTATCTGTCTTGCGGATGGCGCGCATGTCCGCGACCCGCGCACAAGCACCCCGATATAAGACCACGCCCTAGAGCGCATTCTCATTGTGTTTCTGACTATTCCACAGAGCACACTGCATTTTGCTGCATACTTTGCAGATTTTGAGATTTCCATCTCCAAGCCTATGACACCCATGGCTCGACTATTACCACATGGTGCTACATCTGCCTCAGCACCACCCCCACCCCCTCCACCACCACCATTTCCCCAAGGGCCTGAAGAGGGGAACAGGAGTGAGGATACAGAGGAGGAAGAAGAGGATGACGAGAATGAGGTAGAGGAAATCCCTACTACCCGGGTCGGCGTGAATCTTGGGTGTGGCGGTTGTTTACCGTTCATGGAAACGGTCCTAAGTCTCATGCGAACCGTGTCACCTGTAATGAGTGCAAAATGGTGCTCAGTCACGGGAAGCATGGTATGTATAGCTTTGGGATCACTACCATGAAGCGACACCTGCGCTCATTCTACACTGGGGCCATTCGCAAGGTTGTACCTTGCGAGAAGCGTAGTAGGTTGATTGCCTCTACTTCATCCTCCGTTACTGATCCTGTCACCACAAGGAACACCTCTGTGGGACAGCGTCTTCCTCAAGCTTCCTAACAGGCCACACAGAATTCTGATGACCCTTACCTTTAGTGCTTCACTGTTGTATGTGTGTACTGTGACCCAGTACTCTGCAGGGGGGGGTGACTTCGGAGTGCTTTTGAGACGATCGTCTCAGAGCACCAGAAGACCTGCTCACTACCCAAATAAAACCCACTCTACATAATCCTCTATCAGCTCGCCCTTTCTTATCCCTTTGGTTGGTGTCCCCCTCCCTTTTCCCTCCTTTCCCTCCTCTCCTAGTGTGTCGTGTATAAAAAAGAACAAAAAAAATACAAAATAACAAAAATCAAAAAAAAAAATAAGGCTCTTTTCAGAGCCGCCTTTCACAGTTAAAAAATAGAAGTGAAGATACATAAAGCATAGCCATTTCCATTTCGTGAAAGTCCGCGGACGGTCCGCGAACAGAAAAACAATTGCATTGCTACCCTATTGAAACCAATGCATTTTTCTCTAACAGGAAGTGGTGGCTCTGAAAAGAGCCTTTGGGAGGTGTTTGAATGTAAAACATTTTAACTACGTAAGACGTACTTCAAAACGAATGCTGTATTTCTAAAAAAGGTCGCAATGCATTTTGTACATTTCTCAGAAAAATCTGATTGCCAGCATAAGTAAGATGGACTCCATCTTTGCGAAAAATGTATGTACTATGAAACAAAATATTTTCATTGTTAAAAGAGGACATGCGAAAATCTCTTAGGAAGGCACAAACAGCCTTATTAACATTACGCCTTGCTTTCTCCATTTGTGGACCACATGAGAAAGAATGAAGCCACACTTGTCGCTGCGCAATCCGTGAAAAAATTATTTTAGAGTTTGGAAACATGTCTATTATCTTCTGAAGTCGTTCTTTCATTGCAAATTGCAAAGACATTCCAGACACATGTCCTAAACTGTTCCCTCCACAATGAATTACAATTATGTCTGGATGTTCCTCTATCTTCAAAGTTGCACAGAGAGGTAGTAAGTCCAACCACTTCATTCCACGCACTCCATGCCAGTGCACTTCCACATGTGGGAATCCAAGATCTATAGATACTCCACAGCTTTCTGCATGCACCTTCAACCAATGAATCCACAAGTCTCCCAAAATCCATACAATCTGTGTTTTGAAACACTCAGCCATAGCTATCTGTTCTTCTCTCTGCAAAAACAATATCTGAGAAAACCTCTCCTAGCACAACACACTCACTAAACTTTACTGACCAATTCCTTGCTTCAGCCAATCTCATTTCCATACCTCCCCTCCCCAAATTCCCCGGATGTAATACGCAGTGGCCTAGAACTACCGCCATGTCCGCGAACGTATCGTAACATGTACAGCCCTTCTACCATTTCGATTTCACTCTCTGTGCCATTCCCTCATTGGATGTAGCTAAGCAATCACATGACCATCCACCAATCAAATCCAATAACTCTACATGTAACTGCATCATCATAGAGCAGCACGACAAATGTACGGTGTATCTCTCGGAGTACAAGTCTCATACCATTGACAACCACGATCTACGAGAAATACTATACAAATCTCCAATATTTCTACTTGCAGCTTGGTCCATATCCATATACATGAACAGAAAGTACAGGTATGCATATTTTCTACACAGTACATGAACACATTTTCTAACCGACTTTTACCTTCTATAATCTGAAAAATGAATGGACGATCATTGTTTCATTGTCCTAAAATGACCTGTCACTTACAAACCTTTATATCGTTTAATGTCTTCATACACACAAACAAATGCAAATACTATTAAATTAACATTTTTGAAATAAAATATATACACGCCATATAATCACACAAAATAACATACACACTCTATGATCAAATCTCAAACAATAATATTTGTACAAACACATAATTGGTCTTAATGTTTTTCATTTATATAAGTACTTACATACATTTATATAGGACAAGCAGACTATGACATTCACTCACTGTTACGTGCAAAAGCAGGCTATGACACATAGCTCTCAACTCACACGCTTTTGGCGGGTGTCACCCGCCTTGTAAAGGACTGACTCACCCGCCAAGCCTCCTGCACGCCCATTCATTCCAATGGGCGTCTCACCCGCCAAAAACAAAATCAGGTGATTTCACCCGCCTTTGCAACACACATGGTTGAGAGCTATGATGACAATGACTCACTATTACGTGGAAAAGCTTAGTTACAAGAATAGTGGTATACGTTGGTAGATTATGAATTCCACAAACCATAGTAAAGATATTTTCTTTCCTACTCTTAGTCATAATATAGTTTTAATGGTTTTCAGGAAGGCGCTGAGCATTTCAATTTAAAAAAAAATCTATGTCTAAAATGAAAACAGTGCTATATAGCAACCAAATTACTAATTTCTTTCTTTTACAATTGCAGTGAAGCCCATTCTCCTGAATAGAAGCAGCCGATTTTGATTTACAAAGAACAACTAAGAAGCAAACTACTCATTTTTGAAAAAAAAGTAAGAAGATTGTTACCATAATATTTGATTTATAACTCACACGCACTGTATGGTGCATTCATGATATTTCTGTGCCTAAAAATAGAGATTCTGCACCATTCTGTCCAAAAATCCCCCCGTCTTAAACAGTGATCTCCTGTCAGAATGGCCCTCAAATTCATATTTTTCGGCACACAAATTACCCAACTCAGACGCTAGAATGTAGATGTTGTAGATCAAACAACTGTTTTAATTGTATAGTTTTACTTATATTATTTATTCTTCTCCACACCACTGGCTTACTTTTTTCTGTCATCTGAACCCCAGTTTAGTAACACATTAATTGAAGAATACCCTTCCCTAGTAGTTCAACTTCCCAATTCACAATCACACACTATTACATACATCTTTATCATCTTACTCAAACAATCATGCACACAACACACATGCATTGCAGAAAACCCCAACCCATACCTTCTGTATTTTTTTCAACAGACGCTAAAGAATGCCCACCAAAAAGCAACTCTGTAGAAAGGGACGCAGAAGTAGAACAAATGAAAAGAAAAGTCTCCAACATAAACACCCATCTATAGAAGAATTTGTAAAAAACTTTGAAACACAATAGCTAATACAGTCATGTTGTGAAACAGATGAAGTTTCTAGTGCAAAAACTTTGCCACCTCTATCACAAAGTAAAACAACCCAAAAAACTATTAACAGAAAATCAACTATCACTACAAATAAAACGTCTTCTATAAATCTTGATATAGTACAAAGTAAGCATACCAAGAAAAGTATATTAGCCAAAATGTTCCGTCACAAAGTCCTTCAAAATCGGATAAAAACAGGAGAGAAACCAGGTTCAACACTTAAAACCTATAGTAGAAAAGTAATCTTAGAAGCGTTGATAGACAGTGCAATTCTTCTCAAAAGAAACGTATTTATTGTTGTGTTAAACAGAATTAAACCATTAACAAAACTAATAACTACATTTCAAAAAAGACTTCTCAATAAACGAAATGTGAACAGAAATAACTTCTTAAATATCTGTGGAGGTGAATGGAGTCACACTACAACCACAGAACCATACTTTAATGAAGAAGCATACAAACAAAAGCAAACAAATACAATTGCCATACATAGCAGTGGTCGAGGTTATGAAAAAGTTAATAATACCATAATGGAACAAGAAGTACTCCTTACAAAAATATGCCCTGAAAACTTAGATTTACCCCTCCATTCAACTGAATCAGAACATCTTATTTACACATGGCCATGCACGTCAATGTGTAACATTCCCAAAAAATGTTCAAATCTTTACGCCTATTCCTCAATCAATATGTGAAAAGCAAAGACAAAATCAAAATTAAAATACTGCAAAGTATGGATGCTTGTCCAGTACGCAAGCACACAGGACTGCAAGGACATTCGTTGGCCTGCACATCAGGAGCTACTTGCTAAACAACCTTCCATGATATCAAAAGGATATCAACACATCATGCAAGTATAAGAAATCTAGTTTATAAACTGTATTATGCAAAAAGTCCTGTTTTAGCACTAGCCAATTTAAATAACATTCTTCTACATGGTACACCAAAAGACCTACTAGAAGAAATCGAAAATATACAGAAAAAATATTTTGGAAATGAAACCCACTTACAAGATGAATTAGCTGTCAACCAACTTCATAACAAACCTGCACATGGCAATCTTCAACCCCTTCAACAACTTAATTTATATGAGAGCATCATAATTCAAACAGTTCATCCATTTCAAGCAATAATATGCCTTCAACCAAAAACTGCAAAATTACCTCCCTCTGAATTAGTGAAAGGTATTCGTGGAAAAGTAGTGTATTTACCATTAGATCTAAAAGAAAATGTGCACACTCTAGGAGTGCAACGTCCAATGCAACAATCTTTAGTTATCTTGGTAAATGGAGTACCTACAAAAGACAAAAAAATTTGGCAACAACTGGTAGATTTACATAAAGTTAGAGAAGCCCTGCAATATCTCAAAGAGAATAATGATTATTACAAAGAAATTAATATCGAAGAAAACTTGAAAGATACAACTGAAATAATTCAAGAGACACAAGAAACTGGTCAATTTGAGCTCCTAGATCCTGCTACAATAGCAAACACTTTAGACCATTATACAATTCACCCATTGCACTCTAATGACACCATAGAAGATGCACTGGAAACGTACCAAATGCGTCAAACAAAAGGATCACCAATCAGCATATGGGAAAAAAGTATAGAAGCACGTGCTTTTCCTCTACTCTTTTCTACTGGCAAAGGAGGAAGATACGATGATAGACCTGTTCAAATATCAGCATCAGAATATCGCTCATTACGAATGTATTCTGAAGATCCCAGATTTCGACAAAATGTGGAATACATATTCAACCTACTCTTTGAAAGTGAACTAGCAACTTTATGTTACAGAGTTGCACACATATTAAAATCAGGATCACACTTTCAAAATATGACAGCCACAGAATTATTACAAAAAGTTCAACAAAAAGATGAGGTTTTACAGGCAAATCTTACAAATCTATTAGCAAATATGCGAGGTACTAAAGAGTACTGGTTTCAACGCCATGGAGATGTACATTGTATGATCAGAAATCTTGGCCCACCCACTTGGTTTGTTACATTAAGTCGCGCAGAATATGCATGGGAAGATTTACATGCTTTCCTACGTATATCAAACAAAAACAAAACAAACATAGATATACTAACACCTGGAGAACTTTGTTCTCAGGATCCTGCTAATGTTTCTAGATATTTTCACCATCGCTTCATTGCTATGCTACATTTTATATGTAATAAAACTGTTCCTCCCCTTGGAGAAGTGCAACACTTCTTTTGGAGAAAAGAATACCAAGCCAGAGGAGCGCCACATGTCCACATGCTTTTATGGATTAAAGATGCTCCTAAATTTGGTCAAGACAGTGAGGCCACTGTTTTACAGTTTATTGAAAAAGATGTCACTTGTGAAATTCCGTCAGAATCCACAAATAGTGATCTTCATGCAAAAATCTTACAATTCCAAAGACACAAATGTGGCAAATATTGTCGTCGCAATTACAAAAACAAAGGGAAATACTATACCAAATGCCGATTTGGTGTCCCTAGACCAGTTACAAATACAGCTAAGTGAACAACCTCATGTCTTCAGTTAGACATAGTGTTAAAGGTAAGTCACCTAAAAATACATATTGCATAAAAAGAAAAGAAGAAGAAAAATATATCAATTATTACTCTGCAATTTAAGGATAATTTTAATATCTTTTCCAAGCCTGCTGTGTTTGAGATTGATTTTTCTAAACTATTTAGTCTTGTTGTGGCTTTGTCACACATGGGTAGTGTCATTCCATGTACATCTAGTTTGTCTGTGGCGCTAATTTCCATTATTGGTTGCATTTCTTTACTTAACATTATTTCATTGAATTTGAAACATCTTGCAAGAGTTGGCATAAAGGCCATACAATTGACATTTTTGTGGGCTAATTGTTCCATAACATCTGTAGCACATGCATTATCACCATAAAGTGCATGAATGTGTCGGGTTTTCAATATTGCTTCTGCTTCTTTAGAAAGTATACCAACTCTGATACTTTTTAAGATGTTGGCATAAGTGAGATCTGCAGATTGACGCATGTTTTCTGTTAATTATCTGTATTGGAAATGTTGCCAAAGGTTGACATTTCCAATGCTGCCAACAGTTTTACGGCAGAGTTTGTGTCCTAATGTTTTAAAAATAGGCTCACCTTTTACTGGTGTCAATTGAAGAAGATCTCCGAAAACAATAATGTGTTTTCCTGCAAAGAGCTCTTCATAGTTTGTTTTGAGTACTTCTTGTAATCTGAGGTGAATCAAAGCCAACATTAGGTTGGACACCATGCTCACTTCATCTATTAGTAGCATTTTCATTTCTTTCAATACTCTGAGTAGTTCCATTGCAGCTTCTGCAGAAAGTTTGTAATAATCTAATTTGTTTTGGAGTTCTACTGGCAGGAGTAGTAATCGGTGTAAAGTGACACCACCTATGTTGTAGGCAGCTAAACCTGTGGGGGCAGTGACAACAGCTGACAGTTTGTTGTTTGTCAATTGTTGAAGGAACTTACTGATGATTTTGATTAGGAATGTTTTGCCAGAACCAGCTTCACCACTGACATACAACAGTATAGGTTTGTAATTTTGACAGGTGCATTCTTTGTTTTCATGTTATACACCATGTGCAATTTCTTTTGTTACTTCTTGAAAAATGCTACGTTGCTCATTGTTTAGCTTTGTTTGTAGTATAGTTAAGTCTTCTTTTTCTTCATACTGACACATGGGGCCTCATTACGAGTCCGGCGTTAACCGAGGCGGTAAAACCGCCTGGTTAACGCCGGACTCGTATTACCATTCCGCCTCCGTGATTCCCGGAATTACCGGGGCATCACAACCCCGGTTTTCCGGGAATCACGGAGGCGGAATGGTGTAAATCCCCATTCCCATTGAGTCCTATGGGACTCAATGGGAATCGGGATCATGGAAACACCGGCAGCATCTTGTAATGCTGCCGGTGTTTCCTCGTCAGCCTGCAGGCGGGCGGTGTTAAACCCGCCAGGTCAGACCTGGCGGGAACATCACCTCCCGCCTGCAGGGGTCGGGATCAGGCGGTCCGGAAACAACGGTGGCGGCGGGTTTACCGCCACCGTTATTTCCGGACCGCCACAGTCGTAATGAGGCCCACAGTGTTTTCTACTTCTATCATAGCTAATTCTGCCTCATTTGTTATTAGTGGGTCTCCCAGTGGTTCTTGGCTTCCTGTGACAGAAGGTTGACTACTGTCAGCAGTGTCCTTATATAGTTGGGCCTGGAGTTCTTCTTCGTGTTGCTGTTCATAGTGCAACATTGTTTTGTACTGTGCAAAGTTTACATCAGTTATACTGCTTTCATTTGCTTTGAAAGCGTCTTCATATGAGTCATAGTTATCTAGTATTTCTTCTTCTTTTCTCCATGGTTTAAAGAGTTGTAGCAGGGACATGTAATATACTTCTTTATGTTGAGGAGTCTTTAATGACAATTGATATGATTCATTAAATTTGGTTTGGTGAGTTTTACTAAGCTGCCTTCACAGTTTGTCACTTTGTATTTACGGTTTTGTTCATCAAGTTTTATATTATTTTTGTATGTGTAGTTTTGGGCTATGTGGTATAGACTCATGGTTTCCAAAGTGGTACTCCTGTTTGGGTAGTATGTGTCCAATAAATTGTTTTTTAAAATGTCTTGGCTGTTGGGATCATGTTTGGCTATTGTTTCTATGTCTTCGTATGATTTTAGAACTCTTTTTCTAGATTTAGCTGGACCAAGACTTAGCCATACTATATTTGCAGATTTACCATACAATGCAGTACCAGTTAATCGATCAGCTGCTTCATAGCATCCACATTCTCTATGGGACAGCATTTTTATGCCCAAGCTGTATAATTTCTGAGACAATGTTTTATCTGATGACAGGTCCTTCCAGAGGTCTTGGAGCTCTGTCTTTTCTGATTTGGTTAAGTATGCTGTGACATATCGTGCAACTGCAGTAGAATTGTCTGCAATGTACTACACGTCTATGTTGGCATTCCATAAGTGGGCAATGATTGCATTGCAATCATTGATATATTTTTCTTCTTCTTTTATTTTTATGCAATATGTATTTTTAGGTGACTTACCTTTAACACTATGTCTAACTGAAGACATGAGGTTGTTCACTTGAGCTGTATTTGTAACTGATCTAGGGAAACCAAATTGGCATTTGGCGTAGTATTTCCCTTTATTTTTGTATTTGCGAAAACAATATTTGCCACATTTGGGTCTTTGTAATTGTAAAATGTTTGCATGAAGATCACTATTTGCGGATTCTGATGGAATTTCACAAGTGACATATTTTTCAATAAACTGTAAAACAGTGGCATCACTGCCTTGACCAAATTTAGGGGCATCTTTAATCCATAAATGCATGTGGATATGTGGTGCTCCTCTGGCTTGGTATTCTTTTCTCCAAAAGAAGTGCTGCACTTCTCCAAGGGGAGGAACAGTTTTGTTACAAATAAAATGTAGCACAGCAATGAAGCGATGGTGAAAATATCTTGAAACATTAACAGGATCCTGTGAACAAAGTTCTCCAGGTGTTAGTATATCTATGTTTGTTTTGTTTTCGTTTGATATGCATAGGAAAGCATGTAAATCTTCCCATGCATATTCTGCACAACTTAATGTAACAAACCAAGTGGGTGGGCCAAGGTTTCTGATCATACAACGTACATCTCCATGACGCCGAAACCAGTACTCTTTAGTACCATGCATATTTGCTAATAGATTTGTAAGATTTGCTTGTAAAACCTCATCTTTTTGTTGAACTTTTTGTAGTAATTGTGTAGCTGTCATATTTTGAAAGTGTAATCCTGATTTTAATATGTGTGCAACTCCGTAACATAAAGTTGCTAGTTCACTTTCAAAGAATAGGTGGAATATGTATTCCACATTTTGTCAAAATCTGGGATCTTCAGAATACATTCGTAATGAGCGATATTCTGATGCTGATATTTGAATAGGTCTATCATCATATCTTCCTCCTTTGCCAGTAGGAAAGAGTAGAGGAAAAGCACATGCTTCTATACTTTTTTCCCATATGCTGATTGGTGATCCTTTTGTTTGACGCATTTGGTACGTTTCCAGTGCATCTTCTATGGTGTCATTAGAGTGCAATGGATGAATTGTATAATGGTCTAAAGTGTTTTATATTGTTGCAGGATCTAGGAGCTCAAATTGACCAGCTTCTTGTGTCTCTTGAATTATTGCAGTTGTATCTTTCAAGTTTTCTTCAATATTAATTTCTTTGTAATATTCATTATTCTCTTTAAGATATTGCAGAGCTTCTCTAACTTTATGTAAATCTACCAGTTGTTGCCAAATTATTTTGTCTTTTGTAGGTACTCCATTTACCAAGATAATTAAAGATTGCTGCATTGGACGTTGCACTCCTAGAGTGTGCACATTTTCTTTTAGATCTAATGGTAAATACACTACTTTTCCATGAATACCTTTTACTAATTCAGAGGGAGGTAATTTTGCAGTTTTTGGTTGAAGGCGTATTATTGCTTGAAATGGGTGCACTGTTTGAATTATGATGCTCTCATATAAATTAAGTTGTTGAAGGGGTTTTGGTAGTGGATATAATTCCAAGTTATTTGTGATAGCATGTGAAGGAGTTTGGTTGTTGTCAAGTTTTGTAGTGCAGTAACTGCAAAGTATTATGGGGTCAGTTATTTCGTATTTGTTTTCTGCTATAAGGTAGAGAGCTAATTCAAACCATTTAGAATCTTCATTGTCTTCTATTTTGTATGATAGGTCTGCAGTTTTTGTGTTACTTTTATAAAAATTTCTGCGGCAACATAGACACACGTGGTTTGGTACTTCAGCTGAAGTACTTTCAAATTTTAGTGTTTCTTTTTTGTATGTGTGTAGTGAAAGGTTGCCATGTGCAGATTTGTTTCGAAGTTGGTTTACAGCTAATTTCTTCTAGTAGGTCTTTTGCTGTACCATGTAGAAGAAAGTTATTTAAATTGGCTAGTGCTAAAGCAAGACTTTGCGCATAGTACAGTTTCTAAACTAGATTTCTTATACTTACATGATGTGTTGATATCCTTTTGATATCATGGAAGGGTGTTTTGCAAGTAGGTCCTGTAATGCAGGCCAATGAATGTCCTTGTAGTCCTGTGTACTGTAAGAGTATTTAGCATTATTTTTATGCAGCACCACTGCATGGGTTTGGTGCATTGCTATAAGGTGGTACAGCAAGGCATGTGTTGCCAGTGTAACATGGACATGTAAATAAAAACAGGGTATGCAGTCAAAAACGATTCCTACATATAAATGCAAATAATTTTTTTCACAGTTAAAAGCATGTATTTTTTTTATCTGAAATTCCTCTGTTGCAGGAGACACATTTGAGGATTAATGAACTAACCTCATGAACAAAAAACTAACATGCTAACTCATTAATAAAATAATGTGTTCTCCAGTGCAAAATGGATGGAAAAGACAGGCTCTGAAAGTCATTTTCAACGCGCATCCAGATTTTTTTTTTCTTTTTGCTGCTCTGTCCACAGTATTTGCAGGAAGCAAAGACTCGAATAGCAGGACATCCGTTTTGTTACAGTTGCTTACTGTAAAAGATTTCTATTGTGTGCAGGAGGAGGATAGAACATGAGGGATTCTTATTGGACAAGCATCATATTAGAGGCTGTAACCAAGTTTTCCTGTAGAATCTGGGGGGAGAAGAAGGCAGAAAACATTTTTACACAGCTCGGAGAAAGACCTGAATGGTGGCTGTGGAGTTCTTGATTGAAAAAGCAGATCCGAGCTGCACTGCTTCAGAGACTGTGAATACCAGACAATAATCCCCGGTTTGAGTAACGGTAGATGCCTGTTCTCACTGGGGGTGCTTGAAGAGGGAATTGCCACATCCAGAAGGCGACCAGCCGAAGAATTTCACATGCTGAACAGATTAGGTAATTATACATTGCAAAGTACGGGGGCAGTGGGCATGTGTGCGAAACTATTCAGTCAGTGTAGAAGAAAGAATTCCAGTATTTTATCAACAAGTTTAATGTTGCGACTGTTCTCGTCGCCCTCTTCTCATTTTGTTACAGATAATGTTGACTGTGCTATTTCATTTATTTCTGTAAAAAGAGTAAGATCGTGTTTAAATGCAATTCTTATAATACACAAAAATATCTGAAATCAGACGGGTAGTGTGTTTTATTTTCTCTTTCCTTTGTGCATTTACCATTACAGTGCTGATGATGCGGGGAGATGTTTAGACAGTGCAATTGTCATTTTTAAGGTAGCTAAAAATAAGACTTGGCTGCAGCTGTGTGCACGGTTTCATTCAGTATGAGCAATTATAAAGAACTGTGTGTGAAATAGCCTGCTGAAGGTAAATGAGTCAGCAGAAATGAGTGTTGTACCACATGTTAGTTCGCTGTTGTAAATAATTCAGTGAGAATTGCCCATGGTGGCACACTAAAACTGAAAATGTGGTATTTCTGAAATGTAGGCCTGAGGTCTCTCTAGTGATCACACAAACAATCTAAACAAAAATAAGGGGTTCTGGATATTGCAGCCACAAATAAAACAAAGGAATTATGCTCACCAAAAATACCACCAACCACGCATAGCAACCAGGCATACCAACCACGCATGTCTGTGTACTGAAATAATGCATATCCACCGTGTTATTATTATACCTAACCTAATCTGAGTACAAGTAGTGATTGTTGCTAAATTATTTTGGCGGTAAGAAAATACTGCCAGGCCCCAAATCTATACAAAATACTCAACAGTACTTGCGGACTGGACAAGCATCCATATTTTGCAGTAGTTTAATTTTGATTTTGTCTTTGCTTTTCACATATTGATTGAGGAATTGGCGTAAATACTTGAACATTTTTTTGGGAATGTTACACATTGACGTGCATGGCCATTTGTACACTAGATGTTCTGATTCAGTTGAATGGAGGGGTAAATCTACGTTTTCAGGGCATATTTTTGTAAGGAGTACTTCTTGTTCCATTATGGTATTATTGACCTTTTCATAACCTCGACCACTGCTATGTATGGCAATTGTATTTGTTTGCTTTTGTTTGTGGGCTTCTTCATTAAAGTATGGTTCTGTGCTTGTAGTGTGACTCCATTCACCTCCACAGATATTTAAGAAGTTATTTCTGTTGACATTTCGCTTATTGAGAAGTCTTTTTTGTAATTTAGCTATTAGTTTTGTTAGTGGTTTCATTCTGTTTAACACAAAAATAAATAACTTTCTTTTGAGAAGAAGTGCACTGTCTAGCAACGCTTCTAAGATTACTTTCCTACGATAGGTTTGAAGTGTTGAACCTGGTTTCTCTCCTGTTTTTATAAGATTTTGAAGGACTTTGTGACAGAACATTTTGGCTAAAATACTTTTCTTGGTATGCTTACTTTGTACTATATCAAGATTTATAGAAGAAGTTTTATTTGTAGTGATAGTTGATTTTCTGTTAATTGTTTTTTTGGGTTGTTTTACTTTTTGATAGAGGAGGCAAAGTTTTTGTACTAGAAACATCTTCTGTTTCACTACATGACTGTATTAGCTGTTGTGTTTCAACTTTTTTTTACAAATTCTGCTATAGATGGATGTTTATGTTGGAGACTTTTCTTTTCATTTGCTCTACTTCTGCGTTCCTTTCTACGGAATTGCTTTTTGGTAGGCATGCTTTAGGGTCTGTTGAAAAAAATACAGAAGGTATGGGTTGGGGTGTTCTGCAATGCATGTGTGTTGTGTGCATGAGTGTTTGAGTGAGATGATAAAGATGTATGTAATGGTGTGTGATTGTGCATTGGGAAGTACAACTACTAGGGATGGGTATTCTTGAATTAATGTGTTAATAAACTAGGGTTCAGATGACAGAAAAAAGTAAGCCAGAGGTGTGGAGAAGTATAAATAGTATATCTAAAGCTATACAATTAAAACAGTTGTTTCTTCTACAACATCTTAATTCTAGCGGCTGAGTTGGGTAATTTGTGTGGGGAAAAATAGGAATTTGTGGGCCATTCTGCCAGTAAATCACTGTTTAAGACAGGAGGATTTTTGTTCAGAATGGTGCAGAATCTCTATTTTTAGGCACAGAAGTAGCATGAATTAACTTTAGAGTGTGTTTGAGTAATAATTCAAATGTTATTTTAACAAACTACTTACTATTTTTCTAAAATGAGCAGTTTGCATCTTAGTTGTTCTTTGTAATTCAAATTCGGCTGCTTATTTTCAGGAGAATGGTCTTCACTGCAATTGTAAAAGAAAGAAATTAGCAATTCGGTTTGTATATAGCACTGTTTTTAATTTAGACATAGATTTTTTAAATTGAAATGCTCAGCGCCTTCTTCAAAACCATTAAAACTATCTTATGACTAACTGTAGGAAAGAAAATATCTTTACTATGGCTTGTCAAAATCATAATGTACCACTGTATACCACTATTCCTGTAACTTAGCTTTTCCACGTAATAGTGAGTCCATGTGATAGCCTGCTTTTCCATGTAAGAGGGAGTCAATGCATTGCCTGCTTGTCCTATATAAATGTAAGTAATTATTTAAACTAAAAAAATTAAAAGTATCTGTTTGTACAAATATTATTCTTTGAGATGTGATGATAGAGTGTGCATGTAATTTTGTTTGATCATATGTAGTTTATATATTTTATTTTAAAAAATGTTAGTTTAACATTATTTGTGTGTGTGTGTGTACGAAGAAATTAAACGGTATAAAGGTTTGTAAGCCACAGTCATTTTAGGAGAATGAAAAAATGATCCTAGAGTCATTTTACAGAAGGTAAAAGTTGGTTAGAAAATGTGTTCATGTACTGTATAGATAATATTCATACCTGTAGTTTGTGTTCATGCATATAGATATGGACGAAGCTGCAAGTAGAAATCTTGGAGACTTGTGTAGTATTTCTCGTAGACCGTGCTTGCCAATGGTATGAGACTTGTAGTCTGAGAGATTCACCGTACATTTGCAGTGCTGATCTATGATGATGCAGTTACATGTAGAGGTCTTGGATTTGATTGGTGTATGGTCATGTGATTTCTTAGATACATCCAATGAGGGAATGGCACAGAGAGTGAAGTGGAAATGGTAGAAGGGCTGTCCATGTTATGATATGTTCGTGGACATGGCGGTAGTTCTAGGACACCGCGTATTACATCCAGGGAATTTGGGGTGGGGAGGCATGCAAATGAGATTGAATGTAGCAAGGGATTGGTCAGTAAAGTTTAGTGAGTGTGTTGTGCTAGGAGAGGTTTTCTCAGATATTCTTTTTGCTGAGAGAAGAACAGATAGCTATGGCTGAGTTATTTAAAAAAACAGATTGTGTGGATTTTGGGAGACTCGTGGATACAATGGTTGAAGGTGCATGCAGAAAGCTGTGGAGTATCTATAGATCTTGGATTCCCACATGTGGAAGTGCACTGGCATGGAGTGCCTGGAAGGAAGTGGCTGGACTTGCTACCTCTCTGTGCAACTTTGAAGATAGAGGAACATCCAGACATAATTGTAATTCATTGTGGAGGGAACAGTTTAGGACATGTGTCTGGAATTTATTTGCAATTTGCCATGAAAGAAGGCCTTCAGAAGATCATGGACATGTTTCCAAACTCCAAAGTAATTCTTTCACGGATTGCGCAGAGACAAATGTGGCTTAGTTCTTTCTCATGTGGTCCACAAATGGAGAAAGCAAGGCGTAATGTCAATATGGCTGTTTGTGCCTTCCTAAGAGATTTTGGCATGTCCTCTTTTCACAATGAAAATATTATGTTTCGTAGTACATACATTTTTCGCAGAGATGGAGTCCATTTTACCTATGCTGGCAATCAGATTTTTCTGAGAAATGTACAAAATGCATTGCAACCTTTTTTAGAAATGCAGCATCCATTTCGAAGTAGGAGTTAAGTATTTATAATTTTTGATATACAAACACCTCCCAAAGGCTCTTTTTAGAGCCACCACTTCCTCCCAGAGAAAAATGCAATGGTTAAAATAGGGTAGCATCCCAATTTTTTTTATGTTTGCGAACTGTCCGCAGACTTTGAAGAAATAGAAAGGGGCCGGCGTTATTTATTTTTACTTCTGTTTTTTAACTGTGAAAGGCGGCTCTGAAAAGAGTCTTATTTTTTTTTGGATTTTTGTTATTTTGTATTATGTTTGGTTTTTCAGACACGACACACTAGGAGAGGAGGGGAAAGGAGGGTAAAGGGGGGACACCAACCACAGGGATACGAAAGGGCGAGCTGAGAGAGGAAGATGTAGAGTGGGTTTTATTTGGGTAGTGAGCAGGTCTTCTCGTGCTCTGAGACGATAGTCTCAAAAGCACTGGGAAGTCCCTCCCCCCTGCAGAGTACTGTGTCACAGTACATACATACAACTGTGACCCTCAAAAGGTAAGGGTCATCAGAATTATGTATGGCCTGTGAGGCAGCTTGAGGAAGACGCTGTCCCAGAGAGGTGTTCCTTGTGGTGACAGGATCAGAAACGGAGGATGAAGTAGAGGCAATCAACCTACTACGCTCTTCGCAAGGTATAACCTTGCGAATAGCCCCCGTGTGGAATGAGTTCAGGTGTTGCTTCATGGTCATAGTCCCAAAGCTATATGAACCATGACTCCCGCGACTGAGTACCTTTTTGCACTCATTGCAGGTGATACGGTTCGCACGAGCCTTAGGACCATTCCCATTAACGGTAAACAACCGCCACACCTAAGAATCACGCCGAGGGCAGGTAGAAGGGTTTTCCTCTATCTCATTCTCATCATCCTCTTCTTCCTCCTCTGTATCCTCACTCCTGTTCCCCTCTTCAGGCCCTTGGGAAGGTGGTGGTGGTGGAGGGGGTGGGGTGGTGCTGAGGCAGATACAGCACCAGGTGGCAGCAGTGGAGCCACAGAAGCCATCAGGTTGAAGATGGAAATCTGCAGGTTGCAGCAAAAATCTCTGTGCTCTGTAGAATAGCCAGAAACACAATGAGAATGAGCTCTAGGGCGTGGTCTTTTATAGGGGTACTTGTGCGCGGTTTGCGGACATGCGTGTCGTCCGCAAGACAGATCGAACACTAAAAAAGGTTCAAAAAGTCACAAAAACTATGTGGAAACTTAGGATTAGTATGTGGGATTTGTGGTATGTTGAGTTTTTAATGATAAATATTGGAAATGTACTTTTAAAGTGTTCGGGGAGACAAAGCATTCAGAACATGCGATCAGCGTGGGTGCGGTCACATGATTGTTTCATGAGCATGTTCGCTAAGGTAGCAGCCGTCCGCAGGACACCCAATGTACGGACATTGTTTTGCGCATGCGTGTTGATGTTCTATGGACAGTGTTCGGGTCCTGAACTAATTAAAAGTGCGTCACACATAAAATGAACAGTTACGGACAGCCGTTTGTTCTTAGCACAGTTTAATTTACTTGTGCACAATACGGACAGACATAGCGTCTCAAGCACACCTCCATTTTCGTTTATTTACAAACAATTCAGGACACCACGAGTGTTCTTAGAACAGTTTCAACTTGCTAGCGACCACTACGAACAGGCATAGTGTTCTTAAGGACACCTCCATTTCCGTTTATTTACGAACATTTCAGGACACTACGAGTGTTCTTAGAACATTTTCAACTTGCATGAGAACATTACGGACAGATATAGTGTCCTCAGGACACTTACATTTTCGTTTATTTACAAACATTTCCGAACAACCACGCTGTCCGTGGACACCTAAATTGGTTTTACCACAAAGAACTGAAAGTAATTACAACACAATATAAAAAAGTAACTTTATTTAACATATATAAACAATTTATGACTGAGAAGGTGGGGCAGAAACGGGAACAAAAACAGGAGAATTAGGGTTTTCAATATAAGTGGGAACAGGTGAAGAAGGGATGGAAATCTCATCAAAACATTGTGGTCCATGGAGAGAGTTTGGGGTTAAATGAATAGGATATGGTGAGGGGGGACATGTACAGGTGGGACAATGGTATGTTGTTGGTGGTTTTAGGTGATCTTCCACAAAGTTCTTTAAATCCGTAAAATTTGCCATAAGTTGGTCCATTTTGTGGGTAATGTGTTCAAGAGTGTTATCCACCGCTTCTTTTTCTTTGGAAGTTGCAATTTTTGTATGGTCTGTAAACAAAAATAATGTATATGTTGAATGTATACAAAATAATATTTATTAATTGGTTTATATAGTAAAGTGTGTACCATTAGGTGGACTATCTTCTAACATTTCGTCTCGTGGGAAATGCTCCTGTAGCACCAGAATACTACACATTTCTATGAGAAAACAAAAAAAATATATGTTTTTTTTCTAATATAGAAAGTTTATAAATATATGAGTAAAATGAAGTGCACTTACTATTTCTGGTAAGATATGTAATCAGCAGTCTATACGTCTGGTCTTGCTGTTAGTTGTGGAGTGTCTGTGTGATTATGTTGGAAGCCATTTTATCTTCTTTTGGTGTATTCCATTTTAAAACATATTGTATTTAAATGAATGGTTAGTGTGTTACATATATGGGTTACATTTCTGCTGCTTTGTGAATTTGTTAAATGTTCCTATGTTATGATATACAATTACACATACCCCCCAGAGTTTTTAGGTGGTGGTACTGTTGTCCGAACATGTCCGCGGACCGTCAAATTCAGTAGAAAGGCTTCAGTATGTTCCATATTACATGTACATAAAGTCAAAGTTATTATTGTTAAGTTGTGCTACTAACAAAACTATGAAATTCAGTAAAAAAACGTTGTTGAAGGGACGTTATGGTTAAGTTGCGCTACTAAAAACCTATGAAATTCAGTAAAAAAACTTTGTTAAAGGGACGTTTTGGTTCCAAGTAAAACCGAAAAACCCCTGAAATTTGTCAGTTATGGTAAGCTAAGCAACCATAACTCACGCCACCACCGTGTTCCCCCTCTCCATGTCCCAGCCAACAATCCCCAAACCCTCTCCAGCAAGAAGAACGTTACGATGAGAGTTTCATCCCTTCCTCCCCTCCCATACATCATGTCCAAACCCCTAATACCTCTGTATTTGTTGCAGTTTCTGCTTCCCCCTCTCTTTCGTAATTTTGATACTGTTAAACAAAAATAACATTTTAAGTGTGTTCTTAGTATATGCCTGTGTTTTATTTTTATTTTTTTTAAGGCAATTAGGGTGTCGGCGGACAGCGCGGGTGTCTGTTATGTCCGTAATTAACCAAAATGGGTATATCCTAAGTACACTATACCTGTTTGTACTCTCCGTAATTAAAATGGAGGTGTCCTTAGAACACACAAGATGTCCGCTTGTCCGTAATTAACCAAAATGGGGGTGTCCTAAGAACACCCCCCCTGTTCGTAATGTCTGCAAACATAATTAATATATACGTAGAACACATATCCCGTCCGCCTGTCCACAAAGTTTTGACGCACATTTATTTTATTCGGGGACTTCAACACTGTTTGTAGAACATCCGTGCACATGAGCATCACACACTTGGGTCCTACGAACATCGTGCCTGTCCGCAACTGTCTGCCGCACCTGTGTTGCACTTTTAATTAGTTCGGGGACCCGAACACTGTACTTAGAACACCCGCGCGCATGCACAAAACCGTCCCTGCACATTTGATGTCCTGCGGACAGCCGTTCCATTCGCGAACGTGTCCGTGACGTCATCATGTGACCGCACCCATGCTGAGCATGTGTCCTTATTTGCGAACACTGTCCGGGTCCCCAAACATTTTAAAAGTGCTTTTTTAAGCAATCCAAGGTATTTTACAGTAAAAGTTCAGCATTGCACATGTCCCAGACAATGTCCCTGCCGATCTACATACTTTTTGGAACGTTTTGAGTCCTTTCTTGGTGTTCGAAGTGTCCGCGGATGGCAAAGGTTTTGGTGAAGTGCACCCCTGCACCCCTATAAAAGGCCACACCCCAGAGCTGATCCTCATTCTGCTTTTGGATTTCCAAGATTTACAACAGGACAATTGTGCAGGTTGCTGTTCTTAGGTTCTGGTTCCTGGTTATTAACCTTCCAGATGGCATCCCAAATTGCTTCTGCTGCTACTGCCTCGGCATCAGCATCCCCCCCACCCCCTCCACCACCACCATGTCCCCAAGGGCCTGCAGAGGTGAACAGGCGTGAGGATGCAGAGGAGAGAGATGAAGAGGACGAAGAGGATTAGGTAATGGAAGTCTCTACTACTAGTACCCATTGATGGAAAGACAAAAGCTCATGCGATCAAGGTGATCTGCACTCAGTGCTGCATGGTGCTGAGTCGTGGCAAGACTTGTTTGTATAACTATGGTACTACATCAATGCAGTGACACCCAAAGTCGTTCCACGTTGGGGCTATTCATAAGGTTGTACCTTGCAAAAAATGTAGTAGGTTCAGTTCCTCTGCAGCATCCTCCGTTTCCGCTCCTGTCACCACATAAGGCACTCCTGTGGGACAGTGCAATCCTCCAGCTGCCTCATGATGCTGTTGACCTTAACCTTCGAGGGCCACAATATTGTGCATGTACTGCGATGCAGTACTCTACAGGGGGGAGAACCTTCGGAGTGCTTTCGCGACTGCGGTCAAAGAGCATGAGAAGGTCTGCGACCTTCCTCATAAGGCCCACCCTACATCTTCCTCTCTCGACCTGCCCTTTCTTATCCAGTGGTTGGTTTCCCTCCCTTATCCTCCTTTCCCCTCCTTTCCTTGTTTGTCATGTTTAAAAATGTATATATATATATATATATATATATGTTTCTTCTGCCTTGGAGGCTTGAACTACTAAGCTGCTTCGCTTTCCCTTCGTTTCACGTTGCCAGCACTGCGAGCTGCATTGAGCTCTTGCTGGACGCTGCTGCCGCTTCCTGGAGAAGGCGGTCCTGAGGCAAGTCACGTGACTGATCACGTGTGAAAACAGTGACCTCAAATTGAGCCGCCAACCACCCTTGCGGCTTAAGCCCTCAGGAGCAAGGGCAAGGAGATTCTGTTTTGCTGTTTGGCTGTAGGGCGTCAAAATTCAGCCTGTGTCTCTGGCTAATGACCTGCTCTCCAAACAGAAGGCACCCGTCGAAAAATAAGGACCTTGTCTTATCCATCTACACGTCTGCAACAACGCCGGGAGAACGAGAGGAACGTTCAACATCTATTACCGCTCACTCCCCAGTTGCCTCGAGTGATTGAAGCAAGTCAAGTAAGTCAATTAAGATCTGTAGAGGAAGAGACATTTGAAGAGCCCATTGATATGCAATATAATGCAGATGTTTTTTCATCAAGTAGGTTAGGGGTAGGAGCTGGTGTCTTGGACTTGACCACCCCTTGCCAGATTGCTCTTGATGACGAATTGAATTTACTATCACATGACAGCGTCTTGGCAAAAGAGATAAAAATGCATATGAAGGCTGTGAATAACTATGGGCCTAATGTTGTTCCCGTTAGACTTTCTGCTGTGTTTGCTGTACCTAGGTTGGATGTTTTGGCTCGCATGGCGACTGAGAAATTGCAAGCTCATCTGTCGTATGAGAGCATTTTGGTACCAGTGTCTGTTTCAGACACGCCTGGTGAGGAATTTAACCACTGCTCCGGTGAGTGTGGTTTTGTAATGGATCCTGTTCTACCTCCTTCTTCGTTAGCTGAACCTCCCAACAGGCGGAATTCTATTGAAATTGTAAACAAGCTTCTGGTTGATTTAGAACAAATCAACATTGCTCGTGCTAGTCTTAAACATAACAAGACCCGACCTGTTGAGTCAACACAAGCTTCAAATATAAGTAATAGTCAAGGCACTCTCATGGTTGAGGCTGATACTAATTGTTTTTCTGGTTCCATCAAACGAAGTAGGATTGAAGTCAGTAAATCTCCAGAAATATATTGTTCAGAATCGAGACCTAGACTTTCTAAAAGCAAGTCTGCAAATACTCCTGAGTTCTCTCTCTCTAAGGTTCAGTCTTTTCAGCCTAATGGTGTAAGTAGAAACGGCAATACATCAACCATTCCAACTAATACTGAGAATGTTGAGAGTCAGACAACAGACTGCTCTTCTGACGATGAATCCTCTGAATCGTCAATTATGGAATGCGCATTTCCTAAAGTTCGAAGAACTTATTATAAAACAGTAGATCGAATTCCTTGTGAGCCTGATTAGGCACAGATGATGGAAAAAATTTCTAAAGAACTTTTACCGATCCTGATGTCTTCTATGTCTATAACACTTTCACCGTTTGTCAAATTATATGAGCAGGTTCAAGATGGTGTGAAAGACTTGACAATGCTAGTTGCACTTTTGAATACAAAAATGTGTGCAATTGAACATGCAAGTATGTCGTCCACTCAGTTGTTAGGTAAAATGTCAGATAAAATGGACAGCAATTTAACAATCACGAACGATCAACAGTTAAAAGATGCTGATGACAAGAAATTACTTGCTGAAGTGGCCAAACAGGCTCTAAATATCCTACAACGACAAAGTTCGAAACCTGCCTCATTTCCTAGTGTTGAAGCACCATTTACAAGGCCTTGTAATTCTTCGAGTGGCCGACTAAATGTGTCTGAAGTAATTACTATTTCTCCATCAGCACCCAGCGACCTATTGCCCCCAGATCGCACTCTTCTACCAGACGCTGGCAAAGTCTGTGCTGTGGAAAACTCAGATCCGGCAAATAAAACACAGCCCATTGATTCACCCGTTAGTGTTAAGGACTGTGTTATGGGAAGTGTTGTACCAGTAAGTAAAGTTTATTCCTTTTCTTCTGCTTTACAAAGTCTTAAGCAACCTGATAATGGTGCAAACCAAGATATCCAGGAGCCTACAACATCTAATGTAGCACTTGAGGTTGCCGAAAAGGTTGTTATCCGGGAAGCATTGGCAGATAAGACTACTACAGAGCCCGTTGTTATTCCCGATGAACAAGAGGCTTTGTTTGACATATTTAACACCAAGCTTAAACCGGATGCAAAACTCAAGAGTGTGAAAGTAAACTAGCAAAATAAATCAAAGAATATAACTAAGAGGAAGCCTCGTGCTATGAATGGTTCTCGCAAGTTCTTGCGTAACTTAAAAGCTATAAGCTTTACTCTCAATCCTGTTACAATTAACACAGAACAAAATGATAACTTAGTTGAGCCTGAAAAGGCTGCAGGTTGTGACAACTCTGACAAACCTGTGACTAACCTACCTGAATCTGATGTGGATTTGTTAGATCTTTCAACACATGATCATAATGATGACTCTGAAATTGTGACAGAAATTCAATCAAAAGGTTCAAATGATACAAACCAGGCTAACTTGGCTGGAACTTCCCTTCCTAACATCGTCTTACCTGAACCCTTGCAGAATTCAAGACTGTGCGTCATTGTGCCCACGAAAGAATCTCAACTCGTTGGTATTTTGAAACCTGAAAGCCCGAAGGTTCTTACTTTGGGAGAAAGATGGAAAAACCTATCAATGTACGAACATGGCAAACTGAAGGACTCAACTACCAATGATGTGTACAGTCGGGTAGGGAGTTCTATAATTACTCCCTTTGACACTATGTCTGTTAACAAACAAGAGAGTGAAAACAGGAAGGATCTTTTTCCAAGAGCTCTAACAAATGAGCGCGCCTTAACACAAGCATCTTCATCGAAGAATCAAATCAAACTGCCATTCTTTAAAAAGCCTATTTCTAAATACCAACTGATTTTGGAACATATAGCGTTGAATAATGATGGTCTTACACTAAATAGGACCAACGTCCTCCGTTTACTCCATTACGTACCTAATCTTCGGACAATTGAAACGGGGGATATTAGAACTGTGGAATTCTATAAAGAACCACAAAATGATATTGGCCCTCATTACGACCCTGGCGGAGAGGGGTTTACGCCAGCGTAATGCATGGCGTACCTCTCCGCCAGACTACGACATTCCGTAGCGCCATGGTGATTTTTACGCCTGCTTTTTGCAGGCGGAAAAATCCATGGCGCTACGGGACTTGTTGTTAATTACGCCACCGTAATTTACGGTGGCGTAATTAACGCCTTCCCCACTCCCATTATACCCTATGGGGCAAAAATGGGAATTGGGAAGGGTAAATGGGGATTGGGGACTTACCGCCCCGCCAACCTCGGAATGTGGCGGTAAGTCCGCCAACCCCCATGGCGGTATTGGCAGCTCTGCGCCATGGTCCATGGTGCAAATTGCACCATGGACCTCCGCCAGGGTCGTAATGAGGGCCATTGTCCGGTTGCATATCGATTCTGGGATCATACGTAACATCCTTTTGGACTCTGCTGCTGTTCTTTTATCAATGGGCTTTGACATTCGAGAAGATCAAATTACCCAAGAAACCAATCCATCTGTTCAGAAAGATTGTATCCTTTCAAGGACAATTCAACCTGATTCCCAGTTGCAATCAAAGGACGCTGTTGGGTGCCTTGATGGTCTTGGGTCAACCCCCCTCATGGGGATTGCAATCGACCCTTCGAGGAGCCTCAATGTTGATGATGGACTGCCTCCCAAGACAACAAACGCACCCTGAACGAGTGAACAGATTCAAATAACCTTTTCTTGTGTCGGATCTGCTGCAAACAATAACAGCACTACGGATGTCATTGCTGTCGGCCCTACACAGTCGAATGATTGGGATTGAATTGCCAAATCCTTGGCTAATAATCAGCGAAGTTAATGCCTAAAACCTGGAAAACAAACTTTTGTAACACTGGCATCATGGAACTCTCATGGGTTTAGCCACTTGTTTTCACACTCCTGGCTTATGGGACTGGACTTTGTGTGGATCCAGGAGACATGGCTATCAGAGTCTCCGCTATGTGATGAGCTCGAAGTGGCCTTAAATCCTGCGATCCAGAACAAACGAGGTAGACCTATGGCCGGTCTGCTCACTATGATAAGGAAAAGCTCTGGGTATCAAATCAAAGAGAGTAGAAATATAACACCATATCTTCAATTTGTATCGGTTAGATTAGAGAACAAAGCAAAATGTCCCGTGGACTTAATATCAATCATTAACGTGTATTGGCAACATCAAGCGTCTAGCGCAAATATGTTTATTGATCAAATTTCAACCCTTCTTGATACCATCTATGAAAATGAACTGTCTCCTAAAATTGTTTTGTGCGGGGATCTAAATATCGACTGCCTAAAAGCACAGACTAGGACAATGGATGCGACAAGCACTACCCAAAATGATGTCTTGTTGTGGGTTGCAGAGATGTCTGCGCGAGGATTGTCGATGCTTAATGGATGTACTACTGGAGACATTCCTGCGAAACCTACTTGGAAATGGATGGCTCAGAAATCTAATCTTGACTATGTTTACGTTTCTGATGACCTTCATGCTAGAGTGCAGTCACTTCAGGTGGTGGAAAAAAAAGAAAGTGATCATAACTTATTGAAATTGGTAATTTCCGCATATGATAAGCCAGTTGCTCATTGGAGACACGATATTTCTGTCGAATCCAACAGGATCCATCTGCGTTTAGCAAATAAAGAGGTTAAAAACATAAATCAAGCATTCCTAAAAGAACCGAATCAAATTGAATATCGGCACTTACTAAAACAATTTAAAGAGACTAACAAGGGACCAAGAAGTCAAACGTTTCAACGATCCCATGTCTTTGACTTGAATATTTTGAAACGTAAACGCCGAATGAGAATGGAGATTAGACGTTGTCCAAGAGATTCAACCAATATGTCCACCTTGCAAAGGAAAAAAATAAAGCAATCATACAAAAACTGGTTAAAACAGCATCGAGCCCATCTGCTCCAACTTGATGCGGAAGCCATGATGTCAAAACTGGCAAATAAAAATACCCGAGACTTTTGGAACCTTAAATAATCTTAGTGCTCCTCGAGACGCCCTACAAGAAAATATGGTATCAGAGGAAAGCTGGATTAATCATTATACATTACTCTATAGTTCCAAAGGCGATATCAAAAGATCTTTAGTGCCAGAGTTGAACCGTTGGGACCTAAAATTTGAGAGATCTGACATCTTGGAGACCATTACTAAATTAAGTTCATCTCGTGCCCCTGGGCCTGATGGTCTGACCAATTTCACCTTGAAACAAAACCCTGTGGAATGGACCGACTTCTGCTACGATCTTTTTACCAAAATTGCTCTTACTGCTATAACACCAACCACTTGGAAAAGTGCTAATATCGTGCCAATTTTTAAAAAAGGCAAACGCTTAGATCCTAGTCATTATCGACCCATTGCCTTACTCGATGTCTTGGGAAAGATTTATGCAACTTTTCTACAGCGAGATCTACGGAGATGGTCATTATCTAGCAATCACACAGACATCCGACAAACTGGGTTCATTAAAGGTGTTGGCTGTAGTCTTAACCTTTTGTTAATTAATTTGTTGAAAATGAACAACCTCCAAGTTGGTGGAAAAATTTATATTGCATCCATTGATCTATCCCACGCTTTTGACAGTATTAATCGCAAATTACTATGGGAAAAGATGTCCAATTGGAACTGTCCTGCCAGCTTAATCCTTGCCATTAAAGATCTACATACCGATACAAACATACGTATTAGGCTGGATAAAACTGGTAGACTGTCTGAGGCCATCCAGACATTTTGTGGGGTAAAACAGGGCTGCCCCCTGGCAGCAATCCTTTTCAATCTCTTTTTGTCAGATGTGGATCAAACCTTGCAGGAAGCTGCCTCATTTCCCCCGAAAATCAATGGTTGTCATATTGGCCATATGATTTATGCAGACGACCTAATTTTGATCGATTTAACGCCGATTGGTTTACAACGCTGTTTGAATGCCCTTCAAAAATACGTGAAAAATAATGACTTGGTTATTAATACTACTAAATCTGAGATCATAATATTGCAAAAGCTACAAGGCTCCCACGCACGAACCCGACAAAAATTTCGATGGTACCTGGGTGACAAACTGCTAACCACTACATCGGAAATTAAATATCTGGGTACTGTGTTTAATTCGAACATAAACGATGCACCATGGGTCAGCAACATCAAAACGAAATGTAAGAAACTATCAAATCAAGCGACTTGGCTTAACAAAAAATATGGCAAATTTTCGCTTCTACCGGTGTTAGCGTTCTATAAACAGAAAGCTGTACCTGCTCTTCTATATGGAACGGAGTGTGCTCTTGGGTGCTCAGCAGGTTTATGGAACCAACTGGAAAATACGTTTTGGTCTCGTGTTTTATCTCTCCCACGGGGTACTCCAACCGCCTGCATCAGGCATGAGCTTAGTCTG
Organism: Ambystoma mexicanum; assembly: GCF_040938575.1. Lineage (NCBI taxonomy): Eukaryota > Metazoa > Chordata > Amphibia > Caudata > Ambystomatidae > Ambystoma > Ambystoma mexicanum. The sequence goes on from NC_090922.1 coordinate 754,837,291, forward strand.
ATTTCACTCAATGCAAGAGTCTGTTGGTCTACGCTCAACCTGTACCGAAAAATAACACTATCTTCCCAAAACCCCCAATTTGAGATTCTGAACCTGGCGAATCAAACGACGATAATGTCTGGTTTTTCCATGTGGGTAGAGCGTTCTAAGAAGATCCTGAAGGAGTTGGGCACTGACCCTCACACTCTGCAGACAAATCCTAACCACGTTAAATTAAAGTTGTGGAGACAAGATTGGATTTTAACGAGTGAGCAATGCCAAAAACATCGCATAATGAAGAATGTGCCTCCGCTGAAAAGAAGTGTTAATGAAATTCAAAACTATTTAGTGAAATTTCCGGATATACGCCGAAGGAAAATTTATATGAAATTTAGTCTAAATGCTTTTCAGACTAGAGAACGTTCTAGCCTATGGGTGAACGATGCTACTATGCCGGAATTATGTAGACTGTGTAACGAATCGGAAGAATCACTTAAACATCTAATAATGACATGCCCAGCCTTATCTGGTGAAAGATGCAATCACCTGGGGAAATTCAGCAATGCACGTCCATCATTGAGTCTCGAGGACTGGTGGCAAGTTCTTTTTGATGAAAGTGACAGAAGGCTTACTATAGCCTTGACTTTTTTCTTAGAAGCTATCTTCTCCCGGAAACTCTTGTCTGTGACCTAAATTGGTGATGAACTGTCTTAATTAACAAATGCTGTAGTGGAAAAATCACTCTTTTAAAGGGAAAAAAAAAACAATAAAAAAAAAACGGGGGACTATCCGTGTAGTCAGGACAGATTGTAAAATGTGTAATGAATATTGATGATGTGTTTTTTCGTTTTTTAAAGGTTTGTAATAAACCAAATAAAAATATATTAAAAAAATATATATATATAAAACAACAAAAAACAAAAGAAAACGCGGCTCTTTTCAGAGCCACCTTTCACAGTTTAAAAATAGAAGTGACAAATAAATAGTGCAGGGCCCTTTGCATTTTTTAGAAGTCCGTGGACAGTCCACGGACATGTATTTTTTGGGGATGCTGCCCTAACAGAACCATTGCACTTTTCTATGGGAGGAAGTGGTGGCTCTGAAAATATCCTTTTTGTGGTGTTTTTTTGTGTTTCAAAAACTTCGAATTGTTAACATCTACTGCAAAATAAATAGCTGTAATTTCAAAAAAGGTTGCAATGCATTTTGTATATTTCAACAGAAAAGTCTGATTGCTGGCATAAGTAAGATGTACTCCATCTCTGCGAAAAATGTGCGTGCTACAAAACATAATGTTTTCATTCTGAAAAGAGGACATACCAGCATCTCTCAAAAAGGCTCAAACAGCCTTGTTAACATTGTGCCTTGCTTTCTCCATTTGTGGACCAAATGAAAAAGAACACAGCCACATTTGTCTCTGTGCAATACAGGAAAAAATACTCTGGAGTTTGGATACATGTCCATCACTTCCCCAAGTCCTTCTTTCATTGCAAATTACAAAGAGATTCCCGACACATGTCCTAAACTGTTCCATCAGCAATGAATAATAATAATGTCTGGATGACGCTGTGTCACCAAAGTAGCACAGAGAGGTACCAAAGCAAGCCACCTCATTCCACGCACTCCATGCCAGTACACTTCCACATGAGAGCATCTAAGATGTACAGCCAATCCACAGCGATCTGCATGCACATCCAACCAATTTGTCCACAAATCTCTCAAAATCCAAACAATCTGCTTTCTGAAACACACAGCCATAGCTACCTGCTCTTCTCTCAGGAAAAAGACCTACTGACAAACTCTCTCCTTACACAACACACCCAGTAAACCTTATCAACCAATCCCTTGCTCTGCTCAGTCTCATTTGCATGCCTCTCAACCCCAAAATCTCTGAATTTAATGCGCGGTGCCCACGGGCACCCATGATGTTCACGGACAAATCGAAAAATCTGAACATGGGGAATGAACATTTAAATAGTGTGCCCCATTTCCCTTTTGAGGTTGGCTCTAAAAAGAGCCTTTTTTTGGTTTTATTTTTACACCTTTTATTTTGTATTTTTTTTCTTATTTTCCTCCAAAAATCTTCACATTAGCTTCTCCAAAGCAACCCTTATGTTCCAAAACAGCTTGACATTTCCCATAAACGATAAAGAAATGCCATCTTCTTTAAAATAAACAACATTACCAGAATCAATGTTCTCATTATTACAAAAGAACATACTAGCTCTAAGCATAAAAGCAAACATGCCTCGGTTGATTGCACACCTAGCAATATTTTGCTGAGGACAAAAAACAAAACTGTTGTCCCATATTGCCCTAGGTACTAAACCAAAAGAAATAACCTTGGCATTTGGAATTATTTTCATTACTGCCTGAACCAAGTGTTCCAAATCTGCCAACAAAGTAGGGGCACTGACATAGCCCAAATGCAAAGCACCACAGTGCAAAACAACTACATGTGGACTATTCCCCTGCCCATATCTCCACAAAATTGTACAATTCCCTGCCCATTGAAACCAGGCACAGTGCTCCACACCACCTCTACTCCTTTAACATCAAAATTGTTTGCAACATTCCTGCATTTAGCATACTGCTCCAAACCATGCACAAACATATCTTCAACGACCAACACCCTGACTTTCTCCAACTCTGCCATCTTCACTACACACAGCCTCTTTCAACACAAACCACAAGCTCAACATCTGATTGGCTGATCCCTACAGTCCCCTTTCCATGCTGTATTTGCTGAAAAACCCTGGGTGTGGCACGCCCTCTCCTTGGACTGCTGTGGTGTCCTCGGTGCGCGTAACACTGGGGCAGCCCTTCTACCCTTTCCACTTCACTCTCTGCACCATTTCCTCATTGGCTACTGTCAGTCACACAATCATCCACCAATCACATCCAAGAACTCTACATCTAACTCTATCATGACAGATCAGCACTTTAGATGTACTATTGATCACTTTCAGTACAATTGGGCTGTGACTGCGAAGGACCTACAGCAACAAATACTATAAAACTCCCCAAGATTTCTACTTGCACTTTCATGCACATCCACATGAATGAACACAGACTACAGGTATGAATATTTTATACACAGTACATGTACAGCTCTTCTATGAATACATATAAACAGAGTAACTGCCACTTACCCTGTATAAACTGTAAAATGAACCTACTGTCATTTCTTCCATCTGCTATGATGAAGTGCCAATTGCAAACCTTTCTCCTCTCTAAGTTTTGTTTACATACACAGATATCTAAAATAATGTTATTTCATATTAAAAGATGGGAGAAATAACAGTATCATTATGAAAAAGGCTGTCCAGTGTGTTATAAAATTACACGCAGCGAGGATGAGTACATGCATCTTCATTCAAGCACACACACAGACAATATCATTAGAAAGGCCCCCAGCTCAAACAACACCATTGCCTTCTGCTTTATTTCACACACCTTCACAAATGCATACATTGCATGCTTTTCTGTAGAATCTCTGCCATTTACCCTGTAAAAATAGCAATAAATGCACATGATTATTTCTTCTATCTCTTAACATCAAATAACATAACATTAAAACAACAAGTGTGCTCTATACGTTTACTATTGTACTCATTTGTAAAACATATTCAACTAACAGATTCAAAATAAAATATACAGGATGCACATAGGCAAAGGAAAGTGCATGCGCATACTATGCTCAGTTATGAGAAAACACTACTACTACAAAAACAAAACAAGTCTACATTAACAAAAGTGCTATAAACACACATATTCACTAACTTCTTTCTTTTACAATTGCAGTGAAGACCACTCTCCTGTAAAGCAGCAGTGTCTGAAGTATGAACAAGGATTTAGAAGAAACCTACTCTTTCCATACAAAAAAGTAAATACAACACTAACATAATATTCTAACTGTTACTCAAACACAGTAACTTTTTAGTATTGTAGAACAAACAAGTGTTTTAACCCTTTACCATTAGTTGTAGTATTAGTGCTTCCCCTTACCAGCTGCATACGGTATATTGTCATCTGAAGCCCAGTATAGTAACACACAAATACAAGAATAGCCTTCCCAACTTGATGTAGCTGCCCATTGCACAATCACACACCTCCACAATCATCCTTACCATCATACTCAGACACTCATGCACAAAGCACGCATATACTGCACAACAGCCCAACCCACACTTTATTTTTTTCTCCAACAGACCCCAAAGAATGCCTACCAAAAAGCAACTCCATATAAAGCAACGCAGAAGTAGAGCAAATCAAAATAAAAGTGTCCAAAATAAGCATCCATCTCTAGCAGATTTTGTACAAAATGTTCAAACAAAACAGCTAATACAGTCATTAAGTAAGCGGAACAAAACAAGCTTCCAGTACAAAAACGTTGCCTCTTCTATTAAAATGTAAAACAAAACAGAAAGTGATTAACAAGACTTCAGCTACCACTACTGCTAACGCTGCACCTATAAATCTTGATGTAGACTGATGTTTCCACCACAGAATCCTTCAGAACCTTATAAAAACAGTAGAGAAATCATGCACAACCCTTAAAACCTACCATAGAAAATGAATTCTAGAAGCTCTCATAGAGAGTGCAATCCTTTTCAAAAGGAAGTTATTTATTTTAGTTTCAAAAAGAATGAAACCACTAACAAAATTAACTACTAAACTACAAAAAAGACTTCTCAATAAATGGAATATCAACAAAAATAGCTTCTTAATTATCTGTCGAGGTGAATGGAGTCACACCGCGAGCACAGAACCATATTTTAATGAAGAAGCATATAAACAAAAGCAAGCAAACCCAATTGCCATACATAGCAGTGGACGAGGGTATCAAAAACTGAATAACACCATCATGGAACAAGAAACTCTGCTCACAAAAATAGCCCCAGAAAACTCAGTATCGCCTCTCCATTCTACTGAACCAAAACGCCCAGTATACAAATGGAAATGCACATCAATGTGTAACATTGCCAAAAAAATCTTTGAAATCTTCACGCAAGTTCCTCAATCAGTATGTAAAAAACAAAGACAAATTCAAAATTAAACTACTACAAAAGATGGATGCTTGTCCAGTGCGCACATACACAGGACTACAAGGACATTCATTAGCCTTCATTTCAGGACCTATTTGCAAAACCAACTTCCATCATATCAAATTTATATCAACACATCATTCAACTATAAGAAATCTGGTGCATAAACTCTACTATAGTAAAAGTCCTGCTTTAGCACTAGCCAATTTAAATAACAATCTTCTACATGGTACAGCCAAACAACTACTCGAAGAAATAGAGCATATCCAGAGAAAATATTTTGGAAGTGAAAGCCACTTACAAAATGCAATAGCTTTACAACAAACTAGCAACTACTGTACAAATAGCAATCTTCTATTAAACACATACAAAAAAGAAATACTAAAGTTTAAAAGTACTTCCGCTGAAGTACCAAACCATGTGTTTGTGTGTTGCCGCAGAACTTTTTTATAAAAGTAGCACAAAAATTGTAGACATAACTTACAAAATAGAAGACAATGAAGATTCCAAATGGTTCCAATTAGCTCTTTACTTTATAGCAGAAAGCAAATATGAAATTTCTGACCCCTTAATAATTTGCAATTGCTGCACTGCAAAACTTGACAACAACCAGACACTTTCACGTGCTACCACAAATTACTTTGAATTATCCCCACTACCAAAATTCCAGCAACAACTAAATTTATATGAGAGCATCATAATTCAAAGAGTGCACCCATTTCAAGCAATAATATGCATTCAACCAAAAACAGAAAAATTACCTGCCTCTGAATTAGTGAAAGGCAGTCATGGCAAAGTAGTTTATTTACCATTAGATCTCAAAGAAAATGTACACACTCAACGGCAACGCTCAATAGATCAATCTATAATTATCTTAGTAAATGGCGTACCTACAAAAGACAAAAACATGTGGCAACAACTCGTGGACATACATAAAGTTAGACAAGCCCTGTAATATCTAAAAAACAACAATGAATACTACAAAGAAATGAATATTGAAGAAAGCCTAGGAGAAACCATTGAAATAATTCAAGAGTCGCCAGAAACTGGTCAATTTCAACTTCTAAATCCTGCTACAGAATCCAATATTTTAGAACATTATACAATTCATCCTTTACACTCTAAAGACACTACAGATGATGCACTGGAAACGTACCAAATGTGACAAGCCAAAGGATCTCCGACCAGCATATGGGAAAAAAGGATAGAAGAATGGGCCTTTCCTCTACTCTTTCGTACTGGAAAAGGAGGAGGGTATGATGATAGACCCACAAAGATAACAGCTTCAGAATATCGCTTTTTACGAAAGTATTCTGACGACCCCAGATTCAGACAAAACGTGGAAAACATATTCCACCTTCTCTTTGAAAGTGAACTAGCAACTCTATGCTATGGTGTTGCACACAAATTAAAATCAGGTAACCATTTTCAAAATATGTCAGCTACGCAATCATTACAATAAGTGCAAGAAAATGATGAGGTTTTACAGTCAAGTATTACAAATCTTTTAGCAAACATGTGTGGTACAAAAGAATACTGGTTCCGACGTCACGGAGATGTACGCTGTATGATAAGAAACCTTGGCCCACCCACTTCGTTTGCTACATTAAATTGTGCAGAATATGCATGGGAAGATTTACACAATTTCTTATGCATAGCAAACAAAAAGAAAACAAACATAGATATAAAAACACCAGGAGAACTCTGCTCTCTAGATCCTGTAAATGTATCAAGATATTTCCATCATCGCTTCATTGCTATGCTACACTTTATTTGTAATAAGACTGTTCCTCCCCTCGGAGAAGTTCAACACTTCTTTTGGAGAAAAGAATACCAAGACAGAGGAGCACCACACATCCACATGCTATTATGGATTAAAGATTCTCCTAAATTTGACCAAGACAGTGATGCCACTGTTTTGCAGTTCATCCAAAAATAAGTCACTTGTGAAGTCCCTTCACAAACAACACATAGTGACCTTCATGTGCAAATTTTACAATTTCAAAGATACAAATGTGGGAAATATTGTTGTCACAAATATTTTAAAAAAAGGGAAATACTACACCAAATGCCTCTTTGGTTTCCCTAGACCAGTTTCAACAACAGGTCAAGTAAACAACTTCATGTCTTCAGTCAGGCATAGTGTCAAAGGTAAATCACCTAAGAACACATATTACATAAAAATAACAGAAGACTCAAAATACATCAATGATTACAATGCAATCATTGCCCTCCTATGCAATGCAAACATAGATGTGCAGTACATTGCAGACAATTCAACTGCAGTTGCACAATATGTCACAGCCTACTTAACCAAAGCAGAGAAAACAGAACTTCAGGACTTCTGGGATGACATATCATCTGACAAAACACTACCACAGAAATTGTACAGTTTAGGCAGGCATATAAATGCTCTCTCATAGAGAATGTGGCTGCTATGAAGCTGCAGACTGTTTAACCGGCACTACCTTCTATGGAACATCTGACAATATAGTATGGCTAAGTCTTGGTCCTGCTAAATCTAGAAAAAGTGTTCTCAAATCAAATCAGGACATAGAAACAATAGCCAAAAATGATCACAACAGCGAAGACATTTTGAAAAACAATTTACTAGACACATACCACCCAAACAGGAGTACCACTTTGGAAAACATGTGTCTCAACCACGTAGCCCAAAACTTCACATACAGAAATAATATTAAACCAGATGAAAAGAAAGATAGATATAGAGTTATAAATTGTGAAGGCAGCTTAGTGAAACTTACCAAATGCAGCTTAATTAATCATATCAAATTGTCATTAAAAACTCCTCAACATAACAAACTGTATTACATGTCCCTGCTACAACTTTTTGAACCATGGAGAAAAGAAGAGGAGTTACTGGATACATAGGACTCCTATGAAGACTCTTTTAAAGCAAATGAAAGAACTATAACAGACGTAAACTTTACACAGTACCAAACAATGTTGCACAATGAACAGCAACACAAAGAAGAACTCCAGCCCCAACTAGAAGTTGACACTCCCAACAGTAGCCAAGCTTCTGTGACAGGAAGCCAAGAACCACTTGGACAGCCACTAATAGCAAATGAGGAAAAATTGACCATGACAGAAGTAGAAAACACCATGTGTCAGTATGAACAAGCTACAGAAGACTTTCGCTGTACTGAAATCACAACTGAACAATGAGCAGCATAGCATTTTCCAAGAAATAACAAAACAAATTGAACATGGTATGCAACATGAAAATAATAACTACCTGCCAAGACTACAAACCTATACTGCTATACGTGAGTTGTCAAGCTGGTTCAGGCAAAACATTCTTAATCAAAATCATCAGCAAGTTCCTCCAACAATTGACAAACAACAGACTTTCAGCTGTTGTAACTGCTCCCACAGGTTTAGCTGCCTACAACAAAGGTGGTGTCACTTTACACCGATTACTAATTCTTCCAGTAGAACACCAAAACAAATTAGACTATTACAAATTTCCACAGAAGCTGCAATGGAACTGTGCAGAGTTTTCAAACAAATGAAAATGCTACTAATAGATGAAGTGAGCATGGTCTCCAACCTAATGTTGGCTTTGATTCACCTCAGATTATGAGAGGTCCTCAAAACAGACTACAAAGAGCTCTTTGGAGGAAACCACATTATCGTTTTCGGAAGTCTTATTCATTTGACACCAGAGTAATGTGAACCTATTTTTAAAACCTTAGGGCACAAACTGTGCCGTAAAACTTTTGGCAGCATAGGAAATGTCAACCTTTGGCAACATTTTTAATATAGAGAATTAACATAAAACATGTGCCAGTCTGCAGACCTCACATACACCAACATTTTAAAAAGTATTAGAGTTGGTGTACTATCTCAAGAAGCACAGTCAACATTAAAAACCAATCACATCCATGCACTCTATGGCCATAACTCATGTGCTACTGATGTCATGGAACAATTAGCACACAAAAATGTCAATTGTATGTCCTTGATGCCAACTCTTGCAAGCTGTTCAAAATTCAATGAAACAATGTTGAAAAAAGAAATGCAACCAATAATTGAAATTTGCTCCACACATAAACTGTATGTACATGGTATGACACTACCCATGTGTCAACAAGCCACAACAAGACCAAATACCTTAAAATACTCTACCTCCAACACAGCTGTTTTGGAGAAAATATTAAAATTATTTAAACTGTAGAGTAATGCTTAACCGTAACCTTGACGTGGAGTAAGGACTAGTTAATGGAGCACTTGGTACAGTTGTTGGCTTTCAAACATACCCACATGACAACAACATTGAATTTTCAATATTCTCTTTGACAAACCATCAGAAGTTAAAAGGATAGGACGCTCAACAGCCCACTTCCTTCTTTTCAAAGACATGTATGTATGCAGAGAACAATTTCACTAACTTTAGCATACACAGTTACCATTCACAAATCACAAGGTCTTACCCTAGTAAAGCAGTGATAAATATTGGTAGCACAGTCTTTAAAGAAGGCATGAGCTATGTAGCACTATCACGCTTACATACACTTGACAGGCTATTTCTAATCAACTTTGATGCAAATAAAGTAAATGCTGATATTCCTTGCATTCTAGAATACAATAGACTACGTTCACTCTACACCCGATCTAAAAACCTATCCTGTTCCACAAAAAGCAAAACGTTGTAAAAGAAAACTACTTCAAACTTAAACGATCCAGGATCTCACTGCAATTCCTCCAAAGGAAAAAAAAAAGAAACTAATACTTCATCAAGTACCACAACCAAAGAAGAATCTACTGGTCAAAGTAACTCAACTACTTCTTCAAAGAAGCAACACACACTCCGAACAAATGACTTCGACACAGATCTGTCAGGTCCATTCCAATTTTCAAATACAACTGGTGTAAATTGATATGCAAATGTAGCAATGAATATTCTATTCCAATTGTCACCAATTATTGACAACATTTACTTACACAGTACAGACCACTTGTGTTTGCAAATGTTAGTCCTTCATAGAAATGCAACCAACAATCCTGACAACACTTACAGTGTTCATGGAAGAAGACAAGAATTGGACTACTGTGCTGGAATGGTCAAATTCACTATAAACTCACAAGAAGACCGACAAGAATTTCTAATGTACTTACTACAAGTACTGGAAAACAAAAACATACCTATAAATGAAATCTTCCAGATTTCATACATGTGGACACGTACATGCACTCTCTGGAGCCATGTGGCACAGGAACAAGTCACTAATGAGCGCTTTGTTTATGTATCCATACCTAACTGTGAATCCATTCCATTTCAGCAACTTGTACAAAATGCAAACCATGGCAAATTATGTACGACCTGCAATTCAGATAATCGCTCCACCTTACAAATACAGACACATAGTAAATACGTAATAGTAATGCTTTTATGTTACGATGCAGGTGGTACAGAACACAACTGTAAGCTGCCTGGATTCACACATGGTCAAGTATCACTTGGTAGGAAAACCTTCACAACAATAAGTATAATCTACCACGCAGGAACCACATCCAAAGCAGGTTACTAAACTGCATATATAAAAAAGAATTGTGGATGGTTCAAATGTAATGATAGTACCATTACTCTAAAGCAGAGATTACCAGCAAATCTTGTAAACACTTACTTAATATTCTTAAACCAAAATGTAATTCGTAATCTGTGTATGAACATAAGCAAAACTTCAACTTCAAAACTGTGCATAATTAGAGTACGCCAACATGTATCTAACTGCCCCAAGATTCTGCAACAATCAAACAGATAAATAAATACCACTAAAATGTAATCCAGCATGGATTTTTTTTCCCACAGACCCAATGATTTAGAAAACAAACACAGAAACTGAGCAAATTGCACAGTACACTGGTTTGAACGTTAGTACTTGTAAAGTACTAAATATGAGGGTAAAAAAATACATAAATGACTATTATGCAATGCAATAAATCATTATGAACTACCTACTCTAACATATGATCTTTTCTTTTATCACATCTTTTATCTTTTCTTTTTTTTATAGATCGAAAAAGTATGCCTGGTCCAATTACCCATGTCATGAAAAAACTGCATACAACCACAAAAACAACTCAACCATTAAGTATAAAATAAATGGACTCACAAACTCAGCTGCATAACACACCCATTCAAGCAAACATCTAACCATACACCACAATCCAAAATGTTTACTTCCTTGGGTATCTTATGACGCAGTCCTTGTTACAAACTCTACAATCTTAACTGCATAGCCTAGCCAAAACTTCACATACAAAACTCTACAAATGAAACAGTACCCAAACGTTTGGGTTGTGGATAGTGAAACGATGGGCCTTTGATTTTATGGGTGTGTTATGCTGCAGTGGTTGTGGCCAGGGCCTAGAGGTTTGGTTGCATGGCTGAACACCATACGGCCTAGCCAATCAATGTCCTGTCCACGGAGCGAACAGGGAAGTGTGTCCACGGAGCGAACATATATATCACTAATTTGTTTGCCTCACATTTTGGTCATTTAAAAAAAAACTACTAGACAGATTTACACCAAATTAACAAAAGCATGCTTTTGGGACTAAGCCGCCGCTCTTGCTGCAAATCTGGTGGAAATCCGTCCAGCGGTTTGAGCTGTAGGTGTGAGCAAAGTTTTTTCCCATTATGTCATTTCGTCCAGGGGGAGCAAAGTTATAAGCCACCAAAAAGTTCTTTTCCTATGGGATTAGCAATTTAACCATAACTACATGGCCACTACCGCAGGCCATGTAATAAGCCATGGCTAGTTTAAACATGGTGGCTATCGAGATTACAAAATTATACAGCCTCAAGCATTTGATGTAATTTATTGTCAGATTTCTGAAAAATGACTCATTCATGTAAGAGTGCAGGGTGTATTAATCCGTCTGGGCTGCATACACTCAAAACAACCATCTTGGATACAGCCAGGATACGTTCTCTTGTATGCCCTCAAGAAGGGTTATCACCTTCCTCCAGGGAACAATAACACTCCCTGCGAGGTCCCATTGGAATCCAATGCTTCGCAGACAGTCCTTGCAATATTTTGGCCACCTCACACCATGGTGCTGATTACTGGAGATCTTTTGATTCATGCAGACAAAGGAAGGGAACAGGGCTAGTATAGCCCCAAAAGGGCTTGTACTCATAGAGGGTTCTCAACTGTCTGGATTTTGCTAGAGATTCCATACTTCCTGGACACCCTCCACTTCCTGCCTGCAAGGCACTTTGTGTATGACATCAACAAACTTTCTCTGGACCATTCCACAACAGAATTTTGTGTTTGTAAGAGTAAACATCCCCTTAGTTGATTCATCTTTGGAATACGTTTGAAGAAGGCTTCACTGGACCAGATTGGGAGTATAATCTAATCCAAAATCCTCTGCCAGAGAGGTGAATACAGGAGATCCAAGGAAGAGTAAAGCTCTTCACCCTAACCATCACAATTATTTATTTGGAATTACCAGCAGGCTGGACAAGCCCTACTGCAACTGAGATGTTGGCACCCAAGACCCTGCTCACTGGAGATGCCATATCACTGGTTGTGTTCTCCACAGATTTTCCTGGTTGGAAGGGCAGAATTAAAGACTCACCTTGCCCTTGAGATCCTAGACTGGAAGCAAACTATGGCTCTCCTTGCATCGCCAAAGTGCTTCAGTACTTGTTTGGGCACCGTCAACACTCTCCAAGCTGCAAGGGAACTGCTGGAGACATATCTGACCTCAATATTTGCAGCCCCCATATCTCTGCCATCTCCACTTCTTAGACACGCCAAAACTTCTACTGTGCCCAACTTGACACCACTTGCCCAATTATTAGCTTCGTTGAGCTCTATTGCCATCTTTGACCTATAAGCTTTTGCTGTTGCCAAATGTAATGATGAGGAAATAGTGATGCTAGAATGTGGGGGAGACGCAGCTTCTGAAGCAGGAACGGTTGGGATGAAGAGTAGCAGTTGCACTGCTTAGGGAGAAGAAGGAGTGGTATCTGTGGGGTAATTGACATAGATACTTGAAATCAAAGAAGATAAAGACATTTACTGGTGTAGTGTGCAGTACATCAGTTGGAAACGAGTGGCTGATCATCACACCACAGTGCCAATGCTGCCACCCCACACTATGGGCTACAATGTCTCTGTGTGACCGCATGGTTCCTTGAGGACTGTCCGTGGTCCATCTGGATGATTACGGATTCCCAAGATAAACTGGAAGGGCAGAAGGGCTCCTGAAGCTTGCAAAACAGATATCGAGCTGAGGCGACATCTGAGTGCCAAGGAGAGCAAGCGTTGTATGATTGAAGATGGAAACACATGAATTAGAGGAATAAACCTCTGAGCATGCAACACCGTAGACCACTAAGTACATATCACGATAGGAAGGCTAGTAGAGGAAAGGACCCTAGAATGTAACATGACATGCAACATATTGTTTAGTATTGATTCTCCTCTTCTTCGTGTTAGTGCTAAGTGTGATGAGTCCCCAGAAAAACCCTTCCTAAAGTCTCTTTCCAGGTGACCAGGGGAAGGCTGTCACTACCTGATCCTAACCCTGGTGGTGTTATTAGCCTGGACGATCACCTGGGAGGAGAAGGGCTCCAAGGGAAAAGGAGGACACGCAGTATTTGTCCAGAGATTTCCATGATAGCAGCATATGTAATGGCTTGTTTTCAGAGTAAGGCACCCATTCACATAGCTACCCATCTTGTTGGGTGTGAAAACTGTTATGAAGTCCCACAATGTCCTAAGTACGGGGACGAGGAACAGCGACTTGTGTAATTTAGTGCTTCTAATGACCCACACCTGAATTGGTGTAGTGGTTGCAGAGGTTGTCAGCCGCAGTTGCAGTGGAAAAATAAAGGATACGCCGGAACTGCCACTGTTGTTAATGCAGATGTCAGTAATGAGAGGGAATCCAAGATTGATGGCCTTGAATGCAGAATATATGCAGTGGGAAGCAATGTTTTAACATGCTTTTCCCCTGGAGAGTTTAGTTCTGCTTATCGCATGCTGTGTCCGGAGTGCACAGGTAGCAAGAGAAGCTCCTTTCTCCGTCGGCGAGGGGCTCGGGAAACTGGAAGCAGTCTGCCATGCAAGTGGCAGCAGAAGAAGGCAGAAAAAAGGCTGGCACTGGATCCAGCATTTGCAAACACCAGTGAGTTCACCCTTGTGGGGTAATCCCGGTGTGCTCAGTAATCTACCGCTGGCCACCAATAGCAGTTTTGAATATCAAACTGATGTAAAGAAGTCACATTGGCATAATAAAAACTTTATAAAAAGGTGAGAAATTAAAGGATATAATCATTATTATCAAAGACAATACCAGTGCTAAGACAAGGAGGGGGCAATACTGAAGCAAGCTAACTATAACCACAATTGCCAAAGTAAAGAGGGTGCAAGATTGTAACCATTGTTGTCAGAGTGAGGAAGCAGTTGAACAGGACATCAACAAGCATCGCCAAAGCCAAAGAGAGGCAAGTGTAATAAGAAACATTGTCAGCAGTACCTTGATGTGAAAGTGGGAGAGCAAGAGTGACAGGCGAGAAGCCCCCTGATAGAGAGTATTAAGGAGGGAGGGGCATAATCTTCATTGTCTCTAGCAAATAAAACAGTGGAACAAACAGCACCAATGTGTATATTGTCTTCACAAAATAATTTTTGAATTTCGATGTTGTTTTAAGTTAAAGACTTTTCCAAAAGGTTTGAAGAAAACTCACCACAGACTACTTGTAGTTGTGTTAGGTGATTTTAGTCCTGGCAGGCAAGTATACCAAGAGAGGGACCTTTTAGTGGTAGTTCTGGCAGGTTAGTTGACCGGCCATGAAGAAATCATTGAAATACTGCATTGTGGGTGAACGTTGTGGAGAAGGAGTGGCATGGCCACTAAAGTGTCCACTCCATTGTGGTGGAATCATCTTGACAACACATTGTGGTTGATACAGAACCATTGTGAAAGTATTTTTGTTGCCTTAAAAAGAAGAACAAGCTGTGTTGAACTTTTGTCAATATGTTGAGAGATAGAGACTTCAGTTGAATCTTTGTTAAAGTCCAAGTGGTTGACTTTTGGAGTAAGAAGAACTTTATAATCAAAACTTAGCAACAACTAGGAACATTCTTATTTGAATCAGTGATTGAAAATCCTGCGTAGAATTTGGGTAAGGGGATCCGGCCCAGGTTACATGGATATAAAGTTTTTCATTTATTGTTGACTATAACTGATATTTCTGTTACATTTGAATTTCCATATATTTCCTTTATCAGTTTGATCTATGTATAAGTGTGAGGGACACATTTCTTGGTATATAGTGTTTCCTTTAGTGTGTTTGCTAGGCAGGGACACCCTCTATAGGACAGGGATATGGAAGCATTTATCACACCCTTACACCCTCTATAGGACAGGGGTAGGGAGGCATTTATCACACCCTTTTTGAGTTAATAAATGGTTACCTGTGAAAAACCTTTACCAAGTTGTCCGCCTCACATTATTTCGGTCCCCTCACATATGGCTATTGACACTGCAATCATTGGTTTTGTTTTACTACTTCTTTGTATTGCTGAACTGTTGATGGCCTGTGGTGGTGCAAGTGAGACATGCATGGAGTCCCGAAACATCCACCACAGCTCCTTTTAGCAGGGCATGGTGAACCACTGATTGCATGGATGATTGCATGGATGGAGTGGAAGGAGTAATAGGACAACTACATTGGGATAATGATAATATCACACCTGCAAAAAAGAAAATGCTATTTCTACACTCTTTAGGTTCAGAGAGGCACTGAGGTTTTAAAGAATTACCTCCTTTGAGGTCAGGGGAAGGTGATTGAAGCAATGAATATGAACTGCCACGGTAACACTATTAGCCCAAGACAAATGTTGCAGTAAATAGATTTTTTTTCTTTTTTTCTAGGAAGCAAGAAATAGATTAACCTGTGGATGATTATGTCAGCGCTCACCAGAAGTTACCATTGATGTGCAATTTTGGTAGGGGGTTAACTCAAGATGAGCTAATAAGGGATCACATTATGATACACATGAACACTAGTATTATACAAGATAGTTTATGGATGTGTGGTAACCCTTTGTTAGAGGAATCTATAGCAATTGCTAAGAAGGTGGAACATACCACAATTTGGGTCAATGTGATTAAAT
Source organism: Ambystoma mexicanum (assembly GCF_040938575.1). NCBI lineage: Eukaryota > Metazoa > Chordata > Amphibia > Caudata > Ambystomatidae > Ambystoma > Ambystoma mexicanum. Next base: position 754,853,483 of record NC_090922.1, read on the forward strand.
AAAAATATAAGGACTTGCAAATACTGACACAAATTGCTGTATTCAAATAAAAAGAGGATAAAGACACAACTATGGGTGAATATAAGGATAATAACGCTGGTGTGAGCAGATATGAGGAGGAATGCAAAGGTGCTGGATCAGAGAAAACAAATATTTGGCTGGAAGATGCTATTGTTAAAAATGGGACAATATGCCAATTCAAAAAATAGTCCTGCTTTGAACCAAAAATGTTCAATTCCAAAATAAATGGTCACTTGAAATTGTATGTAGAAATAAAAAACAGGGTAATAAAGTAGGATATGTGCAGAAAGATGAATACGAGGAAAGAGAGGAACAGGAGGTGCAAGTAGTCACAGTAGTGGGAGACAATGAAAAAAAGGCTGCAAAGAGTATATTTAAAATTGATTGAGTGAACTCTAAGATAATAGTTTATTCAGGATCATCATAAAACATTATTACGAAAGATAAATGGGCAGAGTTCTGTGGAAAGGGTCATAGATCATAATTGAAGAACTCAGATATAAGAGATCCAGAAGCCTATGAGGGATCAGCAGTTTAGATTATAATGTCCCCTCCCTTGCCTCGTCGTGCTCTGAAACACTTGTGTATGGGCGCAATACAAATAAAATATCATATCATATCATATCATAGGATAGCCTTAATTGAATTAAAAGGGAGATTAGCAGAAGTGAAGATGTATGTGGCTAAAAAATTAGTTAATGTTTTTGGCTGAGAGTATCAAGTCAACTTAAACTTAAACCTAATCCAGGGAGTGAAGACCCTATGTCAATTGTGATTGCAAGTGTGATTGCAAGTGAAAAAGAAATAGGAGAATACACTAAGAGAAAAGCAAGAGAACTATTTCCTAGTGTTTTTGAAGATGGAATAGGGAAGTGTAAGGGATATTGCCACAAGATTGAACTCAAAGCTGGTGTCAGGCCTGTGTCACATGCTGTGAGACATATACACATAGTGTTAACAGATGATGTTAAGGAAGAACTTATAAGAATTAATAGAGCAGGCATAATAGAATGGCTAGATGCATCAGAATGGGTGTACACAATTGTAAAGTGAGAAATTGTATGGATCTAAGACAGTTGGACATGGCAGTTGTGGTAGAAAAATATCCTTTGCCAGTTTATCTGAAATGTTGAACTTGATAGGTAATGCAGATACATTTTTCAAAATTGATTTGTCTGCAGCATATCATCAAATCCAATTACATCAGAAATCAAGGAAATACACTGCATTTATAACTCATGTCGGCATGTACCATTATATGTGGATGTCCTTTGGTTTGGCATCAGCGGCTGCTGTATCTGAAGGGGAATGTTGAACATGGTTGGGGAGATGACAGCTTGGCAAGTGTTTCAGGATGATATTTTAGGATGATATTTCAGTTATTGGATAAGGAGAAATAAAACATAATGAAAGGATGTGCATGGTGTTAAAGAAGGTAAAGAGAATGGACCTTCAGTGGAACATAGTAAATATAAATTTGCATGCCAGAGGTGGTGTATTTTGGCCATACTTTATCTAATGGGGGATATAAACCAATGTTGAACGTTATGAAGGCAATAACGGAAGCTCCTTGTCCCAATAATAAATACGAATTGCACTATTTCCTGGCCTTGGCAGAGTATTTTAATAATTGCATTGCAGGATTTGCAGAATTTACGCAGACTTTATGAAAACGCGTGAAGAAGTATGTGAAATTTGAGTGGACAGAACACCAAGAATAGGCTGTCAAGGAGATTAAGAGAGGCATAATAGGAACACCATTGTTGGAAGATTATGTGGCTAGAAGGAAATATATCCTTACGGTGGAAGTGAGATGCAAAGGTTTGGGTGCAATGTTATCCCAGAAAAATGGGGATCGAGAGAGAATACAAATGCTTGTATGATAACAAAATTGGTATCATGTTTTTGGAGAGCAGAACATTTTTGGCAGCATGTTTGTGGAGAGGAATTTGTGATGTGGACATGAAGAGGGAAAATCAAGATCAAACCCATGCCCCCTCACCCCAGGCGCATATACAGAAGAACAGCAGGAAGAACAAGGAGCGCACTTATCATTTGAACCAGGCCCCAGCGCACCCATGGGTGACAAATATGCTGAAACACACCCACTTCACCAACAGTGCAACTTCCATGCTACATTAGAATCAATGCTGCAATATCAGAATCTACAAACACAAAAATCCCTGTTTAAAGGCTTGCAAATGCCTATATGAATTAACATGGTCTAAATGCACAGTGTAAAGCCATGTTTCAGGAAAATTACAGCCAAGTTCATTTCTCTCACTGAACACTAGCTGCGGGAGCCTTCAGCAATGTTCCTCGCAAAACATCCGACCTGCCAAGGCCGCACATTCAAGATAAGATTGCTTTCTGCCGACAGACATTTTTTAATTATCCACAAATGCGAATAAATCACGGCAACCCAGTGTGCTTTTTTTTCTTTCTGGGAAGGAAAGACACTTTCTCAAGGACTCGCACAACATTTGAAACATAAATTGTAACAAGAATGGCGCAGCCCAGCGCCCAGAGCCCAGGTGCGAACTGCTTGTTCAGCTAAAAAGTTATGGGAACAAGGTCATATTGCAACAAGTTAGAATTAGGTAATGGGGGCTGGCACAGCTAAATCAACCCACTGACGCAAAAGGTTAATATCCAATTGTCAGTCTCTCTATAAGGGCTACATAGGTAACCTACCACTTAGCAGCCAATAGCAGGAGGAGATAGGTTTCTGGGAGCTGATCCAATTCTGTGAGGTCAGCCTGCAGTGTGATTACAAAGCTGGCTTGCAAGCCAGCCCCGGAGGAGACGGCGCCTGAACTCTCGATGTGCATAATGCTCTGCGTGTTTTTTTCTTTTTTTGCTGCCCAGAAATAAACGCAGTTTGGAACATGCTGCTGCCTGCTTGGGACTCTGTTGCATTTCTGGGGGCCATATGGGAGGTGTTGGGGTCTCCCATAGATGGTGAGGGTATGGCTGCTGGCCCCCACTGCCCTGGTGGGGGTCCAGCTTCTCCCCAACAAGTTGGTGCCCTCTGTGAGGCTCATTGCTCATTGTAACATGGGTGAATGAGCACTGCCTGCGCAAGCCCTGCGTTGAACTGAACTCCCTGCCGCCGACTCAAGGAAGCTGTGGGACCCTCGCCTGCACCTGAAGACCACCGGAAAACACGTAACCGGCTAAAGGCTTCGGGGGCCACTTGGAAATACCCCGCTTGAGGGCAGGTGAGAGCCCTGCAGGAGAAGGGGTCCGGTGAAGCGCCTTGAGGGGGTGTCCAGCAGCGGAGCAACTGCCAGTGCAGCATAGGAAAATGTAAGTCAACTAGCAACATGGGCTTTGAGGGGGGGAAATGTTTAAAGTATTATGATGCATTGTTGATCAGTATGTTGCAGAAATGTTAAGTTCTTTTGTTTGGGTAGAAACTGAGGGAGGGATTGTAAATTGGGTGGTGGGTGATTGTACATTGTCGCAAAATTCAGCGCATTGGTGGTGATCGGCACGTGAATTGTAGTTGGGACTGGGGCGGTGGCAGTGGTCCCTTCTTGTGTTTTTGAGCCTATTGGGTGGGGTAGTGACTCCCTACATATAGAACAGGAGTGCCGCGCTGATTGGTCTGGATGGTGATTTCATGTACGGGGTCTGGATTTCCTATGAATTGACGTTATAGATCAATGAGTAGATGAGGTTCCCTGCTAATTGAGCGTTTTAGTTCAGTGAGTGGATGATAGTTGGCTGGTTAAGGTCCCCTGGTGAGGACCGTATCACACGTTAGACGACGCAGCGTGTGCAGTCCAATTATAAGAGTTTTATTGTGGTTTACCTTGTTCCAGTTGAGACAGGAAGACAGCTGTGGGGATTGTGGGGTTTTATTTTGGGATTTTTGTGGGGTTGGGAGAAATGAGTTATTGTTCTGTGTATGCACATTTGTCTGTTCATTTGCACTGTGTTTTTAGTTTGGTGACGTCACCTTCAGATTGATGCATAGGACACAGAGTTTTGATGGTGAGGAGATAGTGGTGTGGTTTTGGATTTGGAGAATAGGTGACCCAGAGGCGGTGTGTGGAAGACACATGCGCAAGATTGTGGGGGTGTGCCGGAGAAGGCAATGGTTTGGTGAAGATGGGCTGCACGTGGAGTGCACTGGCTAAGGTGCGGAGCCAAGAAGGCTCACAGAAGTTGAAAAATGTTCAATTATCTTTTAACTTTTGCTCCCTGAACAGTGGACTATCGAAATTTTCGAATTGAATAGAGGTAAAATGTATCACACAATACAGAAATGACTCCTCTTCACCTGTTGTGTAGCACACAGCTTCCATGCCGAAATAAGTAAATAAAACATAGTGTGCAAAGATTGAAAAGTACTGAAGGTAAATTAAAAAAAAAAAAAAGACCATGGCTGCTCATAGGCGGCTTCTCCAGAAGCGTCCAGCAATCGCTAAGGACACACATACACAGCACTTACACGGGAATAGCTTTAAAAGCACATGGCTACAGTTGAACTGTGTGCACGAAGGAAAGGGAAGTTGCGAGGGGTCAGCTGATGCTGAACCAGCGCGAGCAGAGGGAAGAGGGGACTCACCCTTCTGAACCTCCGGGAGTGTAATATTTGATGACACAGGGGCAGAGAAAGGCAGATGAGGACAAGTAGGCACAAAATACATTATTAAAGTATGCAATGGGAGGGGCAGTTAAAAACAGCCTCAACACACACGCACAAGATTCACAATAGCAGTGTCAACAATCACCACAATATGCACCGCCCATGTGGGGAGGATACATGGGGCAGGATGGGATCATTTCAGCAGACACCACAAGCACCAACGCAGGTACTGTCACCACTACATGTACAGACACAACAAATGACAGCACCACTACCCCAGGACTGACTAGAATCACAACACAGGGGCACTGCACAGCAGCCAGCACCCATACAGAACACTGACACAATAGCAATGGTACCGGTTACATGACTGGGTGGGGTCTTCCTGATGGGGAACAAACCTTTCAAAGGACATAGATTGACATTATACCGCTAATAGGACAGCCCAAGACAAACTTGATTTGACTCACTCTGCCACACACACTCATGCTCCACCTCCCCGACAGAGCGGGTGAGACGCGCGCCGACACACACACTCACGCACACACAATAATGCAGAGGACAATTGCATAGGGGTGGTGATAGGTATCAAAACATTTTCTTTTCTGGGTGACAGTAGGGCGACTAGACCATGCATTAGGGAAGAGGTATTTGTGACATCATGAGCGATGTGGACACGACCACCTTATTAACAGAGAAATCCATAACTTGTTAAACACCAGGCATACACATGTTGAAAGTAAGGAAGATTGTTTAAGCATAATGGGGGTGCACGGTACAGAGGGGGGTGCATAATGATAGCGCATCACAAGAGAGTACATTTAGCTACTTTTTGAGCACACATCTTTCAGTGAGGAGACTGGGCTCATGAATACACGATTAACACAAAACAATTAAATAAGTCACACAAGGTGGAAGAAGGTGCACTTGAGGGGGGAGGCCTACATTTCATTGACAGTTCTCCACAGGAGGAGAGAAATAGGGGTAAAGGGTGGATGATCCATGTTCCCACCAGAATTAATTTGGCGACAAAATGACAGTGCAAGTGGTAATGCCACTAGCGCTTTTGAAAATAGCACTGGCACAAATGCATTAGCCAACACACATAGGGAAAGAGGTCATTGCTGCACGAACTGGAGAATAATGGTTGTATTAAAATTTGAGAGCAGATATTGGGGGGAGAAATATATTGTTTAAATGTAACAGTAATTAAAGTAGTGGAGTAATAAAATACTAGACTAAATGAATAATTAACAGAGTAGGTAGGGTTTAAAAAGTGGACATGGGGTGGGATAGAGAGAATGGGAGTAATTTGTGAGGGTTGGGTTTGAAAGAAAAGAGGAAATAAATAAATAAATAAATAAATAAATAAATAAATAAATAAATAAATAAATACAAAGAGGGGGGGGGGACAGGTAGCGAATAATTGGTAGCGGATTTCATTAGTACCAGCTTAAAGTGCCTGCAGTTCACTGCGAGGCACGCCCTGAGAAGTGAGAGAGGAGCCATAGAAAAAAAAAGATTTAAAAACCCTGCGATTATCTTAACTAAGTAACATGGTGCACTTAATTTAGAAACACAGCCACCCTATATGACAAATTTACCACCCTGATGTTTCCCTATTTAGCTTGTCAGTGCCTGATGCCCCACGGGACAAAGGCACGCACTATAAATAGCCTACAGCAAAAGCACAGTAAATATAAAGATCCAAAGGCCCATTTGTACACTAGCACCCAAATTGCATATATATGATCCAAGTGTGTAATGAGTATCTTCACATAAATTAAGTGCCTACCCATTTTCTGGGTACATTCCGAATTGTGTAATAATTTACAGTCAGACCGCCATTGAACGCCACCAGGTGGTGACAGGATGGTGCATAGGTGTACCATTGACTCCTCCCACTAGGACACTGAATGGTGTGAGAGTAGTGAAGAGAGGTTAGGTCAAGAAATTGAAGAATATGTAAATTCTCAGGTCTCAAGCGCTTCCATTTCATTTCTCGCCAGATATAAAGGACCCAGGGCAGGCCTGAAGACAACGGACAACCAACACCCAATGGCTATGGACTACAGTGGGACATTTTCCCCTCCTGACAGACTTTGTTAGACGTGTGAGGCGTCAAGCCCTACAAAGCGGTGGCCACCCTGGCAACGAGGGAGCAACGATCAACAGGGCCAACGCAAGAGATTTTCATGAACTGCAAAATAGCACGAACACTCCCGAGTTAGGGAAACATGGCCATCCTATGGTCCAACGCACACTAGCAACTAGAATAGGGACTGACACACGCATTCCCAAAGTTTAATTGAGGTTCATATTACATTTTGTGCACCTACAGCTGTAACACTGTTTTGTTTCTTCTCTTTTCCCCGCACATGCAGGTTGTTGCATATGTATGCTGTTAGAAATGTGTAGGAAATGTCCTTAATGTTATCTTCCATTAGAAACTGTGAGGTCTACTGATTAAAACATTGTGTAGCATTCCCCACTCAATTGCCCACCCTATCAAGAACCTCAGACCCCTTAGAGCATGTTTCCCTGAAGTATATTTCCTTGCTTCCATTAAATAAACAGCCCAAGATTTTCCCTACCCATATTGAGAAATTTTGTAAACACGAAATGTCCACTGGGGAGGTTTGATTTTTGCCCTTAGTGATTGTTTAGTTCGCGGAGCTTGAGGTTACTAACAAGTACTAACTATTAACGCCTTTCTTGCGATTTTCAGGCGGGCAACTTTATCATCTCATCAGCTGCAAGGACCCAGCAGCGTAAGTGGTTATGGGCACGCACATAAGGACTTTTACCTTCACGATGGGACTATTAATGATGAACGAAATAATGGGGGTGGTAATTTGAAAGTTATTTGTAATAGTGAGCATTACCGCTGTATCCCCTACTAACATTCCCTAACCTAAGCAGGAAGAGTTACGGCGTCAGTGGGTGAGGAAAAGCTGCTGCTAAAGTAAGGAGAGTTAAGGGCAGACACAAAGGGAGTAAAACATACACATAACATACATATCAGAAGTGACCAACAACATGCACACATGTACAAAATTGGTAGGGACACCACTGGAGAGAGCTGTCCTGACTATTCTTTAACATATGCCGGAAGAGAATTGATTACAACAGAAATTACTACAGCAGAGCACGACGTCCATGTATGACAAGGTGCGAAGAAGATTGCAAGGGAAGACAGCAACATTGAGATTGAAAAAAAAAAAAAGGGGGGTAATGCCCTATGGAAGATGACTACATAAAGCAGCTAATTGGAGAACAACTGTATGTGGAAAGTGACCAGAGAGAGAAGAAACAACGAGCAAATGCACAAGTGAGCAAGCTGCAAGAGAAAAAAAAATAAAAGAAAAAATAAATAAATAAATAATAAAAGAAGAAAGAAAAACAAAAAGAGAAGAAAAAAATAAAATAAAAGAGACAAAAATATGATAAGTGCCTAACGGAGTGAGACAAAAGAGCAAAGATAGTCACTTGGGTGGAGAATGAAGAAGGACGTATACTATTAAGGTACCAGCGTTATGTTACCAGCACAACAGTGACAAGAAGTGGACAATCATTCTGGATGCAAGAAGGTTGAGAGAAGTTGCGAGATGAGAGCAGGAACATCACTACTTATGGACTACTATTGAGCACATGCATCTAAAGATCAAGAGAAACTACCACTGAATTGGGGAGGAGAGTGTTCATCGGTGCGCATCAGCATGCCCTTGTTGGTGATGACCAAGGAAGATGTGAAGAGTGACACATTCACCAAGATGGAAAACAACGGAAGAAGAGAAACAGACAGAGGAGTAAAAAGAGGGGGGAATTACTTCTCGAGCGAGACAGAAGAATAATTGGGTGCAGTACCAGCATACTAAAGAATGATCAGCAAAACTGCATCTGAAAAGAGAAAGCAAAGAACTAGCTAGTGCTTGCATGGTAATGGAGGACATCATGACTGCCTGGTTGATTGAAGGTGATAACGGAAGGACGAGTACCGAGCACAGCACCATTGTGCAAGATAGAGATACATTGCAAGAGAACAACAGAAGAAGTTATCGGAATGCAAATAAGAGACATGGTGAAAGGAAGAGCCGGGCTAAGGGAGAAGATAGCGGTGTGCAACATGGTTCCAGCAGTAATAAAGGTGGCCACTCCCTGTGATCAGAGGAAGTACGAAGGGAAGTGAGTGTGGTGGAACACAGAAGGAGAACACTCCTATATGTACTGTTCATCAACAACAATGCAAAAAATTATGGACACTTCAAGGAATTGACAAAGATATGCAGACCGGAAGGAGGTGAATGTTGCTTGGTGGTGTGGTCGACAAAGTCGACCAGAGGGGGGACTGAAGAGGGAAAATCGAGATCGAACCCATGCCCCCTCACCCCAGGCACATATACAGAAGAACAGCAGGAAGAACAAGGAGCGCACTTATCATTTGAACCAGGCCCCAGCGCACCCATGGGTGACAAATATGCTGAAACACACCCACTTCACCAACAGTGCAACTTCCATGCTACATTAGAATCAATGCTTCAATATCAGAATCTACAAACACAAAAATCCCTGTTTAAAGGCTTGCAAATGCCTATATGAATTAACATGGTCTAAATGCACAGTGTAAAGCCATGTTTCAGGAAAATTACAGCCAAGTTCATTTCTCTCACTGAACTCTGGCTGCGGGAGCCTTCAGCAATGTTCCTTGCAAAACATCCGACCTGCCAAGGCCGCACATTCAAGATAAGATTGCTTTCTGCCGACAGACATTTTTTAATTATCCACAAATGCGAATAAATCACGGCAACCCAGTGTGCTTTTTTTTCTTTCTGGGAAGGAAAGACACTTTCTCAAGGACTCACACAACATTTGAAACATAAATTGTAACAAGAATGGCGCAGCCCAGCGCCCAGAGCCCAGGTGCGAACTGCTTGTTCAGCTAAAAAGTTATGGGAACAAGGTCATATTGCAACAAGTTAGAAGTAGGTAATGGGGGCTGGCACAGCTAAATCAACCCACTGACGCAAAAGGTTAATATCCAATTGTCAGTCTCTCTATAAGGGCTACATAGGTAACCTACCACTTAGCAGCCAATAGCAGGAGGAGATAGGTTTCTGGGAGCTGATCCAATTCTGTGAGGTCAGCCTGCAGTGTGATTACAAAGCTGGCTTGCAAGCCAGCCCCGGAGGAGACGGCGCCTGAACTCTCGATGTGCACGATGCTCTGCGTGTTTTTTTCTTTTTTTGCTGCCCAGAAATAAACGCAGTTTGGAACATGCTGCTGCCTGCTTGGGACTCTGTTGCATTTCTGGGGGCCATATGGGAGGTGTTGGGGTCTCCCATAGATGGTGAGGGTATGGCTGCTGGCCCCCACTGCCCTGGTGGGGGTCCAGCTTCTCCCCAACAGACAGATCATAAAACATTAGTGGAGGTCTTGATGGTGAGAGGAATGCCTAAGGAAACACTGAGGATTGCCAGATTGGGGATGAGGTTAATGGAATACAATTGTGAGGTGGAATATTTGCCAAGAAAGAGAAATTGTGTAGCAGAATCTTTGTCCAGGGTGCCATTATCGGTGAGTAGTATAAATGCTTCAGGAGTAGAAGTAGAGGAACAAGTATGCAGAATTGTGGAGGCACTCAGAAGAGATGAGTGGGAAGAATGTAGTAAAGAAGACAAGTTGCCCAATAAGGTTAAATACTGCATTTTTGAAGGATGTCTAGAAAAGGACACAGTAGAAGAAAATTATAAAGGATACTTTATGGTTAAGGAGGAGTTATCTATCGCAATGAGTTTGATCATGAGGGGGCCTAAGGTGATACCTCCTGAAACATTGAGAGGACAGATAATCCAATTGGTCACCCTGGGGTTATGATGACAAAAAGGAATGTAAGGGAGAGGTTTGGTGGCTGTAAATGGACGCACAGGTAGAGAGTATCCTTAATATGTGTGCACCTGTTATAAATTGTGATACGTTTTTGGTAACTACTAGACTACTGTTGAATCCCATTCCTGTGACAAAGGGACCATGGATGGAGCTAGGAATTGGTATTCTGCCTGCTTTTGAAGGACTAGAACAAGGGAATTGTTTTTGTTGGTAATGGTAGACAGGTATTCGCGTTAGCCAGAAGTGGCAGTTGTGGATAACATGACATCTAGGAGGGTAGTTGTGTTTTTAGATGAGAAGACAATCCAGAATTGATACTTAGTGATAATGGTCCTCAAATTAGGGCAAAGGAGATCAAGCAAAGGAGATCAAGCCATTTTTTGACAAACCAGTATTTGGATGGAAGTTTTCATCTGTTTATCAGCCAGCAATTAATGTCAAGGTAGAAAGATTGAATTGGGTTTTTGGGTAATGTGTAGAAATAGCTTTAGCAAATGATATGAACTCAACAGGGGCTTTGAGTGATTTGTTATGGAGCATTACAATAATGCCCTATAATGCTGCTGGGGTTTCACATTTACATTTGATGAGGGTTACAGAGCCTAACAGAAAGTTTTTTTCCAGCATGGATGAATGAGAAAATAGGGATCAAGAAAGTAAGTGGGTAAGGTTTTGTTGCCAATAGAATGTTAGACAAGAAATGTATTGGCAGTATAAAAAGAGGAACTGCCAAGATTCAAGTGGTAGAAGATGTAGGAAATTAATATAAAAATTATCTGGTCCAATGAATGTGTTAGAGTGTTTTAAGAGCATGGTGAGAGTGTAAGATGGAACCGTGTGGAATTTAAATAGAGTTGTCAAATGTGGAGCATCCAAACTTTTGGGAGAAAGAAGGAAGGAGAGGAGAGTTTGGGATCATTGGGATCATGCTACAATAGTGAGCATGGAGAATGACAATGCCAGGGTTAGAAGAAAAGCCAATAGTGCAGTGGAGATATCTGTGGGAGAGAGAAAACCAGTTGTGGTCAAAGAATTGGAAGAAGGAAGGTGTGAGGAGGAGTGTGAGGTTCAGAAAATACTGAACAAGTTAAAGGAATATTTTGATCATACAAAATAAGGGATCAGATTTTTCTGCATAGAAGTTATAGGAATGGTTATTACTGTATTATTTTTTGTATTATTGTTATGTTAGGATTTTTTAAATCCTTTGCTAATAGTGTGTATCAAAATTGGTTTAGTGGAAGGGAATGTGTAGTGATGAGGTCGTAGTAAGGTTAGAATTTGGGGAGCCTGAGCTTCTGTAGCAGTCGTTGGGATGAAGAGAAGCAGTTGCATTTCTAAGGGGGAAGACAGAGTGGTATCCTTGGGGTCATTGCCATATATACTTGAAATAAAACAAGATAAAGACACTTAATAGTTTGGTGTGCAGTACATCACCAAACAGCACCACATTACTGGAACCCACTGCTGGTGCTCACTGCCTCGAACCCGGCTTGGTTATGAAAATACCAAGACTCATGACTAGATACTAAGAATCCTTGAGCCACTGTAGAGGAGCAGCTTCATGGCTCTGCAGGAAATCCCGCTCCCCTGCCTGCAATATTTTCAAAGTCGAAGACTGTGCCATGTTTGACACCAGCAGCTGTGCCAATACCTCAGCGAGTATTTGAGAAAATGTATCCACTGAGGAAACCCTATCAAATGTATCCCCGAAGAGACGACAATCTGAGGGAGAAACTTCATGAAGGAATATGAAAAAGAGTGAAAGAGAAGCTAGTGACATCACAAAATATGAGTGTGATGCACTGAGAATACTGGCTGAAGAGGATGCATGGTTCTTATGGAAACTGATGATGAAGATAAGAATCGAGTAAACTTTCATATGCAGAAAAGAAGATTGCACATGTGCAAAGTGCTATAAAATGCAACCGTTCAATAATTGTACAGACGCAGAAATCATAAAAGCTGGCTCTACGTAGTGAATAATTTGCAGTCAAAGTCGCCATTTCATAGGAACTGGACATCGGTGTCATGAATCTAATAAGCTCAGACCCATGGTGAGGAAAGGCCAAAAACTGTTTCACAGCAAGAATAAGCTCACACCGTGGAAGAGCCTGGTGAGGCTGTCTGGCCTGGCAACAAAACAGATGGAGTCAGGTTGGTTATCTATTCTTGAAAGCAGTGAGTGTGCGAAGGAAGATTCACCCCTTATTAAGGGGCAAAGAAAGAACACCAAGAGTGCCACGTTTTATTCATTTAAGAAATTTAAATGCTGCAGAACGTACCAGATTCATGGTCTCCTGTCACATGAGCTGAGGATGGAAATAGAGTTGAGCTTGGAGTCCTAGAACAATGATAGTGAGCGCCTGTACTCCATATATTCCCAGAGACAAGGATACTTTGCAAGGCCAAATTCAAAGACAATCTGTATGGCAGAAGGCATGGGTGATGAGAGATGTTGGTTAGTTGGGTGGGGAGATAAAGTCAAGTCCACCTCCTGGCACATGGGTATGAGCGCACGTGCTGCTAAGTAAACCAAATGTTCCAGTCATGGCACGAGTGTGCCAACGATTTTTAGAGGGCCATATAATGAAAGGCCTTATAATTTGAGAGCAAATGATAAACTGTGTACTTAATAGTGTTGAACATTACATGTTTTAGAGGTAGGCTTAAGTTGTACACTTGACAGTAGACTGCCAATCACAATCCTAGTTCTTATAGAAAGTATACTTAGATGTTCCTCTCGAACCAATTATAATCGTTGTTGGTTTTTCTTATTTGCAACACAGTATGATGTCACTTCTGACATATTTTCAGTATAAAGTGTATGTTTTATGAGAAATTTGTCGAGAGCTGAGTGAACGTCCTTTGATGTGCGTTGTAACCTCCCTGTTTTAGATCATTGTTAATAAAACAGCAACCTTTGCCATCTTCCTCAGTGGGTTTGATTATTCGGACTCAGTGTTATTCTGGAAATCCCATCCATTGCATGCATGTTACTAAAGAACCATAAGTTCACAACCCTAAATGTAGAACGAGTGGGAACCTTCTGATGAAACAGTTCAATTGGCTGTGTTTTTTCTGTAGAGGAGCTTCCAGACGTTTTGGGAAATTTAAGAAACTAAGACTAGGCCAAAACTTGTGTCTTCAGTTGTTGTTGAAACTTGTGTTCAGTAGAGAATTGCCTGGTATTTCATTGTTGGGCAGATGGGACCAGACTGATAGGTAAATGGATATATCTCCTCTGTGAAAGGTACAGTGAGCTAAAACGTGGTTGTAGAGCCTCCGGTGTGGGCATCTTTCCATAGAACAGGCTATGTGGCCCTGTCTGTTCTTGAAAGATGGACTCCCAGAAACTTTTGTGAATTTTTAGTAACTTGGGATTTCACAAAATGTCCCAGGTTAATCCAAACGTGGATGCCTTGCTCACTATGCTTAGAGATGCACAGCTGCACCTCACTTATGAGTTCCGACTAGGCTGAAACACGTGTCTGATGTTGTTTGTAATCTTGCTCAGAGGAGAATTTACTAACTTGTCGGTGCTGTACTGTCTCAGTGACAGATATGTAAATGAATATTTCTCCTCTGTGAAAGAAACAGTGACCTATAACGAGATTGAAGACCTTTCCTAGTGAGCACTTTCCCAGAGAAAAGGTTGTTTGGCTGGATTGTTTTCTTATTATTGAGGCTCCCAGATACTTTTGGGAATTCTTTGAAGAACTAAATGCATTTGAAGTGGCCCTGTCTCTCTGGTCTTCTTTAAAGACATTAGTTACTTTTGAAAGGGCGGCATTGGAGGCAGCACTTGGCTGTATTTGGCAGCACAGTTGTAAAATTAGCAGAGAGGCTGCTGAAGCTACCTCCATTGTCTATCTTCCAGTCCAGGCACTCTGCTGGTAATTGAAAAGCAGAGTGGAGTGCCAGTGGATCAGCATAGGAATAGCATAGGAGCACGGCTCTGGAGTGTTTTGGTGTGATGCAGTGACATAGCAGAGCCAGGATTTACAGAGTTGGTACAGCTGCTGTGAGTTGTGGAGAGTGGCTTGTGAGGTGTGCAAGCCTGGTTTCTATATCAGTGTACTGTGGCTGCTTGCTGGTCATCATTCTAAAATCCATTCCAAAGAATATTGCTTCTCCTGTGTTTGTTAATCTATGGGAAAAAACAGTGTGTGAATCTTTGATGCTACGTGGTAAGTTTTGGAACTAGCTTACAATATTAAGGATTGTGGGTGCATATGTAAGACCCAGTGCCTAAATTCCTGAACATCATGTTGCTCCCCACTACTCTTTATTGACGTATGTGCTATAATTCTCTGGGAATTGTGAGTTTCAATTCTGACTTGGACCTAGTTCATAGCCCTTTCTCAGATACTTGGTGATTTTTTTAGGAACATTGTCAGTTTTTGTTTGAATTTGAGAGTGTGAATCTGAATTTGGACCTTACTCATTGCCTACTTTCTGACACTTTGTAACTTCTGCATTCACTGATAAAATTTGCTATCCAACACTATCCGGCTCCAATTGGGCGTGCTGTCTGACTAATTTATACTGTGGTTTTGAACATGGTGGCAGCTTTACGTAGCAAAACACGCGGGTGAACTTATTGGCGATGCTTCCGGTGTTTCTTGTGTACTGCAAGGGCTCCCTGCACTACATGTTGCCTCCATAAATGTCACCAGTGTGATGCCCATCTCCCCATGGTAGTTTAGGATCTAGCTACAGAAAATCTGAACCGATGAGTGGCTGCAATCTTTTGGATTTCGGTAACGGCCATGTTAGTAGTGCACATTGCCCTGCTACGAAAAGATCTTATTACCAATGGCAGTATGTTGGCCAAGGCTACTAGAATACAACAGGAAATGGGCACTTCTAATATACGATCTAACAATTGTCAGACTGTCCGATTTGACCAAGCCTGGATAAATCTATTATTTTTGCCACTTTCTTCCTTAAACTGTGTCAGGATATGGAGGATTGGAACCTTAGTTCTGTGGATGTGACCTCAACAATGGGTGTTGAAATCTCTGGCACTGTTCGTTTGTGACCAAAGCGGAAATTCACAGGAACTTTTTCTCCGAGATCACAGTGATCCGGATTATCTTACGCCTTGTTTTGAGGCTCTACGACAATATTAAATATATATTCCCATCCAATGCTCTGAAACTATCATCCTTGGAAGGGCTTATTGTGACTTTGAGTGATCAGGCTAATATTGGAAAAATGATTCAGCCGAACTTTGTAGACTTGGATATAGTACCACCGGTTGAAGTAATTAGGGTGGTGGTCTCCCCTATTCCCATCTCACAGACGCACAACACACCATCCCCACTGGGCCTCACTGATTCTCTTGGACTTACCTCCATCTATTGATTGTATCCTAGTTAGGATGGCTACTGATTTAACTCATTCTGTTTCTGAACCGGTTTTTCAATCAATCATCAAGGAAAAATAAACAAGAGGAAAAAGAATAAGAACAAAAAGAAATGGAAAAATATGCCAGCAGCAAAAAATAACCAGCGTAATTCCTCTCAAAACTATTTATGTCACTTGCCCTCTGAAGACTTAAAATAGATTTGGCAGCATTGGAAAATGCTGAAGGGGGTCGGCGTGTGGAAACTTCTAGTATGTGTCATAGAGATGCTGGGAGGAGGGAATCATGCACTGTGGCTTTGGGGAGTGTACTAATATTACTGTGCAATTGGGTACAGACCCGCACTTTCTTCCAGGTAAGACAATGGAGAGGGAATCAGACGTCATTTCCACTCTTGCAGTTGTTGATTCGGCAGGCATCTTGAACCAAGTGAGTGGCCAGCAAACAAACATTACCTCATATCTGCATATTCAGAATATACCTAGCACTGTAGTGTCCACTGCTCCTATTTTACCTATTTTTAGGGTAATTACTCAACCGTGTCCTATAAATACTATGGAACCCACACTAGAGGTTGCAGAGGATGACTGCTGGCAATACTCACCCTCTCAACAGTACATCGGGGGACAAATGGGAATACCTTATTGAAGGGAACCAAAAATTATAAATCGGAAAGTTGCGTATTTAAAATTGTGGGGTGGGAAAGTCATTTGTTGAGAAATGGTACTACATGTTTCAACAGAACTAAGGTTTTGGATACTTTCCAACAGATTCCCTATGAAAGATGTCTCCTCTCTGATGACATAGGCCAAATATCCCTTCCATTGATCAATAACAATCATATGGTATGCTATTTCCACCCAGACATTGCATCCAAAATGGTCTGGGAACAGCACTCCAATCTCCAATCCTTAGGTTATGACTTATATGTCATTGAGATCACACAGCATGCCCACTGCTTTCTTTCTATTTCAAGTAAAGGGGAGCATGGGTTGAATGAAAGTGGTAAAAAAGCAATTGACATGGAAATCACATGATACCAAAGTGATTCAAAAAGATTGGTCCTGGGCGGAACCTGCAATACAATCATTGGCAAGTCTATGTATGGGTCCATTGCTACCCTAACCCACAAACCCCACTGCTGAAGTTTCTCTCATGCAATGCCTGTTGGCTGATGAACCTGGATACGTTGTTTTGTTCCTCTGTGAGTTTGTGAGCAGTTGCAACATTCTTATGATAAAGGAAACTATGTCAACTACTCAGTTTGAACTCCAGGGTTATCATACTTATACCAGTCCAGCCAATCGATCTAGTGTGGGCCGTCCTATTGGAGGACTGGTGACTGCAATAGATAACTCCTTAAAATTAACAACAAACTTAGTATACTCTACGGATTATCTCCTGGCAGTTAGTATCTCGTCTGGTCCCATGAACTCTGTGGCTTTTTTAAGAAACGTCAACTGGAATCCTATGAAGAAGAATACCCATGGGGTCCTTATGGTACTAACCTCATTCCTTGAGGATTGGCTTGGGAGAGGTCATTCACACTCAATTATAATAGGAGGAGATTTTAACTCCAATTGTGCAGAGGGATCAAAGCTGACAGCTCAGGGTGCTAAAGATCAATCCCTTCGACAGAGTGTTATTAGAGGAACAATGTTGGAATCTTTTTTGCATAATTGAGAGGCAACCCAGCTAAATATTTCAAAGAGGGGGGAGAGTCTTACCTATACATTGTAAAGAGTCCTGTACAGTTCACAGATTGATTATAGATGTATATCTCCTTCTCTAACATTGAACGGTGGCCCATTTTTGCTTATTGGCCCCAAAGTGGGGGGAACACTGTTTTCTACAATTTTAGGTTGGTTTTGCTCATTATACTGATGAACAACTTCCCGTTGTATTATGTCTCTCTCTTGAGGGGGGCAGACAGAGATTGAGGTGGAATGAGAGGATACGTCAGAGATTTCTGCATCATTATGATGAAAGAGTAGCAGCGTCTAAAAGGTCAAAAAGAAATAGCATCAAGGGCTCCGGGATAAGGGGTTATCCCACACAGTCTATCTAATGGAGAACAAAACTTCTGCCAACTGCATACGAATCTGACCAAGCCACTCAGGATGGACCTGTACATGGAGGATAATGAATATATGTTGCAACACCTAATGCAGGCAAATAGTGGTCAATTCTGGGCCAGCATTAATAAAACTATAGGTGTTTCATCATCCTCTTTGAACTGCTCCATACCTGAGGATCGATGGGTAGTATTCTGTTAAGGTAAATTCCTGCTGCCCCATGCCTTTCCAGATATACAGGACCCTATTACTGGTAGTATTATTCCTGGTGTCTGTCCATTGACTGAGGTGAATGTTAAATGTGTGATTTCTAAATGTAAACCCTCTACAGCACCTGGCCCTGACAGAATTCCGTCTTTTGTATCAGAAAAGGCCCCACAACTCTGGATCCCCTTTTTGAAGGCACATCTTGACGATATGTTTGTGACCCACATTATACTATCTTCCTGGAACACATCTATTGTTTTTCCAGTGCACATAAAGGGGGATCCAAGTTTTCCAAAAATGTATTGGCCAGATACTTTTGTGAATTCTTTGAAGAACTAAATGCATTTGAAGTGGCCCTGTCTCTCTGGTCTTCTTTAAAGACATTAGTTACTTCTGAAAGGGCGGCATTGGAGGCAACTCTTGGCTGTATTTGGCAGCACAGTTGAAAAATTAGCAGAGAGGCTGCTGAAGCTACCTCCATTGTCTATCTTCCAGTCCAGGCACTCTGCTGGTAATTGAAAAGCGGATTGGAGTGCCAGTGGATCAGCATAGGAATAGCATAGGAGCACGGCTCTGGAGTGTTTTGGTGTGATGCAGTGACATAGCAGAGCCAGGATTAACAGAGTTGGTACAGCTGCTGTGAGTTGTGGAGAGTGGCTTGTGAGGTGTGCAGGCCTGGTTTCTATATCAGTGTACTGTGGCTGCTTGCTGGTCATCATTCTAAAATCCATTCCAAAGAATATTGCTTCTCCTGTGTTTGTTAATCTATGGGAAAAAAACAGTGTGTGAATCTTTGTTGCTACGTGGTAAGTTTTGGAACTACCTTACAATATTAAGGATTGTGGGTGCATATGTAAGACCCAGTGCCTAAATTCCTGAACATCATGTTGCTCCCCACTACTCTTTATTGACTTATGTGCTATAATTCTCTGGGAATTGTGAGTTTCAATCTTGACTTGGACATAGTTCATAGCCCTTTCTCAGATACTTGGTGATTTTTTTAGGAACATTGTCAGTTTTTGTTTGAATTTGAGAGTGTGAATCTGAATTCGGACCTTACTCATAGCCTACTTTCTGACACTTTGTAACTTCTGCATTCACTGATAAAATTTGCTATCCAACACTATCTGGCTCCAATTGGGCGTGCTGTCTGACTATTTTATACTGTGGTTTTGAACATGGTGACAATTTACGTAGCAAAACACGCGGGTGAACTTATTGCCGATGCTTCCGGTGTTTCTTGTGTACTGCAAGGGCTTCCTGCACTACATGTTGCCTCCATAAATGTCACCAGTGTGATGCCCATCTCCCCATGGTAGTTTAGGATCTAGCTACGGAAAATCTGAACCGATGAGTGGCTGCACTCTTTTGGATTTCGGTAACAGCCATGCTAGTAGTGCACATTGCCCTGCTACGAAAGATCTTATTACCAATGGCAGTATGTTGGCCAAGGCTACTAGAATACAACAGGAAATGGCCACTTCTAATCTACGATCTAACAATAGTCAGACTGTCCGATTTGACCAAGCCTGGATACATCTATTATTTTTGCCACTTTCTTCCTTAAACTGTGTCAGGATATAGAGGATTGGAACCTTAGTTCTGTGGATGTGACCTCAGCAATGGGTGTTGAAATCTCTGGCACTGTTCGTTTGTGACCAAAGCGGAAATTCACAGGAACTTTTTCTCCGAGATCACAGTGATCCGGATTATCTTACGCCTTGTTTTGAGGCTCTACGACAATATTAAATATATAGTCCCATCCAATGCTCTGAAACTATCATCCTTGGAAGGGCTTATTGTGACTTTGAGTGATCAGGCTAATATTGGAAAAATGATTCAGCCGAACTTTGAAGACTTGGATATAGTACCACCGGTTGAAGTAATTAGGGTGGTGGCCTCCCCTATTCCCATCTCACAGACGCACAACACACCATCCCCACTGGGCCTCACTGATTCTCTTTGACTTACCTGCATCTATTGATTATATCCTAGTTAGGATGGCTACTGATTTAACTCATTCGGTTTCCGAACCGGTTTTTCAATCAATCATCAAGGAAAAATAAACAAGAGGAAAAAGAATAAGAACAAAAAGAAATGGAAAAATATGCCAGCAGCAAAAAATAACCAGCGCATTCCTCTCAAAACAATTTATGTCACTTGCCCTCTGAAGACTTAAAATAGATTTGGCAGCATTGGAAAATGCTGAAGGGGGTCGGCGTGTGGAAACTTCTAGTATGTGTCATAGAGATGCTGGGAGGAGGGAATCATGCACTGTTGCTGTGGGGAGTGTACTAATATTACTGTGGAATTGGGTACAGACCCGCACTTTCTTCCAGGTAAGACAATGGAGAGGGAATCAGACGTCATTTCCACTCTTGCAGTTGTTGATTTGGCTGCCATCTTGAACCAAGTGAGTGGCCAGCAAACAAACATTACCTCATATTTGCATATTCAGAATATACCTAGCACTGTAGTGTCCACTGCTCCTATTTTACCTATTTTGGGGGTAATTACTCAACCGTGTCCTATAAATACTATGGAACCCACACTAGAGGTTGCAGAGGATGACTGCTGGCAATACTCACCCTCTCAACAGAACATCGGGGGACAAAGTGGGAATACTGTATTGAAGGGAACCAAAAATTATAAATCGGAAAGTTGTGTATTTATATTGTGGGGTGGGAAAGTCATTTGTTGAGAAATGGTACTACATGTTTGAACAGAACTATGGTTTTGGATACTTTCCAACAGATTCCCTATGTAAGATTTCTCCTCTCTGATGACATAGACCAAATATCCCTTCCATTGATCAATAACAATCATATGATATGCTATTTCCGCCCAGACATTGTATCCAAAATGGTCTGGGAACAGCACTCCAATCTCCAATCCTTAGGTTATGACCTATATGTCATTGAGATCACAGAGCATGCCCACTGCTTTCTTTCTATTCCAAGTAAAGGGGAACATGGGGTTGAACGAAAGTGGTAAAAAAGCAATTGACATGGAAATCACATGATACCAAAGTGATTAAAAAAGATTGGTCCTGGGCGGAACCTGCAATAAAATCATTGGCAAGTCTATGTCTGGGTCCATTGCTACCCTAATCCACACACCCCAACTGCTGAAGTTTCTCTCATCCAATGCCTGTGGACTGATGAACCTGGATACGTTGTTTTGTTCCTCTGTGAGTTCGTGAGCAGTTGCAACATTCTTATGATAAAGGAAACTATGTCAACTACTCAGTTTGAACTCCAGGGTTATCATAATTATACCAATCCAGCTAATCGATCTGGTGTGGGCCGTCCTAGTGGAGGACTGGTGACTGCAATAGATAACTCCTTAAATTTAACAACAAACTTAGTATACTCTACGGATTATCTCCTGGAAGTTAGTATCTCGTCTGGTCCCATGAACTCTGTGGCTTTTTTAAGAAACGTCTACTGGAATCCTATGAAGAAGAATACCCATGGGGTCCTTATGGTACTAACCTCATTCCTTGAGGATTGGCTTGTGAGAGGTCATTCACACTCAATTATAATAGGAGGAGATTTTAACTCCAATTGTGCAGAGGGATCAAAGCTGACCGCTCAGGGTGTTAAAGATCAATCCCTTCAACAGAGTGTTATTAGAGGAACAATGTTGGAATCTTTTTTGCAGAATTGAGAGGCAAACCAGCTAAATATTTCAAAGAGGGGGGAGAGTTTTACCTATACATGGTAAAGAGTCCTGTACAGTTCACAGATTGATTATAGATATATGTCTCCTTCTCTTACATTGAACTGTGGTCCATTTTTGCTTATTGGCCCCAAAGTGGGGGAACACTGTTTTCTACAATTTTAGGTTGGTTTTGCTCATTATACTGATGAACAACTTCCTGTTGTATTATGTCTCTCTCTTGAGGGGGGGCAGACAGAGATTGA
This sequence comes from Ambystoma mexicanum, assembly GCF_040938575.1. NCBI lineage: Eukaryota > Metazoa > Chordata > Amphibia > Caudata > Ambystomatidae > Ambystoma > Ambystoma mexicanum. Next base: position 754,875,566 of record NC_090922.1, read on the forward strand.
GGTTGGAATGAGAGGATACATCAGAGATTTCTGCATCATTATGATGAAAGAATAGCAGCGTCTAAAAGGTCAAAAAGAAATAGCATCAAGGGCTCCGGGATAAGGGGTTATCCCACACAGTCTATCTAATGGAGAACAAAACTTCTGCCAACTGCATAAGAATCTGACCAAGCCACTCAGGATGGACCTGTACATGGAGGATAATCAATATATGTTGCAACACCTAATGCAGGCAAATAGTGGTCAATTCTGGGCCAGCATTAATAAAACTATAGGTGTTTCATCATCCTCTTTGAACTGCTCCATACCTGAGGACCGATGGGTAGTATTCTGTAAAGATAAATTCCAGCTGTCCCATGCCTTTCCAGATATACAGGACCCTATTACTGGTAGTATTATTCGTGGTGTCTGTCCATGGACTGAGGTGAATGTTAAATGTGTGATTTCTAAATGTAAACCCTCTACAGCACCTGGCCCTGACAGAATTCCGTCTTTTGTATCAGAAAAGGCCCCACAACTCTGGATCCCCTTTTTGAAGGCACATCTTGACGATATGTTTGTGACCCACATTATACCATCTTCCTGGAGCAAATCTATTGTTTTTCCAGTGCACATAAAGGGGGATCCAAGTTTTCGAAAAACGTATTGGCCAGATACTTTTGTGAATTCTTTGAAGAACTAAATGCATTTGAAGTGGCCCTGTCTCTCTGGTCTTCTTTAAAGACATTAGTTACTTCTGAAAGGGCGGCATTGGAGGCAACTCTTGGCTGTATTTGGCAGCACAGTTGAAAAATTAGCAGAGAGGCTGCTGAAGCTACCTCCATTGTCTATCTTCCAGTCCAGGCACTCTGCTGGTAATTGAAAAGCGGATTGGAGTGCCAGTGGATCAGCATAGGAATAGCATAGGAGCACGGCTCTGGAGTGTTTTGGTGTGATGCAGTGACATAGCAGAGCCAGGATTAACAGAGTTGGTACAGCTGCTGTGAGTTGTGGAGAGTGGCTTGTGAGGTGTGCAGGCCTGGTTTCTATATCAGTGTACTGTGGCTGCTTGCTGGTCATCATTCTAAAATCCATTCCAAAGAATATTGCTTCTCCTGTGTTTGTTAATCTATGGGAAAAAAACAGTGTGTGAATCTTTGTTGCTACGTGGTAAGTTTTGGAACTACCTTACAATATTAAGGATTGTGGGTGCATATGTAAGACCCAGTGCCTAAATTCCTGAACATCATGTTGCTCCCCACTACTCTTTATTGACTTATGTGCTATAATTCTCTGGGAATTGTGAGTTTCAATCTTGACTTGGACATAGTTCATAGCCCTTTCTCAGATACTTGGTGATTTTTTTAGGAACATTGTCAGTTTTTGTTTGAATTTGAGAGTGTGAATCTGAATTCGGACCTTACTCATAGCCTACTTTCTGACACTTTGTAACTTCTGCATTCACTGATAAAATTTGCTATCCAACACTATCTGGCTCCAATTGGGCGTGCTGTCTGACTATTTTATACTGTGGTTTTGAACATGGTGACAATTTACGTAGCAAAACACGCGGGTGAACTTATTGGCGATGCTTCCGGTGTTTCTTGTGTACTGCAAGGGCTCCCTGCACTACATGTTGCCTCCATAAATGTCACCAGTGTGATGCCCATCTCCCCATGGTAGTTTAGGATCTAGCTACGGAAAATCTGAACCGATGAGTGGCTGCACTCTTTTGGATTTCGGTAACAGCCATGCTAGTAGTGCACATTGCCCTGCTACGAAAGATCTTATTACCAATGGCAGTATGTTGGCCAAGGCTACTAGAATACAACAGGAAATGGCCACTTCTAATCTACGATCTAACAATTGTCAGACTGTCCGATTTGACCAAGCCTGGATAAATCTATTATTTTTGCCACTTTCTTCCTTAAACTGTGTCAGGATATGGAGGATTGGAACCTTAGTTCTGTGGATGTGACCTCAGCAATGGGTGGTGAAATCTCTGGCACTGTTCGATTGTGACCAAAGCGGAAATTCACAGGAACTTTTTCTCAGAGATCACAGTGATCCGGATTATCTTACGCCTTGTTTTGAGGCTCTTTGACAATATTAAATATATAGTCCCATCCAATGCTCTCAAACTATCATCCTTGGAAGGGCTTATTGTGACTTTGAGTGATCAGGCTAATATTGGAAAAATGATTCAGCTGAACTTTGTAGACTTGGCTATAGTACCACCGGTTGAAGTAATTAGGGTGGTGGTCTCCCCTATTCCCATCTCACAGACGCACAACACACCATCCCCACTGGGCCTCACTGATTCTCTTTGACTTACCTGCATCTATTGATTATATCCTAGTTAGGATGGCTACTGATTTAACTCATTCGGTTTCCGAACCGGTTTTTCAATCAATCATCAAGGAAAAATAAACAAGAGGAAAAAGAATAAGAACAAAAAGAAATGGAAAAATATGCCAGCAGCAAAAAATAACCAGCGCATTCCTCTCAAAACAATTTATGTCACTTGCCCTCTGAAGACTTAAAATAGATTTGGCAGCATTGGAAAATGCTGAAGGGGGTCGGCGTGTGGAAACTTCTAGTATGTGTCATAGAGATGCTGGGAGGAGGGAATCATGCACTGTTGCTGTGGGTAGTGTACTAATATTACTGTGGAATTGGGTACAGACCCGCACTTTCTTCCAGGTAAGACAATGGAGCGGGAATCAGACGTCATTTCCACTCTTGCAGTTGTTGATTTGGCTGCCATCTTGAACCAAGTGAGTGGCCAGCAAACAAACATTACCTCATATTTGCATATTCAGAATATACCTAGCACTGTAGTGTCCACTGCTCCTATTTTACCTATTTTGGGGGTAATTACTCAACCGTGTCCTATAAATACTATGGAACCCACACTAGAGGTTGCAGAGGATGACTGCTGGCAATACTCACCCTCTCAACAGAACATCGGGGGACAAAGTGGGAATACTGTATTGAAGGGAACCATAAATTATAAATCGGAAAGTTGTGTATTTATATTGTGGGGTGGGAAAGTCATTTGTTGAGAAATGGTACTACATGTTTGAACAGAACTATGGTTTTGGATACTTTCCAACAGATTCCCTATGTAAGATTTCTCCTCTCTGATGACATAGACCAAATATCCCTTCCATTGATCAATAACAATCATATGATATGCTATTTCCGCCCAGACATTGTATCCAAAATGGTCTGGGAACAGCACTCCAATCTCCAATCCTTAGGTTATGACCTATATGTCATTGAGATCACAGAGCATGCCCACTGCTTTCTTTCTATTCCAAGTAAAGGGGAACATGGGGTTGAACGAAAGTGGTAAAAAAGCAATTGACATGGAAATCACATGATACCAAAGTGATTAAAAAAGATTGGTCCTGGGCGGAACCTGCAATAAAATCATTGGCAAGTCTATGTCTGGGTCCATTGCTACCCTAATCCACACACCCCAACTGCTGAAGTTTCTCTCATCCAATGCCTGTGGACTGATGAACCTGGATACGTTGTTTTGTTCCTCTGTGAGTTCGTGAGCAGTTGCAACATTCTTATGATAAAGGAAACTATGTCAACTACTCAGTTTGAACTCCAGGGTTATCATAATTATACCAGTCCAGCTAATCGATCTGGTGTGGGCCATCCTAGTGGAGGACTGGTGACTGCAATAGATAACTCCTTAAATTTAACAACAAACTTAGTATACTCTACGGATTATCTCCTGGAAGTTAGTATCTCGTCTGGTCCCATGAACTCTGTGGCTTTTTTAAGAAACGTCTACTGGAATCCTATGAAGAAGAATACCCATGGGGTCCTTATGGTACTAACCTCATTCCTTGAGGATTGGCTTGTGAGAGGTCATTCACACTCAATTATAATAGGAGGAGATTTTAACTCCAATTGTGCAGAGGGATCAAAGCTGACCGCTCAGGGTGTTAAAGATCAATCCCTTCAACAGAGTGTTATTAGAGGAACAATGTTGGAATCTTTTTTGCAGAATTGAGAGGCAAACCAGCTAAATATTTCAAAGAGGGGGGAGAGTTTTACCTATACATGGTAAAGAGTCCTGTACAGTTCACAGATTGATTATAGATATATGTCTCCTTCTCTTACATTGAACTGTGGTCCATTTTTGCTTATTGGCCCCAAAGTGGGGGAACACTGTTTTCTACAATTTTAGGTTGGTTTTGCTCATTATACTGATGAACAACTTCCTGTTGTATTATGTCTCTCTCTTGAGGGGGGGCAGACAGAGATTGAGGTTGGAATGAGAGGATACATCAGAGATTTCTGCATCATTATGATGAAAGAATAGCAGCGTCTAAAAGGTCAAAAAGAAATAGCATCAAGGGCTCCGGGATAAGGGGTTATCCCACACAGTCTATCTAATGGAGAACAAAACTTCTGCCAACTGCATAAGAATCTGACCAAGCCACTCAGGATGGACCTGTACATGGAGGATAATCAATATATGTTGCAACACCTAATGCAGGCAAATAGTGGTCAATTCTGGGCCAGCATTAATAAAACTATAGGTGTTTCATCATCCTCTTTGAACTGCTCCATACCTGAGGACCGATGGGTAGTATTCTGTAAAGGTAAATTCCAGCTGTCCCATGCCTTTCCAGATATACAGGACCCTATTACTGCTAGTATTATTCGTGGTGTCTGTCCATGGACTGAGGTGAATGTTAAATGTGTGATTTCTAAATGTAAACCCTCTACAGCCCCTGGCCCTGACAGAATTCCGTCTTTTGTATCAGAAAAGGCCCCACAACTCTGGATCCCCTTTTTGAAGGCACATCTTGACGATATGTTTGTGACCCACATTATACCATCTTCCTGGAACACATCTATTGTTTTTCCAGTGCACATAAAGGGGGATCCAAGTTTTCGAAAAACGTATTGGCCAGATACTTTTGTGAATTCTTTGAAGAACTAAATGCATTTGAAGTGGCCCTGTCTCTCTCGTCTTCTTTAAAGACATTAGTTACTTTTGAAAGGGTGGCATTGGAGGCAGCACTTGGCTGTATTTGGCAGCACAGTTGAAAAATTAGCAGAGAGGCTGCTGAAGCTACCTCCATTGTCTATCTTCCAGTCCAGGCACTCTGCTGGTAATTGAAAAGCGGAGTGGAGTGCCAGTGGATCAGCATAGGAATAGCATAGGAGCACGGCTCTGGAGTGTTTTGGTGTGATGCAGTGACATAGCAGAGCCAGGATTAACAGAGTTGGTACAGCTGCTGTGAGTTGTGGAGAGTGGCTTGTGAGGTGTGCAAGCCTGGTTTCTATATCAGTGTACTGTGGCTGCTTGCTGGTCATCATTCTAAAATCCATTCCAAAGAATATTGCTTCTCCTGTGTTTGTTAATCTATGGGAAAAAAACATTGCGTGAATCTTTGATGCTACGTGGTAAGTTTTGGAACTACCTTACAATATTAAGGATTGTGGGTGCATATGTAAGACCCAGTGCCTAAATTCCTGAACATCATGTTGCTCCCCACTACTCTTTATTGACTTATGTGCTATAATTCTCTGGGAATTGTGAGTTTCAATCCTGACTTGGACCTAGTTCATAGCCCTTTCTCAGATACTTGGTGATTTTTTTAGGAACATTGTCAGTTTTTGTTTGAATTTGAGAGTGTGAATCTGAATTCGGACCTTACTCACAGCCTACTTTCTGACACTTTGTAACTTCTGCATTCACTGATACAATGTGCTATCCAACACTATCCGGCTCCAATTGGGCGTGCTGTCTGACTAATTTATACTGTGGTTTTGAACATGGTGACAGCTTTACGTAGCAAAACACGCGGGTGAACTTATTGGCGATGCTTCCGGTGTTTCTTGTGTACTGCAAGGGCTCCCTGCACTACATGTTGCCTCCTTAAATGTCACCAGTGTGATGCCCATCTCCCCATGGTAGTTTAGGATCTAGCTACAGAAAATCTGAACCGATGAGTGGCTGCACTCTTTTGGATTTTGGTAACGGCCATGTTAGTAGTGCACATTGCCCTGCTACGAAAAGATCTTATTACCAATGGCAGTATGTTGGCCAAGGCTACTAGAATACAACAGGACATGGCCACTTCTAATCTATGATCTAACAATTGTCAGACTGTCCGATTTGACCAAGCCTGGATAAATCTATTATTTTTGCCACTTTCTTCCTTAAACTGTGTCAGGATATGGAGGATTGGAACCTTAGTTCTGTGGATGTGACCTCAGGAATGGGTGGTGAAATCTCTGGCACTGTTCCTTTGTGAGCAAAGTGGAAATTCACAGGAACTTTTTCTCCGAGATCACAGTGATCCGGATTATTTTACGCCTTGTTTTGAGGCTCTACGACAATATTAAATATATAGTCCCATCCAATGCTCTCAAACTATCATCCTTGGAAGGGCTTATTGTGACTTTGAGTTATCAGGCTAATATTGGAAAAATGATTCAGCCGAACTTTGTAGACTTGGATATAGTACCACCGGTTGAAGTTATTAGGGTGGTGGTCTCCCTTATTCCCATCTCACAGACGCACAACACACCATCCCCACTGGTCCTCACTGATTCTCTTTGACTTACCTGCATCTATTGATTATATCCTAGTTAGGATGGCTACTGATTTAACTCATTCTGTTTCCGAACCGGTTTTTCAATCAATCATCAAGGAAAAATAAACAAGAGGAAAAAAAATAAGAACAAAAAGAAATGGAAAAATATGCCAGCAGCAAAAAAATAACCAGTGTAATTCCTCTCAAAACTATTTATGTCACTTGCCCTCTGAAGACTTAAAATAGATTTGGCAGCATTGAAAAATGCTGAAGGGGGTCGGCGTGTGGAAACTTCTAGTATGTGTCATAGAGATGCTGGGAGGAGGGAATCATGCACTGTGGCTTTGGGGAGTGTACTAATATTACTGTGGAATTGGGTACAGACCCGCACTTTCTTCCAGGTAAGACAATGGAGAGGGAATCAGATGTCATTTCCACTCTTGCAGTTGTTGATTCGGCTGCCATCTTGAACAAAGTGAGTGGCCAGCAAACAAACATTACCTCATATCTGCATATTCAGAATATACCTAGCACTGTAGTGTCCACTGCTACTATTTTACCTATTTTTAGGGTAATTACTCAACCGTGTCCTATAAATACTATGGAACCCACACTAGAGGTTGCAGAGGATGACTCCTGGCAATACTCACCCTCTCAACAGAACATCGGGGGACAAAGTGGGAATACTGTATTGAAGGGAACCAAAAATTATAAATCGAAAAGTTGCGTATTTAAAATTGTGGGGTGGGATTCCCTATTTAAGATTTCTCCTCTCTGATGACATAGACCAAATATCCCTTCCATTGATCAATAACAATCATATGATATGCTATTTCCACCCAGACATTGTATCCAAAATGGTCTGGGAACAGCACTCCAATCTCCAATCCTTAGGTTATGACCTATGTGTCATTGAGATCACACAGCATGCCCACTGCTTTCTTTCTATTCCAAGTAAAGGGGAACATGAGGTTGAACGAAAGTGGTAAAAAAGCAATTGACATGGAAATCACATGATACCAAAGTGATTCAAAAAGATTGGTCCTGGGCGAAACCTGCAATAAAATCATTGGCAAGTCTATGTATGGGTCCATTGCTACCCTAACCCACACACCCCCACTGCTGAAGTTTCTCTCATGCAGTGCCTGTGACTGATAAAGCTGGATACGTTGTTTTGTTCCTCTGTGAGTCCGTGAGCAGTTGCAACATTCTTATGATAAAGGAAACTATGTCAACTACTCAGTTTGATCTCCAGGGTTATCATACTTATACTAATCCAGCTAATCGATCTGGTGTGGGCCGTCCTAGTGGAGGACTGGTGACTGCAATAGATAACTCCTTAAATTTAACAACAAACTTAGTATACTCTACGGATTATCTCCTCGCAGTTAGTATCTCGTCTGGTCCCATGAACTCTGGCTTTTTTTAAGAAACGTCTACTGGAATCCTATGAAGAAGAATACCCATGGGGTCCTTATGGTACTAACCTCATTCCTTGAGGATTGGCTTGTGAGAGGTCATTCACACTCAATTATAATAGGAGGAGATTTTAACTCCAATTGTGCAGAGGGATCAAAGCTGACCGCTCAGGGTGCTAAAGATCAATCCCTTCAACAGAGTGTTATTAGAGGAACAATGTTGGAATCTTTTTTTGCAGAATTGAGAGGCAACCCAGCTAAATATTTCAAAGAGCGGGGAGAGTCTTTCCTATACATGGTAAAGAGTCCTGTACAGTTCACAGATTGATTATAGATATATGTCTCCTTCTCTAACATTGTACGGTGGTCCATGTTTGCTTATTGGCCCCAAAGTGGGGGAACACTGTTTTCTACAATTTTAGGTTGGTTTTGCTCATTATACTGATGAACAACTTCCCATTGTATTATGTCTCTCTCTTGAGGGGGGGCAGACAGAGATTGAGGTGGAATGAGAGGATACATCAGAGATTTCTGCATCATTATGATGAAAGAGTAGCAGCGTCTAAAATGTCAAAAAGAAATAGCATCAAGGGCTCCGGGATAAGGGGTTATCCCACACAGTCTATCTAATGGAGAACAAAACTTCTGCCAACTGCATAAGAATCTGACCAAGCCACTCAGGATGGACCTGTACATGGAGGATAATCAATATATGTTGCAACACCTAATGCAGGCAAATGGTGGTCAATTCTGGGCCAGCATTAATAAAACTACAGGTGTTTCATCATCCTCTGTGAACTGCTCCATACCTGAGGACCGATGGGTAGTATTCTGTAAAGATAAATTCCAGCTGTCCCATGCCTTTCCAGATATACAGGACCCTATTACTGGTAGTATTATTCGTGGTGTCTGTCCATGGACTGAGGTGAATGTTAAATGTGTGATTTCTAAATGTAAACCCTCTACAGCACCTGGCCCTGACAGAATTCCGTCTTTTGTATCAGAAAAGGCCCCACAACTCTGGATCCCCTTTTTGAAGGCACATCTTGACGATATGTTTGTGACCCACATTATACCATCTTCCTGGAGCAAATCTATTGTTTTTCCAGTGCACATAAAGGGGGATCCAAGTTTTCCAAAAACGTATTGGCCAATTGCCTTTACTGACTCCATTAGTAAGGTATTTTCTTTCCTTTTAATTAGAGATCTAAACTAGGCTATATGAAAACTTTCCATCTTGTTGAAGTATCAGGTGGGATTTCAACAGGAAATGGTCACCGCGTTGAATGCAATTATACTAGCACACTTGCTCCAAACAGTTAAACATTCCTGTTCAGACCCTGTGTATATGGCATCATTGGATATGTCTTCAGCCTTTGATAGCTTGTGAGGTGCTCTTTCAAGATCTATTCCCTCTCCGGTGGGGATTAAGCAGGGCTGTATTCTCGCCCGCATTCTCTTCAATTTGGATCTTTCTGATATTGAGGCGCTGTGGCAGGCATAGAATAATTACCCTGATAGGATAGGCAAGCTGAAATTGCATTGGCTTGCATTTGAAGACAATCTGAACTTCTTTGATTGTACTCTGATGAGTCTGCAGCGAAAACTGGATATTTTCTCCCAATATGCTAGCAAAGCATTCTTCACACCAATGGGTCCAAATCCAAAATAGGCATTATTTCAAATGACAAGAGAACTAGGGTGATGACATTGATTCTGGGTGACGAGGGGATAGAATGTGTTCCCACAATTAGCTATCTGGGATACAATCTTCCTAATACATCCTCCATGGTTATGTGGAGAGATGTTTTGACTGAGAACATGTGCCCCCTCATTTCCCCTATGAAACTCCTATTGTCTCGAGTTCGCACATTTTCTCTTCTTCCAGTTTTCTGCTATTATCCTATGAAGATAGGGCCAGATCTTTTATATTGGGAGTATCTATGCCTTTTGTACTTGGGGAAGGAGTTAGATGTCCTGCAGAGGTTGTTATGGAAGGGTGATCTCTGTCTTTCCCCATCTGTTCCTAACGCATTAATTCGCCATGAGCTGGCTCTTACATCTCTACAAGCTTGTCATCTGTGGAGATTACTTACACACTATGCTAAATTTCTTAGGCCAGCATATAATTTGCTAATTTGCGACTTGGGCGAATTGGCAAGAAACAAAACCTCCCAGTCAATAAATCTATCTGTTCTTAGGATTCAGGCCTATTTAGATCCATTGGATCAAACGAAGAGGAACTTATAAATCGTCCTGGAGGAGTAAAAATGAAACTGTTTAGTAAGGATTGGCTATTGTTTTTGGAAGCCCCCAATTCATATTCCCTATATAATGAATATGCAACGTTTTTGCGGAAAAGGGACCAGCTTCATCTTTATTTGATCCTATTTCCCTGTAATAAAAGTTGCACACTCTATTTGCAATTTAGACTAAAGCAGTTCCATACTAGAGAACGGACAAACCATTGCAGTTCACAGGGAATGCCAGAACCCCCACAAACTGCCACTTTTGGAATTACCTACGTTTTCTGGAGACACTACGTCATTGTGTTATGGAACGTCGCTATTTTCAGCAGATTAGAGTTTCATTTTACAAACATCCTGAGTGTTTTGGCACTGCCTTTTCCAGAGAGCTGTTGTGGTGTAGATTTCTGTGGGGGGAAAATGTGTCATTGCATTGTCTTGTTTTTTAAGGCATGTTGAGAGCTACTTGGATTAATTGTATATGTAAATTTGTTATCAAGCTCTTTTTTTTATTCTTTATATTTTAATGATGGACATTTGTTTTGATTTATGTATTGTTCTTTCCTTTTCTTTCTTTAAATCCCAATACAAAAATAATATAATAATTAAAAAATACTTTGCAAAGAAATGTCCAATTACATTGATGCTTTGCCGCTGGAACCTTTGCCTGAGCACCCACGGTAGCCCATTTATTTTAAAGTCTACTTTATCCATTTTTTTACTTAAAGAGTGGGCCAGTAGCATTGTAATAGAGATATGTGCGTAAAACCTTGGCTGGAAAATCGATTATTTTCATATTGCCACACATTTTCAATTTGGATTGATTCTGTACCAGCTCAAAACATCACTGAAGCGTGGAGCCTTGCACAAGCCCATGCTATGCAAAGAGGCACATAGGGTAATCCTTGTTAGGTAAGGTTGTGACCTTAGTGCTAAATTTACCTCACTTGTGAGCACCCCAGAACATTGTGCTGAACTGGTAGATTATTTGTCCCTATTCCTCAGTGAGTGGGAACCTTTTTCCACACTCACAGATCCTTTTACTCTTTTTATGGGTGTAATTTTTAAGACTCTCCATAATGTCCTTTTAATGTTATCCTCTTTGACAATTTTTGGTATATACCTTTTTATTGTTACAGGGCTGCCCTTTGGGCCCCACTTTGCTTTTTCTGGCTAGCCTTGTGTGAACTACAGTTCCCAAGGGTAGAAAGGATATTTCTATCCATTCTACATCTTGTTAGGTGAAAGCCTGCACACCCCACCTTATGTGGAGTGCTGAGGAGATATAATGTATCCCCATTCTCCCTGCAACAATTCTGTTACAGAGACAAGCTCACCTTAAATGGCTGGTGGCAGTGAACCTGTTCACAAATTTGGTGCACCTTTAAAATGGGCTGTATTCACAGGTGTGGTAAAAGTACCCATGGGTTCCCATTTTACCAAAATGGCCCCTGTCTTCTTTATTTGCCATTTTCGTGCGTTTTGTCCCTTCTTGGTCTTCCCCCTACACTCCAGGGTGAGAAATTCCTTTGTGTAGCTTTCTTTACTTTAGTTTAATGAATTTGTACCATGCAAACCATAAGCGACATGGTTGCATATGGGCACAGAGGATGAAAACCTATACTGACGGAAACAAATATACAACACCCAACAATCAGGACTAGCCTAGAACAGCCTGTTGTGTATGTTAACACTAACTAACTGTGATTTTTATCTTTGGCGTGAGACCACGGCCAATCCCACCCCAGCTCCACAGTGTCTGTGAAGGCAGGAAGTGAGGGAGGAGTCCAAAACTCCACAAACCTTTGTCTTCCAGCCTGCCTGCGAGAATCCAGTTCGGACTGGGAGGCTGACTGTCCTGAAATGACTGCCAACTCCTCACGTTTCAAAGGTTTTATGTCTGTTTGGCTGGGTTTCTGTATAAAAGTCTGATCCTGGAAGCTGAAGAGGTAGTCGACCACTGGACCTGAATCTAAAGAGGAATATGAAGAAAATGTGGCTGATACTATTTCCAGTGACCAGAGGGCCTGCTGTGTATCCGGAGCCTGCTGTTACCCATCATTCCAAGCAAACGGGGGGCTCCAAAAATGATGACCCAACCCAGAGCCTGGTGAGATCCACTATACTCAAGGAGAACTGTGCAGTGCTGCAAACACACTGGTTTAAGGTAAGTAAATACCCCAGACAACACTACATCAGCACAGAAGAAGAGTTGCAGCAGGAAGACTTCAGGATCTGCAGCCCCAATTCCCCAATAATCTGGGACCGCAAGCCATCATGTGGTGCATGGTCTTCCAAATTTTGAATTTATCTGAAACTTTGGTGGCATCCTACTGGACTTCTTAAGACTTGATTCCAGTCCTTGAAATCTCCTCACCAGAGTGCTGGACCAGACTAACAACACACATTTAATCAGCAATATACTGTCTTTGTCTGACTCCTGAAAAGGGTGCCAAAACTACAGAGCCACATCCAGCCATGAAGAAACTCTTGCCTGGAGCCTTCTCAGTTGATTCCTACTGCAACATCCCTTCCAAAGTGTTGTCTTCCATCTTCATGACAAAGGAATCCAGCACTTTGGTTTTTGACTGCAGATCCTACAGTCTTCCTGCTGTGTCTCTTCTTTGGTGCTGACGTACTGTGTTTGCTGGGGTGTTTACCTACCTTAATCCTGTGTGAGTTTTGTAAAGCTTTTGGGGTGTTTTCTGTGATTGGGAATCCTCTCATCCAGTTCACCCAGGCACACTGCAGGAATCCGTATAGGGTGTCTTCTCAGATGTCCCTGGACCCTAACTAACTCTAATGGGAACAACCTACTTGTTTGAACAGTCTTCCACAGGAACTCTTCTGCAACTGAACCCTATCTCACCCTGCCTTCAGCTGGCACCTAGACCACTAGGGTCCCTCCTCTGACTTTGAGAGAACTCATGCAATCCGATTGGGAAGAAATGGATAAGAAAAGGATTCTGCCTTGTAAAGTATAACTAGTGCTTCCAAGTGTACCTACTTGTGAAAGAGTTAGTTGGAACTGTAACTCTGAGAGTGAGCAGTTAATACAGTCCTTACGTATCTTTATTGTGTGTTGTGACATTCTGAAAAGCATATGTAAGGTTATTTTACTCGCCTGTGAATTGGTAGTGCCTCTTCCCAAAAGTAATGCTGTTGGATTCACTTAACTATTTCGTCCAGAATATTAGTATAAGTTCACTTCAACTCCGTCCAGGAGTTTGTTTGTAATTGGGTCTGCATAAAAATGATGTGGTAATTGTATATATTCAAAGAGATGTGACAATATATGCCAACTAGATTTAAAGGTGATGCACTTTACTTGTCAACACATATCGTCTAGCATCTAAAGGTCTATTTGAGAGACCAGTCGGTTCTTTTTGAATACATAATAAGTATTGTGTTATTCTTGCACAGGCATGAATGGTTTATTTCTGAATGTGGATGAAAGTGAGTGAGAGGAATGTTTTGATACATGTGGTCGCAGGTTGGTGTTGTGTTCTTATCAAGGTTTTAACTATTGTCAATCAACAGTTGTCTTTTTTGTACACATTTTATAGATAGGATGATGATATCTATGTTATAAAAGAAGAAAGAAAATAAATAAAACAAACAAAACATTTTGACTAGATTTAATTTTTCCAATAACATTTTGAAATTATTTCTATGAAGGGATTGTTGTTTAACTATTAATTAATAGTATTAATGCAAAGAGGGCTCGTACATGTCAATTGAAATTTGTACTTGTTGTGAACCCTTGGTATACTACAAGTTATTTGTACCTTCCTACAGCCCTCTCCCCCTCCTAAAATGTGCCTGTCTGCTCTGTCTATGCGACCATATACTCAGGTGGTACAACCTTATACTAAGAGTGGAGTCTTGTACTGTCTCTGTTGAATGTTTTTGCTAAGCCCTTAGTTGGGCTTCAGAAAAACTGTCCTAACACACCTGTTGCTCTGTGCGTGTTTCAACTTTATGATTGGGATCACTGCTAGTATAGTAATAATTTGTAGCCAAAATAGGCACTTCATACAAAACACATTCAATTAAGACAGACACAATTAAAGCTTGTACAGGAAACGTTTGAAACTTTGCTAGGTCACTTTTGATATTTGCAAAAATAAACTGAACTGGTACACAAGGAAATGTGCGTTGGCACATCCTCACAGATGTATTCCAGCTGCAAGCAGTTGGGAAAGGTATATTTGACTGGTTTGAAGCACTGGAGTTAGCCTTCCAGCTTAAAGAGGTAGAAGAAGGCGTGTGGGGTGAATCCGTGTTGTGCCGCTTACTGAAAGTGGAATTTGACATCATCATTCAGTTGGCTCCTGATAAAAGGACAATTTCTTTTAAAATGAAGGCCACCATCCCCAGAACAATATCATAGGTGCTACAGAGAACTAACAAAACGGGCAATCAAATTTTTAGGTGTTTACTCACCTGTTCTTGAATTATCTGAGTGAATGGGATGACTGGTAACCGAGCTAAAGCTTTTGAGGAAATGTTTAATTTTAGTGCACAAGAGCATGTCCTATAGAATAGTGAGGCAGAGTTACATCAGCATCTTATGGACAAGAATATTGCAGTACCCAATTAAATTGGGGAAACCCACCCTTGTCACTCAAGAGTGATAACTCTACCTTCTGGTGGGGGGTAAATGCATTAATTATAAGAAAAGGTAGATAGAACCTATCAGCAATTAGGCCATTAGCTTTGTCTTCAGTACAAAATTACAATTTTATTAAACACTCAAATAAAAACATATCAATTTAACAATTACAATACATACATAAAAAAGACTTATAACTAGTCTTTGTGACAATGGTAAGCCTTAACTAGGCATCAAGATTGATACATTTTGTTGCAGAACATAAATAATGATATTCTAATATTCGCTATGAATTTTTCAATCCTTTTATATGACGGTCTGTAATCACTAGACTCTTACGGGGTAATTCATGGAATAACTGTATGCCGAAATTTGTGGTGCAAGCTGGCGCAAGCGTGAAAAAGCTATCACACGCGTGCAAACCGCATTCGTGTGATTCATGGAAGGCCCTGTGTGTGTTTTTCCCGGGATGTGCACAAAAATCTGTGCTTACCTTACATGTCACTGCGACTTTCCACACGCGTGCGCGACAGGAACGGGGAAAGCGCACAACTTCTCGTGCACACACCTAAAAAGGGGGCGGAACACAGGGAATTGGGAACAATACATGAAAATGTGGGTGTAGCATGGGAAGTACCGCTGGGAAACACACGCAACAGCCACACGCTAGTGAACAACACTTATTCATGGAATGAAATAGGGAAAACCCGCGCACGTCAAAACACACGCACACACACAAATACGTCCGCCACACGAAAGCAGGCGAAAGCGCTCCCGCATAGCATAAAAGTGCACACAAACAACAAACAAGCATATACAGCTATGATGAATGTAACATTCCTTGCAGCAGTGATCATGGGACACCGCAGGAGGAGGAGAATAGCCAGGCCCTGCCTTTTTGTGCCCAGGACCAGCCTTTTTGGGATGCCTGATGATGAGGTCAATGGCAGGTATATGTTTCCACCTTATATCATCCTAGAGCTGGTCACTGAGTGGGAGGATGACCTCACACCACCGACCCTGTGCTCCCAAGCATTGAGCCCCTTGGAGAAGGTGCTCAATGTACTGCATTTTTTGGCCACTTGGTCATTTCAACGGACAACTGCCATAGTGGGGGGCGTCTCACAGCCTACGCAGTCACGTTGCCTACACCAGGTGTTGGCAATCATCACTGCGCGCCCCTCAGTCTGCAGGCACATATACATGCCCAGAACACCCGCAGAAAGGCAAGCTGTGGTCCTGGACTTCTACAGGGTGGAACACTTCCCCAAAGTGCTCTGTGCCATAGATTGCACCCATGTGGCCCTATGTCCACCTAAGGCCACTGAAAACATCTACCGCAACCGCAAGCAGTGGCATTCGTTCACCGTTCAGGTTGTATGCAATGCCAAGGGAATCATCACCTCTGTCTATGCAAACTATCCAGGGTCCACCCATGACAGTTTCACATACAGGATGTCCGCCCTGAGCCGGGCCCTGGAAGCTGGGAAGCATGGTGACACATGGCTCATAGGTGAGTACAAATGCCTGTGCACATGCATGCATGTCACACACAGACAAATACACAAGCCCAACTAATGACAACCATTATCACCTTACCAGGGGACAGTGCCTACCCTCTGAGCACCTACATGATGGTGCCAATATGGAACCCCACCACACCACCCCAGGTAAGATACAACAAAGCCCATATTGCAACCAGGGCCATAGTGGAGCACACATTCGGAATGCTCAAGTCATGCTTCCGCTCCCTTGACCGTTCTGGCGGACAGCTGCTATATGCACCCCAGTAGTGTGCAGGATCATTGTGGCAGCATATGTCCTGCACAATGTTGCAACACGACAGGGCGTACCGGTGGAGATGGTGGTGCACCCACATCCCCAACCACACGCACGGCTGCTGCGCATGGGAGGGAAACCCGTACCCAGCTTGTGGCCACATCTTTCACCTAAATTCCAACCCCTGTGGAATGCACACAGGCCTGGCACATACCAGGTGACAATCGACAATGAGAAAGGGATAGTTAACTGTCACAACCTTACCACCCTGAGTACATGTCCACGGAAGTGCCACATTGTGTGCATCCCAAGCTACTTAAACACAACCAATCCCATGTGACCAAAAGGAACACATGCAAGGTGCATATCCAACCCACCCCCTCTGCAAAACAGGGCATGAATGTACTGGTATGCCACCCAATCCCTCCCAACCTCCATGACCCCTGTCTGCTACACCATACCATGGTATGCAACGTCAAAACATCAAACCATATGCACAACACATGACACAATAGTCATGAAGTGCCACATGAGAAATGCAAATAGGCACCAGACAATTACACCTGACATGGAATCTGAAGAAATTACTGACCAAAAACTCACACCCTCAAAACTGTGGCACAAATGCATTCCACCAGTGGTCCAAGCAACAAAGTTAGAATACCTGTTGTCATGCACATTGGACAATAGCAAATTGGCATTACAAACACTGTGTGCTGCGTGTGTGTCCCCTGCACCACACCACTCACCGGACAGCACAGTGAGTGTGCATTGCGTAGGGTGAACCCCTTGAGCATCATGAAAAATAAGTACAATCAACAAAATAGTATCCTGTGATGCATGCACGCGATCAATGAATCGGAATTGAACATGGATTGTAGGGACACAGCATGCCAGAGAAGGCAATCTGGGTGCACGTGTGTGCATGGTGTCGCCGTAGTTGGTGTGGGGGGATGTTGCCTAAGTGTTTGTGTCAGTAGGGACATTCATCGAATACATGCATGTGAAATGAAGTCAGCCTCAGTGTCCTGTACACAGCACATGTGAACATTGCACTTAAGGACCCCCCTGTGTGTTAAACCACACCAATCCCCTGACACCTCAAAATAAAACCCAACGTAGGATCAGCCATTGACCAGCAGAACATATCATGTACAGAGTACCCCACATCGACAATGGCAGACAGTAAGCAATCACTGATTCATTGAAAATCCTTATAGGGCCTACACACGAAGTACATCAAAGCGCCTCAAGGAGGGGGGGAACGAGGGAGATAACAGTATCTTCCTACAAGTCCTTCAAACAGTTCAGAATGTGAAAACGAACAATCAAATCAAAGTACATAGTACAAGCGCTTGGAACAATAAGGGAGAGTCTAGGGAGGGAATGTGGGAAAACAAAACTAGCATCATCATTGCTATGCCTGACGGCAATAGTTGCAGTGCAGGAGTCACATAAGGAGGGGGGGTGAGGGAAGAGGAGGTAAGAGATGAGGAGAGTAACAAAACAAGTGACAAACAATGGGGGTCGATGAATAATCAAGATAGTGCTGGGGAGGGGGAGAAGAAACACAGAAGGGAAAAGGGGAACAGACGACCTGTATTCAGTGGTGAAGGGACTGATGATAAAAGTAAGTGCCAAAATAAATCTGAAAAAGGTGAAGATGGGGGGGGGGGGGTGGATGGACTGAGGCAAAGGGGGAAGTCTCTGCAAAGAACAAGCGGCTATGTATCACCATGCCTGATGTCAATTGGGGTAGTGCCAGGAAAACACAGACAGAGGACAAGGAGGAGGGGAAGGGTGGTGGAGAGGGAGACGGAGGAGTGAAGGGTGGAGGGGGCCACTGTGCAAATGCAGGAAGGGGGAGAGAGGGAAATAAAGCACACACAGGGGGCAGAGGGAAAGAAGATGGTGCAGAAGGGGAGGGGGTGTGATGGTGAAGGGGGAGGCAGAGCTTGACTGGTGGGGGGCAGGTGGAGACTGGCGGGAGGCAACAGAGACAGGGGGAGACTGGCAGGGGGCAGGTGGAGACGGACGGGGGTAGGGGAGACTGGCAGGGGGCAGCTGGAGACAGGCGGGGGCAGGAGAGACAAGGTGAGACTGGCCGGGGGCAGGTAGAGACAGGCAAGGGGCAGGGGAGACAGGTAGAGACTGGCAGGGGGCATGTGGAGACAGGTGGGGTGCAGGGGAGACAGGGGGACAATCAAGGGATCCAGAAGGGTGGTGGACAGGGGTGGACAGGGGTAGACAGGGCCTCCATTGTGGGCCTTTGGCAGTGGCAGCAGGCTCCAGCCTCGTGATTGGCCAGATTGTCACAAGGGCCAAGTGCAACCAATGGGAGGGGGGAGCAGGTCCAGGCCACAAACATGACAGTCAAGTCAAAAGAAATGCGGCCATATTTCAAATGGCACAACAAAACACCAGGCAGGGCTGCAAGATGGCCAAAGCAGGGGAAGCAAGGAATTGGGGGTCGTTGAAACGCGTGGTGACAAGGATATTCTCATCATGCAGCGTTCATGTGGCATATCAAAATCACTGTAGGCCAAGTGTCCCAATGCAACATTGTCAGCACACGGACCCCTCCCACAGCCAACAGAATACTCACCAAAATGAAGTGCAGACATGCATTGGAGAATCCATCCGGAATACCCACTAGGGGTGTACACACAAGTAGGACTGCAGGCTGGCCACAGATATGATGGAAGCCCAATGCCCCTGTGTGAGATGCTGTCACAACGAGACATCCTTGCGAGCCCATGGAAAGGGGAAACAGGAGTAGCATATGTGTCAGGACCCCAAGCAAAACACATACACGAGACAAGCCTGTATGGGCCCAGCTGGAGCACACAGTGGATGCCTTCAAATGCCACAAAGCACCACACTGTCACATGAATGCACAATAGACAAAAAAAAAATAATAATAAATACTTGCAGGAAATAAAAAAAAAAAAATGGCCACATATGACCCGGGAGTGGGGGGGCACCCAGGAGGGGGGAGGAACATGTGTAGATATTGAGATTAAAAAAAAACTCACTGGGCTCAGCGCCTGCACGGCCCGAACTATGTGGGAGATAGGTTGTAGTTGTCACCGTCTGTATGGAAATCAGAAGGTGGACGTGGCACAGTTGCCTCACCATGCCTACTGTGCCTTCCCCCTCAGCGGCAGCAAGCATGTGTTTCTGGTAAGCCAGGTCCTGCATGGCAATGACACGTAGGTCTGCATGCATTACCGCATGTGTCACAAGTGCTTCCTCCTGCAAGGACTCACTTGTAAGACAGAGTTCTGCCTGCATGGCCTCACATGAAATACGGAGTGCCTCCCGGCTTGCATGGAGTTCAGCTTAGATGGTTCTTTCAAGCCACTCCATCCTGTCTTCTGCCCACCTATTGTCCTCCATCATGAGAGCACCCAGAGTAGAACAGAGGGTTTGGTGTTCGACCCTCAGGGCCTCATGGTGTGCCTCTGCCTGAGCCGAAATTGCTTGATGCAGAGCCAGAATTTCAGCCCGGGACGCCCTGTCAGAGGCCGCCATGCCCAGCCTGAGTGAGCGGCACGTGGACCGTGTAGCCTGCTAATGGAGCTGCACTTGCCTTTCAGGGGGAAGATGGAACAGGCCACACTTTCCATAGCTTGAGCCATCATCTCAACTGCTCCCTCTGTTGCTGTGCTATGGCAATAACGGCATGCTCCCACTCAGTTGACCCCGGTAGTGCACGGCCACCGTGTTGCCGGACACGACACCTGCCGGGCCCAAGGAGCCGTGTTCCTTGCTGGGTTGGTGCCGCCCGCGGCTGCAGGACTGCATCCCTCCGTTGACCCAATGCCCCAGGAACATGGCCAACTGGTGTGGAGTGTGACCCTGCACCCTTAACAACCACAGGCAGACATTGAAACCTCACCTGGCCCCCTACTGCAGATGTCGCGGTTAGAAGATCATCCAACACACGATCACTTACCGGCGACAACACATCATGATGCAGATCCGGCTCAACATTGTGGTCAGAGGATACATCCGAGCCTGGCTCAGAGTCCGCTCTGGACACGATGGCCTGGAGCCACTGCATGCCTGGTTGGTAGTGAACTGACCACTGTGTCTGGGATGACATCTTCATCCTCTGCCTCCAGTGCTTCATCACCTGCAACATAAAAAAAAGAAACAACAACACGCATGTCAGTAGCACATACCACACACAAACAGATCACAACATTGACAGCCAACACATGAAGCAGACATGTCACATGCAACTCAAAGCCCAACATGCATCCAGTGGCATTGCAATGCAAGGGTATCCCGAAAGCAGAAAGGGATGTGTGCAAAATGTGAAGCCAACACATGTTTTGCATGTTGCCCATCACCTGCATCACACACAACCTCTAGCAGGCACATATCCAAGGCAGAAATGAGAGATGGCAACAAAGAGATGGCACATAGCATAAGCATGTGGGAACACACAAATAGCCACAGCTGGTAATAACACCAAACACACCAAGACACACGTAGCATGTTCACGTAGAGCACTCAACAACCATTTACTAAGCAGAGTACATGTGTCACAGGAGGCACCTACGGTACTGCATTTTGACACAGTGAAAGGAGGGACATGGGTACATACATGGCAGGTCACTATCACACAGCAGCATTGTGTTTAATGTTGAAGGGCTGAACTTGGCACAGGAGTGGGTGTGTGTGGTGCAGTGCATGTGTACCCCCTCACCTTCCAACATCAACATGTAGGTAGTGATGTCAATCTCCCAACGTGACGGCTGTGTAAGGGCAATTGCAGCCATCATGTGCAAATGGCATGCACCATGTAGTATGGATACTGTGAAACACCCACTCTCTGGGCAATAGCAGGGAGGCACTGAATGGCAATGAAATGTTCACCACAGAACTGTGCATTGGCAGACAGTGTTGGCATGCATCTATTGCATGTCGTCAGTCAAATGTCACTACAGCCAATGAGAAGTGGACATGATGCAGGACAGATGATGAACCATCAGTAGTACACCCATGTGTGCAGAAGACACAACACTGATTGAAAAGAGGCAGGGGGCCTGTAACAGGGGGAGCCATGTGCACGTCACAGATGTGGACACCCTAAAGTCGTGCATGATGACACACAGACCCACAGGGAGCATGAAATGGCTGTCCAAATAACATGACACTTGGATCATCTTGGAGACATACTACAATGAGCAGGTGGTCAAGGACACCTAGGGGCATACATGGAATGCACATGGAGCATAAATGTGCACACATGTGCACGGGGAGCCACTGCCATCAGAACAGTCAGAGTGAGACACACTGCACCAAGGACAAAGGATGTATATGACATGATGTGACATCTCATCAAGATTGCCCTCGTACACAAGTGGCTCAGAGTGCAACCAAGCAAAGGGAGGGGAACAAGGGAGTAAAGGAAATGTAAGCAACGAACATACTGGGCACAGTGACATTGAGAACACGCAAGTGCATGGAGAAGGGATAAAGGGTTGAAGTTACTGGAAGGGGGAGAAGTGGAACGTGCCAAACAGAGAAGACCAAAGAATGAAAATGAAGTCCAATGATAGAATATGCATTCAAAAGTTGGTAGTGCAGCCAGCAAGTGGCAAGTACAAGATCATTTGGATAGGGCAAATCTGATGAGTGCAGAAGAAGAGTGTGGGACTGTATGGGTACACGTACAGGACCCATTGCAATGGGAGGCCTGGAGGCAGTGTGGCAGGGAGGCAGGGTGACCAGGTACCTGTGCCCGAAGGACAGAGGGTGTCCAGGTGCATAGTCCCAATAGAGGAAACAGTTCAGCTGGGGAGAAGAGGGGCTAATGCAGGAGCAAATAGGAAGGTTTTGAGGTGTTTCCGGAAGCAGAGTTGTTTCTCCTCAAGTTTCAACGTGGCAGGTAGGCTGCTCCAAAGGGAGGTCCCAGCCGTAGACACAGATCTGCCCCCAGCTTGTTTCTTCGATAAACGACTGACCCGGAGGGAGTGTGAGGTAGAGGAGCAAAGGACTCGAGAGGGGAGGTATTGGCAGAGGGATAGTTGAAGTTAATTTGAACCCAGGCCCCATAAATCCTTGTGCACAATGCAGAGGATTTTAAATTTAATCCTTGCATCCACTGGTAGCCAAGGAAGGGATTTCAGAGCTGGAGAGATAGGATCCCAAGGCTTGAGGCCAAGGAAAAGGCTTGCGGTCCTGTACTGGATTAGTGGTAGAGGGTGGAGTGTGGAGGCAGGAAGAATTTTTAAAGACCCTGTCACAGTAGTCCAACCTTGAGACAACAAGAGCTTTAGAGACAGTGAACTTGTAGGTGAGCAAGATGAAAGGCACGGTACCCCTGAGGAAGTTAAGGCAGAACTTAATATATCTCAAGAGACGTAATAAATGTGTGAGGAGAAGGAATGTGTGGAGTCAAAGGTGACCCTGAGGTAGTTGGGCTTGCAGGTGGGGGTAGGAGGAGGTCCAAGGGAGGCCGTCCAGAGAGTGAGGGGAAAGGATGGTGAAGGTGTACCGATGAGGAGGATGTGTGTCTTGCTGCCATTCAGACAGAGATCGTTGGTAGTACACCAATTTAAAATGGCAATGAGGCTATCAGAAATGAGGGAGGGAGAAGAGGTGGCCGAGGGCAGCCTGAAAATGAGTTGAGTGTCATCAGCATAGCAGAGGAAGTTGTAGCAGAAAATGAAAATGCAGTAGGCAAGAGCTCCCAGGTACTGTTTGCAAAGCCAAGCCGAGAGGTAAGACCCCTGGTGAACACCACAGGTAGAGAGGGACATTCATGAAAGGAAGGACCCAAGTCATAGCTGCGAGGGTCACACACGCCAAACACA
Organism: Ambystoma mexicanum; assembly: GCF_040938575.1. Taxonomy (NCBI): domain Eukaryota; kingdom Metazoa; phylum Chordata; class Amphibia; order Caudata; family Ambystomatidae; genus Ambystoma; species Ambystoma mexicanum. The sequence continues at coordinate 754,899,008 of NC_090922.1, forward strand.
CATGTCATTGAGTAACATGCATCTATGCTCACCGGACGATACATCATAATCCAATCTCTCTCCCACTCCACGGATGTGTTCTTCCGGGATGAACTCTGCAGCGATCTCCTCGTGCTGAGTGAGTTCTTCCTCCTCTGGTGCTGGCCCACCACGAGTCACCTGAGACATGGAATAATTGGAGGCACGCTTTTGTTTTGCACAGAGTTGGAGGTCATTCCAAAGCTTGTAGCAGTCCTGAGCCGTGTGCACCTGGAATCCCATGGCTTTCACACCATCTGCAACATGCTGCCAGTGGACCCAGTGCTGGGGAGGCGTTGTTTGGCACTGTGGGCCCACACGCATATCACGTCTGTGTGCCGACACGTAGTCCACAAGGAAGTCCAGTTCCTGCTTGCCGAAAGGCCTCTTCCTTGATGTGCCGGAGGCTGGAGCCGTGTCTGGGGTCTCAGCCTCTTGCGCAGGAGCACGCTTCCTCCTTTTGGGCAGTTGTGCTGACCCTGAGTGGCCAATGTGGCCCTGATCAGTGGGAGAAGTGGCGCTGGTGAACTGGACCAAGGGAGTGGGTGTTTGAATGAGGACGGAATGACTGGCTTGGATCTGACTGATGGGGTGGTGTTGGCTGCATCTGCCCATGCAGTTAATACCACCCGGCTGCTTGGGGCAGCAGATGTCATAACTGCCTCAGATACGTGTGCCCCGGTCACAGCTACACTGGACACACATGACACGCACCTCCTTACAAGGTGGAACTCGTCCTGGGAGTCCACATCACGCAACGCAACATGCGCTGCCTGACCCCGAGCCCAAGTGGTGGTCCCCACAGCTGCACCTACAGCTACCACCACCGGTGGGCCAGTGACAGCAAATGTACGTTGCTGTTGGGTCATATGGACACCAGGTCGTGATGCAACAGCTGCACCTCCAGGAGCCACAGGGGTTGGTGGCATGTCTGCACCAGCACGTGGCTGCGCATCCTGCCCCAGTGGGACACCCCTTCCTCTTCCCCCTCTGTAGCCACCCTGGTCACCCTGCACTCCCTGTCCCCCCTTGTCTGCACACCAACATGCCCAACCATGCCCAGCCCTGGGAGGACGCCCAGCTTTGCCGCCCTTAGCCTTTGGTGGCCTCCAAACCATGGCACAGATGGTAAATAGCCGATGGGAGGTGCACTCAACAATTGTCCTGGGCAATTGGGTTGAAGAGGGCAGGGTACTGGATGGAATAGGCACCCCTGTGCTCCTGCAAGGCTGTCTGTGACCCCTGGGGAAAAATGACGGGTCATGCAACACTCAGGCCCCCCCCCAAAAAAATGTAAAAAATTTAAAATAAAAAATGGACCCAAAAAAAATTAGTACAGTTACAAAAGAAAAACGTGCGTATATTTAACCTCCAGCAGTACAGTGTGGCACCCAGGGACACAAAATACACATACGAGTGGAACAAGCGGCTACTATGACCTCAAAATGGTACGCTATGCACAGGGGGAACCACCGTGGGAAAAATAGTGTGCGTGACTCACCGCCTGCCTTGCGTGGAAAAGAAAAAGAAAAACACACGCACTTGTGCACATAGGCAACACACCGCCAAGAGAAGAGATACGAACTTCAAATGCTGTAAAGTGATCGCGTGTGAATCCAGAAGAGTAAACAGACTCGTCGGTCTCCACGAACAGCATGTACAGTGGACTGCTTCCCCGCTGGACCTTTAACCCGTGCTGAAGGCAACGCCCACATGCGTAACGTCGCTGGCGCACTTATATACTAAGGCCCTTTCCTTGAATTACATGCATTCACACGCGGACGTGCTGTTTTTGCATGTGCAGATTCACTATGCACCCGTACGATGGAAACACTGGCGCATATCACGTCACTTACGCGCATATGCGCTAAGGCCCTTTCCTCAGATTACATGCTGACGTGCTGTTTTTTCACGTGCCAATTAACGCATCAAGCTGGCCACGCAACAACACATGGAAGACCACGCTCCTGCCCAGAACGCCATTTTCCTGCCCCCCAGAGCCCTGAACCGCCTCCCAAGAGCCATCTGCTGCTGCTTGCCTGCCTGCTGGCCACGTGCCCTGCAATTTGGTGCCTGCACGTCAGCCATCTGCAGGGGTCCAGTTGCTGCCACCACCCCTGCTGGAACAGAAGTCTCCCGACTGCAGTTCCATTGCTCCACAGCCCAGCACCAGGACCCAGTTGCTCACCCACACTTGCCTCGGGGTTTGCCATGTTGGGCCAAAATCCATCTGGGACCAGTGGCGAACCCCTGGCAGAGATGCAGAGGGCTTCCAGCTTCACTGCAGCAGAAGTTGGCATCCTGGTGGAGCAAGTCCTGGTGCATTATGATGCCCTCTTCAGACGACAACGTGCCGCCAAGGATGGATGGAAGAGGTTCTGGATGGACATTGTGGTTGCCATCAACAGGGACAGGGTGACAACCCAAGACCTGCAACATGTCCATAAGCGCTGGGAGGACATCAGGTCCCGGACTCTCAGGAAGGCCCGGCGCCTCTTGGATGCAGTGGATGCAGTGGGATGCCGGATTTGCCTTATCACCGACCTAATGAGGGGCCTGGAACGCAATCGCCCAGCGCTTCACCTCCAGGTCCTTGAGATGCAGACCAATCTGGAGTTGAGCGGTTAGTGTCCATGCGTACTCATTGGACGCAGTGCATGTTGAGGTGTGCCAGGAGTGTGCAGCTTGGACATATGTCTAAAATGGCCCATGTATGGATGCGTATGTGCAGGGACCTGACCGTGCTGCATGTGAGTCCAGTCATGTGTGATGCACATCAATGGTGTATGTTTTCTAAAGCATGATGCACAACTTCATGTGGAGATGCACACATGTTAGCATTTCTGTGTATGTACCATGCCATGGTTGGGGTGTGACACATGGATGCTGGTTCCACCTTCATGTACGTGCACGGTGTACATGTGCGTGTGTGTGTTTGACATGAATGCATGTGACACAGACATGTAGGAACCCGATTGGCAGATGTGACATGGTTGCCGATGATTACACTGTGACAGGTGGTGGAGATGTACAGATGCATGTCTCTCTGGTGGCGTGTGTGCATTTGTTCGGGACTCCCCATATTGCTTGTGACGTCATGCCAACCTTCAGATGTTCATGCTGTTATGAGTGTATGGATCCTGCTGCCTGCTGCACGATTAATGTGAATGTGTGCATGTGTGTGGGTTCAAATGATATGAGTGTTGGGGAGTGTGATGCCATCTGTGAAGTTTGACACTGCCACTCATGTGCAACTGGCATGTGTGTATCAGACCATTGTACAGTGCCCTGATGCCTGTGTTCTGTCTCTCCCTGTCTGTAGCGTCAACTGATGAAGCGGGCAGAGACGGTGCTGTGGAGCACAGTGCCAGGGATCCCACCACCAGAGACGCAAGGCCCAGCTCCCCTCCCAGGTACTGATATCTTCCGGGAGTGAGGAGTCTGGTGCCACGTCCATGGCCGCAGCTGCTGAGGGAAGGTCCAAGCGGCAGAGGTTGGAGGTGGACTCCTCAGCAGGAGTAGGGGCAGCTGAGCCCCCACAGGGGCCTACGGAGGAAGAAGGCACGGAGTCATGCCGGTTGGTGGGGGGTTTGGTTGAGGAGGAGGTTGTGAAAGCCCCATGCACGGGGTCTGGAAGGGGGATGCCACTGGTGCTAGTGGTGCAGTCCAGGGGCAGGGACAGGAGGCAGCACAGGCCACTGCGGAGGTGCCTGTGTGTAATCCTGTCCCCGAACCCGTGACTGCATCATCCGGCACCAGCAGGGATGCCTCCGTAGAGACCCATTTTCAGGTAGGAGATGCGCATACAACAACTGGCCTTCCTCTCCCTGCGGACGTGGCAATCCATGTCCGGATTGAGCCTGTCCTAGCTGGTGTGGCGTTGCACCAACGTGGTATTCGGGATGATGTGCAGGGTTCTCGTAAGGACAATGCATGTCATTTCAAATACCTGTTTGGACGCGTCGCACTACTTCGACAGGTCGTCGGCACTGGGTTCCTCCTTGTGCTGGATCTTCTTGCGTCCCCCTCCTCAACTGGACCCCCTACACGCCAGTCGTCCTCTGTGCCATCTTCCCGCCCAAGTATCACCTGGGCCCCTTTGGAGCTGCCCCTAAACCAGTGGCCAGGCTGGTGGAGGACACATCCCTGACACAGTTGGGAGTCGGAGGTCCAGCATGGGTGGCCACCCCACCAACTGGACCCCAGCAACTGGAGGATGTGCGGGCATCAACAAGCAGGACACGTCCACGGCAGCAGCAGGCTCAGGGTGGGAGCGATCATGGCTCAGGGCCATCAACATCCTAGGGGCAGGCATCAGCCGGCAGGCAGGATGACCCAGGATTGTGAGTGTCTTCGGTGTGGCAATAGTTGGGCAAGCAAATAGATGCGGAGTGGCGGCGGGCGGAGAGGGCACAGCTCACAATGGTCAGGGCAGAGAACTCCATGCACTGGGGGTTGAGGCGGTCCGAGTGCCTCGAGGCAACTCGCAGGGAGTTGGAGGAGGCCATGGCTGCATCCCTGCGAGACCTCGAGGCCAGGGAACAGGCCCGCCTCCGGAACATCGACATGGAGTTCGATGATGCTCTGGCCCGGGACATCAATGAGTGAGCCGTCGGACTAGCCCGCCGCCTTTGTATATAGTTATTTAGGTTTTGGTTTAAATTTGGTTTTTATTATGATTTGGAGTCCCAGGATTTTTCTCCACTTTTTTTAAAAGAAATGTACGTATACCGAGTATCCCTATAAAGAACAGATATCTACATGGGCTCGATATATTGATGACATTTTCTTAATTTGGAAGGGAACTAAGGAACAAGCTCACAGTTTCTTGATCTGGCTAAACCAGAGGAATCAACATTTACAATTTATGATGACCGTTGAACAAGACAGTTTTAATTTTCTGGACCTGACAATTTTCCATTCTGCGGGACAGTTATTAGTTAAACCATTTCATAAGGCTGCTGATAGAAACTCACTACTTCAATACCAGAGTCATCATGTCAAACATCTCAAAGATAATTTACCATATGGTCAATTCCTGAGACTAAACCGTAATAGTCGTCATAGCAGTGCTTATGAAGAAGAAGCTACTAAACTCAGTAAAAAATTGTGATCAAGAGGATATCCTGAAAAACGTATTTAGAGAGCTGCCAAAAGAGCAGGCAATAACAATCGTGATGCTCTGCTAGAAGAAACAATAAAGAAACCAACAGAAGATAGATTGGTATGTGTTAATACTTTTACGAATTTGAGTTTAACCATTCGTAACATTATTCAGAAACAATGGAAGATTTTTGAAAAATCAGAAAATAAAATACCTCTACCTCTTTTTGCTTATAGCATGTAAACTACGATAGGCAACTATTTGAGCACAAGTCGATGGCCAATAAAAACAGTGAAGACAACCAATATTACCACAATGTGGGGCCTAGAACCAGTAACAGGCCATCACCCGTGTGGACAATGCGTAATCTGCAAATTGACATCAAAATCAAATGAGGTGGATATCAGAACAAATAAGACCTGGCAACAAAGGCATTTCTCAAATTGTAATTCCGAATATTGTGTATACATGATCACTTGTCTGTGCTTGCTAATTTACATAGGCAAGCCAAATAGGATAATCAAAATTAGAATTGCTGAACATAAAAGCTGCATACAAAATTAAGTTTTGGCTGCTCCCATGGTTAAACACTTAGATCACAACCATAGAAGTGAAGATTTTAAATGGACAATCTTCATGATCGTGCGATGTCCTAATCGCAATGTGAAAAATAGAGTTCTATTTGCACAAGAACAAAAACTAATCTTCTTAACACAGAGAGATACAAAGGGTCTTAAAGAAGCCATTGATTGGCATAAGGTAAGGTAAAAGACTTTTTGGCACATCTAAAACCTATAAGAGGCTATCCGAGGACAAAATTGGAATATCTGATATGTAAATGCTAAAAGTGAAACGACTAAGCAAGATCTATAAAAGTGTGTCACTCCTTCAAACCGTGAGAATAGAATGTGGTATATGGCACTCTCTAAATAAATAATAATTAAAAAATGTTTAAGACAATACTGTTTCCAACCCAGTAGAATATATATATGGAATAATGGTCCCTTTTTAGTGTTTCCTAGTAAAAGAAAAATATGCCCCCGCTAGAGAAGTCACACTTTAACATTAACCACCTTTCTTATCCTTAGCATAACCGTTTAATCTAACAACAGGCTTAACCTCATAATAAAGCAACTTCACTTCGATGAAGAATTGAATCCCCTTTATTCTAGAATGTTTACATTTTCATATGAAACTTCTGTCCCTTTTTAGTATTTATTAGAGGACGCAATGTCCGGGAATAGAAATGGAAAAAAGGGGAAGGCATTAGCAGAGTGAAAACGCTGGCCGCACATTTGTTTTTTGGCTTTCCTTAACAATGTGGGAGACGCCACACTAAGAATAAACAATGTTAATCCCCAGGATCTAAAAATCAGAAGAGAGGCCACACAGACCTAAAATAAATAAGCGGACTAACAGGTTAATGGTTCGAATTGAGGCTGAAATAAAGTGCGTTAGAATGAAAACATAGGAGGAACATTTAAGGGGACAGAACTTATATAATATTTGTTCAGTTACAGTTTGAGTCCTTCCGGATTACGGAGTAAGGACGTAATGAGCTAGAGATCGAACAGCCACAGTTAAGGAAAAAGTAATATACTATCCTGGAATTTACCAACTCAGAAGGGGGAGTTTTTTCTGTTGAAACCCGAAGAAGGTTAAGCGAACGTCTATAGCCATTACCTGTTTGGCCAATTATGAATAATAACTAATGAAATGACAGTATAAAACAACTTGGATTCTTTCTGTGTTCTCATGGATAGGTGCGGTTTCTTGAAAATGCCACACCACCCCACTTCTAGGAAACTACCATCTAAGATAATTTTAAAGATAGAAAATAGACAATAATCATTGATAGTGAGAGTCACAATAGCGAGTCCTGAAGTATAATTAATATATGTCTTGACAGGTACACTTGAATACCATAAATTTATGGGCCAATCCCTGATTCATTGAGGACGTTTTTAGCAATCCAAGGACCAAACCCACAAGCTGGAAAAGGTAATTGGTTGCCTATTAATTAGCATACCAAAATTTGATGGTATAGGAATTCTAGTACAACGCACAGTATCCTGATTTTTATCTTTCTTCTATCAGCAGTTGTGCCAATCTGAACAAGATAACTACTTCAATAACGAAGATCAAGTTAATTTTTTAAAGAGACCGTGTTTTTAAGTAGAACATGACATTTCTCCTGAAGGAAGTCCGAGAGTGAAGTTTGAGGACTGAAACTTATCGAGTTTAAGAGTCTAGTGATTAAATACCATCTTATAAAAGGATTAAAAAATTCATAGCAAATATTAGAATATCATTATTTAGGAAGATGTTCTGCAACACAATTTAACAATCTTGATGCCTGGTTAAGGCTTACCATTGTCACGAAGACTAGTTATAAGTCTTTTTTATGTATGTATTGTAATTTTTACATTGATATGTTTTATTTGATTGTTTAATAACATTGTAATTTTGTACTGAAGACAAAGCTAATGGCCTAATTGCTGAAAGGTTCTATCTACCTTTTCTTATAATTCAAGAATATTGCAGAACATAGGGAGCTTAAAAATGCTTCCAAGAGGTATTTGAGTACTCAATTCCAGACAAAATCTCAAATAAGCAGACCTAAAAAAGAAGAAAAGGCCTTAGATGAAAGTAAGCCAAAGGAAAGTAATTACAATGGCTCTCACCATCTTTCCAATAAATGCCCCCAAAACATAAAAGGAAATCTCAACCACATGCCTTTCCAGCACCCACACATAAGAAGGATGATGGTGCCATTAACACTGCACCACTAACAACCTCAACACTCACAGGATGTTTTCCATGTGGGAACATTGCCTAGAGCAAGGGAGATCCATCGTGTAAATGAAGACCCACTTAGACCATAATCTGTGCTGGCCTAGAGGAAGAATCCATCATCAGCTTGGATATCCTAGTGGAGTAATTTTAAATCTGTCAAGAAGTAGCTGGATGATCTTGTGTGGTGCAGAGTGGGAAAGGATCCAGATCCCAAGAGGCAGACCCAATTCCTTAAAACAATCAGATTGTTTTGGAGCACTTCTTCATTAATGGGAAAAAAGCTCATTCAGTGTGTGAGTCAGTAGGTTGCACTGCTGTAAGGCAAATATCAATACAATATGGGCAGTATTTCAAAGGCCCAGACTGCAAGGTCAGAAGGCTTAATGGCCACAAAGGCAATGGTTGAGTTTAGCCAGAGGGCAGAAATAGCATGTGCTGCATTGCAGTAAAACAATCTTTTCCAGTGGTTTGTTTGTTAGGGAATTACCTTTCAGATCCCAAAATATTCACAGCAGTCCCTAGATCAAAGGCTAAAGAATTAGCCAGAGATGAAGTACTTGAGGCTGTGGGCACCATGGTTCTTCTATCTTGAGAGTGCCAGAGACCAGAGACCTCAGAAGCACCTAGTCCTGATTGCAATCCCACTGAACCGTTTCTGAAGAGGGAGGCCTCCAATAAGATCCTTCCCTTCCATAAAGCCCCATGCCAACAGCATAGCGCATACATGTACCCTAGCCTCATCAGTCTCCAGACAACTGATGCACCTGCCCTCCACAGGGCCTGTTCAAAGTTCACATGTGGATCCTTGGTAGCTTCTGTGAACCAAAGCCAATGCAGACAGAATCTGCAATTTAACTTCTGCACCAATAATCCAATATATAATGATTATTGCCTTATTCATTTTGTGGCAGCGTGCACTCTAAGAATATGCTATATCTGTGTAATGGTATAGTGGGTGATCAGAACACATATTTCTGAAAGCCACAATAATTTGATATCATACAAGTGTCAGCCCTGTAAACCCAGAACAGCCATGAGAGGCCAATGTGTATTCATGGCAGGATGTCTGTTTTTGCTGCTCCAATTCTGACAATAATCAGGATGCTGACTTCTTTTGAACACGGGAGGAAGAATAACATCTCCCCTTCGATCACTGATGCTATCACCAGGTGATCTTCTTGGAACATTGCTTTCAATGTTGCACTCAGATAACAAACGCCAGCCTCACACCAGGGTGCAGCACACCAAAGGGCCTTTGAAGTCTCAAGCATGTGAAGGGGGAGAGTTAGAGTAGCCAGAGAGGGAACAGAACATGGAAAACGGTTCCACCATCTTTCCTTTCAGTGGAGCTCTCTCTTCTCTTTGCCTCCCCCATTACTGTGGAACAAGGCCCTCTGGGTATGATATAGTAAGGTAAGAGTCACTTGTTAGAGCAACATGAATTGACCTTTTACAGCAGATTTGCTTCTTCCCAATCACCTGTGAACATGTACCTTTATAAGGAATGGGGCATGCACACCTTCCTTGATTCTTCGCTGGTCACCAAGAACCCTGTTGGGAGTGAAGTTCATTCTATAGCCTTCTTCCATAGCGGTAAAGACATGTAAATCCAAATCAGAGAAGAGCTCTGTCCCATGAAATTTCCAAGGGTACACTGGAGGTGACTACTGTTTGGATCATGGCCTGATACTCTGCTAGTCTGCTGACTGGAGGTCAAGGAACTCATGCAGGTGCAAGCCAAGCTCTTTGAACTAGCAGTGGGGAGTAAGAAGGGTTCACCTTGTCCTTGGGCCCCTGGAATGAGATGGACTACATCTGAGCAAACTAAAGCATCATCGACTCCAATTTCACCTCTTTAAGTCAACCACACACTGATTTGACTGTGTTCAAAGCCTTCGAGCCACACAGCATCGGCAGTGCTGACTTTACCACTGCTTGCACTCTTCAAACCTGTTCAAAGTCACAATGCACAAGCAGCACTCATTGCATCTTCAGCTCAAACTAAAGTTCACCACTTTCAAAGGACTTCAAACTCGAGCAACATCTCAAACCACCAGGACCTTCACATTGCCCCAACCCTGACCTCGACTTGAACCGCTGGAAGCATTGTATAATACTCTGACTCAACCCATCAGTACCCATCATCTCCAACCAACTCAGTCACCAAACTGAGCCTGGTGGACTCATCAAGCTTCACCACTGAAACGATGCATTGAACCGCATGGAGATTCGCTTACAATCTGACACAAAGCAGACTTGCTTTCTGCACTAGTGTGATCTGCCACATTCAAAACAGGCTCATCCTGCAAGGACAGCACCGAGTGTTCCAGTTTGATTCTGTCAAAGTGGCAAAGAGCCAGAACACGGTAGTTTTCAGAGGCCTTATCCCTCTTGTCCACCCTTTGGGACCATAGTGACTGATAATCTCCTTTTGCACCTTTGTCACCAAGACCATTTCTTGTAGGTGACATTGCTGCAATGTCCAATATCATCCCTGTTTACCCTTGGTCAAATAACAAGTACCCCAAGTGATATTGAATACAGGTTCTGCATTTTCTGTGTTCTCGCCACAGGAGTGGGTTGTGTTGGGATTTTCTAGATAGTTATCTGCATATTGGTTTGTTTTATTAAAGTATACATACTTTTCTAGAACTTTGATTGGGCATTGATTATTGTTGGAGCATTTGTACTATTTATGATGGGTTGCTACTGTCATCACATTCACACCGCTTCTAAGAGTGTAGCTTACCCTCTATCCATGTTACCACACAAAGCAAAAAGGTATATTTCTTAGCTGTGCCTGTTTCACTTTTAAGATTGGGATCTCTGCTGGGTTTTTTTAGCAATCTGAGGCTGAGTATGCAGTTGAGTGACTATATTTTCCTGCATTCCTATACTTTTATGGAGCAGTAGTCATTTTGTCACACTGATGGACAGTGGTTTGGATTTGATACAGACTCTGACTACAGATTAGTGTTTCAAAATATACAAATGTACAGTTAACATGGATACTATTTGCTTCAATGGAAGTAGACATGAACTCCATCTAGGGCCTAAAAGCCAACACCCTTTGCGTGCTACGTCAGAATCTGACCTGCTCAAGAGCCTCTAAGCTTTTGAAAATGTTAGGAGGATAGTGCAGCCCCTGGGGGCCAATAGTGATCTGGGACCTCCAACTCAGGTGCCCCCTCTTTCTGGCAGGGGCGTGTAAGCAGATGGGGACAGCAATAGCGATTGTTGATGCCATCATTCTTTGCACAAGGTGTATAGTGTTGTGTCCCAGAGGTCTTGAGGTTCAGCAAAATCCAGAGCTTCTTTGAGATCCATGTCTCAGCCAGGTTCCATGTTAGTCTAACTGGGATGGAGCTGGATGCAAGAAAGATCCTTCTTGAAAAAATGAGAGTAGCCATAGCAGAATAAAAGCAGAGGGATGACTGGCAGAAAAGAGGTACTTTGTAATGCTGTGCAAACATGAGCTGGAGGAACAGAGAGTGACCTACAAACAGTCCTATAGGTGGGAGAGGAGTGGTTACAGGAGTGTCTGGGGTTGCTGTTGGTACACTTGTTCAGAGGAGAATTGCCTAGCATTGTTGGTGCTGGAATGCCTCTGGCAGGACACAGACTGATATGCCTGGGTTATTTCTCCTCTGTGAAAGGTACAGTGAGCTAAAGACTTGGTTGAGACTCTCCCAGGGACCATCCACCCAAGAAAAGGTCAATGGGGCGTGTTTGTGCCACTAGAGGGACTTCCAGATCCCCCCTTGTTTTGCATATTAAGTAACTTTGGGTTTCACCCTAAGTTACTAGGGAAATCCAGACAAGGACCCCTTGTTCACTGTTCGTAGAGAGGCACAGCTGCACCTCACTGATGAGGGCTGACTAGGCCGAAACACATGTCTGGGGTTGCTGTTGGTACTCATGTTCAGCGGAGAATTGCCTAGCATTTCAGTGCTGGACTGCCCCTGGGCAGGGCAAAGACTAATATGCAGGAATATTTCTCCTCTGTGAAAGGGACAGTAAGCTAAAGACTTCGTTGAGGCTCTCTGGAGGGTCATCCGCCCAAGAACATGTCAACGGGCCGTGTTCGTGCTGGCAGAGGGACTCCCAGAACCCCCCTTGTTTTGCATGCAAATGTTCAGATATTTTTGGAGCATATATTCATTGATGGAAACAAAACTTCTTCACTGCATTATATTGCTGTGATTCCACCACTGTCTAGTGACGGTAGTGCAAGAAGACCAGAAATTCCTAGTTCAGACAAGTTATTCAGGGGATTTGGCAGTATGACTCGATGCCCACTGCCAATTGTAGAGTTTAGCTGTAGTGGGGCAACCTCTCAGCACCCTATCTACTGTAAAGGATGCAATTCCAATAGAATGCCTGTTAGGGAATTACCTTCTTGACCTAGATAATCATCATGGTCACACAATCTAAGGTTTGAAAAAGATGCAAGGGAATCAGCACTTGGGGTCAGTGGTCTAGGGGCTCATAAAGCTGGAGAAGGCAAAATACCAGAGCCCTCAGAACTGCCAAAAATATATCCTAATCCCACAGAGGAGTCTGTTACTGCTGGAGAGGGCCCACTGACCACTAAGATGCTTACTGTTTTGGCAGCAGATTCAGTGATCTCAGGGTTTCCTACTGGTATAGAACCTGAGATGGATGATACAGTCGTTTCAAACGGCAAAGGCCTGACGGAATAAGTGAGTTGTTATCAGCTTGAGGCTCACGTCAGGCTGACTTTTTCAGGGCCCAGAGAGCCTGGCGGATCTGAGTGAGCAGGTGAAGAGAAATGATCAAGGGAAAACTTCTGGGATGTTCAGGGAGTACTGGGAGAATGGTCTCCTATTCAGTGGAAGGGGCCAGATGACAGGGCAGTTGGTTTTCCCCATGTCAATGGAGGTTCCTACTGAACTTGGTTAATGCTATTGCTTTGGCTGGTTACTTAGGAGTGACCAAGACAGCGGACAGGCTGTAGATGCATGCACAAATAAAATAATTTGTCCAGTCCAAGCATCTGGTATGTCAGGTAGGGAAACAAAAGCTCCCTTAATTCCATTATTTATTATTATTATTATTATTATTATTATTATTATTATTTAATATTGTATTTATTCAGAATGGACCTAGCTTCGAGAAGCAACAGAGCACTTTACATAGGCTACCAATTGTTGGGTGGCCTTTCAAGATAATAGGAATTGAGACTGTGGTTCCTTTTGTTCCCAGACCACCTCAGGAACTGGTACTTCATGGCTATGGTAGATTGGGCCTCCTGGTGCTATGAAACAGTACCCTTGAGAAGCATCAAAGCCCCATTGGTAGTGAAGGCTTTGATAGAGATATTCTCTTTTGTGGGGAACCCCTAAAAACATATTCTCACAGGGGCTCCAACTTTATATTAGAGTACATGAAGGCGGTGTGGTAGGAATTTAGTGTTACTTAAAAACCTGCAACAGCATTCCAAATACAAACCAATGGAAATTCTACTGCCATGCCTTCCCTTTGTCTACTAGGAAGAACATCAGAGTGGAATGGGGTTCAGCCCATTGGAGCTTCTTTTTGGCCATCCTGTTACGGGTCCCCTAAGTGCAATGCATGAAGGTCACAGTAACAGAGTATACTCCAGACTAGATGGTCTGGATTATTGAACCTCTGAATCATTCAACCTTCATGATCAGCGGACTGGAACGTGTGTGGTGTTTGAGAAATCTGTGATGTTAACTTCCTCATTGATACAAAGGCCTCCAAGGCAGATGCACTGGGTCTTCCTCGACAGCCAGTTTAAACCTTTGTGCAGCCGGGATAACTTGGTGTTGGTTCTCGTACACAACAGAAGAATGAGGATGAGACAGATCCCCTCCCAGACTTGCTGCCTACAGAGTCTCACGGCCCCTGGGCTAGTCCTTTGGTGCAAGTACCTACATTGAGAAATTGAAGTCTGCATATGTATAAACTACAGAGGGCTAAATTATGTCGCCAAACAAATGCTCACCCCATCCCCCATGCAGACAAATTGATTGACTGATGTGGAACTGCCAAGTACATGAGTACCATGAACCTCACAGCTGGGTCCTGGCAGGTTGGCCTCACTGACACAGCAAAGGAGACATACGCATTGTAAACACCAAAGGGCACTACTAGTTAACCGTTACACCCTTTGGGTTTGAGATATCATGTCATCTTTCAGAAGTTGGGAAATCAGGTCCTATGTGGGTTAAAGGATTGTGTTGCACCCAAAGTATAAGTACAGCGTGTTGGCATTAAAGACAAGAGTACATTACTGTGCTACAAATGATGGTGTTTTCACCGACACTGAACATCTAACATTATTTCAGGTGCAGATAGTGCACTACGCCTGGTCCACTGTGACGAAGACGGCAGCATGCAAGTACCTTGTTATTGATTTAATATGATTGGACTTGCTCCTAGTTATATAGTAACACTAGCAGCCTAGTAGACTGTCCTGTTGACAATTACCATGATGGTGATAAGCCAATGAAACCGGTCGATGAATACAGTCTGCGGAACCAGTTCCTAAGCAATATAAACTAGACAGTCCTCTCTGGAGAGAAAGTGATCTCTCCGGTTTTATGCTTCATGAGTGATTGTGCCTTCAATTTAATACACATTGGTTGGCACATGATTTTTTAATGAATGGTGTTGTATGATCCAGGGGGATTCAAATTGTTGAATACCATTCCTGAGACAATGACACATATGGTGCTTCCACTTTTAAAAAATGTCTCTGTTTGTCCTATGGCCCTTGTTCTAAGGCCAAGATGTTTATAAATAATGACACCCTGAATATTAGGAATGTGTGACCATTTGATATATGGACCAGGACGTGTTAACAACTCTCTGTGACTTCTTTCACAATGAAGTATGTTTACCTCCTTATTCTATCATTTCATAGATAAGTGTTGCAAGACCGTCCCCTAGGATTAGGGGTGGGGGTTTAGGGACAGATAGAGGTGTGTTCTGTCCCTTTTTGTTCAACCCTCTCTTTGGGAATGGTTGTCCTGGTCCAGCATAGGATTCATGAGTGTACTAAGTCTGTGTAATTATTGAATGTTATGTAGCTTGGTCTGTTCCCTTTGGGTGTTATATGATGTACGTTTAACAGACCCTACAGGATGTTACCTATGTCCTCCCAAGTGTTTCTTGTTCATTGCTGTCTTCAGCCATATGTGGGAAGCCCATCGTTCCCACCTGAAACAGATGCTTGAAGTCATACAGACAGCTGGCTTGACTATCAAGTCTACACGATGCCAGATTTACAGTAATTAATCTTGGACACCAAGTAGGCAGCAGTAAGAAACAGCCTCAAAAGGCCAAAATGCAAGCCTTGATGCATTGGGACATTCCCACCACCCAGACACCAGTGAGAGACTTCTTCGGAATCACTGAATACTACAAACCTTTCATCAAGGGGAATGGCACCATTGCCCTTCGCCTTAATGCTGTGAAATCCAAGAAAATGATAATGAAGGTCACCTGGATTCCTGCCTGCCAAACATCCTGTCAGACCCTAAAGGTTGGTTTGTGTGGTGCCTCATTTTTAAAGATCCTGGATTATGGGCAGAATTAGTTCATCATACAGACAGACGTGAGTTCAGAATAGGTGTCTTGTTGGCACAGTTACACCCTGTGTCTACCTTAACAGATACTTGAAAAAGCAAGACCACAACTGGGTCAGTATGGAAAAGGAAGCATTTGTAGTAGTTTAGTCTGTATGCAAGTTGATACACTACATTTTTGAGTATCACTTTGCTGTCTAAATTGCTGACATGTTAGGTGGTTGATGGCCATGAAGTGAGAGAATCCCAAGGTACTGTTTTGGGCAATATCTCCACAGAAATGGAATATGGGCATACATCATATACCTGGGTAGGAGACCTCTACTGCAGATGTATTCTGTAGGTATTTGTTTCAGCTTGAAGATGAGCCTGACGCTCTAGAAGGGTAGTGCTCAACCTATGTGCGTGGAGGCATGTGACATAACTCCATCTGGTGAGGGTTTGGATGTCCTGGTGTGATTAAATAATTTCTGCCCTGTGGCATCGCTAGGGGAGAACTGGGGGGGCCAGGGCCCCCCCTGTGAAACCATGTCCCCCCCCTTGTGACCCCCCTGCCTAAGACGAGCAGTGATCATGTTCTCCCCTTACATTTGTCTGTGCCCCCCCCTACTTTTGTCTTTGGCTCCCTCTGTGCCCCTCCTAAATTTGATTCCTGGTGACGCCACTGCTTCTGCCCCTCAGGAGTACAAGGATAAGTAGTGGCTAAACCACCTACTCAGCCCTCACACTTCTACCAAACATGAAGTATCCCTATCATAAAGGTGAAACAGGCACAGGAAAGTGATAGGTACCACCTTTACCTTTTGTGGTAATGTTGGTCGAGGGCAGGCTGTACTTTTAAGAGGGATGTGAAAGTGAATCAGTAGCACCCCAACAACCAAAGTACAACAGTCCAAAATAAAGGAATGTCCAATAAAAGTTCAATACAAGTATATACATATTGCTTTACTTTAAGGAAACACACCATATGCAAAAATAACTAAATAGAACAGCACTACAAAAATCCACCCCTGTGGAAAGAAGACAGAATAGGTGAGAGAAAATGGAATGCAACACCCTGGGTAATGAAACAAGGCTCAAAGGCAATCAATGAACACAATGGGCCTCAGTACAACCCCGGTGCTCCCGTAATGAAGGGTGATGGTACGGGACAGGCACCGTTGATTACGGGATGCCTTATTACGAGGTCCCCTAGCAGGACCCGCACAGAACGTCTGATCAGAGCAGACGTCCTTAGCGGGTCCCGCAAGGGGTCCAAGGAGCTAATACGGGCCCGTTATTAGCTCCATCCCCATTGAGCCCTATGGGGGCTCAAATGGGAATGGGGATTGGTTTTGTGAATGAGGAATTACCGGGTCCTCCAAGGTCGGAATGACCAGGTAATTCCTCATTCACAGAACCCGGAGCTGGAACTTGTAATGAGGACCCATGTGGGTAAAAGCAGTTGTCTTGTGTAAGAAAGTGGATCAAAATTGAGCTAACCATTCTCTAGGGTCCAAAGATGGACCGGGGGGAAAGTTAGACGTCAATAATCGCTTCTGGCTGTTCTTAGCGATCTTACTGGTTCGAACCAGGCTTCTTGGCACTGTGCAAGTGATTAAAACCAGGCTCAAATGCCGCAGTTCTGGTGATCCAAACGGGCAGCAAGTGTCAAGTTGTTGTCAAGCTGAAATGTGTAGCATTGCAAGGCAGTGCTGGAGGAATGAAGATCATGAGGGCCACCAGGGTCAGTTTGGAGGTCGAAAGATGGTTTGACAGTGAAGGTGCTGGTTGCTGGATGTGCAGTTTGATAATGAGACAGTTCAGTGCTGTGTCTCACAGATGCATCTCAAGGAAGCTACCAGTGGCAGTTTGACCATAGATTTGGAATGGTGACGGAGATGCTGGATGTTCAGAAACCAGTTTGAAGGTTGCAGTTCTGGGGATAAACCTCTCTGCTCAGCCAGAGTGATAATGGGCTCAGTTAGGGCAGTGCAACATTGAACTGGTTTGATGGGCAGCAAGCAGCCTTGATGGTGAAGAGATTACCAAAATCAGCACCAGCTGACCCTATTGGTTCAAACTAGGTCATGCGGTATTCGAGGACAACGCAAAGTGGTTCAAAAGGGAATCAAAGGGATCCTGGCTGTTCTGGTCCTCTGGCTACTGTGAGTCCCAATCCACGTGCACAGGCATAAGGTGAATGTTCTTTCCCATTCTTCTAAACATGGTGCAGCTATAGATTTGGAAAGAGGAGGATAGATATAGTGGTCCCTTCCGTGGATAGATATTTGAACCAGAAGAGGACATTTAAGTCTGGCCCTGTTCGCGTCATCAGCCACCCAGCCGGGTAATGGTGCAAGGAAGTAGTTGTGAAGTGACGGACTTCAAAGAGAGTCCTGGTAACAGTATTAATTATCTTGTTTAGAAGACAGAAAGCATAGTTGGGAGACCAAAGACGATGCTTACAGAGTAGTCCTGTGTAGAGAATAGAAGAGTCGTTAAGAGATGCTTGGCAGTGTTCAAAGTAAGGTGGTGCATGATTTTCCTTATATTTAGGTGGTTGAGGGGAGCCACCATTGCAGTTTAGGCGATGAAAGTAGAGAAGGTGTGAGAAGGTTCATAAGCAGGAGAAGCGATGATAGAGAATATTTGGCAGGGAAGAAGAGTTTAACATCAGAGAGTGCAAAGCCATGCAATAATTAATGGCAGAGTGACAAATGGACATGTTGATAGTGAGATCAGAGGAGAATTCATAAAAATAATGATAATGATGTGTTATTTATAGAGCGCCTTAAGCCAAAGTGCTTTACAGAGAACATATTTACCTACATGTATCATACCAACCAAAATGTATTCTCATTTATCGACTTCAGAAGGATGAAAGGCTGAGTTGGTATTGCTGGTATTGGAACCTGCGACCTACAGATCACACATGGATCGCAGCAGCGAGCGCTCAACCCACTGAGCAATCTTACCGGCTGAAGATATGGGTGTCATCCACGAAGAGTTGGTAACTCAAAGGAGGAGATTAGTGCCCTAAGAGCAGAGGCATAGAGTAAAAAAGGAGAGGACCCAAGACAGAGGCTTGTGGAACATCAGCAGTTAGAGGAGTGCATTTAGAGGTGTTGTTGCTGCAGGAGACATAGAATTGGTGCTATGCCAGGTAAGATTAATCCAGGTAAGGGAATGATTTTGAATCCCAAGATGTGAGTATTAAGGAGATCAGAGTGATCGACAGTGTCAAAGGAAGTGGACAGGCCAAGGAGAATTATATTAGAGGCTAGGTTGTAGTGCTTAGCACTCCATGATAAATGCCTTATCATAGCAGAGATTAAGTTGGCAACATTCATGAGAGCAGTTTCCATGGTGTGACAGGAGTGGAAAACTACTTGCAGGGGGTCTCGAAAGTTGTGAATGTCTAAGAAATATTTAAGATGGTTGAACATAACCCTTTTGAGCACTTTAATATAGTGTGTAAGGAGAGAGACAAGGCAAACGTTAGTTTGTAGGTTCAGGTCAGTCCCTTGATTTTTCAGAAGAGGGATGATGGTGTCTATTTGGCAAGTAGAGGGAAAGCAAGTTGAGTGGAAAGACAGGTTGAAGATTTCAGAGAGGTGAGAGGCCACTAAAGCGGTAATGGGCTTGACTAGCTGAGCAGCAATCGGGTCTGATGGGGCATAAGAGGGTTTGTCCTTCATTAGTAGAGATAGGATTTCTTAAGCATTAGTGTGACTAAAGTGGAAGATAATGGTAGAGTAGGTGGAGTGTACAATATAAGAGAAGGCAGTGTGAGGAAGGTCAGAAGAGAATTGTTTAAACTAATTTTGCAGTGAAGTATTCAGCTAGGTCATTACCTTTGACAGTAGAGTGGATAGTCATGGATTTAGGAGGGGTGAGGCGTGAGTTTAGGGATCCCTTTAGCTGCCAAGGATAGTTGAAGTGAGAGTGAATGGGCGTGGGGAAGAATTCTGATTTTCACTCTATCAGGAGAGGACCTGAAAGGGTTCAGAGCAGAGAGGTAGAGTTGCAGGTCCTCATGCGAGTGGATACACATCCATTTGCTTAAGCCGACATATGTCTGGGCAGAGGGAGCATGTGGATTGGGTAACCCATGGTTGTGAATGCTGGGAAGTGAGAGGAGGAGGAGTCATATAGTAGAGATTGTAAGGTAGAGCAGGCAGTGTTAGTGGAAGATGCATCAGATGTGAAGGAGGAGAGTGGCAACTGTAGGTCAGAGAAAAAGGGAGGAATGGCAGAAGGTTTACATTTCCTTTGAGTAATGGCTGAAGCAAGTGGTGAGGAGAGGCCACTGGGTGGGAGAGAAGGTGGTGGTGGAAATAATGGAGTGATAAAATAAGCATTTTTTGATATTAGTATTAGTGGTCTAGCTCTAGCTAAGTATGCAGCTACTGCCGGAGACCATGTTTGGAGAAGTCTTTGGGGTGGCGGAGCAGAGCAGGCGGTTGGCAGGAGGGGGGGTTTTGGGGGCTGCCAGTGGGATGACTAGCTGGTTACCCGAGGGCTAGTCTTTTGTGAGTTACAGCAGATTATTGGGTCCTGGACCCTGCAGCACTAGGGCCTTGTGCCTCCTGACTTCTGCTCTGTACTCATCGCCTGATGCCTGACAGTAAAAGTCATATTTAGCAGGTGCTGTTGGTACGCGAGGTAAGGCGAGCTGGCCATGGGTAGCCTGCTACTTATTTCAACGTCTTTTCTTAATTATTCTTTTTGACACCTTTACATGTGCTTTCACCTCTCAGGGTGTAGTTCTAAAGATGATCAGAATCTTGCGCACAGTGACTGCAGGGTTCCAATTTCAGGAGCCTGTTGAGCTGTTTGTGCTCTACTAAATCAGTTTATTGTGGATAGCGGCATCTTTTGGACATAGTTTGCTGTAGTCCGTTGTTTGACGTGGAAAATGCCTTTAGGGATGGCCTGAAGTGCAGAGTAAAGCGTCTGTATGTTGGACACACTTGTGCTGGCAAGCCCCCCTCACACTTCTACGCCCCCTCATACTTCTACGCCCCCTCATACTTCTACTTTGTCTCCTCTTGATCGTCCACAGAGCCCGCCAGTAACATTGTGGCACAGTGAATTTGCTCAATTGGTGCGTGCTGATATTTCACTTCTTTGATTTTAGCAGTGAAGAACAGCTGTTGGTAATCTGCTGTGGGGCTGTTCCTCATAAATTCATCTTGTGGTTGCCATGTACCCGCCATGAAACAAGGTCGCTTTTTGACCCATAAAAATTCCCTGATGCTCACCTAGGAGTGGCTCTGGCCCAGTCCATCAATATCCTGGTACAGACCAGAGCGGATCCGATATCTGCTCTGCCAGAATTTCAACGCCCCTGGGCCAAGATAAGCAATGCACTGAGGGGAGACAATCTAGCAAGCGGAGGGTCATCTACTTCGCTACCGCTGTGTGACTCTGCAGTGTTGGCATTGACCCCGTCATCAAATGAGACTGCCCCACTACTGAACTGGGAATTAAATTCCAGCATAATCAACGGTGTGTCCATTAATGAAGCAACTACTAAGGAGGGGCTGGGCCTAAACACTTCTACATGTCACTCCCCGAATGTTATACCATCTACACAGCTGTCCTGTTCCCCTCCTCTTTTTGTATCTGACTCTCCGAAAGACATTGAACAATACAGTCTTTCCTACAAATCGTTCTTTTGAAGCCAGGACCTGAGACTCTTTCCACCAGGCAGTATGCCAGGGGACCAGGGTTTGGGCACACCTTCGATTTTATATGTGCTGAACTTCACTTTGACTTATTTACTAAGGCATATGAAACACTTTATGAGAAATCGAAAGATTCAAATATGAATATACCTGTTTTATCGAGATTGAACTATACAGAGGGTTCTATATAGGGGATGTTATCTTTGCAAGTATCTAAGACAATGGACCTCATCACAAGTTGAGCGCAGCAGTAAAAATGCAGCAGTAACGAGCTTTCTGGCCATTTTCGGCACAATTACTGCAGCATAATTTGGGCTGTTGTCATTGCGCCAAAAATGCCCCATAGAGCCCTAATTTATATTGGGTGGTATCCCGGAAGACCGCCCACTCGTGATGAGGCCCAATGTCTGTAGAACCGAGGCCCACAAAATCTCTGATACTTCAAGTACAATTGATGTGCAGATGGTGATGGTTCCAGAGTCAGCTATTGCAGCAATGGAGCTGCATAGATCGAACCCTAATATTTTAAACACTACAATTTTGTCGCAAATTGATGTGGCACAACTTGAGTTAATTGAACTGGTGAATACTGAGAATGTGAACATGAGTGATGTGGGGAAGACTGATGAAGTGCATGGAGGTATTTAAAAAGAAGTCATACATCTCAAACACATCCCTAAAACCAAGAACAAGGGCTCTAGAATATTTCTCAGGAAACTCAATTGCCCAATTAAAGTGGCCATGCCAGACACAACAAAGCAGGTCCAATGTGAAGAAATGAGGAAATGCGCAGTGCATTCCCTCATTCACTGCACTTGAAAGGTCAACTGTGGAGGTTGTTGTGGACACCTAAGTTATTGACCCGGTAAAGAGCACTTCTAATTTGGGTAAAAAGATGGATAAAAAGAAAGCCCTTAGTCCGCTACTGGGAAAACACGCTATTACTTATTTTATGAAACCAATAGCCAAAACAACAGCCCCAATTGATGATTCTTTCAATATTAGTATTTTAACAGTTAATGTAGATACTGAATCCGAATATGGGGAGGGAGATGAACAGCGTGTTATTGATCAGCTGACTAGGCCACCCAGTACAAAAGTGTTTGAATCTGGACCAAACCTACAAGCTCCCTGTATGACATGTAAACACACTATTGAAGAGGCTGGGCAACCATTGCATCCAATGGTCTTCTTGGGGAGAAGGAGGGGGAACAGTCTGATGACAACAATTAATGGGGCGGTCAACATAGCTGTAGGTCGACATCCTGATCAGCCAATAAGCCCTTCCAACACAGGTGTCTTGGGCGTTGGCTTGGATCAACAAACCTCTTGCCTGAAGCACATACAACCAGAAAAGGACCTGCTACCACTGCACACAAGGGCAACTCCCCTAATGGGGCTGACAAAACAGCTGAGTGCCCAAAGGGGGCAGGTCCGGCTACCAATGAGGACATCTCACTATCTCCGCTGTTTCTAACTTTCGGAGAGAGGAGGTGGAACATTCTTGGGCCAGTAAGTCACACAAATTCTGGTTTTGGACCTAATATTAGGAGTCTGACTGTGGTGGCTGAATTCATGGGTGGGCCAGAGGGAGAGGTTCGGTCACAGGCTATATATATGGGCTATAAGGGGCGCTCCGACAAACAAGTTGTGTATTCCCCTAATGTAATACAACCTCTTTTGAGTAACATCAATGTTTATTCCCTTTTTGTAGAACGTGATTTTTATTGACAGCTTGCGCTTTCTACTAAACAAACACCACATCCTATCCACAATTAAAACAATTTAAAAGCTAAGAATGATTACTTCATCTGAAATTTCACATGTGGAATTCTTGTATGTGGATATGATTGATTTCTTTTTTATCAAAGGGGTTTGGTGACTTTGAATTTTGTGGCCACAACAGGGGCAGAGGAAGGTGCAATGTGGTAGAATAAACGAAGATCAGAGCAATGGTTATGAGCTGAGGCTGCTAAGGACTGATGATCCGCAAGATCGGAATGCTATACAAACAGTCTCTAATCTAGAGGGTAATCCACATTATGTTCAGAAAAACTGGACACGAATTACATGCTCATTGCACGAAAATATGTCTCAGCGGATTGGTGGATATTGAAAGAAAACTCTGAAACGCCTCAGTTGGAACACCAGAGGGCACTCTCATTTAATGTTTATGTCATCTAAGAATTTTGACGGTGAGGAAGTACAAATGGTATGCTTTCAAGAGACAAGGCTAGATCAAATCCCTATAATGATGGATTCAGTACCCATGCCTTAATTGCAGATGGGGGCTTCAGGGGATGCCCCCAAGCACAATTGAGGGGATGTCTTGCTTTGCACCATAAGAGGTCACCTGGGTATCTCAGCTCAGAGGGTGGAAACAGGGTGCAGAGACATACTGGCAGCAAAATGGACATGGCCTGGGCACAATCCTAACCTTTTTAATATTTGTATTCTGGTGAATTTTTATTTTAACCCGAGAAGGAAATCTATAAAATATTTTCTGAATTAAATAGCCAAGCTTTTATCTCATTGGTCGACTGAGTGTAATGCACATTTTATCTTGCCTGGTGATTTTAATAGTGAATATTTGGACTCTTATTGGTATGCACACTTGCTACGATCAATGAAAGAATCAACCCAGAGAGATTAAGGCTGTTTAATTCATGAAGAGATGGATTTATGGGACATGCATAGTCTGAATGGGAGCATTGAGGGGGATTGACCGCCCAGTTTTACATGGAACAATTCACATTTTAAATCGACAATCGATGATATTTCTGTATCGCGAGAAGTGTATCTGCATTGTGTTAATCTGGCCAAATCCAGACCAGAGGCAAGTGATCATAACTTGCTTCTTTTAGAAGTGCCATATAAGGTGTCAAACTTCCACAGGTATGAAAGTCCTCTGGTTGCGGAGGTTAGAGAAAGCAATATGGCGGCCTGGGTATGGTTTATGATTCAATTCACAAATCAACTGTTTACTGGCAAACAACGATTCTCATCTCACGGACCCATCTTATTATCCAAGGCAGATTCAGTATCTGCTGATTTGTTTTAGTGGTAGACTAGACCTGATGAAGGACACTTTTCCTGAAAAAGCATGCTCACGAACATAATGGGTTGTTATAAGTAAAAGGGAAGAATTCCGTGCCAAACTAAAATCCTTGCTACACATTATGATTACTATATTTGTAAGTCATGCAAGCTAAAATGAAGGTATAAGAACTGGTTTAGGGAATCACAAGCTGAGCATGGTCCAGAAAGACTTGGAAGTCATGTTAGAAGCCGCATCAGGGAAAGACCCAAGTATTTTTTGGTCACTGATTAAAAACCTGTCAGTAGAAATAGCACTACAGTGGTTACAATAGACAAATCGGTCTAGACTAAACACATTGCGGCCCTCTAACGATAAGCCATACTGCTATGGAAACTTGGCATTTAAATCTGGAGAAGGAAGATATCCAACAAAACATTGTGGAATACAAACTACCTCAGGCCCCCAGGGACCTGACATTTTATCAAACTGGGCATTGAAATCTGACCCGATGTTATGGGCCACTCCACTGCAAAGACTATTTCACAATGTTTTACATACTAGCTGCATTCCTCCGTCCTGGAAGGTTGCCCATATTGTGGTTATGCTCAAAAAGGGAGACAGAGAAAACCCCCCAAACCAGCGGCCGGTTTCATTATTGGATGTTAGAAGTAAAATCTTTTCTAACATTCTGTTGAGGGACTTGGAGTGATGGGTTGCGCAGGAAGTTGCAATAGACATAGACATGTTCAAAACATGTTTTTAAAAGGGGGTGGGCACCTCACAAAATAGCTTTGTTCTACAGCTTTTAATTTCCCAAGCTAGAGCCCAAAATAAACTGTTATTTTAGGCCTTTAATTGTGTTATTAGAAACAAACTTTGGGGGAAAATGAGAACAAGAAACTGCCCAGCTAACTTCATTAGACTTGCCATTAAAGGTACATATAGCAAATGGATTAACACTGGTAGTGGACTGAGGTGAGGCTATGTTCTTTGTTCTTTCCTTTAATATACATGATATGATATGATACGTTATTTATAACAAGCTTAATACCCAGAGGTGCGGCCCCAGGGATCGAACCTGTGGTGCTACGTGTCAAGGTGAGCACGTTGCACCTGAGCTATCCTCCCAAGACATTGGTTCTGTTTCTAATAATCGTAACACAAATCCACCACGACTAACGAACATCCATTTGCAATATTTGGTCTATGCGGATGATCTTGTGATGTGTGATCAGTCTTCAATAGCCAAAACAAAGGGGGGGTCTGGGAGTCTCTTTATCAGCACGAACACGGCCCATTGACCTGTTTTTGGGTGGCTGGCCCCTGGGAGAGTCTCAACAAAGTCTTTAGCTCACTGAACCTTTCACAGAGGAGAAATATCCCTGAATATCAGTCTTTGTCCTGCCCAGGGGCAGTCCAGCACCGAAATGCTAGGCAATTCTCCTCTGAGCAAGAGTACCAACAGCAACCCCAGACACGTGTTTCGGCCTAGTCAGGCCTCATTAGTGAGGTGGAGCTGTGCCTCTCTAAGAACAGTGAGCAATCTTCAATAGGTCTGCAAAGAAGCCTTGTGGCAGAAAAATCTCCTTATAAAGGAATTAGACTGATCAATCAACCCATCAAAGATGAAGGTGATGACTGAGAAAGCCAGGAAAAACACAGCAAACACAAGCTCTAATTTACATTTGTTGTTAAATGTTCTAAAACTAGGGTTGGTGGAAGATTAACAAATATGTGGGTGCAATGTTTTGCGCAGTCAGGAACAAAGGTAGGGTACTTTGTAGTCTTGGAGAATCAGCCAAAAATTGCAGCTACTCAAATGCGCTCATTAGACAAGCGATTTGGGAATTTTTCAATCAGACCCTTGCTGTTATTCTACCTACAAAAAAATATTCCAAGGATTACCTATGGCACACTAACTGTTGAGTCTGAGGTCAACTGGGATAAAAAAGAACGTTCAATTTGGAGAAAGACTTCTAATCTCCCGCTTGAACTTCCAATCAGTAGCATATGTCACGAATTGAGTCTGATCTCACTGGTAGCTCATATAAACTGGCAAAAATTGCAGCTGTACTCAAAGATGCCCCCCAGCTATGTGGTGGTCTGAAAACCGCTCTAAAGTGTCAGGATATCCGGCATTTGGCCATTTTATTTTGGATATTAAGAGGTTTTAACATGCTACCATGTATCCTTTTAAACACCCTTCTCGTGTTTTTAAAGATGGGTTTTTAAGATTGAGATTTAAATTGTTTTTAACTAAAGAAGTTGTTGGGGACAGGGCCAGGGTGTCTAGATCTGAGAGACTTTGTAGACACTGTAATGTCGGTGCTGACACCTTAAAACATGTATAGATTCAGTGTATTGTTTTAGCTTCCCATTTTTTAAACATAGCAATTATGGAATGAACGTGAATTTGGAGTGTTTGTTTGTATTGTATTTTACATTCTCAAAAACTGTCACTTTGTATTGCAGCCTTCAACTTTTAAAATATTTTGTTCAAATTAGAAAGGTGTGAAATAGGAATGTGTGCATTTTAAACTTTTTAAAACTGTCTTTTTATCACTGTGTGTTTATTTGAATGTACGAAATTGAAACATATTTCTTATCCAATTTGTGTGAAAGGTGTACTCAAGCCAGAATGCACTAAATAAATGATAAATACAACAATAATGATTAATTCATAAGTTTAAAGCAAGCAGAGCTTCTAAGCCTTTGCCAGATGACAATTCCTCAAACGTGCCTCTTTTATTTGTATTAAATAATACAATGGTGTGGGTAATCCTGTTTCGGAAAGGGGGTCTACTAATCAGATTCCCCTTTCATAATGCTCAATGCAACATTCTTCGTAGTGCTTATATGAGCCCTGACTGCACCAGTCAACTCAAATCCGCATCACCTGCTCTCCTGTGGTAAAGTGCAGGTTTAATGGTAAAATATGCATCTTTGGCAGCTTCTGTGACTTAAAGCCACTGGAGACAGAGGTTGCAATTTACCGTCTGCACCCCTGATAAAACATATAATACATTTGACCTTACCCATCTGGTGGTATGAAAAAATCTAAGAATAAAATGTGCCTGTTTATGGTGTAGTGACTCATGAAAGACCACCCTTATTAAACACACACGCATGTGATGACATGCAAGTGTCAAAACTGGGAGTCCAGAAAAGGTATGGGAGGTCAGTATGTATTCATGACAGCCTTTCAGTCTATACTGCTACAAGTCCGTCTATAGCCAGAATGTTGCCCTCTTTTCAAACATTGTGTGGAAGGATAAACCCTCCCCTGACAGCAGACATTCTGGGTACCTTGCTTTTAAAGGGGCACTCAAATAATAAAGGCCACCGTCACACAAGGGTGCTGTACACCAAAGGGCCACTTAGTACAAATCAGGTGTCAGCAGGTGATGTTGGGTGCAACCTGTAAATTAGCTCGTTTAGCTGAATACACCTGGCCAAATGAAAATATATAGTATATGTACCCATGTAGCTCCTCACTACATCTGCTCGCCATAGTGCTGACAGTGGCAAGCCTTGTATGAAAGGATGTCCTCGGGGTTATGTGTCAGAATTACATTTTGATTCCTGACCATTTGGTTTGCCCTGGCAACACTTAAGGAGCCATCGCCCATCCTGTGCTCCAATGACTGAAAAGAGGTAGCAGTGTCACACCGCGACTGCTGTCACTATCTGCATGGCAGGGACCTCACTATGCTACGGCATGCATTGTCATTTCTTGAAGTGCCCAGTAGGACCAAAAATATGTTCACCCCTCCCTATGATCCGCACCCTGGAAACGATTCAACTCGCCACATGTCCGTCCCCTCTCTGGCTATGTACAGCACTGAGAAAATGTGCTGCACTTAGCCCTCTTGTTATGTGTGATTGACTATATTTTCTTACTTCACCTCTTACGTTTTAATCATGTGTTATGTCTTTAGGGGAGGCATAGCATGTTGCATGTTGCATATGGTATGTTTAGTGCATCACGAAGTGCATCACTCTGTTATGATAAGTTTGCAAATGTTTGACTTGAATGCATTGGAACTGTCTATTTGAAAAAAACACATGGTTGCAAACGTGAACGGGATCCCGTAGCTAATGGTATGTGCTAATTTAAATCAGCTTTTTTCACAACAACAATAGTATATCATAATCGTGTGTGTGTGTGTGAACCCCCAACCAAAATCAGCGTTGCCTCTGTCACAAGTGTGGATTTAATCATGTGTGCACTCACATTTTGTTTTGTTCTGCTTTTCTGTGTGTTAGGCGGAAACCTGTGCAGTTCCCTCTGGGACCACTGCAAAAGATTTAGGACCACAGGTGTTGCGATGAACCCACTTGGTAGCAGTCTGTACCACACAGATTCAATTGGTAGCTGTGGCTGAGCAGTCAGACTTCTCTCAAGAAAAGTTGGTCAGTATAGGGAGCATACAATATAGGGTAATTCTCTGCAGCAAAACGAGTAAACACGCAACCAGGCTTTAGTATAAAGATAGTAAGTTATTTATTGATAACAGAACGTCTACGAAAAATACTAAAGCGAAACACGGCAAATAATTCAAAATACAATTACTCTGCAGAATGGAATAAGCTCAATCCCCCGAAACACCCTATCGACAACTCTAGGTTCTACGGCACCACTTATTTTCAGACAGAGGTGTATACCTGAACCCAGATGACACTCGAATATTTAGTGAGGAAGGGAGAGAAGAGAAAGGCAGGTAACGAAGTCAACACGGTTCGTACTGAAGCGGGTAAAAATGCAAGGCAAGAAAGCATTAATCACACTAGATCATACAGTTCGGCGGCCAGGCCCACTCGGTGAGAGGCAAGGCACGATGTCCTGGAAAGTCTCTACGGGTGATGCATTCAAGTCTCGTTTAGCAAATTGGTTAGCGACAGGTGGAACCAGTTCAGAACAAAGAGTGAATAAAGCTTGGAGGCAACCCAACGGAACGGAGAGGAATCAGATACCTCACACGAACCGATCGAAAAGGGAAGCCAGGCGGTTACGGTACCTTGTTGTGGAAGACAGCTCCGACGGGGGCAGTTGTTCCTGGTGGTGGATGCACGACGGGTCTTGGCCAAGAGAAGAGATGCTCTCGTCGTCGAAGAGAAGATGTCCGGTGCACCACCAGGGAAGAAACCAGCCGCGGAGTGCTCCGTCACAAGGCACCACCTTTCGATCACGGAGCAGGAGTAGTGGCTATCCGGTTGCCGGGTGCTCTGCACGGGCAATTCGACCACTGCGTCCTGGGCGACCAAAAAGCACAAAGAAGAAGAAGGCTGGTTGTTCCCACCAGCCAGGGAAAGAGCCTCTCCGGCAGGGA
Organism: Ambystoma mexicanum; assembly: GCF_040938575.1. Taxonomy (NCBI): domain Eukaryota; kingdom Metazoa; phylum Chordata; class Amphibia; order Caudata; family Ambystomatidae; genus Ambystoma; species Ambystoma mexicanum. The sequence goes on from NC_090922.1 coordinate 754,928,545, forward strand.
GATCTCTTCTGTCGTCGGGAGATTGTGAGACGATTCCGCAGGGCTCCACCGGAGGTGTCGTTGTGCAGGTCGATTCAGCATTACCCTCGTCGGATTCTTTAGGTCCAGTGGCGACTTCCTGAAGATCCAGTCCCAAAGGCCCTGCTTTTATGCAGACGTCCCCCATTCATTCAGCCTAGCTTGTCAATCAACACATGCTAAATGGTGAGCGGGAAGGCTCACCACCTGGGCCAATCACTTCAGAGTGCGACCTGAGTTGGCAAGGCAACTCTGTCCAGGGTGTCTAAACCCTCTCCCACACCCCGAGCATAACCCTATGGGATCCGTCCCATTGTTGAAGATTGATACTGTTTTTCGTTAATCTCCAACGTACCACCGATCTACTTATCTTAAATAGGTTTATCGAGTGGTATTTTCTGCCAGAACTCGGGTTGTAAAATGGCGTCTGTGTTTTTCTCTGTGACTCCTAAACCAAAGGTTGAGCCCTTTGTTCCACTTTTGGCGGGCCTCTGGACAGAGACCCGCGAAGGTGGCGCCATTCTGTCTGGGTTACCTCAGGGGTGTGGGAGAGGGTTTAGACACCCTGGACCGAGTTGCCTTGCCAACTCAGGTCGCACTCTGAAGTGATTGGCCCAGGTGGTGAGCCTTCCCGCTCACCACTTAGCATGTGTTGATTGACAAGCTAGGCTGAATGAATGGGGGATGTCTGCATAAAAGCAGGGCCTTTGGGACTGGATCTTCAGGAAGTCGCCACTGGACCTAAAGAATCCGACGAGGGTAACGCTGAATCGACCTGCACGACGACACCTCCGGTGGAGCCCTGCGGAATCGTCTCACAATCTCCCGACGACAGAAGAGATCTCCCTGCCGGAGAGGGTCTTTCCCTGGCTGGTGGGAACAACCAGCCTTCTTCTTCTTTGTGCTTTTTGGTCGCCCAGGACGCAGTGGTCGAATTGCACGTGCAGAGCACCCGGCAACCGGATAGCCACTACTCCTGCACCGTGATCGAAAGGTGGTGCCTTGTGACGGAGCACTCCGCGGCTGGTTTCTTCCCTGGTGGTGCACCGGACATCTTCTCTTCGACGACGAGAGCATCTCTTCTCTTGGCCAAGACCCGTCGTGCATCCACCACCAGGAACAACTGCCCCCGTCGGAGCTGTCTTCCACAACAAGGTATCGTAACCGCCTGGCTTCCCTTTTCGATCGGTTCGTGTGAGGTATCTGATTCCTCTCCGTTCCGTTGGGTTGCCTCCAAGCTTTATTCACTCTTTGTTCTGAACTGGTTCCACCTGTCGCTAACCAATTTGCTAAACGAGACTTGAATGCATCACCCGTAGAGACTTTCCAGGACATCGTGCCTTGCCTCTCACCGAGTGGGCCTGGCCGCCGAACTGTATGATCTAGTGTGATTAATGCTTTCTTGCCTTGCATTTTTACCCGCTTCAGTATGAACCGTGTTGACTTCGTTACCTGCCTTTCTCTTCTCTCCCTTCCTCACTAAATATTCGAGTGTCATCTGGGTTGAGGTATACACCTCTGTCTGAAAATAAGTGGTGCCGTAGAACCTAGAGTTGTCGATAGGGTGTTTCGGGGGATTGAGCTTATTCCATTCTGCAGAGTAATTGTATTTTGAATTATTTGCCGTGTTTCGCTTTAGTATTTTTCGTAGACGTTCTGTTATCAATAAATAACTTACTATCTTTATACTAAAGCCTGGTTGCGTGTTTACTCGTTTTGCTGCAGAGAATTACCCTATATTGTATGCTCCCTATACTGACCAACTTTTCTTGAGAGAAGTCTGACTGCTCAGCCACAGCTACCAATTGAATCTGTGTGGTACAGACTGCTACCAAGTGGGTTCATCGCAACACCTGTGGTCCTAAATCTTTTGCAGTGGTCCCAGAGGGAACTGCACAGGTTTCCGCCTAACACTGGTGTACAGCGGTGGGATTAGTATCGAGTATACAGTTTAGAGTGTTTTTCGACGCTGTAGAACGACTAACCACAAAACGTTACAAAAGCAACTTTCAAAAAACATGTCTACAATGGAAATTTACAGCCAAGAGTCTTTGTCGGATAAAAATACTGAGAGTCTGCGAGCTCTCTGTAGACAAGAGAATCTTCCTGTAAAAGGCAAGAAGTTAGAACTGATAGAGAGATTGCTGGCGAACCAAAGTCTGGGTACTGGTTCAGAGGAACCAAACTCTCCAGCAACTGTAGATAACAGTAATGGTGTTGATCTGAATCGTAATTCTGATGATAGCGATGAAGAGGCTGACGAGGACGGCGAGGCTAGCGAAACTGTCTCCCCCGCTCCTCTACCTGCCTTACCAACTGTGCCTACGGGGCCCATACCAGGTCCCACAAGTAACCCTGCTTATTTTGAACTTGAAAAAATGAAGCTCGAATTAGAATATAAACGGTTCTTGGCTCAAGCTGAACGAAACCAAGAGCTCGAGTTCAGACGAATGAATGCCCAGGCTGAGCAGAAACAAGCTGAGTTAAGACTCAGGGAAATAGAGCTTAATCATGAGTTACAAATGAAAAAGTTGTCTATGGAAAATGCTTCTCTCTCCTCTGGTTCCTCTAGGAGCTCCAGTCCCAAAAGACCCCGGATGCCGAAGGAATTAGTGGGTATGTACGAACCGAGATTGGATGTGTTGGATTGGTTGAAACTGTTTGAATACAATCATGGGCTCCAGGACATCACCGGGAATGCGTTGCTTCCCTGGTTGTTCTCTAGGCTTCCTCCTGTTGCGACTGATGTTGTAATGGAATTGGGGGAGGTGGATAAGACGGATTACGAAAGTGTGAAACTAGCTTTGATAGCTAGATTCGGGAAGACCCCTTCCCAGTATCTTAAGAGGTTTAGAACCCTCAAAAAGCATGATGGTACCCCTTGGGCTACCTGGGGGAGTGAAGGGTTGAAAAACTTAGAGGGATGGATTAAGGGTTACAAAGTTGACACTTACGAGGGTATGCAAAATCTTTTTATGTTGGAGTCGATTTATGATGCCTGTTCTCCTGAGCTCAGACAGCACTTGGCTGATTCGAAGGAATTAGATTCCAGGGCTCTAGCTAAGGCTGCTGACTTGTGGGTTGCCAACAGGGCTACTCACAAGGATTCTGGGTCAACTCAGAAAAAGGACGATGGAAAACAGCCTAAAAAAGACTCAAAAGAGAATTCGAATAACCCACATTCCAAAGAGGGCCCCAAACAAAACCAGAAGGGTAAGCCACCGGGAAAACCACAGCAGAATAGTGTGTCTTCTGGTGCCAAACCGGAAGGAGGTCAGAACAAGCCACCATTCCAGAAAGCATTCGGGAAATGCTTTGTTTGTGGCTCGACTGATCACGTGAAAGGAGATCCCAGATGTAAGGGTAAACCTTCAGGGGTCCAGCTTGTCTCCTTAGCCTTCGCTCCAGAGGAGGAAGTCCAAATGGCAAGTGGAAACTTTCTACTGCTAGCTGACGAACCCATTGGAGTCTCAGCCAGCGTTTCTTTAGTATCTCTGGGGTTGTGGGAACAACAGAATTTAGATGTCTATAATTCTATCCCCGATAATACTAAAGAGTATTATAAGGACAGTGTCCAGGTGAATGGTCAGGAGACGCCTGCCATTAGGGACACTGGGGCCAGCATAACTGTGGTGGATAAATCGTTTTTTCAGGCTGAGGATGTTGCTAAGGCACCCAAACGCCTCACCAAGTTAGCTGGAGGGCCTGTGCAGATGCTTCCCCAATTACCAGTTCTCATCCAGTGTAACGACATGACTGTAAAGATACCTGTCAGCATACAGAGTGAGGTACCAGGACGCGTACTGTTGGGTAACGATTTAAAAACTCTCGGAGTTGTATCGCATACTCCCAGACCTCCTAGTAAACGGTTACAGGAGCTAACCAGACCTGCAAGGGAGAGGACCCTGCGCGGTACTCTCGGGGAGATGATGAAGAAAGAAATCACTCCTGCTCCATTGGAAATGGCGGCCGCTGTCTCTAGGAACACCGAAGTAAAAGGGAAACCTAAAACTTCCAAACCAAAACCAACAGCCCACATTCCGATGCAGCCGACACGGACTTCCCCGCGGTTGTCCAACGTCACACCCGTAACTCCACATCCAGCTGAGGCTGAGGGGGAAGTACAACCCTGTATGGTAGAATTAGACTCTGAAGAAGAGCTAATGGAAGGCCAGGAACTCATTGGAGATCTGGATCCTGTTGACCATCCTGAGCTGCAGTCGTTACTGGCAGAAGGTGGACCCAGCAGGGCAGACTTCAGTAAGGGACAGAGAGAATGTCCAACTCTGGAAGGTCTTCGCCGTCAGGCAGAAACTCAGGCTGAAGGGCAAGAGCCTGGGAAACATAGGTTGCACTGGGAAGATGGCCTCTTCTATAGTGAACCAACCGAGTCTGCACCTGGAGACTACAAACGCTTTGTAGTACCCCAAAAGAACAGACCACAGTTTTTGCAGTTAGCCCATGAGATTCCTTTGGCTGGTCACTTGAGTTTCAAGAAGACTAAGGAAAGGCTCTCACTCTACTTCTATTGGCCAAAAATGGGGGCCGAAGTAGAAAAACACTGCAGAAGCTGCCATACCTGCCAAATCTCTGGTAAGGTTGGGTCCAAGAATGTGGCACCGTTAGTGCCTCTTCCCGTTGTGGGAGTCCCATTTGAGAGAGTAGGGATTGATATCGCTGGTCCCCTTGATCCTCCAACCTCCTCAGGCAACAGGTTTATACCTGTTGTAGTAGACCATGCTACTAGGTATCCTGAGGCAATTCCTATGAGGACTGTTACAGCTCCGGCTGTGGCTAAGGCCCTCCTTGGTATTTTTACTAGGGTCGGATTTCCTAAGGAAGTTATCTCTGACAGGGGGTCGAATTTTATGTCCCACTACATGAAAGCCATGTGAAAAACCTGCGGAGTAACTTACAAGTTCTCAACGGCTTACCACCCACAAACCAATGGGTTGGTAGAACGGTTCAACCGAACCATGAAGAGCATGATAGGTGCTCTAGAAGAACCCCTTAAGCGTAAGTGGGACCTTCTATTGCCATGCCTTCTTTTTGCTTATAGAGAAGTCCTTCAGGAGGGAGTAGGCTACTCTCCCTTCGAACTACTCTATGGTCATCCCGTCAGAGGTCCGTTGGCCCTGATTAAGGAGGGGTTGGAGAGTGCTCCTTCCCCCAAGCCAGTCAGAGTGACTGACTACGTGATAGGTCTCCGGAGGAGAATGTCGCACCTGATGACAGAAGCAAGCGATAACTTGAAAGCTGGACAAGCATTGGTCAAGCACTGGCACGATCAAAAGGCTAACATGGTTGAGTTCGCTCAAAACCAGCTTGTTCTTGTTATGATCCCCACAAGGCAGAGGGCCTTGTAAGATAAATGGATGGGACCCTACCGAGTAGTGGGTAAGCTCGGCGAGGTGAACTATCTGGTGGACTTGGGTAACCCCAAGGAGGCTCCGACAGTCTTTCACACCAACCGACTTAAAGCGTATGTCTCACGACCTGATGTAGCAGCGTTGCTTCTAGCATCGGCCGAGGAAGAAGAAGAGAGTGAAGCTCTTCCGGATCTCCTCAGACACCCGAGCAACAAGAAGAGTGCAAGTCTATGTTGAATCAGTTTGCCTCTCTGTTCTCGCTCTCACCAGGCTTGACCCCTTGGGGCCAGCACGAGATACTCACTGGTGACTGTCTGCCTGTCAAAAGCAGAGGATATCGCATGTCAGAAAACGTAAGAACCCACATCAAAGGTGAGGTCAGCAAGATGCTTGATCTCGGGGTAATAGAGCCCTCTACTAGTCCATGGTCTAGCCCAGTTGTGTTAGTACCAAAGGCCGGATCTAAAGAACTTAGATTCTGCATGGATTATAGAGCTCTTAACGCAGTCACCACGACTGATGCCCACCCTTTGCCAAGAACGGATGAGTTGGTGGATAAACTTGGCGCCGCCAAGTTCCTCAGCACATTTGACTTGACGTCAGGCTATTGGCAAATAGCCCTGACCAACCATGCCAAGGAGAAAACTGCATTTTCTACCCCCGTTGGTTTATACCAATTTACAGTAATGCCTTTCGGACTAAAAAATGCACCTGCTACGTTTCAACGGATGGTAAACCAAGTTCTAACCGGGATGGAGGACTTCTTCATGGCACGCTTGGATGACATAGCAGTGTTCAGCAATTCCTGGGACGAACATGTAACCCACCTAAGAGATGTTTTGCAGGCTCTTAGACGAGCCAATCTGACCATAAAGGCGAGTAAATGCCAAATTGGACAGAGTAAGGTAGTCTACCTTGGGCATGAGGTAGGCGGTGGCGAAATAAGGCCTTTGCTCAGTAAGATTGAAGCTGTGCAAAATTGGACAACACCGACTACTCAGACTCAGGTGAGAGCCTTCCTAGGCCTCACCGGGTATTACAGGAATTTCATAGAGAACTATGGGACCATAGCTTCTCCACTGAATGTCATCTCCTCGCCCAAATTCCCTAAAAAGGTTAAATGGAACGAGGAGTGCAATCAGGCTTTTGAAAACCTGAAAAAGGCTCTTTGCCAAACCCCAGTACTCAGAGCTCCTGATTACCGCCAACACTTCATTGTGCAGACAGACGCTTCCAATGTAGGGATAGGTGCCGTACTCAGTCAACTGGATGGGAAAGGTAGGGAGCACCCCGTTTGCTACATCAGCCGCAAGCTGAAGGATCCTGAAACAAGGTGGGCAACAATCGAAAGAGAATGCTTTGCTATCGTGTGGGCTCTGAAGAAGTTTAGGCCGTACTTGTATGGTTCTACTTTTGTTATTCAGACTGACCACCAACCCTTGAGATGGTTAATGCAAATGAAAGGGGAAAACCCAAAACTACTGAGATGGTCGATCTGCCTGCAAGGGTTCGATTTCACCATTGAGCACAGGTCAGGGTGTCACCACCAAAATGCTGATGGTCTCTCTAGGATGTATATCATCGACTAGAGGTATGAGATTCATCCAGGAGTGGATTAAATCCTCCTGTCCCTTAGTCTGGGGGGGGCGAGTGTTAGGGAGAATTCTCTGTTTAGGCTGAATTTCCTAACCTAGTGAGTCCCCCAGCAGCTTTGCTGGATTTCTGGAGTTTGTTTTTCCCATCCTGCCAAGAGTGTGACCCTTTTCCTCTCACTCTTGGACATGTATGTGTGTAATTCCTTTGAGATGTCAATGTGTTCGATGGGCTATGGGGTCTTTTACTCCATAGGGTCTCATAAGTTTTTCTATGTGTGTCACTCTGCACCCTACGTGTCGTGACACGGGGGCGCCCTAGCGGGTCCCCCCACCATAGACTCCATACCCGGGGACTGACTACTGTCTCCCCGGGCATGTAAAGTCACCATTGGCTTTACTAGACCTAAATTTACTAACAGAACTAGTACCAACCATCTTATTGTGGACGTGCTAGTAGGGGTAATACGATTACTCCTGGATCTGTTAGTAAATGAATTGTGTGTGCACGGCAATCCACCCATTGACACATGGGGGCCGATTCCTGGAACAAATGTGCACCGAAATCCGTGGCGTAAGCTGGCGCAAGCATGAAAAAGCAAGCGCGCGATTTATGGAAGGCTCTGCATGTGTTTTCACCGGGATGTGCGCCAAATCCGCGGGTGGCGCACACAGGTGCACACTTCATTGCAACATCCAGAAAGACGTGCGCGACGCGCACAGCGAAAGTGCACAACATCAGCGCACACACCAAAAAGGGGGCCGAACACAGGGCAGAACACGCGGAATGGGGAACAATGCGTGAAAAAGAAGGCGTAACTGGGAAAGTACTGCAGGGAAATACACAGAACGCCCACATGCACGCAGACAACACGTATTCATGGAATCGAATACGGGAAACCCGCGCACGCCAAAAGACGCACACAGACGTAAACATGTCTGCCACACAAAGGCAGGCGGAAGCGTCCCCGCTCAGTATAAAAGTGCGTGCAAACAACAAACACGTATACACAGCTACGATGAATGCCCTATTTGTCGCAGCACTGATCGTGGGACACCACAGGAGGAGGAGACTAGCCAGGCCTTGCATTTCTTTTGCACAGGACCAGTCTTTTTGGCATGCCTGATGACCAGGTCTATGGCAGGTATAGGTTTCCACCTCGTATCATCCTAGACCTGGTCACTGAGTGGGAGGATGACCTCACATCACCCACCTTGTGCTCCCAAGCACTGAGCCCCTTGGAAAAGGTGCTCAATGTCCTGCATTTTTTGGCCACTGGGTCATTTCAGCAGACAACTTCCATAGTTAGGGGCGTCTCACAGGCCACGCAGTCACGCTGCCTACACCAGGTGTTGGCAATCATTACTGCGCGCCCCTCAGTCCGCAGGCACATATACATGCCCAGAACACCCGCAGAAAGGCAGGCCGTGGTCCTGGACTTTTACAGGGTGGCACACTTCCCCAAAGTGCTCGGTGCCATAGATTGCACCCATGTGGCCATACATCCACCTAGGGCCACTGAGCACATCTATCGAAACCCGAAAGCACTGGCATTCCATCAACGTACAGGTTGTATGAGATGCCATGGGAACCATCACCTCTGTCTATGCAAACTATCCTGGGTCTACCCATGAAAGTTTCATATACAGAATGTCCGCCCTGAGCCGGGCCCTGGAAGCTGGGAAGCATGGCGACACATGGCTCCTAGGTGAATACAAATGCCTGTGCACATGCATGCATGTCACACACAGACAAATACACAAACCCAACTAATCACAACCATTATCACCACCCCAGGGGACAGTGCCTACCCTCTGAGCAACCACATGATGACGCCAATACGTAACCCCACTGCACCACCCCAGGTAAGATAGTGCATAGTGGAGCGCACATTCGGAGTGCTCAAGTCACGCTTCCGCTTCTTGACCGCTCTGGCAGCCAGATACTATATGCACCCCCAGTAGTGTGCAGGATTGTTAGGGAGAATTCTCATTTATGGCTAATTTCACTCACCTAGTGAGTCCCCCAGCAACTTTGCTGGACTTCTGGAGTCTATTTTTTTTCACTTGGTAAGAGTGTGTGCTTTTCTCCCACTCTTACCTGTGTTTTGCGATGTGTTTCTACCTGTTTCTCTGTGATTGTGGGCTCTGGATTACACCACTTTAGTAGCCCCCTTATTTGTGTGTTTCACCCAGCACCTTCTGTGCAGTGGCACCAGGTTGTCGTTCAGACTCCCCCGAATCCATTTCTGAGGTGACTACCATCCCCCAAAAAAGGGTAAAGTTACCATTAACTTTACTTATTCAATCAACCACAGATCCAGTACACCCCATCTTACATGGAGTACTGGAAGGGTTAACTATTAACTCTTTTCATCTGTACTTCCTAGAGTATTGTTTTGCTCTTTTAACATTTAGACTTTGCTGGTGGCAGTGGTATCTACCCTAACTTTTTTTACCGCAATTAAATTAGATAAACGTGGTATTGTTCTTGGCTATTATATTAGCCTCAAACATAAACCCGCTTGACCCAATTGTCTTTCTCTTGGCTACGGTTGGGTTTATTCACCATTTCTTTTTGTAAAAGTCCTTCTTGTGTTTTACTTTGCGCGGCAAACTAGGTTTGCCTTCTTTGTTCACTGTGTTTGGCGGGCTTCTTCCAAGAAGCCCTCCTCAAGGCGCATGGGTGTCTAGGTGGGCTGGATGTGAGGGAGGGGTGTAGTCAACCCCTGCACAGGGTATCCTAGGAAACTCAAGTTGCACTTTGTCATGATTGGCCAGGTAGTTGTCCGGGCTGGACAACCCCCCTGCTGGGGGATTGACAGCCAGGCTGTGTGAATGGGTTTTTTTTGCATAAAAGGCAGGTCTCTTAGGCTAGAAGTCAGAGAGTCGCCACTTGAACTACAAGGAACCGAAGAGAAGCGGAGAGAACAACGGCTGCTGCAACTACCCCGTCCCGAAGAAGCCCTGCTGCAGTCCTGAGCTATCTGCCCGTCAATGACTAAGAGGAGATCCAGTCCGGAGTCTTCTTCCCTTGAGCCTGGTGGGGATAACCAGCTCGTCTTCCACAGCCAGAGGATCCTCTTCCTTGGTCGAAATCGCTGCACACAACTGTAGTGGTCCGGATAGCCATTTGAAGAGCCTCTCCTGTGTTTTTAAGGAGCGCACCTTTTATTCGTTGTCGCTGCTGCCAGCTTCATCCCTGTGTGGTGCAGACCCCCTTCAGATGTCCTCCTTCACAACAAAGGAATCGCGGGTCTGCGGGAAACCAACAGGAACAACTGCCAGGGCAACAGCTGCATCATTGGAATAAGGTACTGTGTTCTGCTTGAGGAAACTGGGTGAACCTCTTTTTTTCATTTCCAAGGCTTGCCCTTGTCTTCCCTCCTTCTTATAACTTTTGCATCCGAACATTGACAATATCGAAGTACTCTTGGCTACGTTGAATCATGAACTATCTGACTGTGTGATCTTCGGCAACGGGCCCCGGTGTCACTTGACCCTAGCTGCGGCCCTTTGACTTTTGAACTCGTGTCTATGAGTGTTTCTCGATTCTGTTTGCCTAACCAAAATATTGCCTGTGATGTTTGCCTCCAACTCCCTCTGAGTATCTCAGGTGCTAAGTGTGTTTTTGCCCCGGTAGCATTTCATGTCACGGATACGCGTTTAGACCGAACTGTCAAAAAGTGATCGCAAGCGTATCCGCGGTAACGTGTTTTGTGCATAACACTGGTTCATTGAAACACACGGTACTTACCTTGAGACATACTGTACAAAGTGAATTGGTTAGTTGTAGTATATTTAATGTGTGGTTTTTGTTTAAGTTTAATAGAAGAGTTGTGTTTATAACGAATGGTTTAAAAATAAATGTACTTATATTTTTCTACCTGAAACCTTGAGTCAGTGTTTGCTTGAGTCACATTAATTGTGGTCCCTTTGTGTAATCTCTGCTACTGCTCATATACTCTTGAGATAAGCCTGGCTGCACCGCCACTGCTACCATTCTGACATAGTAGTACAGGCTTGTACCAAAGGTAACACTTGTATTGCCACCTGTAGTCTTAATTGTGTGTAGTGGTCCCTAAGGGCAAAGGACTGGACCATGACTTTTGCTTCTTGGGTCACATTCCTAATGCATTTTCCTTTGCCACAATCCCCAGGGATTGAACTCAACATGCACCAACTTGACATTGGCAACATCTGGCCCCCTCCCACCATCAGTGTGACTCTGACAGGCAAAGGGTGCAGGCTACTGTCTACAGCATAAAGTGCATCAAGCACATATACTGGTAAGAAAATAACATACATCACAATCAACATCAATAAATGGACATTTCAATAATGTACTCACAAAAATTGATTGCAGACATGCCGTGGAGAAAACATCCATAATCCCCACTAGGGGTGTTAACACAAGTAGTACAGCAGCAGACAGACCACAGATATGATGAAAGTCTAATGCCCTTGTGTAAATGGTTGTAACACCGAACCATCCTTGAGAGCCCATGGATAGGGGAAACAGGAGTGGCATATGTGAGTCAGGACCCCAAGCTGCAAACACATACACGAGACAAGCTCGAAGGGTCCAGCTGGAACAGACAGTGGATGCTTATATATTAACTAATTAAACTAACTAAAAAATGGCCACATATGACCCAGGGTGGGGTGGGCACCCAGGAGGGGCAAGGTACAGGGTGCACCTCAACACCCACTTGCAATGATGTTGAGATCCAAAAAAAAAAACTCCATGGGCTCAACGCCTGCACGGCCCGACCTGTGTGGGAGATAAGTCGTCGTCCTCCTCACACTCTGACTCAAAAGGTGGATGTGGCACAGTACCCTGACCACGCCTATGCGCAGCTTGCGCTTCATCGGCAGCAAGTCTGCGGGACCGGTGAGCCTGGTTCTGTGCGGCGATGACACGTGGGTCAGCATGCAGAACCTCACATGATACGCATGCTTCCTCTTGCAAGGTAATACGTGTAACACAGAGTTCTTCCTGCATGGCCTGGCATGACATCTGGAGCACCTCCCGGCAAGCATGTAGCTCAGCCGAGATGGTATTCTCAAGCTGCTCCAACCTCTCCTCTGTCTGCTGCCTCTGGGACATCAAGAGCACACCCAGAGTAGATCGGAGGGAATCATGGTCTACCCTCAGGGCCTCCACTTGTGCCTCTGCATGAGCAGCAATTTCTTGATGCAGAGACACCATTTCAGCCCAGCGTGCCCTGTCTGAGGCCACATGCCCAGCCTGAGCGAGTGGGCCGTGGACTGTGCTGCCTGCTGCTGGAAATCCACCTGCCTAGCAAGGGGGAGCACTAATTGGGCCACAAGTTCCATGCTCTGAGCGATATTATCAATTGCTGCCCCATGTTGTTCGGAATCGGCAACCATGGCTTGCTCCCACTCAGTATACCCCGGTGGCGCATGGCCACCGCATTGCTGGGCTTGAGACCTGCGGGGCCCACAGAGCCGCAGTCCTTGTTGGATTGGCATCACCCGCGGCTGCAGGACTACATTCCTCCGTTGACGTGATGCCCCAGGAACATCAGCAACTGGTGTAGACTGTGACCATGCTTCCTGATCCACCACAGGCGGAGGTCCCACCACTGTCTAGCCCCTCAGTGCAGGTGTTGCGGACAGAGGATCGCCCATATCAGAATCACTCATCGTTGATGAATGGACATGACGCGCATCCAACTCAACATTGTCGTCAGAGTGATCATCCGGGCTAGAATCATTGCCAGCCCTAGACATGATGGTCTGGAGCACAAGTGGGTTCTCGTGGCCTACCACCCCACGACCCCCACTTGTTGCTGGTGTGATAGCAAACCTGTGCCTGGAATGACATCACCATCCTCTTCCTCCATTGCGTCATCATCTGAAAAGTGGAAAAAGAACAGAGTACACATGTCAGAAGCACATAACCCACACACACACACATAGACATCACATCGACAGCCAACACGTGAAGCAGACATGTCACATACAAATGAGAATCTGGTATGCATCCAGTGGTATTGATATACAAACACATCCCAAAAGCAGAAATGGATGTGTTTAAATAGCAAAGCCTACACAAGTACTGTAAAAGTAAAAAGAGAATATCAAGGCTGAGCACCCCAAAAGGAAATACACCAACACAGGCTTACAAAGATACACAGATCTTTATTCTACAACTGAACAGTTTTCAAAGAACAAAGTAACAGATCGCTATCAGGCCCTCATTACACACACGAATACCAGCCCTGTTCGGGTGTGTGAAGTGAGTGGGGCTGTACATCAGAATATTCATACCTTTTATACAGTTTTGTAACATGATGTTCAGCCCCTCTGTATGTTAATAATTTCCAATCTAGGGTTCGTGCCGAGTTCACCTCTGACTCGCCCATCTATATGCATATGGATCATCTTCAGTTTATATGTTCAACAAGTCACAATAGCAACAGTATATTCTTGGATCTAACATAAGCCTTAGTACATATTTTAGTACAATGTAGTTCAACAAGTGTTCACGTTTAGTATTTACACAACATTGTGCTTAATATATGCTCACGGATTAGTATCGTTGGCACAGGTAATCCTCAAACTATAGGTCAACGAAGGACAAGGTCTCAGTACATGACCCTAACATTTGGCCTACCGGCAGTTTAAGCATTAACATGCATACAGAGGTCAGGACGGCCATGTTACTAACAGAAGAACACTGTGCACCATTTTAGAACACAGGGTGACTTTGGAGCAAGAATCAAAATGGTGGATGAACCTAAAATGGCGGCTAAATCGATCTAAGGTCAGAAACTTGAAGCGTGGATTTCTTCGCAGAATGACTGGGCTTAGGCCAATATATACAATAAAGGAGGCACGATATGATTTTCCGTTCGACAGTACAAAATGTAGTATATTACCTCCATCACACACCACCTCTGTCAGGCACATGTCACAGGCAGAATTGACAGATGGCAACAAAGAGATGGCATATACCACTAGCATGTCTGAACTGCTAAATGCCCACACCTTCTAGTGAATCCAAAAACACAATGACACACGTAATATGCATGTACACATGCATCACTAAACCATCATCACCAATATAGCTTCATGCATCTGCAGATCAGCCTGTACCGGGCGTCATGGGCCATGTAGACATAGTGAATGTCTTGAGCAAAGCGAGGGCCTGCAACCAGGCATGAGGGACCATAACACCAAGTACGGTCCGAGCTGCAGGCCATGAAGACTCCAGAACACCCTTCAGGGCCTAATTGAGCACATTGTGCTATGAATGTCCCCTATTCCATAATTCCATGTGTAAATTCATCACGGCCAGGCTCCACCATATTAGCTGAGGGGGCCTGGGCGTACACATACTGCACAACAGTGCACCTTCAGGATTATGCCAGTTGAACATAACGGGCACAATGCTGAAATCTCACCAGCATTAACGTCAATCAACTACATATTAGTCAGTCAACCAAAATGCTGTGGAAGACACATGTGTAAATGAACACTTTCACACACACATAAGTGAGTAGCGCAATGTTGCACTACACAACGTAGAAGCTGCTTGCATATGTACACGTGAAATTGTGCAAAAACACCCCTTTCCCTATACACCTGTATTGTGAACCTGAATAGCATCCAATACAGCAAAGCAAGCAGCTACAACGCTGCTTGCTTTGATGTATCTGAAAGTGTACATATACACACGTGAAGGCAGCTCCACAGTCATTACAGCCCGATTCGGCAGGAGACAATCAGTCTGAGCCCTAAACCTGTTGGTATAGGCCACAGATTGACCAATCAAATTTGCTAAACACCCGCTAGGGTGTTCCAATACTGAGTACATGTGTCACAGGATGCACCTGTGCCCGTGGCTTTCCTGAGAGTGAAGGGATGAAAATCTAACCATACATGCCAGGTCACTTTGACATTGCAGCAGTGAGTAGGCATGTAGAATGGTGTAACACGGCTCAGAAGTGGGTTGATGCAGTGCAGAACATGTGTACGTTACCCACTATCTACATGAACAAGTACATTATGATGTCTATCAATAAACATGAAGGCAGTGTAAAGGTAAGTTCAGGCATTACGTGCAATGTGCATGCAATGGGTTGCATGGCTACAGGCACCCCCCCGCTTAGTGAAAATGCATGGAGGCATTGCATGGCAGCGAAAGGGTGACCAGAGAACTGTGTATTGGCAGACAGTGTTGACTAGCGTCAATTGCATCATCTGAGTCCACTGACAACACAGCAGATGAGAATGGGACAGTAAGCAGGACACAGGATGAACCCTCAGTAGTAGACCCATGTGTGTAGAAGCCACTACACCAGTTGAACAGAGTCAGGGGGCCAGAAACAGGGGAAGGTCTGTGTCCCACACAGACTGTGACACCCTAAACATGTGCGTGATGCAGGACTGAGCCAGAGTGGGCATGGAATGGATGATGAAATGCCATTAAATGTATGCCATCCTGTACACGTACTACAATGATCGTCCGGGCAAGGACACATAGGGGCATGCATGGAATGCACATGGAGCATGAATGGGCATTCATGTCCCTGCAGAGCATCTGCCATCTGCACAGTCCGAGTGAGCCACCCTGCATCAAGGACAAAGGATGCAACCCACTGTATGTGTCTGGCAGGTCGGCAGGGGGAAGTGTTCATGTACACAAGAGCGTTGAGCAGGCCATTGCAGTACCCCAACATGATACCCACCATTGCCATGGTGAAATTGGAGTGCAGGGGGGTGGAGGGGAAAGGGAGCATGCCTACGTGGAGAACCCGCATGCAGGCAGAACCCACATGCACGTCAGTCATGCAATGACATAGTCCCAGTGCTGAGTGGAAAGACACCCCAGGCTACATGCAGAAGGGCCAGTGAGCTGGAACATGGACCGGAGGGGCTGTCAGGTGACTAGCATGTCAGCAGGGTGCAGGTGTGGTGATGAGGACAGTCCCCGTCTGCTTTACATGTCCAGCATGCTGCACAGCAGGTACGCATCAGTGAAGCATTGCATGACTCGCACATGAGAACCATCTACACATAGCATGTAGTGGCAGTCAAGCACAAAACATCACAAAAGCAAACCACACATGGTCTGCACAAACACGTGACAGTACTCACTGGACGGGGCATCAAAGTCCAGCATCTCTCCCACTCCTTCGTACAATTCTGGCGGTGTGAACTCTGCAGTGACTGATTCGTGCGGAGTGATATCTTTCTCCTCAGGTGGTGGCCCACTGCCATTCACCAGCGTCATGTTGTAATTAGAGGCACGCTTTAGCTTAGCAGAGCGTTGGAGCTCATCCCAACGTTTTTGCACTCCTGAGCTGTGCGCACCTCATGGCCGATTGCACTGACACCCTCAGCAACATGCTTCCAGTGGGACAAACGCTGGGCAGCCGTAGTGTGACAATTCGGGCCCACTAGCATATCACAGTCGTGTCCCAACACATAGTCCACAAGGAAGTCCAGTTCCTGCTTGTAGGAAGGCTTCTTCCTCGATATGCCGGAGGCCGGAGCCGTGTCTGGGGTCCCAGCCTCTGCTGCAGATGCAACCTTCCTCCTCTTGGACAGTGGTCCGGACCCTGACTGGCAAATGACACCCTGATCAGTATGGGCAGTGGCGCTGGTGGATTGAACCGAGGGAGTGGCAGGTGAAACAAGGACGGAAGCCCTGACTTGTGTCAGTGGCTGCTGGGTGCCCTTGACTTGACCCTGCACAGCAACATGTGCTGTGCCAAGGTCATTGACCGGCACTTTCCTGGGTGGTAGACTCACAGCTGGGGTGGTGTTGGCTGCATCTGCCCATGCACTTGCCAACACCCGGCTGCTCGGGGCAGCAGATGACAATACTGCCCCAGGGACATGTGCCTCGGTCAGGGCAGCCCTGTATGCACTTACTGTGTGCCTCCTGGCCTCCTGGAAATCATCCTTGGACTCTTCAGGTGCCAACGCAACATGCGCTGGCTGACCCTGAGGCTGGGTGGTGGTGTCCACAGATGCACCCGCAGCTACCACTACCCTTGGGCCCGTGGCAGTCGATGAAACGGACTGCCGGGTCACATGGGAGCCAGTGCCACATTCAAGAGCTGCGTCTCACGGAACCACAGGGGGTGGTGGCATGACTGTACCAACACGTGGCACAACATCGTGCTGAAGTGGCGCACCCCTGCCTCTTCCCCCTCTGCAGCCACCCTGGAAACCCTGGAGTCCCCGTACTCCCTGGTCACCCTGGCCACATCCCTGACCACGCCCTCCACGTGAAGTACGCCCAGCTGAGGTGCCCCTCACCTTTCGTGGCCTCCCAACCATGGCACAGATGTAGTAGTGCTGGCACAGATGTAGTAGTGTGGGAGGTGTACACAACAATTGTCCTAGGCAATTGCGGTAAAAGGGGTGGGATACAAGATGTTAACAGCACCCCTGTGCACCTGCAAGGCTGTATGTGACCCCGGTGATAATGTGATGGGTCACGCAATGCTCAGGCACCCCAAAACTGCAGTAAAACTGTGCCCACAACCCCTGGTAGCCCACTTGTGTGGAATTGACCTCCCGCATTACACAATGGCACCCAGGGACACGAAAAACACATATGCATGGGACATGCAGGCTACTATGACCTCCAACACGGGTACACGATACACATGGGGACCCGCAGTGGGAAAAATAGCATGCGCGACTCACCCTCTGACTAGCGTGATAATGAAAAACATGCGTAGCCAATACCCCTGCCAAAAGAAGAGATACTTCCTTGATCTGCTGTGAAGTTGTGATGGGGCGCGAAACAACCAGAAGTAGCAACACACGTCGGTCTCCACGAAAGGCACATACAGTGAACTGCTGGCCCCGCTCTCCTTTAACCCATGCTGAGGGAAACGCCTGCGCGTGTCACATTTTGGTTGTTCGTTTGTTTATTTTATTAGTATAGCACTCCAGACCCAGGGGTATATGTGCGCTCAAGGGTATGGTTACAGGATACAAGTTTATACATTTAGAACACTTATGCAGAATTTATACAATTTACAAAATACAGTTGTTGCAAAGGAGTTATATACTTTATATAATATGTACAAAGGAATGATACAGAAGCTAGTACCAGCAGACGCAGGGTGGTAGTGAATGAATGCTAAGGGTATGTGTGTGAAGTATCCAGAGTGACCTGAGGTGGTTTTAGTTTTTATTCAGTAGCCAGGTGATAACCTGGGTTCTGCATGGTTGAAAGGTTGAAATGGATTTGATGTCCAGTGGAAGTGTATTCCAGAGTTGGGCGGCTAGAACCCGGAAACTGGTTCCGCCGGCTCTTTTTAAGGTGTATTTGGGCACCACCAGGCATAGTGTGTTGGTGGATCTGGTGATTTTGGTAGCAGGTTTCATAGTGAATGTATTGGTTAGATAAGGTCGGGCAAGGTGATTGAAGGCTTTGTAGGTGAGAAAAATAGTTTTTAAGTAGATTTTTTGTTGAATGGAGAGCCATTTACATGATTTTCTGATAGCAGAAATACGTTCTCTCCTGGGAATATTAAGAGCAGCTCGGAGCGCGTTGTTTCTGAGGACCTGCAGTTTGTTAATTATGGATTTGTTTGCGCCTGCATATAAGCCGTTGCAGTAGTCCAGTTAAGACTGTATAAGTGCTCTGGCTAATATGAGGCAGCTGTTAGTGGATAGCAGAGGTCTGCAAGCCCTAATCAGCTTACCTGTGTAGGCGGTGGCTGAGGTGGTCATGTTGATTTGTTTAGAGAGGTTGGTATTGGTATCTAGATAGAAACCGAGGGTTTGCGATGGGTATAGTGTTTTCATCAATAATGATGCTATTGTAGCTGGGGCTGAGTTTCAGGAGGGTGCTGGGGGAGCCGACAAGGAGCAGTTCAGTCTTATCACCATTCAGGCAGAGGCCATGTGTGGCCATCCATGCCTGAATGATGATGAAGGTTTTGTTGATCCGGCCGATGTCAGAATTGTAATTACCTGATAGAGTTAGGAGTATCTGAGTGTCATCTGCATAGTTGGTGTAGGTGACACCCAGACGGTCCAGCTTGTCGAAAAGAGGCTTTGTAAATATGTTATACAAAGAAGCCAAAACGCAAGAGCCTTGTGGGACACCACATGTGATGGGTATCGGGTCGGCCGCTGCTAACGGTGTGAAGACACGCATGGTCCTGTTAGCGAGGAAGGATTGGATCAATGTGACCGCAGAGAGGGAGAAGTGTGCTGCAGATGACAGATGGTTGCATACGATTTTGTGGTCGACCAAGTCAAAGGCTGCAGAGAGGTCTAAGAGAAGAAGGGTGGCAGCCCTACTCTTATCTTTGAGTTCGTTGATCTGACTTTTGAGATCAACAAGGGCCGTTTCTGTTCCATGTTGAGGTCGAAAGCCAGATTGACGGATTCCTAATAGTTAGTTTGTCTCTAGGTAGTCTTGAATTTGTAAGTAGGCCACTCTATCAAGGATTTCTAGTAAGAACGGGCACAGTAGTGATAGGTCTATGATTGGTAGGTATAGACGGGTCGAGTGTTTGTTTTTTTAACAGTGGGAGAACCCATGAGTGTTTCAAATTGCTTGGGACTCCGTTGCTAGTGAAAGCCAGGTTTATTAGTTTGGTAATGAAGGGGGATAGATTCTGGCTGCGTCTTTTATAATCTGAGCAGGTCAACTGTCCCCTTTACAGTTGGAAGGTTTCAAGGAGGCTATAATTTTTTGTACTTAGTTATAGTTACCTTTTTGAATGTGAAGCCTGAATTGATATCAGTGGGTGATGGTAAGGTTGGACTGGATGTTAAGCCATTGCTGAATTGTCATTTGTTTTCAATTTTAGATTGGAGCTCAGTGATTTTGTTGGCGAGGGCATTCTGGATGCCAGTGCACCATGGTTTATCCTTTGTGCAGGTATGTGTGGGAGGATTGGGGTTTTCTAGTTTGTTTAAGATGTTGAATAGTTCTCTCGTGCTAGAGCCTGCCTGTGTTTTCCTGGAGTTGAAGGTTTCTTTTTTAGCATGTATTATCTCATTTTTGTAAAGAGCAATGATATTAGTAAGATTAGTTCTGTTTTCAGATGAGGGAGCTGTTTTCCACGGTGTTTCAAGTTTACTTTTTTTTGTCTGAGTAGTTTGAGTTGAGGGGTGTTCAAGAGTGCAGTTGTGCTTTGGGTTTCCCATTATGCATTCTCAATGGGGCAATGGTGTCGATAGCTTTAGCCATGGATTTGTTGTAGGTGTTGACCAGCAGGTTCAAGTCAGCTGTGTTCTGTAGTGCGTTGAGAGTAGGAACTAGCAAGGGTATTAGAGCTTCAGCTATAATGTTACGCTTATTCCTTGCTGTGCAGGCAGATGCATTTAGAGGCTTTTTGGGCACTAGGTTATTGATATTGATGACTGGCGAGAGGAGGTGGTGATCCATCCAGACAAGAGGTAGGGGGTCCTTAAGGGTAATATTGCAATTGAGAGCAGTTATCCAGTCGAGAGTCCTTCCTTTCGAGTGAGTGGGTTGGGAGCAGAATTGTAGAAGGCCATGCTCAGCTAGTGCATTGGCCGGGGAAGTAGCCGGGGTGTCATTACGGTCATTGTCGCTGAGGTTGAAGTCCCCAAGAATGATAATTTGTGCTGAGGGTTTGGAGCTCTCGGCTACTAGGGACGTGATATCTCCTTCAAACGATCCAGGCGGGCCTGGGGGCCTGTATATTAGGTGAATCGCAATTGTGCTTTTGGGGGATGTTTGCAGTTTGATTGTGAGATGCTCACATGATTTTAGCAGAGAGGAGGAGGCTAGTCTAATGTCAAGAGAGGATTTAAAGATGATGGCTACACCACCTCCTCGAGTGTTGGGTCTATCGGCTCTGAGGATGGAGTAGTAATCAGGAATAGTTAGGGTTATAGATGGGGCCGCAGCGTCATGCAACCAGGTTTCTGTCACAGCAAGAAAGTCAAGGTTGTTGGTCAGGATGATGTCCGCAGTCTCTGTGGAGTGGGCGACTCGGGACCTAACATTTAGAAGTGCTCCTTTTAGAGGGAGTGGGTTAGAGTTGTTAGAAACTATGTCACGCCCTTAGCACGTCACTTACGCGCTAAGGCCTTTCGTCGAATTACACGCTGATGTGCAGTTTTTTCACATGCAAAATCGCTCTGAATCAAGCTGGCCACGCGACAACACACGGACGACAACGCTCCTGCCCAGAAGGCCATTTTCCTGCCCCCCCAGAGCCCTAAGCAGACTCCCACCTGCCACCTGCTGCTGCCTGCCTGCCTGCTGGCCACGTGCCCTGCCATTTGGTGTCTGCACGCCAGACATGTGCAGGGGTCCAGTTGCTGTGACCACCCCTCCTGGAACAGAAGACTCCCGACTGAAGTTCCATCGCTCAACACTACGGCCCCAGGACCCAGTTGCCCACCCACACCTGCCTTGGGGGTTGCCATGTCGGGGGAAACACCATCAGGCACCACTGGCAACCCCCAGCCAGAGAGGCAGAGGGGTGCCATCTTCTCAGCAGGAGAGGTTGGCATCCTGGTGGAGCAAGTCCTGGGGCATTCTGATGCCCTCTACGGAGGAAGACGCGGCGACAAGGATGGGTGGGAGATGATCTGGCTGGACATCGTGGTGGCCATCAATGCGGAGGTGGTGGCAACCCGCGACATACAACATGTCCGTAAGCGCTGGGAGGACTTCAGGTCCAGGACCCTCCAGAAGGCCCAGCGCCCTTGGGAGCAATGCATGCAGTGAGGCGCCGGGTCCAACTTACCACCAACGACATGAGGATCCTGGAACGTATTAACCCAGCGCTTCACCGCCAGGTCCTCAAGAGGGAGTCTGGTCCGGAGTCGAGCGATAAGTGTCCATGCATACTTATTGGATGCAGTGCATGTTGAGGTGTGCAAGGATTATGCAGCTTGAGCATATGTCTGAAAAAGCCCATGTATGGATGTGTATGTGCTGGGACATGACCATGCTGCATGTGAGTCCTGTCATGGGTGATGCACATCAATGGTGTATGTGTTCCAAAGCATGATGAACAACTGCATGTGGAGATGCACACATGTTGGTATGTATGTGTATGTACTATGGCATGGTTGGGGTGTGACACATGGATGCTGGTTACACCTTCATGAATGTGCACAGCATACATGTGTATGTGTGGGTTGCATGTGTGTGACAGTGATACAACATGGATGCATGTGACACAGACATATATGAACCCGAATGGCAGATGTGACATAGTTGCCGATGATTGCACTGTGACAGGTAGTGGAGATGTACAGATGCATGTCTGTCTGTTGGCATGTGTGCATGTGTTCGGCACTCCCCATGTTGCTTGTGACGTCATGCCATCCTTCAGATGTTCATGCTGTTGTGTGCGTATGGATGCTGCTGCCTGTTGTACTATTCCTATCAAATTCTGCATGTGTGTGGGTTCAAATGATATGAGTGTTGGGGAGTGTGATGGCATCTGTGAAGTTTGACACTGCCACCCATGCACAACTTTGACATGTATATCCGACCATTGTACAGTGCCCTGATGCCTGTGTTGTGTCTCTCCCTGTCTGCAGCATCGACTGATGAAGAGGGCGGAGACAGTGCTGTGGAGCACAGCGGCAGGGTTCCCACCGCCAGCCGTAGATGCAAGGCCCAGCTCTCCTCCCACATTGTCATCTCTTCCGAAAGTGAGGAGTCTGGTGCCGCGACCATGGCCACAGCTGCCGAGGGAAGGTCCAAGAGGCGGAGATTGGAGGTGGACTCCTCGGCAGCAGTAGGGGCAGCTGAGCCCCCACAGGGGCCAATGGAGGAAGATGGCATGGAGTCATCCAGGTTGGTGGGGAGTTTGGTTGAGGAGGAGGCCGTGGCAGGCCCACGCACGGGGCCTGGAGGGGGGCATTCCACTGGTGCTAGTGGTGCAGTCCACGGGCAGGGACAGGAGGCAGCACAGGCCACCACGGAGGTGCCTGTGTGTAATCCTGCCCCCAATCCTGTGACTGCATCACAGTAGAGGATGAGCAGGCATCGACCAGCAGGGCACATGCACGGCAGCAGCAGGCTCAGGGTGGGAACCATGATGGCTTGGGGCCTTTAACATCACAGGGGCAGGCATCGGCCAGAGGGCAGGAGGACCCTGGATTGGCAGTGTCTTCTGTATGGCAGTGGTTGAGCCAGCGGATAGATGCGGAGCGGCGGCAGGCGGAGGAGGCACGGCACGGCTCACTATGGTCAGGGCAGAGAACTCCATGTGCAGGGCATTGAGGCGGGCTGAGTGCCTCGAGGCAACTCGCAGGGAGTTGGAACAGGCCATGACTACATCCCTGTGAGACCTCGAGGCCAGGGAAGAGGCCCGCCTCCGGGAGATCGACATGGAGTTCGATGATACCCTGGCCCGGAACATCAACAAGTGAGCTGTTGGACTTGCCCACCGCCATTGTACATAGTTCATTAGTGTTAGGTTTCCTTTGTTTTTTTCTTTTATTTTGGAGTTCATGGACATTGCTCCACTTCATGTATATATTTTTTTATTCATAGAAATTGTTGTAGGTTTCCTTTTGTTTGTAGATCATGGACCATTTGGACTTCTATTGTATATAGTTGCAGACTTGTACATACTTTCTTTTTCAGTTTTCGCATGGATCAATGGTTTTCTTTTATTTGGATTATTTATTTCTTATTGACATTGGCAATGGACCACTTTTTATTCAACATGATGTTTCTTTTTTTTTCATTGAATTACCAATTTTTGGTTTATATCTGTCATTGTATATTGATTTTCAAGTTTGATTTCCTCTGTTACTTCATTATGTTTTTAATACATTTTTTCCAACTTCATCATTGGTGTTGTGTTCTATCATTGGTTTTGTGCATGTCTCAATGAACATTGCCTCAGTCGTGTGTTGGCCCTGTGTGGCTCTGTTGTGCATTTATGCATGGGCATCGTGGTTATTGTAAGACTGTCATGGCATGGTTAATTTGGGAGTGGGTGCTGTGGATGGTTGCATGCTTGTACTGGGGTGCAAGGGGGATTTGGGTTGACATTAGGGCCATGGGTCGGTTTTTTTAGGACATGTTGTTTGGTGGGCCATGTGTCGTGGCCTGCTGGCAGGTGCCCATCAATGGGGGTGGGTGGGGCTGTGGGGGGACATAAGTTGGGGCCTGCTGGCAGGTGCCCATCAATGGGGTTGGGTGGGGCTGTTGGGGGAACTGAGTCGGGCCTGCTGGCAGGTGCCCGTCAATGGGGGTGGGCGGGGGGGGACATAAGTCGGGGCCTGCTGGCAGGTGTCTGTCAATGGGGGTGGGTGGGGCTGTGGGGGGACATGAGTTGGGGCATGCTGGCAGGTGCCTGTCAATGGGGGGGGTGCTGCTGAGGGGGGACATGAGTCGGGGCCTGCTGGCAGGTGCCCATCAATGGGGGTGGGTGGGGGACATGTTTCGGTGCTCCTGAGTGCATGCCCAGCGGTGTAGGTTAGTCCCCTGTGGTGTGGGCTGCCTGCAGGGCATGGTCAGGGGTGTAGGGTAGTCCCCTGTAGTGTGGGCAGCCTGAAGGGCATGGGGAAGGGGAAAGGGCACACCCGGGAGGGCCCACACTGCCGAATCACATTGTAAAACTCCCTGTGCATACCCGGAATACACGTACCCCACCTGCGCTAGCGAAAACACATGTAAAAGTCCACACTGTTAAGCGGAAACCTGTGCAGTTCCCTCTGGGACCACTGCAAAAGATTTAGGACTACAGGTGTTTGGCAGTAAACCCACTTGGTAGCAGTCTGTACCACACAGATTCACTTGGTAGCTGTGGCTGAGCAGTCAGATTTCCCTCAAGAAGAGTTAGGTAGTATGTGTGTATACAAAATAGGGCAATTCTACACAGTAAGACAAGCAAACACGCAACAAGGCTTCGGTGTAAAGATATAAAGGTATTTATTTCTAACGACACATCTATATAAAAACACTCTGGCACTATTACGGCAAACAACTTCAATCGCAATTACTAGAAGAAACAGATCAATCCCTCTAACAATAGTTCGACAAGTCTAGGTTCAACGGCATCACTTATTTGCAGACAGAGGTGTATGCTTTAACCTAGATGGCACTCTAGTATTCGTTAGGTTGGGAGAGAAAAAAAGGCGGGTTAAGAAATCAACTCGATACCAATACGTGTAAGAACAAAGATGCAAGGCAAGAAGACAAGACCCACTGTAGATTCCAAAGTTCAGAGGCCAGGCCCACTCGGAGAGAGGCAAGGAGATATGTCCCAAAAAGTATCTTAGTGGAAATGCGTTCGAATCTTTGTAGCAAATTGTTATCGGCAGATTGGACCAGTTCAGAACAACACGCTAGAGAAAGGTTGGAGGCGACCCTATGGAGAGGTGAGGAATAAGACACTTCACTCTATCCAGCAACAAGGGAAGCCAGGCGGACACAGTACCTTGATTGTGGAGAGACAGCTCCGGCGGGGGCAGTTGTTCCTGGTGGTGGATGCACGTCCGGTCTTTGCTAAGAGAAGAGGTGATCTCGTCGTCGAAGGAAAGTTGAAGATCGTTGCACCACCAGGGAAGAGACCAGCCGCGGAGTGCTCCGTCACAAGGCACCACCTTTTGGTCGCAGTACAGGGGTAGTGGCTATCCGGTTGCCGAGGTGCTCTGCACGGGCAATTCGACCACTGCGTCCGGAGGCGAAGAAAAAGCAAAGGGGACTGGTTGTTCCCACCAGTCAGGGGAAGAGACTCTCCGGCAGGGAGATCTCCTCTGTCGTCGGGAAGTGGTGAGTCGGTTCAGCAGGGCTCCACCGGAGGTGTCGTCATTGCAGGTCGGCTCAGCTTTACCCTCGTCGGATTCTTTAGGTCCTGTGGCGACTTCTGAAGATCCAGTCCCAAAAGTCCTGCGTTTATGCAGAAAACCCCCATTCATTCAGCCTAGCTGTCACTCAAACATGCTAAGTGGTGGGCGGGGAGGCTCATCACTTGGGCCAATCACACCAGAGTGCGACCGGAGTCGGCAAGGCAACTTGGTCCAGGGTGCCTAAACCCCCTCCCACACCCCCGTGGTAACCCAGACAGAATGGCACCACTTTGGAGGGTCTCTGTACAGAGGCCCGCCAAAAGTGGAACAAAGGGCTCAACCTTTGGTTTAGGAGTCACAGAGACGAACACAGACGCCATTTTAAAAAGCCGAGTTCTGGCAGAAAATACCATCCGACAGACTTATTTAAGATAAGTAGAGCGGTGGTATGTTAGAGACTAAAGAGAAAAAGTATCAATCTCCAACAATGGGAAGAATCCCATAGGGTTACATTCGGGGTCGAATATAACAAGTAGTTTCCACTGCCAGCAGCCAAGACTCGACGAGGGGGGACGGGACAGTGCCCCCTCGAATAACAGACTCAGGAGTAATCAAAGTACCCCTACTAGTACGTCCACAATAGGATGGTTTGTACTAGTTCTGTTAATAAATTTAGGTCTAGTAAAGCCAATGGTGACTTTACATGCCCGGGGAGACAGTAGTCAGTCCCCGGGTATGGAGTCTATGATGGAGGTCCACTAGGACGCCCCAGTGCTACGGCACGGAGGGTGCGGTGTAACACACATAGCAAAACATATGAGACCCTATGGAGTAAAAGACCCCATAGCCCATAGAACACATTGACATTCAAAGGAATTACACACATTCATGTCCAAGAGTGGGAGAAAAAGAGTCTCACTCTTGGCAGGATGGAAAAAAACAAACTCCAGAAATCCAGCAAAGCTGCTGGGGGACTCACTAGGTTAGGAAATTCAGCCTAAACAGAGAATTCTCCCTAACACATGCGCAGCCCCGGAATAGGCGCAGGCAGCCCATCCACCCTCCCCATGCCCCACAGGCAGCCCATTCACCCTCCCCATGCCCCACAGGCAGCCCACACCACAGGTGGGACTTTTTCGACACATTTTACCTAATGCGAGTGGGGTACGTGTACTCCGTGGGTGTGCGTGGATGTTTACATGTCATTTCGCTAGCGCGGGTGGGGTACATGTATTCCGGGGGTGCGCGTGGACTTTTACACACATTTTCGCTAGCGTGGGCGGGTTACATGTATTCCGGGGGTGCACATGGACTTTTACACACATTTTTGCTAGCGTGAGCGGGGTATGCATATTCCGAGGGGTGCATGTGGACTGTTACACGTGTTTTCACTAGCGCGAGAGGGGTATGCGTGTTCCGAGGGATGCGTTTGGACTTTTACATGCGTTTTCGCTAGCGCGAGTGGGGTATGCATATTTCGAGGGGTGTGCGGGGTGTTTTCAACGTGTTTATGTGGTTGGGGGGGCTGTATGCTGGTCCACTGGCCTTTGCGCCATGTAGAGGATTTGTGCGATATTTTTGGCGCACGGGGCAGTGTTGGGGGGCGAAACTGGTGCTGCTGCAGGGTCGCTGCGCCGCTCTGCGCCATGGCTGGTTATGGATGTTGAAATCCATGAATACGCTGTGCACTGAAAAGGGTTTTGGCGCACGCGGCTGGCGCAGACTGTCGCAGGCGCACTCTGTGCGCCAGCCGCGTGCGCCACTTGTGCGCCGAATTCTATGAATTACCCTCATGCTCTCTACAGGCTTTATAAGGGGTGTCAGATGTGAGGTATGTGTTTATCTTCCACTAGTTGTGCTATGCTGTTTGTTTTCTACGTTTTAACGTTGCGTCGCCATTTCAGAACCTCACCAGTGAAGTGCTTGGTCACGCACAGGGTGTTTCCCATTACGTTGCACACGTGCAGGTGCCAGGTTGGGAAATAGTTGTGCATTATATGAAAGAGGAACTATGTCATACATATGTCTACTATCTAAAGTTCTGAATATATAATTCAATAAGTAGATCACTGCAACGTTGCGAAGGCAACTTAATCAGCAATTACACTTTGGTGTCGCCAAATCATATCACATATAAAAAAAAATATACAAAAATATATGTATTTACCCGCTTGTAGGAGGCTCAGTGATGCACAGTGATAAGTGACAAATAATTAAAACATGTTCACGAGCAGTGAACTAAAAAGCGCTTGTTGTTATTGTTATATCACAAAACAGCTACTTATGGTTATTCTATTCTATTGTATCCTATTATTTTCTCTTCCTATTGTTATTCTGTGTCGTCAATGATGAGACGTGATGGGAGACGTATACCAAAACATCTGGTAAGCCCATTCTTGCATGCCAGTGTCATGTCAGTGGGCCATTTTAAGGATAGCAGACACCATGTCTATTGCACATTAAGTATGCAGTGCAATCCACTCTCTAACCCATTTTGTAATCTTTACAAAGAAGCTTCCATTATTTTATCAAATCTAAGTTTATCTTTTGCACAACTTTCACACCAGAGATGAACTAGCGTGGCTTTCAATCCATTTTAGAAACTAGACAAGTGCGAGCACGTTTAACATATCACTGGTGCATATGCCTAGCATGCGCAGGCAGGTCCTCGGAGTTCCTTTGATCTTCATAGGTCCATTTGTGAGCCAAAAATGGAATTGTGAGTCGTCCCAGAGGAAGAAGTAGTAACATCGAAGCACCTCTTAAAAATGCGTGCATTTTAGCCTTCAGATGCTCAAAGGTATATTTATGTCTGGAATGTTGGTGTTGTGAAAAGCTAAGAAAGATACCGGATACAATAACCACAGGCAGCATTGTGAGTCAGTTGATGCAAACACAATATCTGTTTGGCAACCAATGAAGAATTTGCATGGTTTAGCAATCTGCTGTGATCTGTTTATGTGGACAGTGCAGTTTTTGGCTTATTGTAGGTTTAGTCGTCTTTGTCATGAAGACTGTCATGGATATCATTACAGTAAGTGTGCAAGAGAAAAGACCAACGAAAATTACTTCAGGAATCATTAGAAATAAAACCCTGATACAAAGCAGACGGGGGTGGGGGGGGGCATATTCAGTTGGCCAGAAAAGTTTTATTCAGCATCAAGGTATATCCTATCCAGTTCACTTGGGTATTAGGCATTGGGAAAACACAATGTAGGACAAACATAAGAGTACTAAGGGGAAAGTTGCCAGAGGGCACAGCAATCGAAATTTGGTATTTGAAGCATTCCATCAAGGGATGTTTTCAATTATTCTCCATAGTCATGACCACAACATTCTACTATGCTCTGCAATGCCCCATGGGCTTGCTGGCAAACATCTGAATGCCTGGATCATATTGGTTGTGAATTGTGACCAGCTACAAGTAAACGCAAACAGGTATCCAGAGTCCACAGATGGTGTGAATGTCTGTGGACATCAGGTAGCATTAACAAAACCCAGAAGCCCAGGGGACAAGAGAACATGTTGTACCCTTCAACCAACAAAAACATATACATAAAACAACATGACTTATATTTACTATACCGAAATATACCTTTTTGTACAATTCATCATTTCAAAATGTAAACATTGTTTTTTGATTTAGCACAGAATATGATGGAATGTACCAATCACAAACCATAACTGTACACCTCATATTATCAATTCAGTACAACTCTTCATACAGACTCAAATACACCAGGAGCTTATTCCAAAGAAAAAAAACTCTTTCCAAATAGTAACTACACTGTATTTATTGACTACTTACAGAGATCACTCACTGCAGCAGACCCAGGTTCACCACAATACACTGCTTCATTGCAGGAACTCACTAAACATGACCTCCAAGAGTCACATGCCTCCATGTCTAATCCCCCAGCACTGCACACAATGAATGACTCATCATCTGCCACTGCTGCCACCACCCTCACACCTATGCACAACTACCCTCAGGCCAATACAAATGCTGAACCTATGAGAATGACGTATACCATATGGCCCAACAATTCCCCACTTTGCCTGACAACCCCACCGCTTCCATGGAACATTTTAACACAGTGATTGCATCAGGGGCAACCTGTTTGCCTTGGAAGAAAGACAGCGTAGCACAACACAGGTTCGAATCCCGACCCCACACTTAGAAACCACTTGTTTGAATTAAGCGCGTTATCAAAGAACAATTATTATTATATTTGGGGACCTTAAACAACTTTTACGAGCTGTGCTCAAATACACTCTATACAAATAAATTATGGACAAACTGCAATGGCCTGACACACTGGCGGAAGGTGAGGTTATTACTAATAATATTATCGCATATCAAAGAAAAATTCCTGGTTAAATTTGACTTCTCAAAAATAGCAGCATTCAAGCAGAACATATCTGATTCTCCCTCTGAAAACCTATCTAGATTGACTCCAAACCAGATGTTCCCACTAGGAAGTACTTACTTATATCGAATCCAATTAGTAAATGAAAAGAGTAAATCCTGAATATTAATGGCTTGGCTACCATTTTGCTTCAAGCAAGCCACAAATGCTACAAACAAGCCTTAAAAAGTGGTACATAGAATGCGCTGAATGAGTTGAACCATGAAAGAGAATCAAACATTTAAATTGAATGAATGTAGTACTTATTAACAAAAGACAATAACAAACCAATCAGAATGGCCTTCTAATACAACAAAGTTGGCTGACAAAGTAAGCTATTCTATGTCTAATCTAAAGCTAAACGGCCGAAATATTTTGTCCTTGTCGAGGTGAAACCCAGAACAATTCAATGGTAACCCCAATTGATCAACAGTTGCATAAGGAACATTATAAAACATAATCATATGCATTCAAATTTCTAATCAACATAAAAGGTTACAAATTGATCAGACAATGCATAGAAGAAAGCAATGAAACCCAACAATGTGCATCTGAAAAATAATGCATATCCAGGGACCAACACCAGAGAAGAGGTTCTCATAGGTGGAACGCCAGGGGAGAC
Source organism: Ambystoma mexicanum (assembly GCF_040938575.1). Lineage (NCBI taxonomy): Eukaryota > Metazoa > Chordata > Amphibia > Caudata > Ambystomatidae > Ambystoma > Ambystoma mexicanum. The sequence goes on from NC_090922.1 coordinate 754,959,308, forward strand.
GTTCTCATGTGCATTTTGGCGATGTATAAAACTGCACCACCTTAATCACGACCAAAACACATTGGGCCCTATGTGTTACGCTCACCTGGTATCCACAGGGGCGCCACACGATGCTGGATAGGTGGTTGTGCGCTATCCCGGACCTACTCTGCTTCGTTATGTGCCAGGCGGTGGGTAGCGCCTATGACAGGAGAATGGAGTGTTTAGATTTGGGCCTGTGGTGGGTGGACTCCCACTTCCCTCTGATCCCAAATCCCCTCCCTTGGGGTTATTTCTCACCTTAGGTTTTTATGCGTAGAAGTCTCTGTCCTGCTTCTTGATGCAGGGGCGCGTTGTAGGTGCGGGCGTTCCATTGGACGTAGTTTCTTCACTGGTCTGTGGGCCTTTGTGTCAGGTCCAGACCGGCTGTGACTCCGACTCTTCCTGCTGTCTTCAGGTGAATTATAGGGCCTCAATACGACCCTGGCATTAACCATGGCGCTATTAGCGCCATGGTTGATGCCGGTATTTTACCAACTCGGCCATGGTGAATGGTGCAATTACCGCCCCATTCCAAGGTTGGCGGGGCAGTAATTCCCCATTCACCATTGGCCCTTCCCCATTCCCATGTTTGCCCCCATAGGGCTCAATGGGAATGGGGAAGGTGGTAATTACGGTACCGCAAACTGCGGTACCGTAATTACCTCGAAAGTCCCTTTGCGGGTTCCTTCCTTAACGGCTGGTAAAACCAGCCGTTAAGGTCGGGACCCGCAAAAGGACCTCATAATTAGGCAGTAAGGGTTCAACGGCGCCAACACCTTTTACGGCGCCGTTAACCCCTTACCGCCTGGGTTGTAATGAGGCGCAATAGTGTCTTTCAGTTTCTAATCTGTCTCTTTCTCCTCCCTTCGTTTTGTCCTTCTTTTCGATGTTGCCTTTTTCCACTATGCTATTCCTCCAATAATGTATTTTTGCTCCCGCAGGGATGGTCGAGGTTAGAGTCTTTGACTATGCTCCGGATGAAAATGAGCTTGCAACGCCGGATGGCGAAGATTCAGGTAAGTGTTGATGCGCGCAGCGCAGAGCTTTTTTGGGGGGAATTATTGCAAGAGTTGCTAATCTGTATTCTCTTCCTCTTTGTTCGTGCAGGTTGCAGTGATGTTCGGAGTGGTGAGTGAGTGAAGGACAGAATGATTTCAGGATCCGCTGCTTAACCAAGTAAGTGCTGTTAATAATGCTGTCCTTGTTTCTTCACCTTTGCAGGTTGCGGTGATATCTGGCGTGGCGGCCGAGACAAATGAAGCACAGGATGGTTTTGGGATCTGTTGCTTACTCAGGTAAGTGTGGTTATTGATGCTGTTCTTGTACTTCCAGGTCGGTGATGGCATCCAGATCAATGGCTTCAGGATCAGGCCGGAGACAAGCAGGTAAGCAGGAGCAGGACACAGTGAGCGTTACGCTGCAGGAGTGCAGAATAACACAAAGCGTGTATTCCAGTTTGGGCGTGGCTTATATAGCCAGCCACACCTGAAGGACCGACCACACCCAAAACACTGTTCTGCATAGTTCAGTTCTAAGAACTGAACTGTGTTACAGGCCTCCATGTTGTATTGAGATACAAAACTGGTAGTTGCCCTATTTCTGATAATGAGCCTGGCACCAGAGGCGCCAGGACTGACTCCACGTGTTCTTATGATGGTGTTTAAAGGCCCTTGGGGCCACTGTTAATGGCTGTAGTCCCCCTGTTGCCAAGGGGCTGTTATACCTGAGGGTGTTAGGGGCATGGATCATGACAGAACTCCTTCCTAAAGCCCCTCTCATGGTGTTTCCTCTGTCTGGTCCTGGCTTGGTCGGATGGTTTTGATGAAAACGTCTTATCAAACGTGACGTATGTATTTGCTCGCTAGGCTCCCATGTCCTGTCCTGAGGGCAGTATCCTTTCCAGTCCACTAAATAAAATACTTTGGATCTGGTGAGTTTTGAATCCAGGATGCTTCTGACTTCAAATTCGGGTTCTCTTTTAACCAATATCGGATTTGGTGATGCCTTGACCCGAGTTCCATGCTGAACAGGTTTTAGGAGTGATACATGGAATACGGGATGGATCTGCATGTTTGATGAACACAGGGCTGGGAAAGTAAAAAATGTGTTTGTTTCTCCGATCACTTATGGCGTGATAACACAGGCCAGTAAGTGGCCCCACTAGCTCCATCTGTGTACCATTAAAGCAATGGGAATATGACCTCAGAGGTCCAGAGATACTTGTTTGCTCCTAAATTCTCCTCCATTGCTCATAAATACTGTAAGCACTGTCCAACATTTCTCACGTTCAACCATGTGAAAACCACTCCTGGGGCCCATGATGTCCCTTATGGTCCCTTCGTGAATCTCCAAATCAATTTCATTTGCATGTCCACATGTGCCTCCTTTGACTATAATCTTGTAGTGATAGACACAATTTCTGAATGGACTGAGGCCTACCCCTGTAAATATGCTGATTCCATTACAGTGGCCAAGAAACTGATAAAGGAATTCATCCAAAGTTTTGGACTTCCAGTTATCATAAACTCTGACTGAGGAACACATTTCACTGGACAAACATTTGCAGTGCATTAGGAATCCTTCAGAACTTCCAATGTAGTTTTCATCCACAATCGACAGGGGCAGTGGAATGCTGAAACTTGAAGTGAAGCTCTGCCTTGCCAAGATCTGCCATGAAACAGGTCTAAAGTGGCCTGATGCCCTCCCTCTTGTACTGATGGACATAAGAAACACTATAAATAGAGTACACAACCTCTCCCCCCACAAGATACTCATTGTAAGGCCCATGAGAATGCCAGTTACTCTGTCGCCTTCTCCTGAACTCTGTGATTTACAACTGAATGATGATCTTGTTTCATATTACAAAAGACTAATGCTCGTTGTCAGTTCTCACTTCAAGCAAACCCAAGAAGCTCTGCCTCGATCACCTGAAATGCTGTGCCACAGCTTCTTGCCAAGAGACTGGATAGTCCTGAAAGTGCATCAGCGGAAATCATCCGTGAATCCTTGCTGGAAGGGTCCTTTCCAGATCCTGCTGACAACCCACACTGCAATACGCTGTAGAGGCCAATGTGTGAAAAAATCACCTCCAAATGCCGTCTGCCAGCACCAAAGAGATTACAAAACTGCAATCTGCTGTTACAGGTACAGGATAACAACACCCCTCTGCAGCTGTCCACTGGGGTCCCAGCAGCTAAAACCCCAGTGATCCCGCATCCAGAACTCATCAACGACAAAGTTTGTCTACCAGTCCTGAGGTTCAACTTCCAGAGTGCCGCTATCAACTCACCTGACATCAGCAGGTAAACACCTATCAGAAGCACGCCACTGCTGCACCTGTCTGCTACGGGTGGCCCATAACTCTCAAAAGTATGTTTTATTGAATTTGATTGTTGCATCATGTTCATGTTCCTTACCATGATATTGGCTCTGCCTCCCCCTATATCTGCCATCCTATGCCCAGATACCAACACCTACCTCAACTTCTCTTGGGCCTACGCTGGCTTAATGAATGCCTCAGAGTGCTACATATGCTCCCACACTCTTCTGCATGCCAGTGGGGAGATTCCCTTAATCCATGTCCTTTTCAATCTTGCTGAATGGTGTTATGACATACTGATAAATGACTCTTCTTTTGTTTCCCAATTCAAAAAATTCCTTCACCCAGGGGTTCTTCTACCCCAGCTACGCCAATAGTTTACCTCCTAGAATACCAACCACATTTGTTCCACATGATCTAATAATCTCTTTCTGATTTCTTCTTCTAAAACAGATTGCCAATAACAACACCCTGCCTTCAATGGGTACCACACCAGTTACCTATGTCCTTAACAAAAGTGCTACCACCACCACCTATAACCACACTGTTCTCAGTAGGATAGGACAATTTAATAGTAATAGCACAACTAGCACCACAATAGCACTCTACACACACAGAGGGTTATATTTCCTATGTGGGGCTAGCACCTACCAGTGGCTACCAGCTAACTGGACTGGTAAGGCCTCCTAGGGTTCCTGGTCCTGAACATTGGCTCTGCTATCAAAAGGGCCAATCTTCATTCCCTATCACTCCTCCTAGAACTTGTTGCCAACAACACCGCAAAAAGAATACAGATTCTGAAAAGCAAACAAGTTGCACTCAGAGCTATCGTCCTCCAGAATAGAATGATACTTGATTATTTACTAGCTGCCCCAGGGGGTACCTGTACAGTTATAGGACAAGAATGCTGCACCAGGGCACCCGATAACTCCTCCCAGGTTGAGGATGACATAAATCACCTCCAAAGAGTTGGCTCCATCTTACACAATATAAACAAAGGTTATGTCGGCTCACTGTTAACTTGGATTTAAAATACTTTTGGTTCACTGGGCTCTTCCATTCTACAAGGTATTCTAATCATTGTTGCCATAATTGCCGCCTTTGCTATTATAGTTTTTCTTATTCACATCCTTCTGTCATGCTGTGCCAAACAGGTGTCTCGCTTAACCGGTGAGGCCAGACTGCTGCCACATGAAAAAGAGGCATCTCTAATTAATGAGGACACTTCCAAATGGACCTCCAATGAACAGGAAATGGTAAATGTGTTAGGACAAATGTCTGATGCAAAACTGTATGAATTTTTGAATTGGGACCTTAGAGGCCGACGATGTATGTCTCTGAAGCAACATCCTCTCTGTGAATATCCCTGTGCCTATCCGCCCTATACCTATGTCACCCGTGTACCTGGGCATATTTGACTGATGCTATTCCTGGGAGCTGAGGAGGACTACTAGGCATTACTATGCCATTCTCCTTGCTCAGACTCTTCACATACTGGTAGGTGAGGACTGTGGATTATACTTTGTCTCATATAATCATCATGCATATTGATATCAGGTGTAGGGGTTACAGGTCTACTCACAATGATTTGGCGATCCAACAAGCTTTGGATCAATTCACTTTCTGTTCCTTTACTATTCAGTCCTCTGATTCTACACATATTTTAAAGTTTATCTACTGTAAGATTGATCAGAGTATCTGCTTTAAAGTCTTCCGTGTTACAGTTATTTAGTAGTCACAGATTAGGTAGAAACAGTCTTATGGATGGATTCTTTGGACACAAGTAAAACCAAGTGTCAATGTAATCCAATACGGTGTGCAGTCATAAAATTGAGAAAAAAAATGTTGAAAGTCAAAAAAATAGAAAACATAATGCCGAAATAAAAAGTTGAATGATTTTTTTTTTATTTATATTTATTTTTTGGCTCTCGCATGTGAAAAAAAAATGTTTAAAAAAAGAAGGGGTTGGGGGGAACCCCCCTATTTCGAATAAAAAACCTGATAAAAAAGAAATGTGACTTTTTTTTTTACATTTTTTTTTGGATTTTTTGACTTTCGGCTTTTTTTTTTTTTCGATTTTATGACTATAAACCATCCAATACTTCTCGATCCCACTGCTGCTACCCATGATATGGGAGTTTTCCTAAAGTCTACCAAAGGAGAGACTTCATAAAACTATCCCTTGGTATACAGGCCCAACTCTTAGTATAATTATGTGCTACCCAAATGTGTGGTAGTATGGCAGAGCAGCAAGGTTCATTTTAGGAGGAGGATGTGAGCTGCAGGTAAGTACAATGAACTAGTAAATGCATAGGGCCAAAGAAACGCTTACATACATATAGTTAAAGTAAAATAAACATGCATTTTTATATATACAAGGCAAAGTTATATTCTGGGAAGTATATACTATTTCAACTATTTCAACTAATCAACACAATAGGAAACATAAGCAATACTTTAGGTGAGTAAACCAATATTAGGGACATATACATGTCATGAACATAGTTCAATGGTGAGTAAAATCACTTGTTATAGCAACTCAGAAAATATTCTGTTCTAGGAATAAAAAGGGTTATTCAGCAGCAGTAATAGCAGTACAATACTATAAAAGACTTGTAATTATTTTCCATGGCCTCAAGTCTTCCGCAGTCCATCCCTATGTATGTATGAGTCCTTCAAAGTCAGATGGGATGGAAAACAGGTTAGGCACAGCGGCAGAAAAGGAAAAGTTCCAGAGGATTCTTCAATTACAAGTAAGTACGATTGTTTTTAAGGTCAAGAAAGGTTTCAGGGACCGTGGCAATGGCTCCTTATATGCACAAAACAATTAGGCCTTGGGGAAGGATATGGGCGAAATCCCAAACTCCAGAACGAGAACTGAAGCAACTCCCTTCCCATGCTACCTGCCTCCATCCCCTCCCTCTCTCTGCCGTCTGCTACACGGATTGGCCCGTGGGCACGGTCACATGACCTGACCTTACCTCTTCATTGATCTTCCCAGGGAAGCTTTGCCCAGGCAGCCAGCTAAGGGCCGGAGGCAAAGTGTAGCTCCCCCTGCCATTTTGTGCCTGTTCAAGCTTACCGCCAGACAGAGAATCCTGCTACGACAACTAAGATAAGATTGGCATGGGTGGTTAGCACAGCCATTATTGCTCTCTCTTAAAACCCTTCCATGCCTTCCTACATTAACACCATCATATTATAACACTTTGTAGATTACCTGCTGAACCCCCTCAATAGTCACTAGATTTAATGGAATGTATCTTTCTATTGCACTTAGAGGGATTGAAGAGTACAAAATGTACTACATTTAAACTCATTTGGAGTAGGAAATGTATTGTGCCTCACTTTATTTGGGGGTAGGAAATGCATCTCAATCAGCTATGTTTTGCTGTTTGGGGAGTAGGAAAGGTGTCACACTTTTAACAATTTGGGGAGTAGGAAAGGCATTACACATACATAGATTTGGGGAATAAGAAAGGCATCACACTTAGATGGATTTTGAAGCTGAGATATATGTTACACTTAATTGGATTTTTGGGGAGTAGGAAAGGTGTCACACTTAGATGAATTTTGGGGGTAGGACATGTATTGCACTTAGCTGACTATTGGGGGCAGGGAATGTATTGCACTTGACTATATTTTAGGGTTAGGAAATTTAACACACTCAGATGGAGTTCAGTAAATGGGAAGGGCATCACACTTGGATGGATTTTGGGGGTAGGAACTGTGTTGCTCTTAGATGGAGTTTGGGGGTAGTAAATGCATAGCACTTAGCTAAATTTTGGGGGTAGGAAATGTATTGCCCTCAGAGGTATTTTAAGAATAGGAAATGTGTCACACTCAGATGGATTTTGGGGAGTAGGAAGGGCCTCACACATGGATGGTTTTTAGGGGTAGGAACTATGTTGCATTTAGCTGTATTTTGCAGGTAAGAAGTGTGCCATACTCAGATGGATTTTGCGGAGTAGGAAAGTGTCTCTGTAATATGAAAAGTGAGCATCCTGGGACTTCAAGTAAGTGAATCAGACAGAACAGGAACACTCAGGATGCTAGTAAGTATAAATGTACAATATTAAGTTGCAGAGTTATACTTGGCAGTTCAGTTAGGCAGGAGGGTATAGATGGTACATCTTTATTCAAGCTCCTACCTTGAAGTCCTCAGCAACAGACTTCTCTGGAATCTGTGGCTACCCAGATTTTACATTCTAAGCATCCAATGACATAGTAGATATGTAGTAGAATTCTACACACCTCCCTTCTATCCAAAATAAAATACCAACAAGCTTACACACCCATATATATGTCAGGGCCTGACATAGCCGCCCTGTAGTTATGGATAAGTTGTTCAACCCATAGGAAGATCAACTTTTGCCTTGTAAATCCCCCCCACTCCCCTCTGGATAAATCCTTACCAAATTTTTCAATAAATATATATGGCCCAGTCGGAATTTCTCTGTGAAGTTTGGCGAGTTTTCGTCAAGGGTGGGGGCAAAGTTTTAGGGGGGTCCCAAAATGTCTGTTTTTTCCCTAGACACAATGGAAAAAATCATTTGCTCACATCTACAGCCCAACTTCTGGACGGAATTTCACCAAATTGGCGGCAGGAGTGACTGCTTGGTCCTGAAAGCATGCATTTGGTGTAAGTATAAATCTGTCCAGTAGTGTTTTTTAAAACAGCCCAAAAAGTAGGTTAAAAAAATGTGTGATATCTGAGTTTAGTCCACAGACTCACTTCCCTGTTCGGTCCAAGGATGGGCATCGATTGGCATACAGGGCGATGTGATGTCCACAGACATCGAATGCCCCCACTGATTGGAGTGGTGAAAAGCGTGAAGAGAGTCTTATTTTTGGAAATGCCTGCCATGTTGGATTCGCAGACAGCCGGCGGTGTTCATAAACATTGCGGTAAAAACATAATAAAAACACAACATTGCACATGTCACACTTTTCAAACAATCTCAGGAGAGGTGAGCAGTGATGAGGATGGGACAGGATATGGCCGTAAGAAGCCACAAAACAGGTGTTTTTGGTCCCCGGATGTTTGGGGCAGTCCTGTGGTGTTCATGAACACTTGAGATGTTCGGGAGCATCTGTGCCTATTTCTGCATTACAGGGTTGGTGAAAATCATTTTTTGGATGGCTTATAACTTTGGTGCCACTCAATGAAATTGCATGTACCTTTGGAATTTTATTCTGGTACTGATTGTGAATGTTTGTAGGTAGAAAGTTTGGAGCTGTTTGCTCAACAGGGGACACAATTAGTGGGGGGGTTCCAAAATATTGTAAAGGCTTTTCAATGTGGTGCCATTTGATGAATCTACACAAATGCTAGCAAAATTATTTCAATCCTAGATATAAATGTTTTTGCAAATGTTGGTATGATTCTGTCAAGAGGAGGGCAAAATTAGAGGCCTGGGGGGGTCCCGAAATATTGTAAGGGCTTATAAATGTGTTGCCATTTGATGAATAAACACACAAGTTTGCAAAAAAGATTTTAGATCTAGATATAAATGTTTTTGTAAAGTCTGGTGGGATTTTGTCAAGAGGGGAATAAATTAATCAGGGGTCTCAACATGTTTAGATGGCTTATAACTTTGTGCCATTTGACGAATGTCAACACAAGTTTTCATAAACATTATAGACCCAACCTTGAATGTTTGTGTAAAGTCTGAATGGATTTTGTCAAGCGGGTGCTAAGTTATACGGCTATTGTTTGTACATACATGTTGAGACTTTTAAAAAAAAATAAAACACGGGCGGATTTCCAGCAAACTCGTGTAAGGGGCATTGGCAAGGACCTTAAAGCATGGTTTTCCAAATTTGCCTGTATTTATTTTTTGACAAGTGTCATAATGTAGGTACAAAAAATGGTGCTATACTTTTGATGACTGAGGTAATACCGTGTGGTCATGGCCAGTAGTCAGATTGTCCGGGTCATGGAATAAAGTCATGACCCGGACACCTTGCTACTGGCCATGACCATGAGGGACGACAAATGAGGTTAAAGTGACCATGTCTCCTTGGACCGGCTATGTGGTAAAGTTATTTGAAAGTGGGATAGGTTTGAAAGGGGAAAAAAATGTGCTTGTGGTGATATGGTAATAGGGTTCTCTCTTTGCCTTCTGCAGGCTACCATGGAAAGGGAACAGGGGCTCTGTACCGAGCCCCACCTTCCTTTTGCATGGTGGCCCTCTTGGAAAAGGATTTTCCTTCCGACAGAAGGACGCCGCAGGTGTCAAGGTGTAGGAGGAACATTCCTATTTTTTAGCACCCTGGGTTCCTACTTTGGGAACCCGGGGTGCTAATGGCCTTCATTCCCCATTGCAGGGGCTGGAACGGGGGATAACTTGGGCTGCCGGGCTGTTATTGCCTGTTCCAGTACCTGGAACGGTGGATTAAAGCTACATTATTCCCATTAGCATGAGACAAAATGCTAATGAAAATGTTGGAAAATCTTATTGAGTCTATTTTTTTTTTTTTAGTTCTACTTCCTAAATAAACCTTTCTTTTGTTGATGTTTTATGTTTTTTTTTTGCAGGAGACGTTAGAACATAAGATGGGTAAATGAGGGAAGAAACACCAATCACTAATACTGAGAGGCGGGTGGACAGGGGAAGATGTTGCGCGTGTGTTACATGTTTCTTATGCTCCTTGATAACAGTTTCAAAAGCACTTTGAAATTGCTTCCCCCTGCAGAGTGCTGTGTTGCATTATATACAGAGGACTGTTGTCTTTGAAAGATATGGATCAACTGCCTATTTTATTTCTTATAAGGTAGCTGGTGGGATTTTGTGTCCCACTGAAGTATGCTGTGTGGTTACAGTATTGGTTGAGGAAAAAGAGATGGAGGAAAACAGCCTACTACTTGCTAAGAATGGAACAACTTTCCTATGAGCGTTGCAGAGGTTTGATTTGGTGTGGCAGTGCATGGAGGTGGTCCTGTAGGAGTAGTGTCCAGGTAGTCCATGACTGAGTACAAAGTTTTACTCAGTGCATTTCACTTTTGTAGCTTTAGCCTTTGGTACATTCCCAACAGTGGTAAAGAACTGACACACCGATGATTCTATCTCAATGTTAGAGGTAGGCACTTCCTCTACCTAATGTTCTTGGTCCTCTTCATAGTCTTTGGAACAACTGTGCTTTTTTGTTGTGTAGGTCCTCCAGCTGGTGTTGCTGGTGGCTCTTGGGGAGGAGGGATGACAATACCTGATGCCATTTTTGAGATAAACAGCAGCTTTTCTAATATTTTTCCAAGTATGTGCTTTGTACTAGATTTTTAATGGATAATGGGTACATGTAGGTGTAGGAGTAGTGCAAGGGTAAATTATGAGCTTGAAAGTTCCTAGATCAGTTGGAAATGCAGTTCCAAACTGTTCTCAAAGCATGGACCGATCGTGATGTGCGGGCACATTCGTGGACATGCCATCATGCTGCACACGAGCGCATAGTTATGTGGCACTGTCCAGAAGGTCAGCGATGATGTCAGATGTTCACAGACATCAACTGATGCAAATCTGTGGAAAAAGTTCCAAAAAGTGTATAGAAGTGTTAAAAATGATGCTAGAAGGTTGGAAATGGAACAGGGTTAAGGTGAAACTTTGTAAATTGGACGAAAAGGCTGGTGCTTCTACACTTTTTTTCCCATATGCTGATTGGAGATCCTTTGGCTTCCCGCATTTGATATTTCTAGTGCATTGTCTATGGTGTCTTTGAAGTGCAGTTGGTGAATTGTATTCTGGTCTAAAATATTGGAGGCTGTAGTACAATCTAGAAGTTCACATTTGCCAGTTGATGAGGAATCCTTAATTATTTCAATAGTTTCTCTCAGGTTTTCTTCAATGTCTATTTCTTTAGTAGTATTCATTGTTCTCTTTGAGATATTGCAGGGCTTCTCTAACTTTGTTTAAGTCTACTAGTTGCTGCAAAAATAATTAGGTACACCATTCACTAGGATAATCAAAGATTGATCTATTGGCCATTGCACTTCTAGAGTGTCTACATTTCCTTTAAAATCTAATGGCAAATAAATTACTTTGCCACAAATGCCTTTCAGTAATTCAGAAGGAGGCAACTTGGCTGTTTTTGGTTGAAGGCGTATTTTCACTTGAAATGGGTACACTGTTTGTATTACAATGCTCTCATACAAATTAAGCCGTTGGAGTGGTTTTGGCAGTGGGAATATTTCCAGGTTATTAGTGATAGCCTGTGAAGGCATTTGGTTATTGTCTAGTTTTGCATTGCAGTATGTGCAAAATATTGAGGGGTTAGTCATTTCATATTTGTTTTCTGCTATAAGATAGAGAGCTAAATGGAACCATTGGGATTCCTCATTGCCTTCTATTTTGTGTGGTATATCTAAAGTTTTGGTTCTCTTTGTATAAAATGTTCTGTGGCAAAATACACATACTTGGCTTGGTACTTCATCAGATGTGCTTTTAAACTACGCTATTTCTTTTTTGTACGTGTGTAGTAGAAGGTTGACATGCATGGTTGTCGCTACTCTCTTCTAAAATTACTGGATTTTGTAAATGCTCTTCAGTTATAAAATATTTGCTTCGGATGTGGTCTATTTCCTCGAGCAGTTCTTTGGCTGTACCATGTAGGAGAATGTCATTTAAATACTCCAGTGCTAAAGCAGGACTTTTTGGATAGTACACTCTCTGAATGAGATTTTCTATAGTAGAATGGTGTGTTGCTAACATTTTGATGTGGTGGTATGTTCTTTTGCAAGCAGGTCTGGAAATGCAGGCTAATGAATGTCCTTGTAGTCCTGTGTATTTGCGCACTGGACAGGAGTCCATAGTTTGTAATATTAAAATGTTTAATTTGTCTTTGGCTTTCACATACCGATTGATGAACTGCTGCAACAATTTGAAAGATTGTTTTCACACATTACACATTGACGTGCAAGGCCATTTGTAGATGAGACAGATTAGTTCGGTGGAATGGAGAGTTGATTGTGGGGATATTCTTGCAATCAGCGTTTCTTCCCCCATAATGGTATTGTCTACCTTTTCATACCCTCACCCACTGCTATGTATTTCAATTGGGTTTGTTTGCCCTTGTTTGTATGCCTCTTCATTGAAATATGGATGTGTGCTGGTGGTGTGAATCCACTCAACTGCACAGATGTTTGCAAAGGTATCTATACTGATATTGCGTCTGTTCCAGTGTACTTTTTGTAGTTTACCAATTCATTTTGTTAGTGGTTTAATTCTGTTTAAAATAAATATAAATAATTTCTTTTTGAGGAGCACTGTAATGTCTATGAAAGCTTCCATGATTAGTTTTCTGCGGTGAGTTTTAAGGGTGGAATGTGATTTTTCCCCTTTTTTAATAGGGTTCTGAAGGATTCTATGGTGGGACTTTTTTTGTAAAAAACATTTTTGGAATGCTTACTTGTGGCTATGCTATTGTTGGTAGATGTAATGTTAGCCCTACTGGAAGTTGCATTCTTTGTTATACATTTAGTTTAATTTTACATTTTGAAAGATAAGTCACACTTTTTTTCCTGCTACCTGGTTCCGTTTTGCATAGTGACTGTATTAAATGTTTTGTTTAAACTTTTTGTACAAAGTCTGCTAGAGGTGGATGACCATTTTGCATGGCTTGAGTTTTATCTCCTCTATTTCTACATTGTTTTCTACAGAGTTGCTTTTTGATGGGCATTCTCTTGTGTCTGTTGGAGAAAAAAGGAAAGTGTGGTTTGGAATCTGTGCAATGTATTTGTGTATACTGTGCATGATTGTCTGATTATGAGGGTAGGTATACGTAGAGGAGTGTGATTGTGCAAAGGGTTGTTACTTTTGTTTGGGAAGGTTGTACTGCTATGTGTGTATGTTCCTGTGGTAAAGTTTTGCTTCAGTGTGCATGCCAGTGTAATGTGCTTGAAGAAGTGAGGACATTGCAATGTTTTATGAAACTAGGGTGTTAACATACTGGTGTTCTGATGACTATAGAAATAGTGGACTTGGCATGGTGTAATAAGTGAGGATAAAGCAAGTTCTGTGAGCTTGACACTTACTTTTTTGAATGTGAAGAGTAGATTTCTTCTGGGATTTTCTAACAGCAGAGACATCACTGGCTTTTAGCAGGTGGTTCTTCAATTCAATTGCAAACAAAGGAAGTTAGTGGGTGTCAGTGTTAATGGTAAAGTAATAGCAATAGGAGAACACATTGTTTTAGATTGTAGGAGGATTTGTTGGCAGGAAGAGTTAGAGTGCATGTGCAATTGTACAGCATTGCATATGTGTGGCGGCCTGGGAGTAGTAGCATTGTTGGTATGGGGGCCAGTGCTGCAGTTATAACTGTGCCCTACAGGGCTGCAGTTTTGAAGTGTGTGAGATGTTTTTGCACTATTTGTTTTTTAAATGGATTAGCGGAAGTCATAGTACAGTGAAAAAAAGGGCAGAAAGATGTAGAGATTGGAAAGGAGATTTTTACTTTGTGTGGAATTTTGTTACGTTTCTCACACTTGCTACATGAGTGCAGACATTTTTTTCAGTTGTTGTTGCATTCATGATCCAAATTTGCCTGTATTTATTTTTTGACAAGTGTCATAATGTATCCAAATTTACAGATAGCACTGTTTCCAATATACACATGCATTTCTTTGCTTTCCTCCCAATGGTGCATTTTGTCAATTGTGCAATTCATGTGCTTGGAATGCTTTCCTAATATACATGCAGTTTCCCTTTTTTGTGTCCATATTGGGCATTTCACATAGGATCTGGCACTTGCATGTGCTGTACAAATGTTTCCAATGTGTTTTTTTTAATTTAAAAAAAATCACAGGGGGTGGTGCTGAAATTGAAATATTTGGTTTGCACCTGTTATGCTAGTTTTGTGGCGTGCTGAGATGTCTATTCTCTCCAGCGACACCATTGACTCCCTTACTGTGCACTATTTTACTGCAGATGGTGTTTTATGGCCATTCTTGGAGACATTCATTTTTTGGGGAATCTAAAGGATGCTTTGCGGAGGTTGATGTAAGGCAGTAAGGAGGACAAGAAGAGGAAAACCCCCAAAACATAGAAAATAAAAGTTGTTCATTTACAAGCACCTTTAAAAGAAAAAAGGCTCTTTTCAGAGCCACCACTAAAGAGGAAACCTCATTCTCTGGTTAAAATGTATTTCCGCACCCCCGTGAATTGCCCGATATGTCTGCGGACACCATGGTAGTTTGCGGATCGCAAGTGCCACATCCTGGGCTTTTGATGATGGCAGGCATAGAAATGGGACTGTGGAGGCCAGGGGATTGGTCGATAAGGTTTCCTGGGTGTGGTGTGCAAAGAGAGACTGTGACAGAAGGTCTGTTTGCTGAGAGGAGTGTAGATGGCTATGACTATGGCTGTGTGATTTGCGATGAAGTAGGGACTTGGGAAAGTCATGGACATATTTCCAAACTCTTGTGTCATTTTTTCAAGCATTGCCCAGAGATAGATGTGGCTGCGCTCTTCATCATTTGGTCCGCAAATGGAGAAAGTCAGGCACAATGTCAACAAGGCTGCGTGCGCTTTTCTGCAAGATGTTGGTATGTCGTCCTTCCACAATTAAAACATTACATTTCATAGCACCAACATTTTCTGCAGAGATGGCATCCTTCTTACTGATGCTGGCAAACACCTTTTTTGAGCAACATACAAAATGCTTTACAGACGTTCTTGCAAGCAAAGGAAGCATGTGTGCCATAGTTGTTGGCCATTTCAAAACTTCCAAGAACAAAAAAAACCCAAAAAGGCTCTTTTCAGAGCCACCACTTTGTCCCGGAAAAGAATGCAATGGTTTACATGCTGCCACACCCTGCATGCTCTGGAAGTCCGCAGACTACCGCGCTGTAAACTGACTTCTCAGACTGCACAGGGCCTGCACCATTTCATAGGCACTTCTATTTTTAAACTGTTAAAGGTGGCTCTTTAAAGGGCCTTATTGTTGTTGATTTTATTTGTCTTGGAATTTATTGCATTTTCTAACCATGTGACACAAGGGAAGGAAGGGTTCAGGAGGGTAGGGCAGGGTCATCAACCACAGGGTTAAGAAAGGGAAGATGGGGGAGGAAGATGTTGGGTGTGTCTCATTTAGATAGGGGTCACTTTCCTTTGTGCTTTGTGCTTTCGGACCACAGCCTCAAAATCAGTAGGGAACTGCTCACCCCTGCAGAGTACTGCGTCGCAGTACACACACAAAACAGTAACCTTGGAAAGGTAAGGATCTACTGCTGTGCGTATGGCCTGTGAGGCTGTTGGAGGAATCCTCTGCCCCACAGGACTGTCCCGTGTGGTGACAGGAGCAGATGTCTAGGATTCTGCAGTGGAACTCAACCTACTATCCTGTTCAAAGGGGACAACCCTCCAAACTGCTGCTTTGTGGCTGTATCTTAGGTGTCACTGCATGGAGGTAGTCCCAAAACTGTACAGCCCAGGTTTGCCGTGATTGAGTACCATGCTGCACTCATTGCAGTGAACCTTGGCTGTACTAGCCTTGGGCTTACCACCAACGGTGATAAAAAAAGCCTTCACACCCAAGACTCAAGTCTGCAGCAGGTAGCAGGGACTTCCACTACCTCATTCATGTCTTCCTCTCCATCGCCATGCTTGTCCCTTCGCCAGGCCCTTGGGAAGGGTGTGGTGGTGGTGGTGGGGGTGGTGCTGAGGCAGAGGCAGCAGATGTAACAGCAGTGGATGCCATTATTCAGCTATTGCAGCTAATCACATAACTCAGCAGCCTAGCAATCCAGCAATGAAGCAATGTGGAGCAGTAGTCCAGCAATCCAGTAATGTGGAGCAGTGTCTGTCCTGAAAAACAGAATGAGGAGCAGCACTCGGGTGTGGCCTTTTATGAGGTTCTGGGGTGCTTTGCAGACAGTTGCGCAGTCCATGCAGACTTTGAACCCCAAGCTGGGCTCAAAAAGTTCCAAAAAGTGTGCAGATGGCCAAGGGAATGGTATGGGATCTCTGCAAGGGTGAAGTTTCACAGTAAACACCTTGGATTGCTCCAAAAAGAACATTTTCACTCTTCTGGGGTCCAGACCCTGTTCGCAAACAAGGACCGATGCTCAGCGTGGGTGCTGTCACATGGTGATATCACGGAAACCTATTGCACAGGATCCGTTGAGCGCATAGGTGCCCATCTGCCCCTACGGAAGGGACCCAAACAAAAAAAAAACTAATTAAAAAAAAACTGCATATGGTTGATCATCTTCCCCCATGGAAGGGGGCAAAAAAAATAACAAACAAAAAAAGCATAACATAAAATGGAGATTTGGATGGGGGTGGGGGGCCACTAGATGACCAGGATTTTTTCTACAATGAAAGGGGGGTGGCCCTCTCCCCCCACCCCAAATGGATGGGGGATCTCATGTAGCCCTCCCTGAGGGCAGGTTGCTATTGCAATCTTGAAATCTGCCCCTATGAAGGGGCAAATGTGTTTTTACTGCGGGTTGAGGGTCAGTAGACCACCAGGAATGGCTTGTAAGGGAGGCCATGATCAGAGAGAAGTAGTTATGATTTGTTTTTGCTGGATCACCATAGGTAACAAATGTTTTTTGTTTCATTTACAGCCTTTTCTAAGTAAGCTTCTATAACGTTCTATGAGTACTGTTTTCTACGGTTAGGGACCATTGTCAGTGGGGTGGGACTGGGGCTGGATTGTTGGTGGTGTGGGCGGGAGTGGGCCATCTGATGAGATATTTTGGTGGGTTGGGACAGAACTGCAGGGTCAGGCCACAAATTGACCCCCATGCCAGCATAACATTGCTGTTTCCGTGGGAGAGGCTGTCTCCCATGTGGGTTGACCGTCCGCGAGCCCAGGCTGCATCTCTGGCTGTGCAGCATTAAAGATGTCACCTCCAGGGAGAAATGGATATCGTGTCGGGGGCCCCCTGGAACTGCCGCTGGACCTAGGCACAGTCAACCCACAATGGAGACAGGGCGCCCAAGGCGGAGGCATCCCCTCCGACCATCCTGGTATTCTGGCTGACCTGCTTTACAGCTTCTCCCTCCTGGAAAAGGATAGGGAATGCCCCGGGCCTCCCGGGAAACAATTCTGGGCTTGTGGATGTTCAACGCACATGGGAGTCAGCCGCCCAAGGCCAAGGATATGACCCCCTACCACCCTAGAGCTCTGGCTGGGTTGCGTTACAACTTCTCCCTCTGGGAAAGGACAGGGACCCTGCCGACGCTCCCTGGGACTGACGCTGCACTTTGGGGATGGTCAACTGACAAGGGAGACAGCTGCCCAAGGCAGGGACATTATCCATGCCTTTATCCATGACTTTCCAGAGGCTCTGGCTGGCCTGCATTACAGCTTCTCCCTCTGGGAAAGGTGTGGGACCCTGTTGGGGGCTCCCTGGAACTGCTGCTGGGCTTGGGGATGGTCAAACCACATGGGAGACAGCCGCCCCAGGTCAGGGACATCACCCCCACCCATCCTGGAACACTGGCTGGGCTGTGTTACAGAATTTTTCCCTTGTGAGGGAAGGGGAACCTTTCAGGAGTTCCCTGGCTACACCGCTGTGCATGGGGACGGTACACCCACATGTGAAATGGATACCCACGGCTGGTGACATCACCTCTAACTGTCCTGGAGGTCTTGCTGGTAATACATTGTATGGCGATTCAATCAAGTCAGACCTCTGTGGATTCCCACAGGTGTCCTATGTTTGGAAATGCATGGGGTTCCCTGATTTCATTGGTGGCTGAGACACTCCAGGCCCAAATCTGTAGGTTGCCCACAAGAGCAAAATTCCTCCAAATCTTCTCTGCCAAAAGACTTGGGGTTACCAGTGGTTTAGCCTTTTCCCTTTGTGCCCAGGTAGGTGCACCCTCACCTGTGAGGTACCGTTTTCATTGGGACACCTGTGGGAATGCAGGAAGGTAAGACATGTGGTGTTGGCGGCCTGTTTCAGTGAGTGGGCAGAGTGAAATGTCCGAAAATTGTGGTTTTTTTGCCAATGTTCTGAGTTTGCCAGGGATTGTGGGCAATACATTCTGAGCGATTCGTGCAAGTCAGACCTTTATGGATTCCCACAGGTGTCTTCTTTTCAGAAATGCATGGGTTTCCCTGTTTTCCTTATTATCTTCGACACCCTAGGCCCAAATCTGTAGGTTGTCCACATGAGCAAAATCCTGCAAAATCTGCTCTGCTGAAAGACTTGGGGTTACCAGTGGTGTAGCCATTTCTGTTGGCGCCCAGGTAGGTGCACCCACACCTCTGAGGTACTGTTTTTGTTGGGACACCTGTGGGAACTCGGGAAGGTAGGACATGTGTTGTTGGTGGTGTGTTTTGGTGGGTGGGCAGAGTGAAATGTCTGAAAATTGTGCGTTTTTTTGCCAAATTTCGGACTTTGCCAGATATTGTGGGTAATACATTCTGGGGCGATTCGCGCAAGTGAGACCTCTGTGGATTTCCACGGGTGCCCTCTTTTCAGAAAGGCATGGGGTTCACTGTTTTCCTTGGTGGCTGCAGCACCCAGACCCAAATCTGTAGGTTGTTCACAAGAGCAAAATTCCTCAAAATCTGCTCTGCCGAAAGACAAGGGGTTAACAGTGGTTTAGCCTTTTCCCCTTGTGCCAAGGTAGGTGCACCCAAACATGTGAGGTACTGTTTTCGTCGGGACATCTCTGGGAACGCGGGAAGGTAGGACATGT
This sequence comes from Ambystoma mexicanum, assembly GCF_040938575.1. Classification (NCBI taxonomy): domain Eukaryota; kingdom Metazoa; phylum Chordata; class Amphibia; order Caudata; family Ambystomatidae; genus Ambystoma; species Ambystoma mexicanum. The sequence goes on from NC_090922.1 coordinate 754,978,298, forward strand.
GTTGTTGGCAGTCTGTTTCGGTGGGTGGGCAGAGTGAAATATATGAAAATTGTGGGTTTTTTTGCCAAATTTCCGACTTTGCCGGGGATTGTGGATAATAAATTCTGAGCGATTCACCCAAGTCAGACCTCTGTGGATTCCCAGGGGTGTCCTCTTTTCTGAAATGCATCATTTTCCCTATTTTCCTTGGTGGCTGTGAGACCCCAGGCCTAAATATGTAGGTTGTCCACAAGAGAAAATTCCTTAAATCTCCTCTGCCGAAAGACTTGGGGTTACCAGTGGTTTAGCCTTTTCCCTTTGCACCCAGGTAGGTGCACCCACAGATTTTATTATATAGCATTTACGCGTAAGCGCCTTATTTAGAACAAATATACATACAATATCACCCAACCTATGTTGGTACTCATTTATCATCCTCAGAAGGACGAAAGGCTGAGCTGGCCTTGCCAGGGTTTGAGCCTGCAATGTGCATATCACACACACATTGCAGCAGCAAGCACTCAACTCACTGGACGAGCTTACCGGTTAAACCTATCTTACCATTTATAGTAAAATGAACAATTACATGTCTGAATAGTCTAAAAGTCAGAATGCAAATTACACTCTGTAGCAGATACCATTAAACCTGCATGTTTCTACTTGTGAGACTTCAGAGGTAAGCAACATACATACCAGTGTGAGGGTACATAACTGGATATTAAAGAATTTAGAGTAGCGCAGGGAAAGCAGCACACTCACAAGGCATGCCGTAATCTGGGCACTCGTTACGTCATACATGCAAACAAACGTCCTGAACAGCATGACATGGAGGTGGGAAAGATAGCAACATTACAACAAAGCTTAATTGTGGCACAAAGAAATAAAGGGGCAATTGACAAACATGTCTACACTATAAACAAGCTTTAAGCCACAATGATTTTGTCAAGTGACCGTGGACACTGAGGTGGAATGTCTTGTGATGATCGTAGCAGAGACAACGGCAGAAAAAAACATGCTATAACTGCAACTTGCAAAAAGCAAAACACATAGGGCCTCATTATATGTTTGCTGGTCCGGTACCAATGCTACCAGTAAGCTTGCCGGTACCATTGTTACTGGACTGGCAAAGTATGAGTTCTGCTCACGGGTGCCTTCCTGCCCGCCAGGTCTGACTTGGTAGGCGTACCAGCACCTGCGAGCAGAGCATGTAGGATGCCCCGGAACCATTCTGAATGGTACCGGTGCATCCAAACTCCCCATTCCCTTTGAGCCCTATAGGACTTAATGGGAATGGGGAGCATTTTTTTCCAGCGCCCGCAAATGGGCAATTACCGGGTCCGGCGGGCCGTGATGAACCAGTAATTGTCCATTCGCGGGCACGGGAATAAAATGATACCGGTGGCAGCCGTGCCTATTATACCGGTACGGCTACCACTGGTATTGTAATGACCCCCATAGTCCGAAATGTATGCTTATTCTACTCTAAATGCTTTTAGGACGTTTGTATTTGCATTGTGAATTTGATTTGTTTAAGAGCAGACAAGATCAGTGACTCACCCCTAAAGTGTGCCTGAAATAAACCTTCAATGAGTCTAGCAATTATTGTATAGATTTCCAGAAAGACAAATGATTTATTATTCCTATTCTTTTTTATTTAGGGCCACTGCTCAAAGTGTTACACTGGTGGAACCCCCTGTTTTTTAAGAGGCCTGACCGAGAAAGCCAGACACTCCAGAAGCAAAGAGCCGCATGGCGCTTGCAACAGACCAGGAGCTACCATTTAAAAAAAAAAGAAAATGTATATATATATTTCTTTTTTAGGGGTAGCATGGGAGACAACAGGGGTAGCAAGGAAGACCTCACGGGTCGCACATGCAACCCCTGGCGACCCCCAAATAAAGTCCCTGGCTGGAATGGAAGGTAGCTGCATTCTCAAATCGTCTCTACTCATGCTGTGCACATAAGGCGGTCACCATTTATTTGGTCGGCAGTCGATGTTCGATGGCGGTGAGCTGGTATCAGGATGCGCAGGTGAGTTGATTCTATGCAGAGGCTTGGATGTCGCTGTTCAGGAAACACCAAGGTTGGGTCAATTGACTTAAATGCACAGTGATGATGGGGCTGGTGCTTCAGACAGAGACTCAAGCAATGCAAGGCAGTGGTATATCATTGGTTCTAGAGGATGCAATGACTCTCTTCAGCTGGCGTGATAAGGTGGTGAATGACGTCAAACAGGCAAATGGTAGGTCGAAGAACAATGACTGCCAGATTGCCAAAACCAGCGTTGAAGGGTCCTGACAGTTCACACAATGTCAAACACCCTTGAGTTGTGGCTCGCAGCACATTGATGCTGAAAACAGGAACATCAGCTGTTCTGGATCCCAGGTGCTGCAATTACTAGGCCAAGTTTAGTAATTTTCTCAGGCTCCCAAATATGGAGGAGGCTAGCACACACCTTCATGGATCCTGGAACACAGTGAGGTCACGGGCAATAGGGTGGCTTACAGAGATGTGGTCTTGGACCAGCAGCAGAGGTCTCACTGAATTGTCCCTGGGGATGGTTAGGGGACTGATCATGTCTGCCTCGGGACACCTGCCTCCACCTTAGAATTGGAGGATTTTTGGAAAGGAGTGCTCTCCCAGCAGGGTCACTGCACCTGTTAATAGGTCACTGTGACCTCTGAACCTGCTTGGTGCCACTGGTAGGACAGGCACTGTGAATCAGAATACTGATGCAGACGTTCACAAGTACACACTAAGCTTTTGCAATGGAGTTCATGAACAGGAAATCAGATCAGCAAATTGTGTTTTCAGAGATGGAACTACCCGCATAACTTTATTATTTTATAATAAAAAATAGAAAAAGCCTGGCCTCCTTCTCTGTTGCCAGATGGCAATTCCCCACAAGGACACATACAGGGAAAGGTACAAGAGAAAACATGTATTTGTATTAAGGGAGACTAACAGAGTACACACTGAAAAAACAGAGAAGATATAAAAACTACTTCAAAGACCACCTACAAAGATAACATTCCTCTAAACTCCTAAAAAAAACACGCACAATTATCGAAAACAAAATCCAAACCTCATGGAAGTATGAGATTTCCCTGTGTAACACCTACTGTCATGGGTAAGCAAAATGATTAAGGAAAAGGAAGGGAGCAGTACTTGTATCGTCTAGCCCACTTTCGACTAAAGTATTTTTCGCCAAATTCATTGTTGCTGAATCTTTGTTGCCGTTTTTCAGCAGCAAAATGGAGATGGTAAGTGGGGTTGGGGTTTATATGGGGGTGGGGGTTATGGTTAGTAAGTGGGGGTTCGGGTTGTCTCCCCCTGCATTTCGCCGCAAACCAATGCTACATTTGACAAAAATGCATTCAGCGAAAAAAATGCGGCAAAGGTTCATAGAACCCTTATATAGAGGAGACACTTCCTTAATAAGATGTGTGGCCTTTGCTAAACTGCACAAACTCAGACAATCTCAAACAATTGCCTGAGAGGACCCTTATTGGCTAGATGAATCTGACAAATAAACGTCGATCAGCTGCCCCATACTGGACAACAAATAATGGCAGGACACCCAGAAACCGCCCATCAGTTCATCGGAATTCATCAGTGTCTTAAAAGTAGAAATCACCGAAAAGAAATGTGTCCACTACCATTTACAAAGTGTGTGAAGTACTTCCCACAACTTAGATATCGAATGGCACACTGTCTGCTTCTTCCCCCAACTTTGATATCTATTTTGCCTACATCTCATCATACTCTTGGTGTGAGCTGCGAGATTGGCTTTCTGTCTTTATAACGTATGTTTCAAGTACTGCATCCTACATATCACTGTAACACATGCGCATATACATAATATCTTTCATGTGGATGGCCACTCGAATGCACCTGGGCAGCAGGGATATGCCACGTACATGGTCGAACGGGCATACACTTACCTCATACACCAATGAAAATGTGGCCCACAGTCGTAAAGGGAGTTCATTCCATTTTTCTTGACAGACTGTTAAAGAGTGGTGTCCAAAGGGGAGTGTGTTGGTAAAATGTGTTGCAAATTGTGTTTTTGTGAAGAATATTTGTTTGGTAACACTGATCAAAAGCTGCATTGTGAAGTAGCTCGTCCATGTTGACCAAACAATTGGCCTACACCAGCATGTTGGGCCTGCATATCGGCATTGCCCTTTTGCCTGTAAGCCGGTCCGAGCCTAAACGATTAGCTTTAAAGTTGCTTTTATGAGGAGGCAACGATGTCCACGTAATATGAATTAATGGGAGCAGAACTTTAAAAAGGATGAGCCAAGTCGTAGAAGCCCACATTAATTCAGGGCTTTAGTTGATTTTGCACATAACAACGCAGACACAACATTAATTTGCAATATTTGGATGTGCACGCGCAGTTTTGGTTTTCGTTGTTTGCATTTTAAACACATTTAAGCAGAGTGACGTGAACTACTTGGGTGGAAAAAGTGGCGCGCATTTCCCTATGTAAAGTCGGGCAGTCGCGCGATGCACGACAGGGAAATTCACTATTCCAGATTTGAACGTCTGAGCCTCTGCTGAGGCAGCAGCCATGACAGGAGGCCATTTGCATTCTGCTCGTGGACGACAATTATTTGCATGGAACTGGACAGACGTTTGTGGGTTGCCAAGAAGTCATTTGTGGTCAGGAGTCAGGCCATCTATCGTCCCTTCGGGTCTGGGATCGCCTTACCCTGGCAAACACCATCTTCAACTCTCCTCACAGCACCATCTCGGGAACAAAACATCTCCTAGAATGGAACCCGAGGTGCTGAACCTTTAGACTTCCATGAAACGATTGCTGGGCGCCTGATGCTTGATTTTTCAGCTGTGCAAGCATCCACCAGGTACGAGGATCTAAGATATTAACTACTCACAAGAAGTGAACCAAGTTCTCAAGTGGCCGATACAAGTCCACCTGGGCTGCCTCATTGGTAAGTAATGGACACACCTTCATTCAACATATGTGTGTATAGACAAGGTGGTACAATAGAAAGACACGTTAGCCTAGAAGCTTGATTAAGGAATGTGGGAGGCAGGAAACGGGGCTTGTTTGAGGAAGGAGTACAAGAAAAATAAACTGGAAAATGAGGGACGATTCACAAAGTAGTTATACAATGAACAACTTTGACGTGCCCTTGACCTTTTCTGGAGAGGGCAATTTGATTCACAAAGAAGTTACTGGAGTCCTTATAGCGAGAAGGAGGGCCAACTATCATGGGATGAAGACCCATACCCAAGTCAAGGTGCGAGGCAAAGCAGAGGGTGATAAATTGGCTAACTGTTATTTGCCTGAGAGAAAAGGACCCCTTCCAATGTCAACATGGCTATTGTTACATAGTGGTTATAGCAATATTGGTTTTGGAGTTATGGTGAAGTAAACACACACTAGTTTAAGAGTGAGCAAAATCAATTGACAAAATCTGGAAGTAAATTAAATGTAGTTTTATTTATTTGTATTGAAATAAGGTGGTTGTCTTTATAAGATAAACGTTTTGATTATAAGCTTGGTTGAATTGGAACATGTTGAGTTACGCATTGTTCTATGTTTTAGTGTTCACTTTGGTTCCTTCAAGTGTATGTTGTCCATCCCTTTGAAAGTGACAGGGAGGGAGTGTTTTGCTGAGATAAATCTTGCAGTAACAATGAATGGCTACGTTTTCTGCTGTTTCCTTGATGGCTTCT